>NC_071333.1:2246611-2846611 GCF_010183535.1 Caenorhabditis remanei | reverse complement strand
TTCTTTTTTATATTTTATAAATTAAACAAAACATGATCATCAATGTGGCGCTGAAAAAACTCCAAAAATATCAGTTTCAAATTTCATCATTTTTCAAGTACTGACCTTATCTCGTTTTGATCTCCGTTTGTTTCAGAGGTATCGACTCAAATTCAAGTTCTGATGATAGCCCTTGAAATGCTCTAAAAAGAGAAACTAATTTAAAACCCATATCTCTAAACCTGAATTTTTAATCTCAAAAAATCGAAAAAGTGAGAAAATTTTCAATTTTTCAAAAATTCAAAAAAATATATTTCCGACCCAAAAATTGTTCTTTTATATATTTTTGAAATCAAACAAAACCCGATCATCAATGTGGCGCTGAAAAAACTCCAATAATGTCAGTTTCAAATTTCATCATTTTTCAAGTACTGACCTTATCTCGTTTTGATCTCCGTTTGTTTCAGAGGTATCGACTCAAATTCAAGTTCTGATGATAGCCCTTGAAACTCTCGAAAAAGAGTAACTTATTTGAAACCCATATCTCTAAACCTGAATTTTTAATCCCAAAAAAATCGAAAAATTGAGAAAATTTTCAATTTTTCAATAATTCAAAAAAATATATTTCCGACCCAAAAATTGTTCTTTTTTATATTTTCTAAACTAAACAAAACATGATCATCAATGTGGCGCTGAAAAAACTCCAATAATATCAGTTTCAAATTTCATCATTTTTCAAGTTCTGACCTTATCTCGTTTTGATCTCCGTTTGTTTCAGAGGTATTGACTCAAATTCAAGTTCTGATGATAGCCCTTGAAACTCTCTAAAAAGAGTAACTTATTTGAAACCCATATCTCTAAACCTGAATTTTTAATCCCAAAAAAATCGAAAAATTGAGAAAATTTTCAATTTTTCAAAAATTCAAAAAAATATATTTCCGACCCAAAAATTGTTCTTTTTTATATGTTTTTTACTAAACAAAACACGATCATCAATGAGGCGCTGAAAAAACTCCAATAATGTCAGTTTCAAATTTCATCATTTTTCAAGTTCTGACCTTATCTCGTTTTGATCTCCGTTTGTTTCAGAGGTATCGACTCAAATTCAAGTTCTGATGATAGCCCTTGAAATGCTCTAAAAAGAGAAACTAATTTGAAACCCATATCTTTAAACCTGAATTTTTAATCTCAAAAAATCGAAAAAGTGAGAAAATTTTCAATTTTTCAAAAATTCAAAAAAATATATTTCCGACCCAAAAATTGTTCTTTTTTATATTTTTGAAATCAAACAAAACCCGATCATCAATGTGGCGCTGAAAAAACTCCAATAATGTCAGTTTCAAATTTCATCATTTTTCAAGTACTGACCTTATCTCGTTTTGATCTCCGTTTGTTTCAGAGGTATCGACTCAAATTCAAGTTCTGATGATAGCCCTTGAAATGCTCTAAAAAGAGAAACTAATTTAAAACCCATATCTCTAAACCTGAATTTTTAATCTCAAAAAATCGAAAAATTGAGAAAATTTTCAATTTTTCAAAAATTCAAAAAAATATATTTCCGACCCAAAAATTGTTCTTTTTTATATTTTTGAAATAAAACAAAACCCGATCATCAATGTGGCGCTGAAAAAACTCCAATAATGTCAGTTTCAAATTTCATCATTTTTCAAGTACTGACCTTATCTCGTTTTGATCTCCGTTTGTTTCAGAGGTATCGACTCAAATTCAAGTTCTGATGATAGCCCTTGAAACTCTCTAAAAAGAGTAACTTATTTGAAACCCATATCTCTAAACCTGAATTTTTAATCCCAAAAAAATCGAAAAATTGAGAAAATTTTCAATTTTTCAAAAATTCAAAAAAATATATTTCCGACCCAAAAATTGTTCTTTTTTATATTTTTGAAATAAAACAAAACCCGATCATCAATGTGGCGCTGAAAAAACTCCAATAATGTCAGTTTCAAATTTCATCATTTTTCAAGTACTGACCTTATCTCGTTTTGATCTCCGTTTGTTTCAGAGGTATCGACTCAAATTCAAGTTCTGATGATAGCCCTTGAAACTCTCTAAAAAGAGTAACTTATTTGAAACCCATATCTCTAAACCTGAATTTTTAATCCCAAAAAAATCGAAAAATTGAGAAAATTTTCAATTTTTCAAAAATTCAAAAAAATATATTTCCGACCCAAAAATTGTTCTTTTTTATATTTTTTTTACTAAACGAAACACGATCATCAATGAGGCGCTGAAAAAACTCCAATAATGTCAGTTTCAAATTTCATCATTTTTCAAGTACTGACCTTATCTCGTTTTGATCTCCGTTTGTTTCAGAGGTATTGACTCAAATTCAAGTTCTGATGATAGCCCTTGAAACTCTCTAAAAAGAGTAACTTATTTGAAACCCATATCTCTAAACCTGAATTTTTAATCTCAAAAAATCGAAAAATTGAGAAAAATTTCAATTTTTCAAAAATTCAAAAAAATATATTTCCGACCCAAAAATTGTTCTTTTATATATTTTTTTTACTAAACAAAACACGATCATCAATGAGGCGCTGAAAAAACTCCAATAATGTCAGTTTCAAATTTCATCATTTTTCAAGTTCTGACCTTATCTCGTTTTGATCTCCGTTTGTTTCAGAGGTATTGACTCAAATTCAAGTTCTGATGATAGCCCTTGAAACTCTCTAAAAAGAGTAACTTATTTGAAACCCATATCTCTAAACCTGAATTTTTAATCCCAAAAAAATCGAAAAATTGAGAAAATTTTCATTTTTTCAAAAATTCAAAAAAATATATTTCCGACCCAAAAATTGTCCTTTTTTATATTTTTTTTACTAAACAAAACAAGATCATCAATGTGGCGCTGAAAAAACTCCAATAATGTCAGTTTCAAATTTCATCATTTTTCAAGTACTGACCTTATCTCGTTTTGATCTCCGTTTGTTTCAGAGGTATCGACTCAAATTCAAGTTCTGATGATAGCCCTTGAAATGCTCTAAAAAGAGAAACTAATTTGAAACCCATATCTCTAAACCTGAATTTTTAATCTCAAAAAATCGAAAAATTGAGAAAAATTTCAATTTTTCAAAAATTCAAAAAAATATATTTCCGACCCAAAAATTGTTCTTTTTTATATTTTTTTACTAAACAAAACACGATCATCAATGAGGCGCTGAAAAAACTCCAATAATGTCAGTTTCAAATTTCATCATTTTTCAAGTACTGACCTTATCTCGTTTTGATCTCCGTTTGTTTCAGAGGTATCGTCAACAACTCAAGTTTTGATCATAGCCCTTGAAACTCTCTAAAAAAAGAAAGTAATTTGAAACCCATATCTCTAAACCTGAATTTTTAATCTCAAAAAAATCGAAAAATTGAGAAAATTTTCAATTTTTCAAAAATTCAAAAAAATATATTTCCGACTCAAAAATTGTTCTTTTTTATATTTTTTTTACTAAACAAAACAAGATCATCAATGTGGCGCTGAAAAAACTCCAATAATGTCAGTTTCAAATTTCATCATTTTTCAAGTTCTGACCTTATCTCGTTTTGATCTCCGTTTGTTTCAGAGGTATCGACTCAAATTCAAGTTCTGATGATAGCCCTTGAAATGCTCTAAAAAGAGAAAGTAATTTGAAACCCATATCTCTAAACCTGAATTTTTAATCTCAAAAAATCGAAAAATTGAGAAAAATTTCAATTTTTCAAAAATTCAAAAAAATATATTTCCGACTCAAAAATTGTTCTTTTTTATATTTTTTTTACTAAACAAAACAAGATCATCAATGTGGCGCTGAAAAAACTCCAATAATGTCAGTTTCAAATTTCATCATTTTTCAAGTACTGACCTTATCTCGTTTTGATCTCCGTTTGTTTCAGAGGTATCGACTCAAATTCAAGTTCTGATGATAGCCCTTGAAATGCTCTAAAAAGAGAAACTAATTTGAAACCCATATCTCTAAACCTGAATTTTTAATCTCAAAAAATCGAAAAAGTGAGAAAATTTTCAATTTTTCAAAAATTCAAAAAAATATATTTCCGACCCAAAAATTGTTCTTTTTTATATTTTTTTTACTAAACAAAACCCGATCATCACTGTGGCGCTGAAAAAACTCTAATAATGTCAGTTTCAAATTTCATCATTTTTCAAGTTCTGACCTTATCTCGTTTTGATCTCCGTTTGTTTCAGAGGTATCGTCAACAACTCAAGTTCTGATGATAGCCCTTGAAACTCTCTAAAAAAAGAAAGTAATTTGAAAGCCATATCTCTAAACCTGAATTTTTAATCTCAAAAAATCGAAAAATTGAGAAAAATTTCAATTTTTCAAAAATTCAAAAAAATATATTTCCGACCCAAAAATTGTTCTTTTTTATATTTTTTTTACTAAACAAAACCCGATCATCAATGTGGCGCTGAAAAAACTCCAATAATGTCAGTTTCAAATTTCATCATTTTTCAAGTTCTGACCTTATCTCGTTTTGATCTCCGTTTGTTTCAGAGGTATCGTCAACAACTCAAGTTCTGATGATAGCCCTTGAAACTCTCTAAAAAAAGAAAGTAATTTGAAACCCATATCTCTAAACCTGAATTTTTAATCTCAAAAAATCGAAAAATTGAGAAAAATTTCAATTTTTCAAAAATTCAAAAAAATATATTTCCGACCCAAAAATTGTTCTTTTTTATATTTTTTTTACTAAACAAAACCCGATCATCAATGTGGCGCTGAAAAAACTCCAAAAATATCAGTTTCAAATTTCATCATTTTTCAAGTTCTGACCTTATCTCGTTTTGATCTCCGTTTGTTTCAGAGGTATTGACTCAAATTCAAGTTCTGATGATAGCCCTTGAAATGCTCTAAAAAGAGAAACTAATTTGAAACCCATATCTCTAAACCTGAGTTTTTAATCTCAAAAAATCAAAAAATTGAGAAAAATTTCAATTTTTCAATTCTTCAGGTTTGACCCATATAAGGCGTGTCCACATTATTTTTGAAGTCGTGTGTATTGCTCTTTTAATAACTTGAAAAAGCTATCCCTTTTGAGTTTTTCTTTTTTAAGTGAAACAAATCATGAATAAACACGTGACAGCACTACGATTTTATCCAACGTCATTTTCTCTTCATTTCTGGAATATTTTTATTCCCAATTTTGAATTCGACCAAAGTCGGTGAGTTTTTTTCTTTTTCATAGGAAAAGGGGGCTTGCGACTCGTAATTTCGCACTATCTTTGCCTGCTTTTCCATCTAAAAATTATTGTGAACTTCTCAAATGTTTTTCAGTGTGAATATGTCATCCTACTCGTCCTTGTCCTCAGACGACTCATTTTTAGATGAAAAACCGAAAGATATTGTATTTTTCTCGCCGATTGAGACTTCAACTCCTACAAAATCGATGAAAAAAACTGTAGAGATTAAGGATTTGTCGCCGATACTCCGTGGAGCACCCACTCGTATCGAGAGATGTTTCGTGAGCTTTACTTCCTCAGTTTTTGAGATTTTCTTTTTTTTCAGCAGAGATTCGTTCAAGTGTCGGTCGGAACCAAAATGTTCGTCGACGATGCGTACAAGTTTTTTAGCAACTTGGTTTTGCCTCAAAAGACTTCGGATCTTCTTTCCGATTCCAGTCTTGAGAGTGAAGAAGAGACATGCTCGGAGTCTGAAAGTTATTCGGAGTCAGAAGGGAGTCGTTCGTCCTCAAACAGTGATGGATATGATGCGAATGACGAAGATAGTCATTATTTGAAAGTGGAAATGGAAGAAGAATCGACATTGTACGTCTCGATCTCTTCTGAAGAGGAAGAAGGATACGATGCCGATGAAGAAGACGAGTAAAGAGTACTGAATTGAATTATTTTATGAATAAATAAACTATCGAATATACAATTGTTTTTCCTTATCTTAAGCATGAAAACTATGTAAAAATTAGAAATTTTGGGACGGAAAAATTTTCAAATTTCAAATTTTTTGAGATTGAAAATTCAGTTTTTGAAATATTACTTCTGAAATAGTTTCTCTTACTAGAGAATTTCAAGGGCTATCTTTAGTACTTGAGTTGTGGACGATACCTCTGAAACAAACGGAGATCAAAACGAGATAAGGTCAGAACTTGAAAAATGATGATTGGAGTTTTTTCAGCGCCACATTGATGATCTTGTTTTGTTTTGTAAAAAAAATATAAAAAAGAACAATTTTTGGGTCGGAAACATAGTTGTACGGAATGCCATTTTCCGAAAAACCGGAATCCGGAATCCGGAACCGGAATGAACATTTTAATTTTCCGGAATCCGGAACCGGAACCGGAATGTCAAAAAAAACCCGGAATTCCGGAATCCGGAATTTCCGGAATCCGGATTCCGGACAACTATGGTGCCAACCTACCGAAACATTAAGCAATGGCAAACTGGAATACTGGATAAGCGGAACACTATATAAGAGAACACCAGATGCTTCTACTTCACTCTTCTTGGGAAGGAGACCTACCATCTCCTCCGTCGACCACATTCCCCTGCTGCCACTAGCGAGATGAACATGTTCTATAAATTTTTTCCACGTTTTTTAATAACTTCGAAAACTACGATACTTATACAGTACTGGCCATAAAGAATGCGACACTAGCAGTTTTTTGTTGAAAATGATCAACTTTGTGACTTTGTAAGGCAGTTAATGTAAACAGCTCAAAAATGTCTCCTTTTAGCACTGAAAAAGGGCAAAATTTTCGAAAAAATTCTTTGACGATTGATAACTTCTTAGGATACGCCCGTATGAAAAAGTTGTCAACTACAAGAATGGAGCTCTATTTGTGATCTGTACATATCATATACAAACAATATTATGAGACTATGAGGGAGACCTTCCCACAGTCACAAAATTGACCATTTTCAACTAAAAACTGCAAGTGTCGCATTCTTTATGGCCAGTACTGTAGTTTGATTCTCTTCGATGCGCTGGCTCCGCCGCGAAGAGCTAATCGAAAGAGACATCGATTCGGAATCATTCGCATTTATTCGGAGGGTTCTTGTGGTTTTTCAAAACTGATAATTTGTATAATTGAAAAAAAGTTATGATATTGCATGAATTCATTGATTAAAAAAGACAAGTACATATTATACAAAGGAGAAGGCGTAGAAGTGAAGAGGTGTTCTATCTCCTTCCCATTCGGGCTTCAGCTCACGATGCTTTGAATCTCTAGATGTTTGAAGGTTAGTAACTTACACCAAAGTATCAGTTGTTTAATGAATTAACGTTTGTCTAAATCTGAAAAATAAAAAGTTTGACACTTTCATATGAAAGAGAGTTTCGTTTCACCTTGATTTTACACTCCTCTGTCAATAACCATTTCTCTGTTAGGAACTGCTGACATGGGATTCAAGATTATTTTCTCGTTCAATAAAAAATTGGATACATGAGTTATTTTGCCGAAACCTAGTAGCTTTCAAGTATTCAGAGATTCCAAATATCGTGAGCTGAAGCACCAAGGGGACGGAAATGGAACACCGCTCTAATTTGACGTCGTCTACTTTGTTTAATTTCTTGTTGTGGCTAGGAAACGAGGAATTAAGCAAAAATCGTGTCCGATACTACTCCACGGAAAAACTCTTCCACCAAAGATCTTTTTCTGAAATCTGACTCACTGCTCTTTTGATCTCATCTCTTTTCTCAAAATCTTTCTTTTCTTAATGAATGAGTAATCAGTGAGATTCTGTTTCTGAGCTGAGCACTAACAAAAGTACAAATGCTATCTGATGATTTCCACTAATCTCAATGTACTTTTAAAGTCGAAACGACTCGAGATGTTCCCAAGAGCCAACTAGGTTCATTAAAACTGATCATTCACTTTACTTTGTTTTCCACTTCTCAGAACACATCACAAGCCAGACGCTCCCTTAGGGACCCAAAAACCTGCTTTAGTGAGAATTAAAAAAACAATTTTTTGAATATTAAAGCTTTTATTGTAGAAATAATTATGAATAATCAAATATAATTGTTCGTCACAACCTTTCATATTCTTTACCAACACAAAATGACCATTCCATACAGTCAACAGATCAAAAGTTGCTAACAAAACGAATAGGATAGACATTCCAATCATATCTTCTAGTGATATGCATCTGGTGACACCTTAGGGACTTCCATCTTCTATAATAGCGTGTACTTTGAATTCAGTTAATGACGAATGCACAGTATCATAGAGGCAGACCAGGGAGTCTGCCTAAGAAGAGTGGGTTAAACGTTACCTTATGAGAATACTTAGAATTAGTACTATATTACATATAAAGTGTTCCATCATAGACATTAAGAGTATTCAATATAGATATGACCTGCTCAGAATAAATAGCAATTCAGAAAATATAGAAGACTTTTAATTATTATGAAGGGACCGCTTAAGGCTGCCTGATGTAATGATGGGTTTACTCTTACTTCACTGGAATAACTAGATTTTTATGTAGCTTTGTAGATAGACTGATATAGTCAGGAACAATCTGAAAATTAAACATTTGTGTGAGATCCTGTTTCTTCAAACTTACCTGGTATAAGAAAAAAGGGAATCAACTCCTTCCCGCCCAAAAAAATAAATAAAAGTTAGCTGACTTTTCACCCTTGTCTACATCTATAAAAAAGTCACTCGGAGAAAACATAATTCGAGACACATTTCAGATAGCTCTTGTGGAGAAGAGACAAGTAGAGGAGAATGAAAGAGACAAATACACATTGTCAGAACTGCCATTTTCAGCTCGGTTCTTACTAGGGATAGGCTCCGAGTGACCATGGAGTTAAATGAGAGGGACTGAATATAATGAATTTTTATGAAGGCTATTGAATCCCCTTACTCACCTCAAGTCTCTTTCCTTACACAATAAAAGTGCAACGAATATTATAATTCAATAAAAATCATTATATATATATATATATTGGTCGACATCTTGTTCCGGGAAGACATCTCTGTTTAGTATGTATTTCACGCTCTCTTATGGGCGGCTTAAATAGTTGATGAAAAAAGGGCGGAGCCTGAAGAAGGGGAAGGGATTAATTGAAAGTTGTTTATGATATAAGTTTGCATACTTTGTAAAATCGTATAGTGAGATAATTGTTAGGTTAGCAAACATTTTGAGAATTTTGTAAATAGGAAATTCGTATAGTGAGGGGAATTTATAATTAGGTTATGATAAGAAATAAACATTTGAGGCCAAACTAGATTTAAACCGGTTTTCAACTTGTGAACTCGAGCGAATTGAACTTTTGACAAGATATTTTATACAGAGCTTCTCAGAATTCATAAATTACTGTACATAAAAAAGAGGAGGAATATTAAAAACTGGTAAGATTAATGTTATAAAAAATGTGTGATCAAATAATATGATATGCTCCAAAATTGGAAAATATGATCATATTCACAAATCACAAAGACGAAAAATACCTATACACATACAACAAAAAATCAATACCTACTTAACAGAAATTGACATTAAATTAGTCTATATACAAAAGGTCGTTGACAACTGAATATTCAATGTAACTCTCTGGTTCAGTTCCTGGCACTGTTTCATGGAAAAATTTGGAGATTTGGGTGTAGTTATAGCCTTGCTCACTCTGCTCTTCAAAAAGTGTAATGAGAGAATCTGTCCATTGAGGTTTTTCCTCGGTAACATAATCCAATTTATTCGCGTCCTGAAATAAAACAAATGCAATAAACCTGATTAATAAGCGTCGAACTTACTAAATCATATTTTGACTGACCGGCTGTATCTTCCTCGCTGGAAACAGGGCTTATTCTGACACTTAGCCGTAGCAGATATCTCATAGCCTTGTAATCATCAAACCTTGAGTACGCACGTTCTGGAATGTTGGGGCCGAATTCTGGACTGGAGCGCATCAATCAATGAATGTGATGACGACGTCCTGAAAATAAATAAAGTTGAGAGAAAGATACAATAATTATTGTAAACTTACTCCAGCCCAGTCACGCTTTACCAAAATATTCTTATAGTGCAAATCCTTGTGAACAAAACCGTTTTGGTGCAAAATTGTGAGTGCGCGGAAGATCATCCAACCAATCCGCAAGACGTTGGAAAAAAACAGCGAAAAGTTCTTGCGTCGGAGAGCACTAATATACGTTTCCCCCTCGGGAATCATCAAAATCCCCCAAATGCCCGAGCTGAAGCCGTTATTCAATCAATTTATGACCTAAAAGTAATCAAGATTCGATTTGAGGTTGCCATTCTTTTAATTTTCAAATAAAAAGTGCCAAAGTCCTAGTTAACGGGTAGATCTTCCTTTCAAAAGGTGATCAAGACCAGATCTCAACTCCCTACCTATGAGACTCCTTTTTGAGATTTCTCGACGGTGTGGGAAATTTTTGATTCGACGCAGATTTTCGAAAATTTTGTATTTTCTATTTCGGAACCAGTAGAGTTCAATCAATTTTTCTGAAACTTGCTATCCAATAATCTTTACTAACATTTTCTACAATTTCGCAATATTTCTTTGAAAAATATCAAGTGTTCAACAACAGAAAAATCATAAAATATTGAGAAAAATCACAATGGAACACATAAAATTGAAGATAAAAAATAGGAAAAAATCGGTAAAATAAAACTTTTGACACTGATGTTTGAGTATAAAAGAGGGATCCACACCACCTTTCTTCACACTTCTCTGTCTTCATATTTTTCTCTGTCCAACACTTCATCCATGGGCTTCAAATATAATTTTTCTTTGGAGAAAAAACTTGATAAGTGAGTTATTTTGGTGTAACCTAGTAAACTTCAATTTTTCAGAACTCCAAAGTTTCGTGAAATGAAGGATCAGGGGGGAGGTGATGGAACCCCCCTGCACTTCGACAATTTCTTCTTTGCTTAAGTTCATGTCGTTTTTTCAATTAATAAATTTATGCAGCATCAACATATTTTTTCAATTATACAAAACACAATTGTGAAAAACCATAACAGTCTTCCAAACAATTTCGAATGATTGCCAATTGATTCCTCTGTAATGAGATGAGCATTCCACAGTGGAGCCAGTGCATCGAGAAGTATCAAACTTCAATTTCCTTTTTGCGAGGCGTGGCGGCAGGAAATGTAACACTGATTTTTCATAATTCAACTAACAGATTTCTTTCCATTCATTTCTCTCCTATTATTGTCATTCTTATTTTCCGCTCTCCGGATTGCAAATCCTCCAAACTCTCGGCTCTTATTTCTTATTTTGACTTTCTCATTTCCCCTATCTTCCGCACTAAAACATGTCTTTTTCAGCAGTAACTTTTCAAAATGAAGTTTTAGGTGCATTTTGAGCTATAATTCAAGTAAATTGACGAATTTATCTAGTTCTACAATAAACTTAGTGATATATAATAAATAAGATTCCAACTAGCCCCCACCCCCTCCCGGCGGGGTCCGCAGTTCTCGGCTACGCGGTGCTTAGCACGTTTAAAATCCAAAAATTGATTGCTGGTCTGAAACAAAATAAAAGAATGTCCAGCTTTTCAGTTCAAAACAAAGGCAACGAATGGCCCTATTTTTCCCGTGTTCGATCTTAAAATTCGAAACGTCTATAATCTCTCCTTTCACAATCTTTTAGAAAATTTATACAAAAAAAAAAAAGAAAATATACGGATTTGAATTCGAACCACCACCCCACCGATTCTTATTTTCGCCTTCTACCACTGCGCCACTGACCTACAAAAAATCGCGGTCGTGGAGAGCATAGAAATTCACGATTCAATGAATTCACGATTCAATGAATCGAGTTTCCAGGACAGCACATGGAAAAAATCCACGGATAACCATGAAAAACGGAAATCCACAAAAACCACAAAAATCCGGTTTGCTGAAAGTTTTAGCATCTAAAAAAATCTCCAAAAGGAAACGAGGTACACCGCTGCAAACAGGCACCGGCGAGCCTCTATTGCACATGTTTGACTGTATCCCCTTTTTATGGTTTTGTACGAGAAAATTTGGAATTACAAAAATGAATGTCTAGACTAATTATAAATAATGAGCTTGATTCAAAATTTTTGGTTAATACGTTACACCGGTGCACGAGCTTAATATTAATTACCCCTCGTTTCTTTTGATGCCCCCTCTCCTCCTCCCTATCTCTTTCCATCTGTCTACCTCTCTATTACGAAACAGCCGTCATCATGGGCCGTATTTAATATTTGATTTTGTTTCCGAAAAAGTCTACTTCTTGACTAAAAATTTGAAATTGAATAAGGATTCGAATATGCATGGTATTTTGAGCACTATTATTCTGAAATTTCAAAGAATTTTGTTAAAATGAGTCGGATCATCCGGCACACCGGTACATGCATGGAAGTAGCAAAAACTGAGATTGCTTTTCCCATTTGGAAACTACCGTATCCCCCTCTCAAAAAAGTGATTGGGTTCTTGATGGCGCTCGAGTTGTGAGTTGAAAAAAGCTACTTGTGATATTTGACCTCATTATTTTCAGATTCCATCTGTCTTTGACGTCTTCTGCCTCTCAAAATAAGATAAAACAATTTAGATTCCAGTGTCTAAACAAAGGCCGTATAAAGATGAATAATACTAGACCGTTTGCCAAAAGATTCGTTTTCATCGATCCAGAGGAACGACTTTACCGTGATTTTGGATCTCTAAGAATTCACGCATCAGAAGCTCCAAAACATGAAAGAGGAAAAAGGAACATTGTAGTAGATGACGTAGTAGAACGGGGTAAAGATGACGTTGATAAGCGATCCTAGAGAAGAATCTGTTGGTGATTTGTATGCAGAAGGTGGAACGGAGAATTACATATCAGCGATGAAATACTTTGTGGAAACTTTCGGATGCATCTTCGGACTATTTTTTATTGATTTAGGAGACCGTGATTTGCAACTGTACGAGCCGGAGTTAGCGATAGTTGATGAATGGCAGGATGTGAAGCTTTGCGATCATGGTCCTGAATGGTCTTCTGTTTCTAATGAAGAAATTTATAAATTCTGCGAAAAGTTACGAAATGTTTGGATTTAGTTTTGAACTTTCGACCCAATTTCGAGCTCCCACCACTTCTCACAACTTATATTAAAACTATCGACTGGTGGAATGGAAAGAAACTTTGTTTACTGAATTGTCAAAACATAAGATTAACTCATACCACGCTCAATACCAAGGAATTATTGAAATTTGTGACAAACTGGTAGAACTCGGACAACAACGTTTTGAGAAACTTGTCGATTATTTGGAATAAAGGCGAAATTGCTCCATTGGACCTCAGTGCTTTCAGTCCAACAAAATTCAAGTTCGAAAACAGAGAATCGGAAAGTGAAAAGTGAGTCAGGGTGATTGAAAGAAATTATTTGATCATATACGATAAATAACACAAAAAACGGGCTCTATAGGCAAAAAATGGTCCTAACCGCTAAGAACGGTCCCAACCGCAAAGAATGGTCCCAAAATGTTGGGTGACACGAGTTTCAGAATTGAATGGTCCCTACCGCAAAGAATGGTCCCTCGAAATTGATACGAAAAACTTTTCACCATTCTCTTAGGCTTAGGTTTCTCAGAAATTGGTGAAAAAATTGACAAAATCGGTTATTAATCGTATTTGTCAATTTTTTCCCAATTTCTAAGAAACCTAAGCCTAAGAGATTGGTGAAAAGTTTTTCGTATCAATTTCGAGGGACCTTTCTTTGCGGTAGGGACCATTCTTTGCGGTAGGGACCATTCAATTCTGAAACTTGTGTCACCCAAAATTTTGGGACCATTCTTTGCGGTTGGGACCATTCTTTGCGGTAGGGACCATGTCATTCCTTGGGACCATTCTTTTATTTTTTGGGACCGTTCTTTGCGGTTGGGACCATTCTTTGCCTATAGAGCCAAAAACGTATGTTTTTTTTGTTTTCAGATATTGGAATTTCATTGATTTCGGCTTTGGGTACGACATCGAAAGAAAAGATGGAATGATAGGATCCATCTGTCAGGAAAGCAATCGTTTTCATTTTGTGGTTTGGCACTGCAAATTCACCGACAACAAAAGCGATACAGTAGATGCCAGCTCTTCCTAAAAACTTTCGAACAAATTTTAGTATTTGAACATTTTTTTTTTAAATTTTTTTATTTTTTCTTTTTGGTTGGATACTTTGGTGTATTAACATATTTGAGGCTCTTTGGTGTATTAGCATATTTGGGAAAATAATAAAGTTGCTGTGTTTCCTCTAATTTCTTGTGCGAAAACTTCTGAAATTCTGTTTCCGTCAGAGAATATTTTATAATCTTTTCCTACATTAAAAACAATTATTTTTCAAGTCTGTGTGGGTCAGTTGTCTCGATGCATCTGGGTGTATGATAAGTTAGTACTCTCTTTGTACCCTAATATCGCGACCAGGAATTACTCGCGATTACTGATCACCAGAACACGATTACGTCACCGTCATCTCCCACAAAGGAACAAGCCGTGTTTCCCTTTCTATGGCGAATACCTGTGCTTAATTGATCGACAATCTACTACAATGCCTCTTACCCAACCTACCGAAGCCCTTAACGACCGGCAAAACTGGAATACTGGATAAGCGGAACACTATATAAGAACACCTGCCGCCTCATCTACACCCTCTTCTGGAGAAGGAGAATCACCGTCTCCTCCGTCAATCACCTTCACCTGCTGCCCATCGTCTGCTGCCCCCGTCTGCCGTCCCATCTACCGTACTCTCATCTATATTCCCCACTATCTTTACCTGTAACCCCGTTAGCTGTATCTGACTTATATTACTTATATTTTGCATCCGAATAAATATCTACCACTGAACCGTCTAGCCATACCGATTACTATAGTCCACCCGGATTGTAGTCTCTTTATGGTGCATCGACCGAACGGTGCAAATTGTAAGGTAAGTCCTAAACAAGCGAACCTACTAGTGACTTGTCACTTAGTACTGCTTACAAAGCGAACCTACTAGTGACTTGTCACTTAGTACTGCTTACAAAGCGAACCTGCTGGTGATCCGTCACTCAGCACTGCTTACATTTCCAAGACATCTCTAACCAGCTCCAGCAGCTAAATTGAGATTAATAACCAGGAAATTTATTTCCTAGTTATAAAACGTTCACAATGAGTATCACTCATGATGATATTAAAAACTGGGAGGAGATTATATCGACTCACCAGGAAGATTATGAAAAATTTTTGAAAGCATCTCTCCAAGCTTTGAAAGCCGTACCAAACCCAGCCACAGAGCCACAAACCCCAGTTCAAGATTTTCTTGCAGGCTATGCCGTATTCATGGCCTCGGAAGTAGAGACCATTAAGCCAAAGGACGAGCTGTACAAGACACAACTTGCGACAGTCCTAGAAAACATCCACATGACTCCTGTAGGAACTCTCCTAACAGAGACCGCAAAACAAGCTTCGATCAAAATTAACAAAAAGGATCGAGAGATTACAAAGTTGGTAAGTGATATTGAAGCTAGAATGGACAAAAGGCATGAACATTTAAACACACTTGCAGCAACCCACAAGGTGAAAGGACTAGCGGATACTTCGTACAGTATCCGCCCAAGAAGGTCACAAACCAACGTCGAACTGAAGACTGACTTCATTCGGCCACCAGGAAACAATATTCAAGTAAGTAGTTTTACAACCGAAACAAGACCAACCATGCTTCAGTATAAGCATGTAAAGCTACCAACTTTTAACGGCAACATATCAGAATGGTCAGCATTTTATATGATATTTAAGCCAACCGTTTTAGAAAACGACGAATATACAGATGTTGAAAAACATAACATCTTAAGAAACCATCTAGTGAATGAACCCGCTGACTTAATTAGAGCGTACGATCCAGATGGCACGCAACTTGCCACAGCAGTTAAGCGACTAGAAGCCATGTACGGCTCAAAAGAAAAACAATATGACTATCTTTGGAATAGGCTAAATGAAGTCCCAATGGCACGGGATAGCCCTAGAAGTTTGAGAATCTTAATTGATTGCAAATGTAGTCGCACGCAGACCCTTTCTTTTTTTCCTCTTTTTTTGTATGATATCTATCGTGGGGATCATATACATACTTTCTCACCGTTTCGATATAAATTTTAAAATTTTTGAGCCTTAAAATACATAAACTACTGAAAAACAGTCCGAATTTTGAAGTTAAAACCATGAAATTATCATTCCATGTAAAGAAATTACAGTTATATGTTTAATTTATTGATTTCCTACAAATCCGGGTGGCAGAAAAGGGTTTTCAACGGTTTTAGATAGAAAAATGATAGGAAGCCAACATATTTTTACTGTTTACTCTCTTTTTTTTCTATTTCTTATAAATTTCACCCTACTCACTCCTGTTTTCTATCAAATTTTATTATTGTGGTGCTTTCGATGCTTGTGTGCGTCCCCTTGCCCTCTGTACATCCACGATAATTCTAAATGAACCTATGCAAACGCGCTCTTTTGAGAAAAATTGCTTACCCAAATTCTTTTGTTTGAACTGAAAAACTTTGTTTTAAGGAGATATATAATCGAGAAAGACCAATTTTTTGGAAAAAAAAATATCAAAAAATTGCAATTTAGACGTCAAATAATATTACCGAAATGTAGTCTCAACAAAGCGCGTTTGCATAGGTTACGATTGAATTATCGTGTACATTTATTTCTCTCACTCTCTCAGCGCAGGCCTATTTTTCTTTTTAATAAGGGAAGACTCGGCGGAGATAAAGTTACTGATAGAGATATACATCACTAGTATGGACTCTTATTACTCATGACAGAAACCTTAGGAAATACGGTACAAGTTTTTAGTCAAGAGATTCATTTTTGAAAGTTCTCTTAACAGCAAATTAACAAAAAATAGTGCAAATATTCGAAAATTTCAAAAAAAAAAACAGTTAGAGCCAATGCAAATCCCTTCACTCCAAATACTCCACGTCTACTACCGATGTAACCACATAGAGTTCGTTGCCCGGGTTCTTGTTGTTTCGTTTTAAATAGTTATCAAATAGGCGAACCTTGACAATTACAGTAATTGGGTCCGTTTTCAATCTCTCGTAACAATCCCTTTGGAGGCTTTCAACGAGCTGAAGATAATCTCATTTAAGTAAATCAAAAAATATTATATTAGCTCACCTTAATTACTTGAATAGCCAAATGTTTGGGGATTCTAACCTTTCCCAAGTAAACATTGTAGAATATCACCTTGGGTTGGATTCCTGTCTTTCTCTCCTCCCAGTCGGTGATCTCATGACTCCATTCTTCCTCAAAATGATTGTGGTCAAAAATAAACGTTGCGGTGACCTCCACATCATTCCCACAATCCACCACTTCAGTGGGAAGCGGTGGTTCGATTTGCTGTAGATTGTATGCGTTTGATCTCATATAAAGATTGTGCTTGCTCTCTTTTTGATCATTCACGGAGTGCTGATACCAGTTGCCGATCTGAACACTAATATAACTATTTTCAATTCCCTAATCAAAACAAACTTCTGCTTCATAGCAACTTCGAATGACACCAAGACTGGAGCTCACCAATCGGGCGCATGCCTCTGTGGAACCGTGATGATTCTTATTTTGAGCGTAGTTGACAGCTCCGTCACAGACGCAAAGTGCGAATCGGGCACATGAGCGAGCGCAAACCTTATCCAGCCGACTTGGAAACGCATCGTAGTAATTTGAGAGCGCGGGTTGGTTCCATGGCTGAAAATTATTATGTGGATAACAAGGGCTTGGTTCTGTATTACTATTACCGCTGGTCGGTTGGGCGCTTGGAAATTGTATTGACGGTCGTCGACTTGCTCGAGCTCAAATACTTCATTTGAGCGATTGACATAGCGGACGACGATCTGAAAAAGGTTTGACATAGAAGATTCTTGCGACACTTGCAAACCGGGCCAAAACGAGAAGTCACGGACCGGCGCGTCCCTGCTCAGAACGCAATTTTATGAATTGAAAAAAAATTCAAAAATGTACAGTACCACTCAAAAGGTTAACATGTTTGGCAGTTTACATTGAAAATTATCCAATTTTGAAAAAGTATTTCGATGAAACCTTATTTTCCGATACGTTTTATTTCGCATGGGCCGCACAGAGCAAAAATAGAACGTCATTTTTGTAGTTGACCATTTTTTTGTTGGGGCAATACCTTATAAGTTACAGGTCATCAAAGTAATTTTTCCCTGTAATCGACTAGTTTGAGAGCAATTAGCGTAGTTTGCTTGCAAATTAGTGTTGGTGCTTTTCACTTTGATATTCTGTAATTTTCAAGATAATGGCCCTACAAAAAAATGGTTTTAAAAAAACAGAAAAATTGCCGAATTAGCAGTTCTAGCCTGGCCCGCGGTACATTGACGAATAGTAGTAGGTCACGGGCAAAGAACACGCCGAGATCTACATGTTTTATATATTTTTCAATTCATTATATTAAATTTGAAATGAATTACGCGCCGGCCCGATTGCAAGTATGATTCTCACTATAATTAACAACTCACCGAGCCTATTCCACCTTTTCCGAATTTCCTCTCGAACATTCCATTTGTGTCGTTAAGCAATCCAAAGTAAGGAGCCCACACTTTGCCCTTGTACTTCTCCCGGACTTCCATTGGAAG
This sequence comes from Caenorhabditis remanei, assembly GCF_010183535.1. Lineage (NCBI taxonomy): Eukaryota > Metazoa > Nematoda > Chromadorea > Rhabditida > Rhabditidae > Caenorhabditis > Caenorhabditis remanei. The sequence goes on along the minus strand of NC_071333.1, from coordinate 2,828,079 downwards.
CTCCTCTCCCGGACTAACAGCCCAAGACCTGGCGTACACTTCTGTGTTCTGGCGCCCGACGAAAAACTCGAAATTTTCCAGTCGCGATTGTTCTCCATTCTGTCTGGGCTGCTAAAATATGAAAACATTCATTAAAACAAATTAAAAAGTAAACATTGTAAACAAACCTTCAAATGACGGAAATCATACCAAGTTGCAAGTTGCAACGGAATTGGTTCATGAGTAAGAAGACCGCGTTTTAAAATCAATTCTTTTGTATTGAAGACCTGAAACAGGTTTTATTATTCTGGAATTACAAAAAGAATGCTCACTATGGCATGAGAAGCATTATACTCCATCAAATAACCAGCAAGCATATTTGGGGCGTCGATGTTCATCTGGAAAACGAGCGGCTTCAAAAATAAGGAAAAATGAGGATGAAAAGAATAAAAAAAGAGCGATCGATTACTTTTTGTTGGCTACGAGTTTTGTTTAGACAATCTAGTGGGTATAAAGAGAGCTTTGTTCTGAAAACTTCACTTTTTTTATAAAGTGACAAAAATGGGCGGTGTCTACGGGTTAAGTAAAAATTAAGTGAAGTTTTTTAAATTTTTAGGTCAAACAGCTAATTTTAGCTTGTTTTGCTAGGTTATGTGTGAAATTCTAAATTAATATGTTCGAAATGACGCCGTTAAACACCATTTATTTATAAATATTTTTTAGGCCAGGTTTAATTTTCCATGTTGTTCATGGAGTTTTATAAGTTTTCTAGGGGAAAAATAGATAAGTGACATTTAAAAAATGTTTGAAAGAAAGGAGGAACGTATTGAAAAAGAAAATATATACAAAAAAAACTTAAGTAAAAAGTGTAAAAAACGGTTTAAACTAGAGAAATGACATATTCGAAACGTTATGCTCAAGAAATTTGTCATTTTTGAATAAGAATTTGGTCTGGGATCGACATATAATGAGCATTCTCACCCCCAGCAATTATAGGCATATTAGTGGACAGGTGTGCCGTTCGAATAATCTCATAATTGGCTGACCACTCACATCTTCCCGTCTCAGAAATCGTTTTGATCTGCCAAAAAAAAATTTGATCTACCGAATAATTATGTAGACGTTTTATTATATTTTTCCACATTTTAGAGTTTCTGATTCTAATCTAAGACCGTTCCACCCTCAGAGGGTCGATTTCAAAGTCCTTCGTCAATTCTACCACATTGCCTTCCGGGATTATGGGTTGAGATGAATGAATTTTCAAAATGTTCACGGAAAACAACAGAACAGAATAGTATGGAGATTCAGTTTTTAATTTCAATAATTGATTAAAACAATTTTTAGATGTTTTTGATCTTCTCCGGTACATTCGGTTAACTCCAAATCACATTGATGGCGAATCAACATCGAGACTGTTCAAAAATAATTTTATTTATCTGACTATGAGAATCACAAGCAATTATTAATTCAAACAAAAAATTTATTCATGTCTGCGCAAGTATATAATTCTTGAATTTTGATTCTCAAGTTTGGTGGAAAACGAATAATAGTTTGTTCAAAACTCATTTTGTTAAGAGTGACAGGGTGGATTCGATTCCCGAAAAATTTGGAGCTCAAATACTTGTAAGCTTCTTGAACTCCTTTACGACAATACGCGGAAATGTTCACCCAATACTTATTTTACAGTTTTTATCATCTGAAAGCAAAAAAACACAACTGACTTCATAAACAGTGAAAATGAGCATTTTTCCTAAAAAAAAACCATACTCTCTTAACATAGGAATAGTTTATTCAAACAAAACGATCATTTTAAAATTGATAATCATTACCAATAGAGAGTTCTTCATTCTGAATGCTCTACGTCGATGACAGATTTAACAACATATAGCTCATTATCAGGGTGGCGGTTGTTTCTCCTCAAGAAGTTTTTGAGGAGTCGAACTTTCACAGTTACAGCGATTTTGTCTGTCATCATCCTTTTATAGCAAATTTGTTGAAGGTTCTCGATCAGTTGAAAATAATAGTCACTCTGATCAGAGAACCGTTTTCATCAATGATGTAGAGGCTACATGTGCACTTCTGAACACCTTCAGGCTATGTGTCTGCCCAAATTGAAGACACTCAGATGGGAGGAGATGGAGAAGTGTACAAAACTGGAAATGTTATCTGTAATTGGTATTTCCGCCACTCGCAAGTCTGTCTCTGGCGTCGATTCCTTTTATACCCTTTTGACTTACTAGGACTTGGCAGCCATCAACAATACCTAGAGCTCTATCTTATTAACCCCACCATGTGTATCCGAAAATCAGAAAATTGACGGGATTTAATAAGAATAGTTTATTTGTGGAATAATAATAACATTATCAAAAAATCATTAGAGCCAATTAAAATATTTTCACTCTACATACTCTACGTCCACTATCGTTTTAACCACATACATCTCGTTGTCTGGATGCATTATGCACATCTCCACGAAGTCTTTGAGTAGTCTAACTTTCACAATCACATTGATGGGGTCCGTTTTCAATCGCTCGTAGCAATCTTTCTGGAGGTTTTCAACGAGCTGAAAATAAGCAGTTTGAGTTACGGAAGTAGATTTTAAAAATTGGTCTCACCTTAATGATGTGAATAGCCAAGTCACTTGGAATTCGGACTTTCCCCAGGTAAGCATTATAAAAGAAAACATTGGTTTGAACTCCTTCCATCCTTTCCTCCCAATTGCTGAGTCCACGACTCCATTCTTTTTCGAAGTGGTCATGCTCGAAGACAAACTTCGTGGTGACCTCCACATCCATCCCATTATCCACCACTTCAGTGGGCAGCGGTCGTTCGATTGGCACAACGTCCGACGATGTGAACTTCGTGTAAAGAGTAGAACCCGGAATGTTGTGGTATGTTTCGAGACCGGAATTCCAAACCTAAATTGCTGTTTATCGTTCCAAGCGCTACTTTATGATACTAGATTAAACTTTGATCTTTTTTCCCATTCGCACATTTCTTCCGTCATTTTTTTACGATTCCCTCGAAAATGGTAAGCAAGTGAGACAGAAAAGTAGAAGACTTGTTAAAAAGCTACTATATTTAAAACACATATCTCATAAGCTCGGCTCACGAGATTTCTTTTGACTAGGTCTCAAAATAAATAGAATATTGTATGAACTGATAGTTAATTTTTCCCTCTTCAAACTGTATTAAAAATTACGCGGTTACCCAGCATTCCAAATTGCTGAATTGCAAAAACATAGTTAATCGAAATCGGTTAAATAGGGATCTAACAAGTCTAACAATCACATTCTGTGAATTATAATAAGTAACTATTGCCATACGTTGCAGAACGCATAATTTTGATCTAAAAACAAACTTTTTTCTACAATTCAAAAGTAACGAAATCTGTGGAATTTAGATTTAAAAATGATCAGTTTGTTTCTAGAATGATCAGTGCAAAAGCTGCACATTTTTTGAATATAATAAGTTCTTACCTTCAAAATGATGAAAAGCAGAAACATTTAGTTTAATTCAATGAAAATAAGAATATTTTTTCGACGACCATCCAGTAGGCCATCACGTGTTATACTGATTGTACCAAAAAGAATGAGCCTATGAGAGATGGGCGGGATTTTGTGAACGACAGAACATATTTGAATGCGAAACGTCCTTTTTGGAGTAATTAGAGCACATAATTACAGGATTAAGAAACCGTTTGAAGTATAAATGTACCCATCTTTCTGTCCTACCATATGCCTTTCCTCCTCCCCCACAAAAGGTGTAATTATTGGTCGCAGATATGAAATTGTGCAAAACAAAGGTCAATTTTCTAATTAATACGTTTTTTTCAGACTAGATCAGACGACCAAATGGTGCCCATCGCATCTCGTGCTCACCGCATCTTCAGTCTCTTCGAAATTATCTCCTAATCAATAATATGCCAGACAATTATCTTAAATCATTTTATTGTGCTTTAATGTAATCGCCCCTCCGTTCCTCTTTCCAACCTCTTCCAACTCTTTCCAACCTCTTCCAAAATACTTTGTGACAAATCAGCCAGAGTGTAAAAACTTCTCATTTTTGCAGTGTTTTATGTGATCTTCAATCAAAAATGAGTTGTGCATATCTTTTTTTGAAAACTTAGTACAAGAAAGTTTTCAATTTCGAAAATAATAATTTAGATTAGTTATTTGTGTTCTATTAAATTTCAAACAATCTGCTCATCCCTCACCTCGGTACACGCGCTCACGTTCTATTGGTTCCTTCTTCTTCTTCACCCATAAGGTTCATTGACTCATGATTTCGTGTTGATTTGTTTATATTTTTATGATTAGTAATTGTTTTGCCCGTTCCAACCCGAAATGAGAGTTTTTCTTGAACCTCTCTGGACTCTAAGTCACCACAATCTTCCCACTGTCTTTCTACCTCGATTCACAGTACATAAGAGACTCGTCTCGACAGGAATCATTAGTTTTCTCGATTGTTTTCTCCCACACCCATTTCGTTGTTTTACATTGTGGTGGCAGTCCTTATTTAATTCTTCGTTTTCGATAATTCCTTATTTTCCTCCAGTTTCAGTCTCCAAATTCATCGTTTTCCATGTGTACCATTTACTTGCTCATTGATAAACTAACTACCGTTTTTAGCAGTTAGACACGTTTCAGCTAACAAGGGGAGTCTTTGGAGACGCCACTTTCAAACGACCTGTAAATTTGGTTATAGGTATGTTCGAGTACGGGGAGTCAATTTCTGCAGTCAAAACCTGCTAAATATCTCTGCTAGCCGAGTTATGAGCTCTCAAACGTTTCATATAATCAAGCTGTTTCGAATTAAATTTCAAACCATCCGCGCGGTTTCATTTGTGTTCCCCAGCGGTTTACCTGTGCTCGTACGTTGCAAAAATGAGAAAATCTTGTGTATTCTACTTGCCTATTTGGATTTCCATATGAAAAAGCTTGATCATATAAAAAGTTTGAGGGCTCATAAATCGGCTCGTAGAGACATTTAGCAAATTTTGACTGCAAAAATGGACTCCCCGTGGTCGAACATACCTAACCAAATTTACAGGTCGTTTGAAAGTGACGTCTCCAAAGACTCCCCTTGTAGATACACGAACAAAATGTCATATTCTCACTACTGTTAGTTAATGTGGTTATTAAGGTAGAGTAGATGACAAGATCGCAGTGTGCACCGACCGTTTACACACCCGTTGCGTACACAAATGCGCAGTCACCACTCACACAGAGTTGCAGACAAAGAAATATGGAAGACAGTCTATACGCGCAAACGCCAAGTCACCCCCAGTCCTTCTGCGGTGAAACGGTGTACCGATTCATCAGTCAGCGCATTGTCCTCCATTTCACACAATTTTCCAGTTGTATAACCAACCTCATTGAAACCGAAACCAGTGAAAATTCAAGCTGAGCGAACAGTTTTCACAGAAACTGGTACCTTCTCATTTATATTCCTTATCGCACGATTCTGCATGTCTAATTCTTTCATTTTTTTTGTACGTGGTTCATTTTTTCTCAGTTTCGACCGCTCACCGTGAAAATTTAGATGTCCTTCAATTTCTTCCTAGTTTACCTACCACCAGACTTTTCCTCGCTCGATCCCGATCTCTAATCTTAGTCCGAAGTCTTGCCCCCGGGATAGCGATTTTCACAAACCATCGCTGACCTGAAACCCTCCCTCATTTACTAATCCCTTTAAAAAAAAGTTTTTTTATGCCTTCAGTCAAGAGCCTAACATCGTGCCACTCAAAAAACCACATTCTCACTTAACTCATCTTGTGTCACGAAGACCATCATGTACTCAGCAATCAAAATCCACAATTATCTCATCAATTCTCACCTCACATATAAGTGTAGTGTGCGACTTCCTAATATCCAATTTTTTCTGTTGATGTTTTCATTAATTTGGCGACGTAAAAATTGTCTACATAACTCGTTTCATTTTTCTCCTTACTTATTCGTTTTACTCTTTTCAACGTTTACAAAATTATTTTTAGAATTCACTCTCTCAAAATGGAAGGAGCGAAAACTGATGGTGTTTTTCCCATTCGGAAACTACCATTTCTCCCTCTTAAAAAAGTGATCCAGTTCATGAAGACGTTCGAGTTGTAAGTTGAAAAAGTCACTTTTGATTTTTGATCTCATAATTTTCAGATTCCAGATGTCCTTGACATCTTCTGCTTTTCGAAATATGATAAAGCAAGTTAGATTTCACTGTCTAAACAAAAGCCGTATTATAATTCAAGATAATTCGTTTGACAATAGACGCTTTTTGATCATTCCAGAGGAAGGGCCGTACCGTTGCTTTGGAGCCATAACAATTCGAGCATCAAAAGCTCCAGAACCAAAAGAAGCTCCTAAACGACAGAAAGGAAAAAGGAGCATTGCAGTTATAAACAGAGTAAAGATGACGTTGATAAGCGATTTTCAAGATGATTCTTTTGGTTATTTGTACACGGAAGGTGGAACGGAGAATTATATGTCTGCGATGAAATTCTGTGTTGACACTTTTGACTGTATCTTTGAACGACTATTCATCGACTTTAGCAAACAGGATTTTGAACAATACAAGCCGGAAATAGCGATAGCTGATGAATGGCAGCATGTAACGTTTTATTATGAACGTGTTTCAAATGAAGAAATATATAGATTTTGCGAAAATTTGAAAGTTACAAAATCTTTCGATTTCCACTTGAGCTTTCAACCGAATTTTGAGCTCCCACCATTGTTCCGATCTTATATTGAAAATATCCAACTTAGAGGCGACTGGTTAAATGGAGAGGTTCTTTGTTCATTGAATTGCCAAAACGTAACGTTGTATGACACCGAGCTCAATGCCAGGGAATTATTGAAATTTGTGACAAATTGGTATAACTCGGACAACAAAGTTTTGAGAAACGTTGAAATTTATCGGAATGAAAAGAAATTTGCACGATTGGACCTGAAAGCTTTCAATCCCACGAAATTCAAGGTGGATGACAGAAAATCAGAAGAAGAAGAGTGAGTCAGGGCGATTGAAAAAAATTGATTGATCATATACAAAAAATGAGACACAAAAAATAATATTTTCAGAGATTGGGAAGCCATTCATTCTGAGTATGGGTACGATATCAAAAGAAAGGATGGAATGATAGCATCTATCTGTCAGAACGACCATAATTTTCATTTCTTTGTTTGGCATCACACCTTCACCGACATGAAAAGCTGAACATAAGTAGCTTGATCTCCTGTTACCTAAAATGTTTGAACGAATTTTAACTTCACAAATTTTTTATACACTTTTATCATTTCATCATTTTATGTTATCACGATTGACCGATTCCGAGAAGAACAAAGTTGTTATATGTTCTCTAATTCTTTGTGCAAAAACGTCTGAAAAAGAAAAAAATCATTAGGAAAGCCCGAAGTTTAGAAGCCTATTGCGTTTTCATTGAGCTTTTTAAAATTCAACATTAACAGAGTGAGTGAATCAAACCAATCATTTTTATAGTTGACCATTTTTTGGTGAAAAAAATGTACTCAGTTAACGCAGTGTATCAAATCATCTTTCTCACCGAATTTGGTTCACCTAGATAAGCTGAAACATTCTAAAATACTTTTATACCGGAAAACTGTAAACTAAATAGCGGTGTGCTCTGCGTGACTTATAAATATTGACATTAGGCATTTAAACAAGGACTGAAGTCATATTTTTTATTTCCGATTCTGATACTTCAGAAAATTCTGAGCAACTTTCATCATTGGAGCATGTGCTGAAAATCGCTCTAAACGCCCTAAATTTACGTTTTCCCGGCTCAAATTGAGGTTTCGTTGAAGAGTTTTCCCACGCGAATTTTTGCCCCCGTGTAGTCCTCTCGGACAAAATTATTTCTTTTTATTTCTCAATTTTTCGTTTTCTTGTTTATTTCAACAAAATTTCGTGTTTTTTTCAATTTATATCGTAAAAAAAGAAGAATGAAAGCTGTTCAAAATTTTCTGAAGTATCAGAATCTGAAAAAAAAAACTTCAGTCGTCTTTTAACAGTCTGCGGCCTTGTGACACAGTATCATTAATTTTTGCTTCCAAATAGACATTTCAAAAACAGAAGGCCAATTGGAGATCCGATTTCTCAAACAAATTCAGCGTTTTTAGCACGATGATTATACGTCGGTTGTTTGATTTTGTACAGTTTATCAGATCTCATCAGAACTTATGTATTTTCTTATGCATATTACTGCGCCATATCCGCATTATATTTTGCAAATCAATCATTTTTATTTATTTATTTGATATTCCCAAAAAATAAGAGTCAAATAGTAAAACGCTTCTATTTGTTTTTATCAAAAAATGAATTATTCGAATGAGAAAATTTGTTTCCAATATTCAATTTTTGATTTCCAAGAAGTGGGATCATCGCAACGCTCGACATTGGTTCCCGTATTGAACAAGTCAGCAGCGAAATCCACATATCCTCTGAATAAGGACACATGTGAATGTTAAATAGCAGTTTTTATCAACTCACACTTCATATACGCTGATATCCTTGGCTTTCTTTGGTTTGAAGCACAAATATTGTTCCTGGCCAGAGGTACAGTTGTGTTTAATTTGATAGGTGAACTCGTACTTCTGAAATTTAGTTTTCTGCATTTTTTTGCGCTTTTTCCTATTTTTTACCGGCGATAAATCTCCACTCGAACGAAATAGTCCAGTGGAGTTTACTTCATACCGGAACTCCTGACCACCATCCCCACAGAAACTTTCATTTTTCATTATGTCGTGCTCAATGCTGTAACACATAAATACTGATAATTGAAAGGTTCAGAACATGAACTCACTAGTCTTCTTCGTAGACTACCAAGTTACCACACCAGGCGCCAATATCAGAGGGGCAGTCGAATTTGAGGTGCATATGCACTGGATCAGATTGAACCATCGGAGAGAGCAAGAAGAGCAAGAACATGGTGAAGAGGAAATTCATTTCAGCAACTGAAGAAAATAAGAAATATATTCGAAAAAGAAAAGAGAAAGAAATGCTAGAAGTAGAATGGAAATGTTGGGAAATAACGATAAATCGATGGGATTTTTACTGAATGAATGACTCATGTTTTGTTGAAAAGAATTTCATTAAGATAATTGAAAATGATGATTGAGAAACTAAAAAATTGATTATTGTTAAGGAGTTCTGTGCAAAGAATCAGCAACGAAACAAATTTCTACATCCATTGAAAAATGGAATGATTAAAAGCACTCCCTTGTTAACTAACATGGGAATTTCTATTTTTCCATGTATCGTTCTGTTGTTCGTTTTGTGGTCAAAAATTGAGCCTTGTTTATATTGAAGTTACAGCACCAAAAACATCATTCATGACTAGTTGTTGCAAAATTTTGTGCTATAGCCTCTTTTTCGTCACTTCGCGATTGCTCTTAGTATTTGATAAAAACTGAACGTATAGGGATACGTGGAAAAGTTGAAATTTTTCAAAAAAACTGAAATAACTCTAGCAACTCAAAGGCTCGACCTATATCTGAACACGTATACAGACATAACTCGAACTGAGGAGTACGCAGGTGGTATTTTTCACACTGCAGCTCAGCAGGTTAAGTTTTTCGGTAAGTGCTCAAAAAGGAGTTTTTGAAGTCGGGGTTATTACCTATCGAATGAGCCTAAAACCTTTACGGTAGCTCAAAAACTCAAAAAGTTACGAGTTCTCAAATCGAAATGTTTGAAATTTTTCAAAAAAGTTGTGTAACTCTACGAAACCTCCCAGAGCGCAGCTATAATTTTGGATTTTTCTTAGTTACGTCAGACACTACTTATGTACAGAATATGGGGAAATTTCAGGGTCATTCCCATGTAAGACAGAAAAACGACCAGGAAAATAGAACAAGTGCAAATAAAGAATATTAATAAGATATATAATTTATTGTACTCCGTGGCGTCACTAGACATATTGAGAATTGTAATTATAGAGATAGATAAATGTAGTTTTAAAAAAAGAGAACAAGTCAATTTAAAAACTTTGAAAAAAGAGAAAAACGTTTATTTTGTTAGGCTTAAAAATGCTCAAAGAAAATGCAGAAGAATCGTTTTATTCCGGAAGTATTACATCAGAAATTCTCGGAAACAACGAAAATAAGAGGGCTGAGCTCGCGGAGCCGCCCATCGTTTATAAAAAAAGGAAGAGCCTTTTGGAACGGAAAAAAGAGCAGCCGTCCTTTACGCCGACTAACTTCGTTGTGTAAACGCCTTCAGACTCTTTCCTCAAAACAGAACGGCCAAAAAACTGGAGTAGAGAAAGAAATTGAGGGAAGAAGCTAAATAAAGAGAGTTTTTTTTTCACATTCTCCTACTTTAAAACATTGGAATATCAACGAAGATAATATTTGTACTTGTATTACAAATTGGGAAAAAAACTTAAAGAAAAAACATTAGCTGAACAGATCAAGCACAGAGAATCTAATAACTTCCTCGACGGAATAATTAAGTAATATTTTTACTGATTGCAACAATGTTCAGTTTGAGAGAGGTTTCAAGGGTATCTGCAAGAATAGTAAAATACGGATCAATAGAGAAATTTCTGAGGAAGGTTTCATAAAAAGTGTATGAGCTCTGAAAATAGTTCGGAAAATGTCTTACAAAATAATATTCACATACATAACCGTTCAAAGAACAACTTTAAAATAAAGTGGAGGGAGAAAAAATGGGAAGTGGGTAGCTTACACAACGGAACTTTAAAAAAAAAGGGACGGCTGCTCTTTTTCTATCTTTTTCAATTGGTTTTTTGAACGACGGATTTCGCGAGCATAGCCCATGCACTAGATGGAGAAGTCCAGAAAAATTTAAAAAATTGAGATTAGTATTAGGGAAAGAAGGAGCTAAATACACATTTAATATAAAAACGGTACATAGCAAGATTCAACATTACAGTACCACTCGAAAGGTTATTAACTTTGGCTCTTTTCAGTGGAAAACAGATAGTGCATTTCGGTGTCACAAAATTGTCGGACGAATATTGTTTTGTATGGTTTGGGGAGAACATGAAAATCACACAATTTTTGTAATTGACCACTTTTTGTTGGGGCGTTACCTTGAAAGTTGTTGGTCATCGAAGTAATATAACATTGAAAGCGACTAAATTCAGTGACAAAATTTTGGAGCTTTTCACTTTGGCAACCTGTAACTCTGAAGATAGTGCTCTTACAAAAAACGGTCAACTACAAAAATAAAGTGCTATTTTTGTTCTGATCCGCCTAAACAAAATTTAGTTCACCGGACATTCAGGCGACACCAAAATCACCTATTGAAGTTGGCCATTTTCAACTGAAAACAACCAAAGTTGATAACCTTTTGAGTGGTACTGTAATATTGAATTTTGTAATACAATGCACAGTTTTCAAATTGAATTTGTACCTAGTTCTTCTTTCCCAAATACCAAATTCATATTACATCTTATTCTTCTGGACTCTCTAGTGCGTCAGCTGTGCTCGCGAAACCCGTCGTTCAAAAAAACCAATTGAAAACGAGAGAAAAAGAGCAGCCGTCCTTTTTTTTTCCAAAGTTTTGTTGTGTAAGCTCCGTCCATCCTCTCTTCCACCACTTTATTTTAAAGTTGTTTCATACTTCCAGATGCACCTCTCACATTCAGAATTTTATTTTGAAGTTTTTTTTCTCTTTTTTCTTGTTTTTAGAATTTCAGTTTCAATCTTCTTATTATTAAAGCATTACATGTTACCCCAACCAATGAAGATGCTACTCATCATACCCCTGCTCTCTCTTTGTGTATTTACTGCTCAAGGAGCCGTCATGCCAAAATCTCAAACAGCAGTCGACTACACGATCTATATTGAGTGCCTGTTTGCAAAGCCATATTGTTTTCTCATCAGCTTCTATGACCGAAGTGTTTCGTAAGTTTTACCAAAGACATTTCGAGAGTTCTAGTCTTCGAGTGATTTCAGAACCACCAATGAAATGTTCAAACTGCCACTTCACTGCACGTTCACTCATGATGTCAATTACAACACGACCGTGACTTTCACTGAACTCGATGGACATCTTGATGTGAGTGAGAGTATCTAATTTTAAGCGTGGGTGTGGGGTAGACAATCGGAATCAAAAGAGCCCGACCCGACCCGGCCCGGCCCGGTTGAATCAAAAATTGAATAATTTTGAAATGTTGTGTTGAAAAAGTCTAGTTTTTGACTGAAAATAAAAAATGAATCCGGGCCGACAACGCCAGGCTGGACCGCGAGAAAGTTCATTCCTAACCAATTTTTGACAAGTGATAATAACCACTCATCCCGTTGCACTTTATTGTTGTTTGAAAATAATAATCAGCTGACATAAAACTTTCGACCTGCTATGTAGTATTGGCTTTCTAACTCAAATAACATTGATTTTCAAAACAGCGCGTTTCGAACTGTTGAACTAGATTGGGGAAACTATTTTAAAAAATCGAGACTAAAAACTTTGGAAAACATTATTACAATTTTCAGACCCTATTCGAGCCGGAATTACATTTCTATCACAATTGTACAAATAAAAAAAATGATGTCGTCGGAAAAACTATCGCCCATCTGGAAAAAGTTGATCCCAAGAATAAGTGAGTTTTATGTTTTGTGCATAATCAATTTTAAACATTGGATTTTTCAGAAAAATCACCGTGGAGCGTGTAGTCAGTTTGATTGAAATCAATTATCTTGATCATATAGTTGCTCCAGCCAACCTTACAGCAGATGAGAAGAATTTTATAGATGGGAAGATCGTCTCCTTCGATTACTCAAAGAAGTCGAAATACTTTACGAACTTTGACGCTGACGAAGAAAACGATGGTGACAACGACAGTGACAACGATGATTAACCAACTACTTCAATTTCTTTGTTTATTTTTCTTTTTTTCAGCGTCTCAAACTGCTTACAAATACTTGTCTCAATTTTAAATTCATTTTTTGGCAAAAACTTTTCTAGTTTATAATTTTTTTCCAAAAACAATGAAATCAAGAAATAAAATTTATGTATACCTTTGTAAATTTTGGTGTTTGGATAGTATGAACATTCGATAGCTTGTAGTTATGGAGTTTACAAGTCTAGCGGTTTCCAGACAGAAATCATAATTCAGGATTTTTAATAAAACTTATTAACTTTAAGAGGCCGCCAGATCAAATCATATTATGTCAAGTTCTGTAGAGAATGTTGATCAAACCTAGAGTTTCATTTTTGTAGTTGACAACGTTTTTGAACGAGACCATTCTGAAAAGTTGTAGTCCTGCATTATCCGAAGTCTTACTTATTTTGCGGTGAAATAGAGCGATTTTTTTTAAATCTTAAAAGTGAAACCCTATGTTTGCTCTATGTCCTCTATAAAAATTGACATTATAAGACTAAAAGTGACCAAGACTCTTTTGTTTGAGAACATTTTCAAGTAGAACAATTGAATATGTCACCGTGGAGTTTTGGAACGTGACCGTTAGAAAATCACGCTGATTTCAAACAGATACTTAGTTTTTTTTCCCTCGAGGCCGTCATTCGTTAGTAAAAGGTAATTCGCAAGTTTGCTATCACTATTCTGCCTGTTACATTGCTTTTTTTACATTGACTCGTGAAACAACATATTGTTACGGCAAACCCAATTCATGTTTCCCTTATCATATTAGTAGCATTATGTTTACACGATAAGAGCAGAGCAACCAATTTTTGCCCGTCTTCCCCTTTTATTACTTTTCGACAACTCATTCTTTCGTCTCCCTATCTTCTTTTCCCCCTTTCTCATCTCTTTTTTGCCTGAAGAAAAGGAGTAGAGACGAGGCACCGAAGAGGACATCTGCCCGTCCTCTCCGTGTTCTTCTCTATACGAAGAGAACCCCCCTCTCCTCCATTCGAGTAGATATCCATCTTTTGCAACAGATGTCAATCGTTGTTGGATCATGGTAAATTAAGAGACGCAGAGAGAATCGCCCCCTTTTCCGAGAAGAGAAGAAGGGAGAGAGAGGCTGCACCGATGTCCACAACCCACTCTTTTCTCTCTTCTACGCGTCGATTTAATGCAAGGAAGAAATAAGAAGGGAGGGTGGTTATATTTTTCTTCGCTGGAGTTCACCCATTAATACTTGCAGAATAGAGAGATTGTGATTTCATTTTTTAAATATTTTGTGTTTCAGACTATACTTTCAATTTTTATTTCATCACAACGCCGTAAAAAAACTATTTTCGACTTTGTTTGAGCCTTGGAATTCATTTGATGCCTATAAAATGAAAAAAAGTAAGTTATTTGAAAAAACTATCATCTAAACGCTTTAAAAAACGTTGAAACGCTCTTTAACATTAAAAAATAAGAAAATGTAAAGAGTGTGCGACATTTTTGCAAAAATCGCGTGCGCTGGTTGCATCGTCTTGCCCCGCCCTTTTCTGTGTAACCTAGCTGCCTAAAACCCGTTAAAATCGAAATAATTACGTTGATTTATTATTTTTTTGGTGCTGAAACATGAACAAAAAATAAATTATGGTATGAATACTACGAAGCACCGGTTTTGGTGTGGAAAAATGAACATTTTTTGAAGAAAGATTTTTTTAAATAAAAATATAATCCATAAATTTCAATAAAAACATTTTCAATTATTACAGGTTCGATATGTCAAAATACAAGATTTTGTATGGTTCAGCCAAGAAATAATAAAATAGGAATACATCTATTTACTGCCTGCAATACCGATTGAGTTTGAATTTATGTTTGGAACAAGCCAGCAAATCTGGAATCATGCAAAGTGAGTTTTTTACATTTCAAAAATTACAGAGCGCCTTTGGAAACCGTATGCTAGACATATATCTAATTATATGTTAGTGATGACCTTTAGTCTGGTCGTTACCTTCCCCTTAGCCTGAATTTCTCTTTTCAATTGAAATCAGACTCAAAAACTGTATGTTGCTATCATCAGAAGAAAATTTCCAAATCATAAAGAGACACCAAAAGACTTTTCACCAATTCTCTTGGAATTTTTGTTGATTTTTGAACAGTTTCGATGGTTTCGTCCAATTTTTAAGCACTACTGTTCGAAAGAGCGACGAAACCGACGAGCAAAATAAGTTCGTGAATTTTAATAGCAGGAAATTGTGCAAAAATGAGTTTTAACAATGCCCGATGTATTCAATTTCTTTTAAATGAGTTGAGAGTGTTTCCCACACCACTTTATTTCGGAAAAAGTGTAGATGGCCCTCCAGATAGATCTGAACTTACTGCAAAAACGAAAGATTTTATGAAACTTTCTGATTGTCGGAAAGGCGTTAGGAATACGTCTGATCGATATTAAGCTTCAAAACCGCGTCCACGTCATCTCAGCTATTTCCAAACTTTAAAAATTGGAAACGCGTCGAAAGTGCGCCAGATATTTTCAAAGTTTATCAGAAATTGTGCCCCAGGGACCCCGGATAGCACGAGAATTTCTTAAAATACTTCAGAAATTCCACGGAATGCTCTCCAAACGCAAATAAGTATCATAGGTGCGCTAGTAGCTCTAAACCTCGCTATGAAATGCGTCGCAGGCACGCCAGATTTGTTTGAATTTCACAAAGCGCGCTAAAGCTCCCAAGAGAATCAGACGATAGTACAATATCGACGAAAATTTGATAAAAATCACCAAAATTCTTATAGTTTCCACCAATTATTAGCGATTTTCAATCAATATTTCTGGTTTTAAAAATTTAAAATTCCGATTAAAATTTCAATTCCCACCACCTGGAAAAATACTTCATGATTGGGGAAAATCTTTTTTTTAATGAAAAAACTAAACGAAAAATTCTGAAAGTCTCTTTGTCACCCTGAAAAACTTTTAATAAAAACCTCTATTCAAACTCCCTCGACTTTATTGCGGTCGTGGCCTCCTGGCCGAAAAAACTCTTGGCGTGTACTTCTCTCGGACAAATAAGAAATTTTTGTTTTTCATGTTTTTTCGGTCAAAAAAGACGGTATTGAAAAGAATTTTAGAGTTCTTCAAGTAGAACCAATGTCAAAAGTTTGAAAATTGAGTGGAACATTAAAAAATTCAAGAAAAAAGTTTTCTAGCAAACAAATAAGCTAAACATCGATGTTTTCTTTCGATTTTCCTATTCCATGATCGATTTTCTCGCTCCACTCTCAATATCAGGTATTTTAGGCGGTTTTTGCGCTAAAAAATTTGCTTTTCTCAATAAGCTATGAAAAAACCTCAATAACATGATTTTGAGGGTAAAAACTTGATTTTTTCGATTCTCAGCTCTAAAATCTCATTTTTGAGGAAAAACTTATAAATTGTCTGAAAAGAAACGTAATTTTTCATTTTTCAGTCCTTGCTTCCCACATCGCTACCATCGACATGAATTCCGGCGCGGCGGGCAAAGATCGGATGACGAAAGCAATGGCGACAGCAGAATCGAAGCATCTGGAGGAGACAAGATAAAATCAATAAGGCAAACTCACAGAGGGAGATATTGAAGATCAGATTGCCCGCGAATACCTCATGTCGTATTTGAAGGATTTGGAGAGAAGCCGACCGGATTTTTGAGCGAATTTAGCATCAAAACCGGCCGAAAATTAGGATTTTTCACTGAGGTTAGGAATATAATGAATATGGAGCAGAAATTAGCAAAATTTGTGATTTTGGAGTGATTGTTCCAGCTTACTTATCGAAATTGAGACTTTTGGGTCGTTTTTCATACTAAAATGTCGTTTTCAGCTCATCCTACCCAAACCGTCAACTAACTGGACTATCATCGAGTGGACCATCGTCATCACCGTTAAAAAAAAAATAAGAAGAAGGACCTGTCAACAAGAGATTTACATGTTTTCAAAAGAATTTGAGAAATATTCTCGAAAAATCAATAATTTTTGGATGTTTTCGAGCAAACATTGGTCAGGATAGATCTGAAATTCCTTGTAGGCCGTATTTGACGATTTTCAATCATTTTGAGCTGTTTTAGACAATTTTTTTAAATCTATAATAATCCATTTTTCTCTGCTTTTACTAATAATTCTTTCAGATACAGGGATGATATCACCATCGCGAGGATTAGCACCACTACTTCCACCACCGATCAGTCCACTTGCCTCTCCTCGTCTGAATCTGTAGTCAACGTCATCTGAAATAATGGAGGAAATCACGTCGACTACAGCTCGAATGACAAGTATCGAGAGGAGTATGTGCATAACAATGCGGTAGGTGTGGAAATTTATAGAAAATTAAGGATTTTGACTCAAAAATCGCTGAAAACAAAATTTTTGAGGTGAAAATAAAGCTACTGCTTAAAATGCTCAGGAATAAGTTTCTCGGTCAAAAACGCGTCAAAGGCACCCCATCCACTCATTTTTCAGTTCAAAAGCGCGCCGCAAGAACACCAGACACCAGACTTGCAAAATATAGGCCCGGCCCGGTCATATAAGCTTGTGTTTTATCAATATGTAAAAACATAGTCGAAAAATCGACTTTTTTGCAAAAAAAAAATCGAAAAACATATTAAAAAATGTCAAATTTTAAATTTTGCAGACACCCATTTTTAGCAGCCGAAAACACGTCAAAGGCACTCCAGATAATCATGTTAATGGGAAAAACGCGCCGAAGGTACACCAGTTTCTCAACTTTCCGCTACAAACACGCCAAAAAAACCCCATCCATTCTAGGCCACCTTAGGCGTGTTCAAAATCTAGCTGGGGCACCTTCGACGCGTTTTCTTTGTCGAAAAGTTTGATTTGGGGCAAAAATGACTGAAATTAGATTTTAGATCGTTTTTTCTGCATTTTTGCTATAAAATAATCGATTTTCTTGCAGTTGGAATTTGAACTCGCGGATAGTCTGGCGCGCCAAAGAAATGGTCGGCGATGGAGCCTGTATGTCGCCGAACAAATCTACAAAGATTAGGAGATGCATCTACGGACACAGCTTGTCGAAGTCTTTCAGTATAGGTAAGGATTTGGAAATTGAAGAAAATTGAGCAAAATTGACCCAAAAACCTTGAAAAATCGTTGAAATTAACGGTGTTTGACCAGAAAGTCAAGCTTTAGCTATAAAACACTTGAAAAATAAGATTTTTAGGATTGAAAACCGATAAAACCTTAATTTTCAATCTTAAAAACGAGCTTCGACCACAAACTCGAAAACTATCTTCCCATGGCCTAACTTTTCCATTTGGTGGCCTACAAATTCAGTTCTTTCAAAAAACTAGTCCTTGAACTCGATTTTGACAATTTTCTTCCATTTTGAACTAAAAAAATGAAAAAAACCTCCGCGGACTCACTTTCCACCTGGTGGCCTAGGTAGTCGAATTTTTGGAAAACTAGTTCCCAAAGGGGTTTTTATTGGTTTCGGTGGTTTTTTGACTTTTTGTTAATTCTGAACTAATTTGAGCCGCTTTTTAATGAAAAATGTTGAAATGTCAGTCAAAAATCACCAATAATTTCAAAATTTGGACAAAACTAACCCATAGCCTCAGTTTGGTGGCATAGGAATCCAATTTTTCAAGAAAACTAGTCCCCGATTTGATTGAGAAAGTTTTGGCCGATTCTTTGAGCAAAAATCGCCAAAAATGACTTTGTGGCCTAACTTTCTACATGGTGGCCTAGAATCCCAAACTTCTGAAAAACTAGTCCCCTAGTGGTTTTTCATTGTTTTAATGATTTTTAGCAATGAAACAATGATTTTTAGTAATACTTGTTATGTGAACAAGCTCTAGTTGCTACAGGGTGTTTGAAATAACGATGTCTTCATTCTCCAGTCTCTCTCGGGAGACATTCAATGATGCAAATAGTGTTCAAATATCAGTATGAAAACGGTTTTTGAGAAGAACCTGATTGATTGAGATAAGATAAGCATTTTTTGAATTTCAAAGTCTTGATTTTTAAAAATTCATCTTTGAAGCCTTCATTTGTATAAATTTCGATACAATTTTTATTGCATTTGTAGTGGAAACAATCTATGTGTAGCAGCTTTTCATTGATGATTTCCCGGATGGTGGTACACGTCTTACGGAGGCGAAGTCTAAAATTTTCGTGTTGTTTCAAGAACTGTAACAAAATATCTTCGAATGTTTCTCCATTTTCCTCACATTGTATCAATATCCAAGTATTTTCCAACAAAGTCTAGTACATTAAGAACCTGTGCCTTTGTCACTTCTGGCTTCTGCTCCTTGACAAACACCTCCTCGATTTCATCGAAATTCTCCGTTATCGACTTTTTTTAAACAATCGGCGACTTGATCCTGATCCATCACTTCCACTCCGGTCATTTCGATAAGTTTTTGATGGGCAACGATTTGAAGTTCTACAATAGGAAAATAGAATTAGATGTGGGTTTTTGAGGAGTCGGACAGGCCATCGAGTTGTCTGAAAACGGAATTAGAGATAATTACATGGTTGACAATATAGTGATTATTCAAAAATAATATTCATTCGCTCTCTAACCAGCAATAGCCGTGTTTTTGTATAACAAGTGCTAATCGTGAGGTTTTGACACTTTTTTTTGTTGAAAAATCGGTTAAAATCAACTCACTCGAATATCACAATCCCGTTCATTCAGTGATCTATTTCATTAGCAGATGGTTGTAGTTGTGGAGCTGTCACTGATATTTGCAACAATTATCAAAACTCTGAAACGGAAATGAATTGATTTTCTACGGTTTTAAATGGAAAACGTCGGAAATGATTATTAAAAAAAACCGCGGAAACTGTTATAAACCAAGGAAGTAGCTAAGAAAAAAAAACGAAGAGTAGAGAATTGTGCATTCACCATCGCAACGCACAGAACACCACATCTGACGACATCTTTTTCGACGTGCTCACATTTCTTGGCAGCGTGCCAATTGTGTCTGCTTGTCTCAGACTCTCCTAAGCAAAAAGGCGGACATCTGCCAGTCCTCTCCGTGTTCTTCTCTATACGAAGAGTGTCCCCTTTCTTCCATTCGTCTAAATATCCATCTTTTGCATCAGATATCGGTTGTTGTTGGAGCATGGTGAATTAAGAGACACAGACAAAGCCTTCCCCTCTTCCCAATTTTCAACACCCTTTTAGCATAGTCCGCCTAAAAGATAGACTGAATAAAGAGACGCAGACATTAAAGAGAGAAGATAAAAACGGGGGGGAAGCGACAGCACCTGTCTTCTCAACCGCCTTTTTTCTTCCTTTTACGTCAATTTATTGCAAGAAGCAAAAGAGAAAGAAGGGGTGGTTATGTTTTCTCGTTGCAATTCACCGATAAATATTTGAACATCATGAAGAAACAATGAAAAAATATCCAAAAATCATCTGGAACAACATGATTTTCGACATTTAGAATCATTTTGATGACAGCAATATACACGAGTGAGTGAGTTATTTCAGAAAACTATTATCTAAACGCTTTAAAAAACGTTTAAAAAATTCTTTTTGACTATAAAAATAGAATTTGCCAAGAGTGTGCGGCATGTTTGCAAAAATAGAACTCTTCTGTATCATCTTAGTTACCAAAATGCCATCAAAATCAAAATAATTATACCAATATTAGATCTTTTTGGTACTAAACCACCAAAACCGATGAAAACCACTCGAGGAGTAGTTTTCCGAAAATACGATTTTATAGGCCACCTGGTGGAAAGTTAGGCCACGGCCATTTTTTGCACTTTTTCACTTCATAATGTAAGAGAATTGTCAAAATCAGGTTCAAGAGCTAGATTTCGAAAAGAATTGAGTTTCTAGGCAACCCATTGGAAAAGTTAGTCCTTGGGAATATTTAGACGGTTTTTGATCATTTTTGAGGTAAAAAACTTGTTTTCAAGCTCAAAAAGTGTAATTTCCTGAAATAGAGGTTTTAATGTATTTTAATGTACGAAAAACATTTAAGACAGCTTTCCCCATCAAAATCTAACATTTGTACCCCTAAAACTTTATTCCAGCCACCGGAACAAAGGCAATTGTGGATGCAGCAAACCTCTATCTTCCGACAGAAGATCAAGGTAAAAACTACGAATTTGAAAATGCAAAATCAACGGCCGCACCTCAACACGAAGAGAAGGAAGTCAAGCGGAAATGGAGAGGCATAGACAGAAGCCACTCAAAAACAACAGAAGCAGAAGAATTTCGCGAGAATACAATGGTCAATGCAAAAAGGTTGAAAAGATTGAAGAAAGTGAATATTACGGATAGAGTCAGAACGGATCGCCGACCGGCGACAAGCGGAGTACTGTAGTCTCGTTTATGGGCACTGATGGTGAGAAGGACCCATTTACATTATGGATCTCTTTTCGCGATAGACAACACAAAGACTACTCTGAAGACTCCCAGGCTTCGCTCAAAATGCGTCAAAACTGAAAACCAGCCTTTTTGAATACGGAGAAAACGGCGAGCAAGATGCTTTGGTGTGTTTTAAAAGTCTAAATGGAGAGGAATTGTGAAAAATCGCACTAAGGAAGAACCACATACATCTAAAACACAAAATATGCTTCGAAGGCGTTTCCCATAGGGAAAACAGGCTAAAAAATCTTAAACTGCTTTAATAACAAGAAAAGTGTCTCAAAAATCTTTCAATATCCCGGTAATGCGGTAAAACTACGCTTATTTGCTTCAGAATTGTCAAATCACGTCCAAAGCGCTTCAGATAGTTCTACAGTGCGAAAAAATCATCAAAGGCGCGCTTGATGAATTGAAATTCATTTAGAAATGCGTCATCGGCTTACCAAATAATACTACAACTACTCTAAACGCCTTAAATGACTGCCCAAGTCCCTCAAAATACCTAAACGCGTTAAAAGCGCTCCAGATTGCTCTAGAATTTACCAAAAATTGCCAGATATCACAGAAACTGCTCTAAATGCATTAGAGATTTTCCAGACCGCTCTCCAAATGTCAAACTTTTTCAGCAACAATGCACGCACAATACGCTACTTCTACAGCAACCAAATTCAACCGCTCAAGTCTTCATCTCAGCGCCACTTCTAACAATGGCAGACCCCTTATGGAATTTTCAAACGAACAGTCAGTCACCTGGCTCACAGCTATCACGACAAAGTGGAATGAACCGAATGATATCGTAAGTTTTTGTAGTCTAATTGTCTAAAAAATCGTTCATTAAACGCGTCAAAACAGAGCATAAAGGATTAATTCACGAATACCGCGTCGAAATCGTGTTATATAGCTTTTGAAGTCAAAAAGTGCGTCAAAACATCTAAAACAGAGTTACAAAAACAGAAAAATGTCTTTGAAAGCTTTGAAATTGTTGGAAGCGCTTCAACCACTTGACTGATCGCTTCAGAACTGTCAGTACGCGCCAGATACCAAAAAATTTACTCTACGAGCGCCAAAGACTTTTCAAACCGTTTTCCACACAAAAACGCGACAAAGGTGCACCAGTTAGCTTTGAGTTTCACTAGAAAACGCGCGGAACGTGCACTAGTTAGAAAGAAGTTCACCAAAATGAGTCAAAAATGCGCCAGAAAGCGATTCCTTGGAATAATTAGGCAGTTTGGGTTTTTTTCTAGTTTCCATCAATTACCCTCCAGTGGCCAATGCTCCAGGGGGTACAATGCTCAAGGGGACAAAGGGGACATTTACTCTTGGGGGTACATAGTTGATGCTCAAAGGGACAAAGTCTCAGAGGGACACATGCTCAAAGGGACACTAAGTTGTTGGATTGGAGGGGGCCCCAAGTTATACTCAAGGGGACAATGAAAAATTCTCAAGGGGACAACAGTTTATACTCAAGGGGACAACAGTTTATACTCAAGGGGACAACAGTTTATACTCAATGGGACAACAGTTTATACTCAAGGGGACAACAGTTTATACTCAAGGGGACAACAGTTTGTAGTCAAATAGATAATGAGAATGCTGGAAGAGAGAGAAAAGAACTTACTAGAATAGTTATTATTTATCGATGAGGGAACACTAGCATCTCTTTTCAATCATTGAGAGATGTATCATTACGTCTTTTGTTTGACATGAGAGTGGAGAATGAAATGACTTTAGTGTCACAATTATTTGTCGAAATAATCGATTTCGAACTATTCATTATTGTTTTTACGTTTTTCTTTTTTTGTTTCGTTCCGAATCTTCGCAGAAATGGTTCGATGATTCAAGTAGAAGATTTCACTCGTGGAACCGGAACCGGAGGAGAGTCGATCTACTAAGGGAGGTTCTCAGATGATCGGAAAATCTATCCAGGTAAGAATTGTGACGACCTCCGAAACTAAGAAAAGTAAAAGTCGTCGTTTCAATCAGGAACGAGTTGTTACTGGTGTCTTTCTTTAGCTTTGGCTGGTTAATATTGAAAATTTCTCATTTTTCAGCCTTGGCTCATACAAGATGGCTGATACTGTCCGTGGAATCTGGCAATCCACACCCAGAGAGTCTCGTTGACCTTCATGAGCAATTCGGAAGAGCCAACATCTGCCGTGCCGCCCTTGCTAGCTACGATGGAATGTACTTCTTTTTCAACTGGAACCGGAAAGAACAGAAAGGCTGAAATCGCTCGTCTGAGAGAAACGCAGTTAAGGTCATCGCTGCACCAATTCACCACTAATTCAATCGTTCTCCTAGATTTGTTTTAATTTTTTCGGGCAATAGTTTTTGTCCAAAACTGTCGGTTTATGTAATTCTGAATAAACTATCTAGTAAATTTTAAATCTATTGTTAATCTCATACTTTTATAATAATCTTTATTGCTTCTCATAATTTTACAGATCACTTCAGGAAACGTTTTGTTTTTCTTTACCAACCCAAAAACTCTCGATTGTGTGATAGTCACTTTCTGGAGTTTTCAGCATTGAAATTCAAGTTTTTGTAAAAAAAATGTAACGTTTGTGTGCCAGTACGTTGAAAGTCTTCATGATAGACGGCGACAGTTGCGATTTCTGTTCGTTTTCAGTTGAATTGAAATTTCATCTAGATAAACCAAAACTTCAGAAAACCATCAGACAGTTTACTCCATTGCTTTATTTCGATACTTCCGTAGCTCACAATAGTGGACAAATCATACAGTATTGTTCAACAAATGAGCAAAATCTCATTATAATGTACTGTAATTAGATAAGAATTGGAAAAGGAAAACGTTAAAATAATAATGAATAGTTCAAAATCGATTATTTCGACGAATAATTGTGACACTAAAGTCATCACGTTCTCCACTCTCCGATAGCAGACGTAATGATACACCTTTCAATGATTGAAAAAAAGATGCTAGTGTTGATAAATAATAACTATTCTAGTAAGTTCTTTTCTCTCTCTTCCAGCATTCTCATTATCTATTTGACTACAAACTGTTGTCCCCTTGAGTATAAACTGTTGTCCCATTGAGTATAAACTGTTGTCCCCTTGAGTATAAACTGTTGTCCCATTGAGTATAAACTGTTGTCCCATTGAGTATAAACTGTTGTCCCCTTGAGTATAAACTGTTGTCCCCTTGAGTATAAACTGTTGTCCCCTTGAGTATAAACTGTTGTCCCCTTGAGAATTTTTCATTGTCCCCTTGAGTATAACTTGGGGCCCCCTCCAATCCAACAACTTAGTGTCCCTTTGAGCATGTGTCCCTCTGAGACTTTGTCCCTTTGAGCATCAACTATGTACCCCCAAGAGTAAATGTCCCCTTTGTCCCCTTGAGCATTGTACCCCCTGGAGCATAGACCCCCTCCGGTAAACTTTCTCATTCTCAGACATCCAACTTCATGGTATCATCCGGTAGTGGATAAGAAGAAAACATTAAAAGGACATAAAATGATTCATGAAACTAACAATGTTGGCGTGAAGAAGCAGTTCGGGATGGTTGCTTATACTCACAACAGCTCATTTAAAATACTGAAAATTATCACATTCGGCACAGCGAAGAAATGAGCAATGTGATACCTTCATGATATTTGGCGTCCATCGTTCCCAAAACCTTGCCGTGCATTCTGGATCATGATGATTCGTCTGAAGCAATTATTCTTCTTTGATCGAACGGGTAAGTTTCTCTTAATGACTGTTAGCTAAGTGTTCAGTCAAATCGCTTTTCTGTGTACCGTAGTTACACCGATTAACTGACCATTCAGCTTGATGTCTGGAGATATTTTATTATTTTTCACATCGATTTTTAGATATTTTAAATAAATCCTGTCAGCTACAAAAATAAAGCACTACTTTTAATCTGTATGATCCATCGAAAATTTACTTGCTGAGGCGATTTGTGATACCGTGAACCCCTCTCTAAGTGGGACACCAACTGGAACGACCAAAGTTGTTAGAATTACAGTAATTACTGTAAATTTTGCCAGAGAAGGAGTTTTGTTCCGAGATCAAGAAAAGTTGTGATCTGATCACCATGCATTTGAAAATTTTCGTCCCGTCTTTGTTATTTTTTTCTTAGCTTTTTCCAGATAAATTTGTCTTTATGTGACAAGAAGGCTGGGTGGCATCATTTTTCTATTTTTTTTCCAAAACATCGGATACTGAATGTGGCTATCCGTTTTGTTGGAATCGTTAGTTTCAGCTAAACTTTCATTGAATCTTTTTATACTCTTCGATTGCTATCTATTTCGCCTATGTGATTGATCTATTCGATTGATATCTATTTCGTCGTGATTTTTTAACTTTCCATTTTGATTTTCGAATATAGTCATATCTGATATTCTTTGTTTCCTCAAATCTCGCTCCCTGTAAAATTTTTTCTTTCATTTCGTTTCAAAAAAATTATGTTCTATCTTTTTCTCGTCTCAAAAACGTTCAAAGCATTTGTGTCTTCTAATCTTTTATTTTAGCCTCACTTGAAAAAAAAGGAATACATATTTTTGAGAAAGCGATTTTTTTTCTTCAGTTTCGTTTCGCTATTGAAAAAAGAGAAAAAAAGAACGATTTTGAGAAAGCGAATTTTTGAGAAAGCGAATCCAAAACCCCCAAAACTACTGTAGTGTATTAAAAGAAGAAGAGAAATCAAATAACCAACAAATTGAATAAAAGGGCACAAGGAATCGAATTTCCGTTCAAAAAAAAAATAAATAGAAGAAAATAAAGTTTCTTCAAAAACGAATGCGTCCCCTTTCTTCAAAAAATAGTGTTGTGTATTCGGAGTGCAAAAGATAAACTGAACTAGGGAGAAAATGTAATGTGAAAAGCCGAAGGACGGCGAGGCCAAGTTTGAACATTGCTCACAGGGAAAAATAAGAAAAAACTTTTTGAAATTTAATTACTCGGAAAGGAAACAATGTTCTTCAAAGTTTCGTTCTCTTTTTCGAAAAGTCTCAACTTCAGAGTTTTTCAAGTAATAAAGCTAAAGTTTATGTTCAGTATGGTACATCTCAGAAATCACGTCTGATTTTCTTCAACATTCAGTAACTGACAACATTCTTTTCTGTTTCGCATTGTTTGATTGCGAAGGACCATGGGACTGATGAAAATATTTTTTTTTTGATAATAAGCAACAAAAGTATTTATTTCCAACTTGAAAAATGAAGAATGCAATAGAAAAAAAAATCAAAATTGATCGAGTAAAATCAAGTCATCTAAATTGTTTGAAAAAAGCACATGAATAGAAGCCATCTAGAATATTTGTATATCAATGAGCGGGTACAGAAAAGTGATCGGAACCATTTCTAATCCGAAGTATCAGCTGGGCGGAATTGATTGCCGAATTTCTTGATCTGGTAGGCAGTTCGCTCCTTCCAGGCTTCCTCATCAGTCTTCTTTACGAAAAGGTAATTTTTCAACGATTTGGTTCCATTTTTTCCATTAAGCCAATCATTGGTGTCTACATCAACGAAGTGACTATGATAGCCATTTACCCATTGGGTTGTGTTTGTCGCAGCGGCAGATCCGGAGAGCTCGAACTGGAAGTCGACGAACGTGAGTCTGTAAAAACATAGTCAACTGGTAAATTTATCAGAAGAATTGCGTTGATTTGTATTGCCTTCAATAGATGAATTTGACAATAAAAACAGCTATGCTTTGAAAAAACTTAGATTTTATGAAAAGACCACAAGACACGCTATCAGTTCCAGTACAACTCATTTTGAGGGGATCTTCAGATTAGCCCTTAATCTCTCATTCGTATTTTTCCAATTGTGAAATTCATTCTATGAATATCAACAAAAAAAAACTTACACAAGATTAGTGTTCCATTTTGATAGTTGACAATATTCTCGTGGCTTTTCCCATTTCAGATATACGGGCGCCCAAAAGATGGCGACTCCAACACACACTGAAGGATTTAGGAGATGATATATCAATTCATTGCTTGTCACTGTTCTTTTGTTTCTTCTTTCATTCTTTGAGAACGTGGTTTTGGATGCCATATGTTTTTTTTATTAGTTTCCTAAACCTATTTTCTCGGAAGTACTTAGAACAGCACAAACAAATGACGTTCTTCTAGCCATAGTTTTTATTGGTTTCTTGGAATATTTTAAAAATGTGCTGCGTCGTGTCCGTTTGTTTTAAGTTTTATTACACGCATACACTCTAAATACACAACACTATTTTTGAAGGAAGGACGCATCCGTTTTCAACGAAACGTCTTTTAAAAGTTTTTGAAAAAGCGTATGCGTCTGAATCCCCAAAAAACTGCAGTGAAAAAAGGAGAGAAACCAAATAACCAAAAAATTGGAGAGAAGTGCTTGAGGAAGCAAGCTTCCGTAAAAAAATGAGAGATGAAGAAAACCTTTTTCGAAAACGAATGCGTCCGATTCTTTCAAAAAATAGTATTGTTTATTTGGAGTGCAAAAAGATGAAGAAAGTATAATGTGAGGAGGAGAAGAGCCAAGGCCAGTTTTAAACACTTTTAGCAGGGAAAAAATGAGAAAGCCGACTAATTTTTGGGAAATCTCGTCACTCGGAAAAAAAACAAGGTTATAAAAAACTTCGGTGTATCTTCTTCTGCAAAAAGACTCAACTTAATTTGGTTTTGAATTTCTCATCAGTTTTTTCATTAGTTCTTTTTTATTTTTCTTTTTGGAGTAGTGAACCTTCCCAAAGTAAAAATTTGAGCATTTTTTTCCTATCCGTTCTTTAGATTTCATTCGGAAGTTCAATTTCGTACTGCGTCCATGTTTTATGCATAGAGATCCTATTTCCACGAAGTTTTTATTCGTTTTTTTCCATTCGTTCGCAATAGCTGTCCATGTTTTTTCATATCCTTTCTAAATAGCTCTCCATCACCAAAATTCGTTTTAGAAACTCCATTCAAAAAAGGGGTGAATTCCTGGTTCAAAAAGTTTCCAATTCATCTTTTTGAAAGAATAGAAAGGAATATGTAACGGTTAACATCAGATAACAAAATTTAAAACAAGAACAACAACCTTCTGAATAGCTGTACTCAAAGAGCCTTTCGAAATTATAAAAGAAAAAACTTTCTGAAAGCGTTCCCCTTTGCAGAAAAAGTATTCGACTCTCACATATTTTTTCCTATCTCTTCAAAAAGCTGAATGAGAATCTTTTTGAATAAGAAATGCATCCACCTTTTCGAATGGAGTCTCTCAAAAAAGACTGGTGATGGACAGCTACTCCAAAGGAATCGAAAAAATGCGGCCTCGTTAAAAATGGAGCACTTGTCCATGCATTAAACATGAGTGCTCTGCGAAAAAGGAATTTCTTTTTTTAATGGTTATGTTTCTGGGCAGCTATTCCGAAGGGAAATTAAAAAAGTCGTCGATAACTTCTGCGAACGAATGAAAAACGGATAGAAAAAAACCTCATAGGAGTACATGTATATGCATAAAACATGAGCGCTATACGAATTGGAGTGTCCGAACGAGATCAAATAGACGGATAGGGAAAAGAATGATTTTTCGTAGAGTTCGTTTCTACAAAAAGAAAAATAGCAGAGTACTGATGAGAAAACTGAAAAATAATGAAAGTTTTGATAAGGGAAAAAGTTTCAAATGTGAGAAGCAAATACCAGGTGAAACAGTGAAAACTAATAAACAAATTTAAAACCTTTTTTACACAGAATTCTGAAAACAAAAAGGTGAAATAAATCATTTTTTCGTAATTCATAGTTTTTATCGTTTAACGCAAAAACAGAAAAAAACAGAAGTAATTTACTAATTACCATATCTGCTGGCTTAAAAATTGTGATATTTCAAAAAGTGTCCCGTTTTCAATGATTACCACCAAACATAAACTATTTGTGAAATCAATAGAGCTTAACAAAACTTCATAAAAACTAATTCAAAAACGGCTTTGTTTTCAAACCGAAACAATCCACAGGTGGTTTGAGTGATTTCCTTGTATTCAAGTTGCTAGAACACGCAATCCAAAAAAATGTCAACTACAAAAAATTCTTAGAGTCAGTCAAGAGCTATTGCCATGGTATTAAACAATTTTGCTGCACTCGGTTGAAAAGACAAACTTTGAAAGTGTGTCTCGGTGTCAATAATTATTCTCCTATTTAATTTTCATTTGGTCTATACAGATCAAGAGTAGCACTTCATTTTCGAAGTAGACCATTTTTCCATACGAGGACTCTCTGAAAAGTTACAATCTCAGGTTGCCTTCGTTTCTCTTTTTTCTTCATAAAATTTTCGCATTTTTGTCAGCCTTCACAAAGATTTCGCGTGTTCCACCATGTTTTGATGCTCTGAGCGACATCAAAGCCTTCCTACGGTAGCTCCGCCCAGTTTTGTAGGATTGGAAGACTCCGCCTCTGTGGAGCAAGCAGGTTTCATGCTTCATTCAGTCCTCTCTGATGCTTCTGGCTGCTAGGCCGGACAAGTCAAGGAATATCATTTTCTTTTTTTCAAACGTGTTATCCTCCAATACTTTAGTTTCAATACCATAATCAATGAGAAACTTTATAGGATGAAGCTTCAACTTCTTCTTCTTCTTGCTCTTGCTCTTCTGATTGAGCCGGTGCACCCGTACCGTGCCAGAGCCATTGAATCCAACAACCGTGTATTAAAAAAACCAGACGGAGCGCAGAAAGCCGAGTTTTTGGGAAGTCTTAGTTGCCCTCTCAATGTTGTTTGGTGTGTTCAACTTATGTACATAGAAGAAGACATCCAGTAAGACCTACCCTCTGTATTTCACACAAAAAAGGTTACAAATCTTTCAGCATCCACAACGTAGTTAAACATCTTCCATTCGTTTGCTCGAATGGGTCACGTACGCTGACAAACTACGCCTTCTTGGACTACCATGGAACGGATTCTCTTACATTTGATGTGAGTGCCTAATTTAAACACTAATCTTTTGAATTTCTCTCAAATTTTAGGATGCATTTGAGCCAGCAGTTATACTTTGGCATGACTGCTCGAGAAACAATAACACATATCGCTACCACCACAAACATTGGAGACAAGGTCATCATATCAAGTAAGGCAATATAACACATTTAATTCATTTAATTTAATTAAAGCATATAATTCCTTTATAGTTGTTCTTCCTACACCTACAATCTCGATCTCTTCGAGTTGGGAGAAGCCATTGACCTCGACGACGTGTACAACAAGCCGTGGAACGAAAGAAGCAGAAGAAGGACGATTTACGGCAAGACAGTATGGGCCCCACCTGGATTTTACGACATGCCTGCACCATGGGCAGTATCGCCAGCTAAGTTCCCAACGGAAAAATGCCTCAACATGGATTCAAACCAATGACGATAAAAAACCTCTCATTTCTGATGGTTCCCCCTATTTATAATGCTTTCGAAAATGACTGTTCTCTTGAAAACTGTTCCACTCCTGACATTTTTGCTTTACAGAAACTCTGACCCCCCCCCCCCGACTTGACACTTGCTTTCCCTTGACATTTTGCTTTTTTTGCTTCTTTCTTCTGGCTTTACTGCTCCCATTCATGTTGCTGATTTAGCTTGCTGCAAGCTTTTTCATTCTTGCGTATTTTTATTCTGTCTTTGAATAAATTTCGCTTTGTTGATAATTTAGTGATATCTTAATTTACATCGTTTTATATTAAACAGGTGAGTGTACTGAAAATCACTTTACAGAGCATTTGAAGGTTATTTTAGTGAACGACCGTAAGGACTTTCACATATCTTTCCAGTTATCGTAGAAAACAGTAGTTACACAGTCGACTGCATATTTAGAAAAGCAGATGGAACTCCAGATGTGCAACCTCTTTTTGTCTATCGGATAGCTGGAACTACAAAAAATCAACCGCGTTCCTCTGTCTCTCGCACTCTTCACCCATGGGACACCACATAAAACGTGCCACAGTAGTGATGGACACTCAGCTGAGACAAAAAAGGGATCAAGGCCTATGGAGGCCGGGGAACTAAACTCGTTTTGTTCGTTTGAAAACTGCAGTAGTTTTTCTCCATATCTCATAATTGTCCAACTTTTTTTTCGACATGCTCAGAAATGCAATAGCGTCTGCACGTTCTCTTCTATTTCTTATGAATAATTGAAGTGTCGTTCTGAGGCAGCCCTTTTTGTTTATTTTCTTCTACTTCTATCTTATTCGACTGGAGCGGAACTTTTGTTTCTAAATTAGAGTTTCCGTCTTTTCCTTTTGAAAAAAAATCGTTTTGTTTTTGTCAGAAGACGAATGAAAAGACCTACCACAAATCGAAACTTCAATTATTCGAAAGTCCATTTTCTTGGTTGTTTGGTTTTTCTTCTCTTCTCTTACAATTACACTGCAGTTTTTTGATGATTGAGAAGCATTCCATTTCTCAAAAACGTTTTCTTTTTTGAATGTGAGACGGAAATGAAAAAAAGAGGGTCCAAAGGAGGCTACTGTAGTGCATTTAAAGGAGAAGAGAAACCTAATAACCAAGAAATTGAAGAACAGCGCTGGAGGAAGCAAGCTTCCGTTTCAAAAAAAAAGAAAGAAGAAGACTTTTTGAAAACGAATGCGTCCCCTTCCTTCAAAATTGGTTTGTGTGTTTGGAGTGAAAAAAACTGAACTAGTGAGCAAATGTAATGTGATGAGAAGAGCCAAAGAACAGCAAAGCCTGTTTCGAGCATTGTTCGAAGGGAATAAATAAGAACACCGACGTTTTTTTTTAAATTACGTCTGATTTTTTCAACATTTTCAAGCAAAAGTTGCTTATTACTGTTTGAAATCATGTTCACAAAACAATGAATGAAGTAACCAGAGAAAAGTTGAAAACATTGAATTGATACAGAAAGCAAAAAAAGTCAATTATTTAGAAAAACGAGAATAACCATCAGTTATGCTAGAGATACAGTACCGCTCTAAAGGTTTTTAACTTGGGAACTGAAGTTTCTGCATCAAAAACATCATTCATGACTAGTTGATGCAATATTACGAGCGATAGCCTCTTTTTCGTTACTTTGCCATTATGCTTATTATTTGATCAAAATTGAACGTAAGGATACGTGGAAAAGCTGAAATTTTTGAAAAAACTGAAATAACTCCCGTAACTTAAAGGCTCGACCTATATTTGAACACCAAGAACGCGATATCTATTGTGAGCTCACGGATAAGCTCTCGGGACTCGCCTGCAACTACAAGGAGTGCTTCGAATGCTGGAAATCTCACTTGACGGAGAAAATCGTCGGAGGAATACAATGCGAAATCGAATGAATGAATTCAAAGTGCAAATTTCTGATTGAGGACGAAAACGTGATGTGTTACATCACGAATTCGACAGTAGTGGCGATGAATGAGAGGTTGACGATCAACAGCTATGTAGCCGTGAACCAATATTTGATAAATTGTATAATATTCATTTATCTTCACTTGTATAATTTGATATTTCTAAATAAACATTTTCGAATTGTCTGATTGATGTGTGAATCTACCTCAGAGCAAGTATGGAATTGGTAAGTCTTGAGCAATATAAATCTGAAACGAACTTTGTTAATTTTTTGAAAGTGGAAGATTACGAACTCACCAAGTACCTGCTCATTCAACACATTTAGAGCGAACTCCGCCCGGTGATTGTTTTGACAGGGAACACGTTTACATTTTTGTTTCATTTTCAGCCAATGAGAGCGATTCGGAATACATCGGAGATTTCAATAAGCAAAGATGAAGTGGTAAACAAAAAGATGATTCCAGAAACAGAGAAGATGATGAAGTTGTGGCATTTCGAGAAATTTTAAATTGTAGTTGTATTCTTCTAATAAATAAATAAAATTTAACATAATATTATAAAAAGTATTTTAGAAGATGGAAAAAGTAATTTTGAAGATAATGCAAAGCAAATTCAATTGTAACAGCTTCGAAACAAGTTTATTCAAAGTCATGGAAAAAAGAGCGGGGTGAGAGAGTTTAATGAGGGGTGAGAGTAAGTTTTGCCACGACCTGAGCGCTGAGATAATGTTATTTGCTTGTTTATCAGCTCTTCCGTTTTGACTAGACTAATCTTACAGATGTACTTTTTCTCATCTGAATGAGAATGCATGTGAGTCTTCCGATCTGGGCAACTTCTGAACTTCTTATCGAATCTTAAATGAGTGCAAGCGTATGACTTCTCACCTGAAGATATGAGCTGAAGAAGAATCCGTTTAATAAAAAAATATTTTATTTTAGAAAAGTATAATAAAATTGACATGTATGAGTTCTCTGATGAATTTTCAGATTTTCTTCAGTCCGAATGCTTTTTCACAGGTATCGCACCAAAACGCTTTCTCGCCAGTGTGAGCAGGTAAGTGGTAAATCAGTTTACATTTCTGCTGAAAACAAGATTATAAATGTTTGATTATTATCAGTCCAATTCACCTTAAACTCTTTGCAACATCTACCTCATTGACATTTTTGTCTTCCTTTATCGTGTTTTTCTCTGACATGGAAGTCAATTCTTTTGGATTCGAGAAGATTTTCTGAAATTCATGTCAGTCTGTGTTCCACAAACATTTCAACGATTGATGCGTAATAGTAGCTAATTTATTGAATTGTTCTCACATTTAATTAGCTACTATCGGTGTTGCTAGGAGAGCTTTTAGTTTCTGTGAAGCCAGATATTGAGGAGTGCTGAAAAATTGTGTTAGAGAATTAGAGAATCAGATATTCTCCTCACTTTGAAGACAAATTATTTGGAATAGCTGGTGGAGCACAGGTGGTGGTGAGCATATGAGTGTAGAAGCTGCTTGGGTGGATAAAAACATGGGGCTGAAATAGAGAATTAATAAAAAAAAACTTGAAGACCAAAATAAAAAACCGAACCTGGACCTCAACTCGAATGAAAGGAATACGGTGCATCCAAGTATTTGACGCGGAAGAAAGTGTCGTGTTGGTTATATATATCCGAATACGCTGAAAATTAGAATTAAAGAATTGAGACTGAAGATGAAATTAGTCGAAAAAAATAGAGTGTTTAATTAACTTATCTTACACAATCCGCAGAAACTCAGAATAATATAACAAGGATTTAGAAAAAATCAAAAGGCAAAGTGGTCGACATCCATACCGGTAGGATATCTCAGAGGCTTTGGCTTCCGTATGGGATCAAACCATTTCTGAAGGAAAGACGTGCGGTATGCAAATACGCTCTAAGTTCCTCTCTTCTTTCTTTTCACTCGTGACCCCTCCACCTCTTCTTAAATAAGTTATACTATGAAGCGTAGAGCATTATAAAAAGAGGGGACTCGATGCACACTCGCCAACGTTTACATCAAAAGCTACACCGCGCTGTCGGAAATCACCAGATGGGTCTTTCTGTGTCGCGCAAGGGATCACTAGTCAAAAAAAAATTATTAAAAACACACGGATTTCAATATTGTCAATTGGAAAGATGGGAAACGTTTCAAACGGAAACATAGAACTATTTATTCTTCCGGAAAAGTGAAAACACGTAGTTTTTATGATCGTTTTTGCTGAGAAAATGATAATAAACCGATGATTTCAAGAACTATAATAGTGTACCCTGCAAAGTTTTCAAATTGAATCCAAATCTGAAAAAAAATTGAAAACCAAAAATTCTAAAAGTTCGAGAAAAACAGAAGTAATAACACACTAGGAGGTCACTCAAAGATTTTAAAAAACCGGATGAAATTGATAATGATAGTGAAAAACTTTTCTAGCAAATGCATAAAAAAGAGCAAAAATAGCCTCTTGTGGATTTACGACGTCCTGTGACTATTTACAATAGTTAGTGCTGATTTACAAAAAACTTGCAGATCAAATTGATGAAAAGGAACCAACAGAATGCTCCTCCTCAAATGTTTTCGTACACAAATCCCAAGTGGTATTCTCAGGAAACGATGGTCCATTTGATGTAAGTGAAGCTTACAAGAGAGCTCCTTTTAGAAAATGTTTGAGATTTTGCTCATTTTCCATTTTTTTCGTATTCGAGCTCCGGAACTAGAAGGGGAAAATTATTTTGTTAACTTTGAAGTCTGATCGGAACTACTTGTGAGCCAATTACAGTACCACTCAAAAGTATTCATTAAGTTTAGCCTTTTCAGTTGAAAACATCCAATTTTGAGAGTGTGTCATATTAAAACTAACTGTCCCACAAAGTAAATTATGTATAAGCCATACAGAACAAAGGTAAAACTCCATTTTTGCAGTTGACAACTTTTTTGTACGGACACTCTCTAGCAAGTTACATATCGACAAAGTAATTTCTCCATCAAATTGACCCATTTCAGTGCAAAATGGTGAGATTTTTGAGGTGTCGTCTTTAAATGACCATAACTCCCTAGGGAGTGTCCGTACAAAAAAGTTGTTACCTACGAAAATTGAGTTTTACTTTTGTTTTATATGATCCATTAAAAGTCTAGTTGATGTGACATATAGTATTACATGACACACTCTCAAAGTTGGACATTTACAACTGAAAAAACCAAAACTTAATATACTTTTGAGTGGTACTGTATCAGCAAATTCTCAATCTTTTCCTAGAAAGAGTTCTTTTGTTAGTCAAACTTGTCTTTCATAACCCTTTTATTTACAGACTAATTATGAACCGGTTCTCAAAATCGGTCATAACTGCTCCATGGAAAACAGCAAGATGACCACCAAGATTTATCTTCCGCAAATAAAAATAAAAAACGGGTATTTTGAACATTTGGAAAACGAAGAACATCACAAAGATTTTAAATTTTTTCAGGGAAGAGAAACAATTTCTGAGAGTCGATCTCATGGAGAACCACCCGGAAATGACTGGAACAACATCGGATTCAAACCTGAAAAAATAATTTTCAAAAACTGACTTGAATGAAATACTTTTTATTCATTAGTTTTTTTTTTCTGAAAATGTTTCCCCTCTTCCCAAAATTGAACATCCACCCTTTTTCTCGTTTTTCACTGTATTTCTGCTAATATTCTCGTTTCTGATCTATTTTTGCTTCACGTTTTTATTTTCGATTTGTAAAACCTTCAATATAAATTTTCACCGAGAAGCTTGTGAATTACGGACCAATATCAGATCCCCACGCCAAATTGTTTTTGTATTCATATTCTTCGCCGCGTCGAGTGTTTTTTTAACAAAGTCATCTATCTTCTTCAACCTCCCCACGTCCATATGCTCCGAGTGACACATAAAAAAGAGAAACTTAGCAGCAGTCACTCGGTCAACTGCCTACACGTCCCTTTCTTTTCTAAAATTTTGCATTTGTTGCCTAAATGATTCTGAGAAGCAACGTTTACAATCTTTCCCCTAATTACATCTGTTTATAAAATTTTATCTTTGGCTTAAGACACTGAGAGTCAACTTCTGTACTTTCGAGCGAAACACTGAATGTAAGAAAACAAAAAAAGTATCTGTTTTATTTTCTTGATTCTATCTTTCTTTCTCCGCATGAGAAACACAATTTCCCCCAATTTTAGGTATATTCCCTATTTCTTCTCCATCATAAACTGAGAGCAAACAATTTTCTAAATCAGTACCCACGTTCGTTCCTCTTTTTTGTATTTCTCAACTTTTGCATATCCCATACTCTCTGTGTCTTCATTCACTCGTACCCTGTCACTGATAGAAAAAAACCTGAAATAGTAAAAACTTCTCTTTTGCCAACTGTTATTTTCAGAGTCATTTATACCTCAGATCAGAATTATCACGAGCTGGGTCATAGTATTTTTCTCGGTCCGACCAGCCTGACCTGCTTGCCCCAATTTCATACAAAAAAACATATTTCGAACCAAAACTTGAATTTTTTTGGAAAAAAGTCTAGAACTGGGCGTTTGGAATTTAAAAAAAAACTGAATTTGTATGGTAATTTATTCTTCTGCTCAAAAATTTCCAAAAAAAGTACTCATTTTTAAAACCGGCCGAACCAAGAGAAAGTTCAGCCCGCTCCGCCACGCCCCGATTTTCACAACCACGTTTCTGATAATAATGGGAAACAATCTCCTCACAGGGACATTTACTCCTTGAGTATCACCTATGGATTTACGCTATTTTGACATTTTCCAACTCTTGTTTCGTTTCCTCTCCGACTTTCCTCCATGTTTCATCTAACGCTTCATTTTTTCACAAAGTACCAGCTGAGCCCTTCTGAATCAAAAACTTGACCCCTCCTTCACATTTTCTGTCATCTATCTTCTTCTACACCAAAACACCACATGTTTTATAAGAAACATCAAATAACAAGGAAACAAGCAAGGTGTTTCTCCGTCGATGGCTGCCAATCCTCCTTGCTCTCCTCTCAACGCCGAGAGGTGTCATCGTTCTTCTATATGATTTCCCTTTGCTATTTGCGGAACGTAATCGTCAAAGAAATAGAATAGACCATAGCGGAGACGCAGACACTTTTGGGACCATCGCACAGCGGGAGGCCTCTCTTCTTTCTCCCTTCTGCTCTCCTTTCAACTATTGGCCGGAATCAATAAAATCCACATTGGTGAATACTTTCTCACTTTTTCAATGAATTATTTCATATTTGCTCCGAATAATAGAATTATAAAACTTGCTATCAATTTTATATTTTACTTTTTCCAGAACTGCCGCTAAAAGTATTTGGAAATTTTCCCGCCAAATCGAAAACGAATTCCCGAAATGACGGACTATATCAATCACAACGAATCCTAATGTTCCCGGAAAATTCTAATGTGTAAGTTTTTTCCCAAACAGTTTATCGTTAATTTTCTAAAAACCTCCATTCGAAAAAGCGCGCATTGGGGAAAAGTGTGCGGCACTTGCAAAAAAACCACGTGCCTGCGTTGCGTTTCCTCTGCCACGCCTCTTTTGAACCTCGTGAGGCGCCATCTTGTTAATATCAAGTGAAAACTATTTAATTATGATGTTTTTGAAAGAAAATAACTGTAAATTCAAAGGTAAGCTGATTTTTCTTGCTAAACACCACGTAAAATCCGCGAAAAAATGATTAAAAACATTATAAGATTTCATAAACCTAATAATCAATACATCAAATTTCAGAAGACGCCAAAACTCCAGGAATCCGGATTTTCATAATCCAGATGTCGATGTACACTTAGTTTCAAATAAGAAAACTGAGCAACATTCGAATTAGCGACGAACTGCAATTTTCAAAAGGTAAATCGATTTTTCTGACCAAAACAATTGTAGATATCACAAAAATAACAAAATTGAACCATTTCTTTTGAACTTTGCTTGGAAGGGCCTGCTTTAACCACAAACTGCGAAAAATTATAGAATTTTAATTTTTTCAACAAAAATTACTATTACAAAACTCAAACTTCGTTGGTTTGCTGTTGAAGTTATTATTTTTCAGAGCATTGGATATCGTTCACCAGGAACGATGATTTATGTCAACATTGGGCAAGGAAAGGCTCAGATATGTCATCAATGCACTGGCATTATTTAGCTCTGAAGCTGGAATCCCAGGTTTACCAGGCAAGTACCAAGATTGCGAGGAAACCCAGGGAATGAAGAATAATGGTGGTCTGTCAGGATTGTCTGGACGTGACACACTCAAAGGAGGATCAGGAATCAACGAAAACCGCGAATTCGATTGACTCCCAGGAGAGAAGGAAGAAGCCAATCTTTCAGGACAGCTAGGTCTCCGTCGGCAAGCCGAACGATCCAGACTTTCAAGAGTGTCAGTATTCATAGGAACTGAATACCCGGGAAGAGCCAAAGGTAGTTCTGAAACACCAAGATCACCAGGAGTGAGCACAACCACAAAAATTATTTAATATATCTACTATCATATTTTCAGGGAGGTACTTTTAATGATGGAGCTCCAGGACCATCAGGATTGCAAGGAAATCCGTAAACACAAAGAACTAATGGCTTTCCAGGGCCAGAACAGCCGGATCAATCGAAGGCCCAGGAGGACCAGGTCTCCCAGGATACCAGGATTGCCAGTAAGAAACCACTCTACTTTTATCAAAAATGAGATTTGCTATTATATTTCAGGGAACCAAGAGTAAACAGGCTACCCATGAAGACCAGGAGTAGTCTTCCAAACAAATATTGCCAGAGATGAAAGGAGGTTTCGGACTTAAGGACATGCTGCAGTGCAAGGCAAGAAAGGATTTTTAGTACCAGGACATTTAAGAGGCACAGGACGAAAACAATGAGCTTCCAGTACTCCCAGGAGTGACTGAATTGAATGGAGTCTCTGGAATATCAGGACTTTCTGGACCTCCAACACTGCCGGGATCACCAGTATACCGAGGAATGAAAGGTAACACCGAAAATCCAAAAGTGTCAGGTGTCAGGAGGAAATTGAATCTGAGAAGTCAAACTGGGCTTGATAATCATTATTTCAAATATCAGGAGACGCCGGAATCCCAGGATGGCCAAGACTCAACGGATCAATAGGAGTGCCAAATGGATAAGTAGGACACGCTGAAGAGAAGAGACTTCGTCCACTTTGACGAGCACAAACATTACCAGGACAATCCGAAAGCATCGGGATCCAAGGGAGACATTGGAGGAGCGTGGTCAGCCTGCGCTCCAGGAACTATGGGATATAAAAATTGTCCGAATACTCAGAACAGCCAGGACCAGTAGGCGATCGTGGACTCACAGAAAAGCCCGGGCCAGTAAGAGACGCTGGAGATGATGGTCTTTCATTCAGAATCTCTAGGACCTCAAAACAGAAAGAAGAACCAATTCAACTCGTTCTTTCCCAAGGATACCCAGAATTGAAGAAAGAGCGCGGATATCCTAGACAACCAAAACATGACAGGCTCCCAGTGGCATCAAGACAAGTCGAACAACCTGGATATCTAGAAGAAAAGGAAGAAGCGGATGTTCCAGGTCTTTCTGCAAAGACAGGCCAAGATGTACTCCCAGAATTGCCAAAAAACAAAGGAGAAGCCGGATAAGGACATACAGCTCTGATTAATTTGTTTTCAAGAGCCAGGATTCCCAGCAGAGAGACCCAAGAAGCAACGAAATTCCAGAAAAAAACGTGGAGTGGACGATCTTCCAGGCGTATCAGGACTCAAGAGAGAACTGGGAAAAGCCTGATCTCTGGGACAAGCGGGTGACTTTCAGGAATCAAGAAAAAAAGTGGTTTTCCATGAACAAAATGAGAACCAGGGATTGCGAGGTCGCCAGGAGTTCTACGATACGTTGGAAATAAAGGAGACTGAGGTTTTCCAGGTCCTCCAGGAAGAGACATGCTCCCAAGAGGTGACGGACTAATTCTTGTCGAGCTAGGAGAGAAGGGACTTCCAGTTCTTCTAGAAGCTCCGGGACTCCGCCGGTATCTCTAAACCATCAGGACCAGGTTTCACCAAGACTACCAGGACCATAAAACCTTGCCGAATCAAGAAAGAAGGGGCTTACAGGTTTGCGGAAGCTCGAGAATTCCACGGAGAAAAGGGAATGTCGATCGATCACCAAGACTTCCCGTACAGTGCGCAAACGACGAATACCCAGGAGCGCCAGGACTATTTGGAGCGAAAGGAATGTGAGATCTCCGAGGGTTCTCAGGACGGACAACTAGGTGAACCTAGAGCCACAGTACTCGCCGGACCAGCCTACAGAAAGAGAGAGAGAGATTCGTTAATAGTGAGCTCTTTCAAGACATCCTTTTTCAAAAAAGTGTGCTTTCGGAGTAAATGTGCGGCGAATTTGCAAAAATCAAGTTCTCGGGTTGCGTTTCCTTGGCCACGCCTCTTTTAAACTTTTGAAGCGTTTTTTTCTTGTTGAAATGGTTTTAATTTGATAAAAAACAGTTTTTTGATGTTGCAAAAGTTATTTTCAGATCAGGAACAACTTCTTCGGCTTCCCTCTACCACACTCAATCTGAGCAGGATTTTCTAAAACCAGCTTATGTTTTACTCTGTGCTTCGATCCAGAAGACTGATCAATGTTCAATTTGGTGACGAACTCCAATTTTGAGAAGGTAAATTAATTTTTTGAAAAAAAAACAATTGTAAATTCCAAAAAAAAGAACTACAGTAATCCATTTCTAGTTATAAGGCCGGAAATAAAACGTCTCTAACTCTTCTCTTTCCTGATCTAGGGAAAAATTGTCAACTACAAAAACAATGAGAGAGAGACACGCCCAACGTTTTGCATTCATTCCCAACAGAACAACAGTAGCCCATTTCTAGTTAAAAAGGCCGGATATGAAACGTCTCTAACAGTTTTTTTTCCTGATCTAGGAAATAGTTGTCAACTACAAAAATAATGAGAAAGACACTCCAAATGTTTTTAATTCATTCCCAACAAAACTACAGTAATCCATACAACAGAACTCCAGGAAAACTTGGAAAGTGCGGTTTTCCAGGCGTTTAAGAAAGGAACGGACAACCAGGAATTCCAGGACGAGAACAACTCTGATGAGGTTTGCCATGACAGCCAGGATCTTCAGAATCTCCAGGTATCACGATAGAAAGAGGCCTTTCAGGCCAGAAGCAAAGGGAGAATCAGAAGAGACAGGATACACTAGAGAGAAGGGAGGCGGAGGTCTTCCAGGAAAAGACGTACTTGGACTACAACCACCACGACCACCAAGACCACAAAACCTTGTCTAGCCAGGAGAGAAGGAAATTCCAGGTTTTCCAGGAGCTTCAGCACTCCACGGAAAAAAAAAATGCTAGTACTCGATGAACCACCAGAAAATGACGGACCACCGGGACTTTCATGACAGCGGGCCAACGGAACAACCAAAAGGACCGAGAGCCCCCGATCTTCCAAAAGCACTAGAGACAGATTCGTTCTTGTCAAGCTC
This sequence comes from Caenorhabditis remanei, assembly GCF_010183535.1. Classification (NCBI taxonomy): domain Eukaryota; kingdom Metazoa; phylum Nematoda; class Chromadorea; order Rhabditida; family Rhabditidae; genus Caenorhabditis; species Caenorhabditis remanei. Next base: position 2,786,189 of record NC_071333.1, on the reverse strand, counting down.
TCTCCAACCACCGCGGTGCCAAGATGTCCGGGGAGTCAAACGAAACGTTCGGACTGATATTCCATGTTGTAAATTAAAGGAAACGAGTAATCCCATAACCGAGACCTCGGTAAGTTTACTAACTGTTATCTGTTGTGAATTTCTTTCTTACTTTTGAATTCCAGAACACGATGAATCTTGCTTCCAAAGATTTTCCACCATGTCATGTTTGTGATGTGACTTCAATAACGTCTACGCCTCGAAATATGACAAATCGTACCGGCTCCCAATGATACCTGTCAACGAGCAAAAAAACGAGCCATACCATTCTCGGTGCGCCGACTGCCTATCCCCAGCTAACGTCATCCCCATCCACTCTCAACCATTCAACTTCCAAACTGTCCATCAGGACGGAGCCGCTTATGGATCGGACTAGTTTGCCATTTACACTGGAGCCGGATCAGAAGAACGTGGCCAATCTCTCTCTTCTCTAGGATTCTGCTTAAAAGACTTTTGTGCAACTCCATTTATCGATTTGTAATGGTGCCAACAGTGTCACTATTCAACAAGTTCTCATTCTAGCTTTCTACCATAGACAATGACTCTAAGTTCAAGGTTATTTACTATTCGTTTTGAGCCAGCATAAAAATTCTAATCATTTCGCTTACAGGTATCGGAGAGTCAACCAATCATGTCAGGAAACCTCCGAACCTGTGTCTCAAGATGCCACGTTTGCGCCAAATTGACCGACGGACATCGTCAATCGCCTATCATTTCAAATAAATATCAAAACGTTCTAATTTAATATAATAACCACGATCACTGTTCATGTGTTGGGCATACTGTACCTAGTTTATTTCTTCTAAATTTTTGAATTACTTTTATTTGTTCCAAGATTGACAAAATTCGTGCGACCGGGGGTTCAAAAACGGCAAGACAATCAGAATGCAACGCGGGCATACAATTTACCAAAATGTTGTTGCACACTCTATCAGAAAGCGCAATTTTTTGAATTAATATTGTTATGACCTCAGAAAAAAAACTATTTCCATGAAACTTTTTCTTGGTTTGAGATATAGGCGTAATGGAAAAAGGTTCATGAGCACATTTTCGTTGCAAGTAGTCTCTGTGAACACGCTTCTGTCGTATTTTTGAATTCTTTACTTCATAAATACCCCAATATACAAAAAATCGTTGATCTAAACATGCCTCTCCCATATGGTTGCAGTAAGTCGATTAAACCGCTATGAAAGAACATATTTCTACAAATATCCTTTATCATCCCGGCATCCTTTCTCTGACTACTGTTGTAAATAGAATCAATTAAACCTTTTCAATGGGTGAGAAGCTCAATTTAAATATCATTTCAACAAAAATTTCGTGACGCCGGGAATCACAGATACTATGAAACCTTTAACAGAGATGCCCCCCCCCCCCCCCCGCAAAGCCTTTTTAACGCGGTATATCTTTTTTCTTAAATGAGATATCAAAAAGTTGCCAACAGACAAAATGTAGCTGATTATGTATAAAACATTACCTCAGTTAGAAAAAATTTGATAGCTTTCAAGGTAGTTGAGATATTCTACTCTGAACACTTTCTACTAGGGGCTTCTCTATTAGAGGTTTTGTTGCATTAAAAAGAATCCCGCCGTACCAAAAGCATTTTAAAAGATGGGGAGTTACCCCTAACTTTTTTGAATTTTTTGAAACTTAATCATTGAAGAAACTGAGAAAAGTGAGCCTCATTTTTTTCAAAGGCACGCTTTGACTGTACTTCTATTATATGTAAGTGTACTTCTATTACGTTTCCCAAAACCGCACTGTTACCTAATAAGCATATTCAAACCATATCGTTTTATAAATTTCGACAGAAAGAAGGTTGAAACTAAATTGTGCTTCTCACCAATTGAAAAAGTTTTAATTGATTCTATTTAGAACAGTAGCAATCTTTACTTATGGGCCTATTCTTGGCAAGCAAAAAACGTTTTTTGCTGCTTTTTTTTCGATTCACGGAACCAGAAAATCAGCGAAACACTCTTAGTTTTTCGCTGATTTTTAAACGTTTTTCGCTGGTGTTTTTACCGCTCGCTTCGAGACCTGCGGTGTCGAAAAAGGCATGTGCCAGCGAAAAATAGTTTTTCGCTGATTTCCTTCTCTCGTGAATTGGAAAGAAGCAGCGAAAAACTATTTTCTCGATGGTCTCGAAACGAACGGTAAAAACACCAGCGAAAAACGTTTAAAAATCAGCGAAAAACTAAGAGTTTTTCGCTGATTTTCTGGTTCCGTGAATCGAAAAAAAAGCAGCGAAAAACGTTTTTTGCTTGCCAAGAATAGGCCCATTATTGATCTTGATGATTTTTCTAACTTGAATAGTGTTTTATTTTATAATGTAGTCCAGATCTCAATCTCTGATAGTCTCTGATTTTTGAATATTCCGGATGTCAATCAAATAAACACCTTTTGTTCAATTTCCCATTGTAGGCATCAAAAAACATAAAAAGATATTTTTCCCACCGCCCACACCCATAAACCATTATTATTGCACCCCCGCCCCTGTGGTCTTAATCGAATCAGAAAAGACTATATAAACCCCTCTCCCCCGTCAGTTTCTATCACTTTCTCCTCAAGTAGAATTTCTTTCTTTGTACCTGGAGAATGTTGACATTCCGTATTCTTCTTCTCTCCATTCTTTTCATGTCGATGATCCAATCGGATCCGATTCATATGGATATGCAAATTCGTTGTGATCCGTCAATCAAGAACTGGTGTGCTGAATTCCTTGTCTATGAAGTGGACACTATGTGAGTTTAATTTTTTTTATTTTGCATGATTTTGTGAAACGTTTTCAGTCCATACTCCCACGACCATCTCCTATCACAGAAATTCTGCTCTAATCAGCCTGGAGTGCACTTCAAATGGACTCAGCAATTAGGTGGTGACACAAGTGCTGTATGTGAGACTTTTAATATACAAAAAGATAAAAGTTATATATTTTCAGCACTATGAAATCAACTACATGCTTCAGCACAACTGCACGATTATGGGTTCCTTCCGTTGCGTGAATGAAAACGAGAACGAAGTTCGCGTGAGCGTCGATGGAGAGTGAGTACACTTCGTTTTTGAAAATCTTTATTAAATATTTTCAGGCAACATGTGAAATTCGAGGTGGCAGCATTCAATCGTGGAACTTATGAGAGGTGTCCCTTCCATGTGGTGGCTGATAAATGATAATTGTTTTGCCAAGGATGAATGAGTGTTACAAAGCAATTACTTGTTTTTATGAATGTTTTTTTCATTTCAGGTGTAATGTTAGTCAATTTTTTGCATAATTACACTATATTTCGGTTTATTCAAAAATTGTTTGTAGAAAGTGAGCTATAAGAACACGCCCTGCTCCAGCGGTTCACAAACCCTTGCGCGTCAGATAGAATGTGTGCACGCAATAAGTTTTCTTTTCCAGAATGTTTTTACGGAGTCACTTGATTTTGTTTCATGACCGGACTGCCACAAGAAAACGCGCTCCGATATGCCCTTGAAATTGAAACCCTTAAATTTGGATTCACATTTCAAAATAACACAAAGTGATTTTATGAAAACCGGACATAATTTCTCTCAAAACAAATAGAGAAAATTAAAAAGTTAACTTTCATGCTACAAATTTCACTTTCAATGTTACTTCTGTTGGCCTGACATTCTCTACCGTGAGAAAATGTTTGTGTTGAATGTAAAATATTGGATTTTGGACAATTTTTTGACCAAGACACAGTTCAAGTTAGAGAAATCACCAACATCAATAAGCAACGGTCACTACTGTTCTGAATTGAAATAATTGAAATCTTTTCTTAAATTTTATCCGCCGGTCATCAATTTAGCAAGTTTTATCAATATCACATTGTCTTGTTGACGACCAGATAACATTGAAAGCGTGTCCCGAACAATTTTCCACTCGGAAGAGAAACAAAAAGAAAGGTGGTGGATGGAAAACAATGTGGATTTCAGTTACGTTCAAGTCACAAGTCAGAAAGTCAAGCAGGGAGTACCTGATAGAGCAAGTTTTTTTAATTTGTGTTTAGCTCTTAGAAACTGTTTATCTAATATCATAATACAAATTGGGAAACGTTTAAATTCAACTATAGTCCTGCTAAACGACCAAGATGAAATTGAGGAGAAAGAAGAAGAAGTACCTGAACTCCAAAAGCGACTTGATTACGTCGAGAGTCTAGGACCAATCAATTCTCATTTTGATTTGTCATATAAGGCCTCGAATACTGGAAACATCTCAGAATATTTCATGGAAGGCAAAACGACTACAGATAAAACTTCACACTTCAAAATTAGAAAGGAGTTCGAGCATGCGAGAGCTCGGGCTTATAAAAAACTGAAGGACAAAGTATTGGAGACAAAAGCAATACTTCAACAGTGGAATGCTCGGAGAGACGGTCTTCCGGTCCCATTCGAGAGTTATATTATGTTAACCATTCATCATGTTGTCACGGAAGAGAAGAAGAAAATTGAGTTTGTCAAGTACGAGAAGAAACTTTTCGAAGCTCTCAACTACCTGATGCACAGGATCTTCGAGAACAGACGTCATCCAGTTGCATTCAAATTGTTGATTACAATCGTAGAAATTCTTCGTCTGACACCAGGACTTTGGATGCAAATTGAGGAAATGAACATTTTCGCAGAAGCAGATCGTGCATTTGCCGAGATGGCGCCATACATCGAGGAGTCCAGTTACCCACTTAAAAAGCTTCACGTTTTTGTGTACGACTCTGTGATTTTCAAACATCCGAAGCTAACAAGCGCCAAGCACATAGTATTTGACAGACTCGATGATGATTTCGAGTAGATCCCTTTTCTTCTGAATCTGGAAAACCTCAAAGTCCATATAAATTGTGATGTAGTGAAGTTGACGGAATTTTATCTGTTGATGATTTCATGATACTTATCAAACGATGGATATCTAGTGAAAAGCAAGAAGGAGCTAGCTTCAGTTTCGCACTTTTCTCACCTGAGACGTATGATGAGATCGAAATGGATGAATTTCATAAGAACGTGTTCAAAAAAATCAAGAAAACATTCAAAAAGTCTATCTCGGGACCAGGGTGCTCCACCGATACTTCAAAACCGATTTAAATTGGTAAGAAAATCGGTTAAAATATTCGTCGGTTTTTAGAAAAATAAATCGATTTTTCTCCGGGGAAAAATCGGAAAAAATCGATTTTCTTCGATTGTGTTTTGAAAAAAAACCGTTCGATTTCGGTTTTCATCGGTTTAGAAACCGGTTAAAAAACCGATTATTCTTCGATTTTTACCGATTTTTTCCGATTTTCATCGGTTTTTTTTTTAAAGTTCAAGTTCTACAGTAGTTTGTCACGTTTCTATCATATTTTGCACTGTTCTCAATTTAGATTTTATGTTAAAATTAATAATTTCTCATTTTTGTTAAAATTTTCTATAAAAATAGAAAAAACGTGTGACGTTATTGAAACGTGACAAACTACTGTAGAACTTGAACTTTAAAAAAAACCCGATGAAAATCGGAAAAAATCGGTAAAAATCGAAGAATAATCGGTTTTTTAACCGGTTTCTAAACCGATGAAAACCGAAACCGAACAGTTTTTTTTTTCAAAACAAAATCGAAGAAAATCGATTTCTTCCGATTTTTGTTCGGTTTTAAATCGGTTTTTGTTTTTGAAAAACCGGTTGAAATTAACCGATTGAAGAAACGATTTTCACCGGTTGAAAAAAACCGGTTTTTCTTCGATTTTACCGCCGGTGGAGCACCCTGCTCGGGACACAGGTAAACAGATTGAATAGATTTATGAGTCGAAATAATGATTTTCAGATATGCCCAGATTCCTACCAACCACGGCACAATGTTGAAAGTGTCAGTGGAGCTGAGTGGTAAGGAAGAGAATCCATCGAACATCGTAATGCAGATTCTTCAATAAGAAGATATGTGAGACTGTCATCTGTTCTAAATCTGTAATTGAATTTTTCATTTGCCACTTTTTCATCAAAAATTCTACTTTTTTATCGACTCTCTTTTTTAATAATGATTCTTTTTGAATAAATAGCATTATACAAGTTACGGAGCGTTGAATTTTTTTCCAGTCTCGTTGCGTGTGCGTTGCTGTTTATATTGAGTTTATATTGACTTCGCCTCAAATTAACGGCTCCTTGACGTTTCGGCACCAGACATCTCGACACCATTGAATATCGAGTAAAATTTTTCTGAAAAAGGAGGTCGGTTTACGGTTTCAACGGTTCGAGGTTCAACACCGGGTGCTCGGAAAAGTGTTTTATTTTTATTTTTGCCTTTCTGGTACCAATCTGACAACCAGGGTTTGATTCCCACGGGTGTCAATTTTGTTTTTTTTTGTTTTTGACATTGTGGTACTAATCTGACGTCCGGGGTTCAAATCTTGGTGCTGACAAATCTTTTTTGATTTTGATTTCTGCTATTTTTTTTCTTTAAAACTAGTTAAAAGCATTATTGCGATAAAAGTGGGAGTAACTGTGGACACGTTTTTGAAAATTCATTCCCTATTTCAAAGGTTTCTGAAAAATTTCTCCGTATTTCGAGAGCGGTTTTCTGATGGATTCGAATTATCATCACTTCAGTTGATGCACGTACTCGTTTTGTCACAGTCTACGACAGTGTAGTGGTGAAGCCGAGGGGCGCTTGGACCATACTCAATTGTGTTTTATGTGTAAAGATGAGGACACCGATAAGATTAGATAAGGAAATGAATCTTAAAAAGAAACTACTGCTAACAGTTGTCATGCTTCTCTGTTTTTCAATAAATTTGTCGTATCTCGTGAGAATTTCGTACAGCAATACCTAAAATTTAGTTTTGAATGTAACAAGTTCTTCTCCCCGCACTGTCAGTTCCAAGAATCAATATACACTAATTGCATACAGATATTGTTGACCCAACCACTATTTTTTCCATTGTTATATGACATTGACACTTGTATTCCCAGGAACCGTGTGTTTGTAGCGTAATGCGTGGAACGTCTTCCTCCCGAACAAAACAATGCAAACACTAATTTGTTTGCAATGTCCTTTTTCTTCGAAAATCAATTTTTGATAGTTATTGACTCTCGACTGTAGTAGTTACACTAAATTATAGCAGTTTTCACCTTGAATTGAGTAAATAGCTTGACCAACGCACTTATTGATTTGTTTTCTGTTCTTCAGTTACGTTTTTTTAATTCCATTGACTATTGATTTTCAAACACTTTGTGTTTTATAGAGATACAGTTTCAGATACACTCAAAAAACCAACGATGGCAAAACAAAACAATAATGGAAATAGACAGAGACGTCTCGATGAGGATTCGGACGATGAAATAGTGTTTTTGAAGGAAGTTCGAGTCGTGTATCGCTCGGATAGTGAGGATGATGACGGTGATAAAAGAATAGAAAACGAAAATGTCCACGATGGGAATGAGGAGCCGGTGGAAGAGGAGGAGGAGCAGATGGGAGAAGAGGTGCCAGAAGAGCCGGAGGTAGAAGAAGAGCCAATAGAAAATGAAAATGTGGTGGAGGAACCGGAACTTCCGGTAGAGCAAAACCGTGCGGCTCCCGAACGTGAGGCACCTGTCCTGTTAGAGAATAGAATTATCGAGGTGGAGGTTATTTTTGGAGAAGAACCTGAAGAAGAACAAGAAGTACTAGTGGAAGAAGAAGAAGAGGCAGAGGTAGTTGAAATGGTGGAAATTATGTAATCCTGAGAATCCGATTTTTGTAATAACCTGATGTCATTTCTTCCAAATTGTACTCGATGTACTCTGTGTCTATTCCACTTTAATTCATAGTGAAATAGTCTTGAATCATTCTTCCTATCTGTTTTAATTAAATTCTTTTACTCAAAAATTTCCTGTCTCGCTCCGCCTCTGCCCAGTACAAAACCAGAAGCACGAGCTAATCTTTTATTTGTTATATTTTTCAATAAAGGTGCAATTACCCAAATTGGAGGTCTCGTTTGTTTTGGTTGGTCTGGGATCGACTCAAAAAGAGCATTCTCATCCTTAACAATTTTACAAATCAAAAGGTCAGATTCAAAAACTGGAGCAAGATTGTTGTACTCAAATGATGATAACTGTGATGATAACAAAGTTCTTTTTTCTTACTTTATATCTCTAATCTCTGATCTTCATTTTCTGCTATGGCAAGCGGATGTTCCCAAATTCAGCTATAAACATACAATTGTGTTAATTTTGAAGTGAAGGTTTTTTTTCTTTACATGCATTTGTTCTATTTACATAAATTCCATTCTCCATCCTCCCAGTACCCCCTCTCCACTCTCTCTCTCTTTCTCTACCATGTTTTCACTCTCCCCTGACGCGTTTTTTCCTTGCGGCCTTGTGGCCTAATGGATAAGGCGTCTGACTTCTAATCAGAAGATTGCAGGTTCGAGTCCTGCCTGGGTCAGAACTGTTTTGCTCCTTACAAAACTCGTACTGAAATGTTTTTCTTGTTTTACACTTACAAAATTAAGCAAAGCTATAAATTTACATTTTTGCGTTGCTTCTTTCTTAAATTAAAAGTTTTTTAAAAGGCGTGTGACAATGTGTCTTATTTTCTATGTATTCCAAATTTAAATTGTATGTATAATAGAAATAGATATTTCTTTTTGTAGCTGAAAATTTCATTCTATTGGTTTTCTAATAAAAAAAGTTATAGGTCTAGAAATATAAAGGTGTTGATAGCTTTTGTGAATTTTGTTTCAAAAATAATCAAATTCGAAACGCGTGTCAAAATGTTTCTTTTCGTTCCATATTTTTATAATTTGCATGGTATTTAGATTGAAAATAGAGCTCTGTTTTTGTAGTTGTAAGTTTTTCCCTACTGGTTCTTCATGAAGCATGATAGTTTTTGAAAGCCCATAAAAATTGGTGGAACCGGTTCAGTTTTTTCATACAACTTTTTTCATTTTTTTCTTGTTCTTTTTATCAATAATGTGAACAGAAACGGTTGAATGTTAACTGATGCACTACTTTTTTGCAAAAGTTAGCATACGATCAAAATAAAACAAGTTAAAAACCATTGGACCATAACGAGATGAGCATGATCAAGTGGCAGATGACGTAATTTATGTATCTAAACAACCATTATTCCAACAGACAATTGTTTATTGTCAGGGTGTCAAGTTGAAAAAAAAAAAGATTAACGTTGTATTCCATCCAACATTGATAAGTCCAGGCGATACGTTCGATGGGATATTCAGCAGGTATACAGTAATTTAGAACTCGATCAGCAAAATTAAAACCATAAAAGTGTTCAACTTCTTATAAGCTTTCAAATGAGTGTAAACATGGCCTATTTAGTTGTTATTACTTTAGCTACAGTAATCTAAACTCTGAAAACCACATTTTTGGCTGTTACTTTGCGGAGTTTGCTCAAAACTCGACAAAAAGGAAACATACAGACTTAGCAAGTTCTAAGCTTTCAGAAAAGAACCCACAAGCAGGTTTAGTGCAAATTGAGTCCTGCCACGAAAACTACAGTAACCCAATAATCGTGTCGAAAACTGATTTGCACCAAACCTAGACTTGCTGGTACTTTTCGGAAAGCTCTTGACTAGCTGAATTCAAAAATGTGAGTTTTATTCATATTCGAATAAAACTACATATTTCATCCAATTGAAAAAGGTGTGAAATTTGAGACAGTACTTTTCATCGAGAGAATTGCATTGATGCATTGATCTTGAGGGAGATTGGGTGCATCTGTTTTCTAATAGCGCTATGACAAACTCACACCTACAAAAAGTGATCTAAAAATTGATTTTTTTAAAGTTGCGTGCCCACAGAAATTTATTTAAGTGTCAAGTCTAAACGAAAGAGAAACATTGAGTGTATAGAGAAGTTTGCAGTTTGACAGACAAATGTTGAAGGGTGATGAAAATTGAAAAGCATGAATCTCTAGAGAAATAAAAAAGGAAGCAGGGAGTTGGTTCAAAAATTTTCAAGAAAAAATGACTACAATGACTAACAGAGTTAGAGTGAACTGATTTCTTTCAAATAAAAGAAAGACATTCAAGTCATGGTCGAGTTTGAGACAACAATCGAAGATTCACCAGATGATGAAGACATCTCAGGAGACATGATGGTGGAAGAAGACAAGTTCAAGGAAGTCGTGGTATCATCGGTTGTGTAATTAAAATAAAGAGCCTCATAATACTGTAGAGTTTCAGAATATGGAGTCTCATCATCCATTTCACCGAGACACAAAGAAGTTGGGAACTTTGGAGGCAATGAATTCCATGGTGGTCTCACGGCGTTCTCAAGTCCTGGCAGTGGTACCTTGGTCACGTGCTGCATAATCCATTCTCTCACAATTTTTTGATAATCACCAGCGTGATAGTACAGCATTTCCTCTCTTTGTTTCCCCATCTCAACCAAATCGAGTGAATATTTGTAGTTCGAACAACTGAAAAACGCGGGTTTTAATATGAAGATGTGAATATTTTCTTACTTGTATTTGAACATTTGTCCCGGAAATTCGTGAACATACTGATAGACTCTGCCGTTCTCGGTGCAGTCATGCAGAACCACCATGCCAGGATCGTAACTTCGCTGTAACAAATGATCTAGACGCATGATTATCCAACTACAATCTTAACCTTGATACACTTCAAGGTATGATTTGAATGTTGCCACTAATAGGCTAACTCACGTCTAAAATGTGCCATTTTTCGGTTCCGCTCAGATTGGCGAAATGGTAGTTCTGAAGAACTGTCGATCCGTTCACACAAACGAAAGGAAGCTCTCCGAGGCCATCGTCAAAGCTTAAAATATTATTTCTCTATCTGTATATATTCTAAGAACTCACGTGAAATCAAGTTCCACATACTCCACATGAATGCACCAGACTTTGTTCAATGAACAAGTGAAGTTTCCCAAGAACTCAGTGTTCCCTTTTCCATATTCTAGGTCGCCCGGCTGACCAATTTGAGTAGGAAAAAACGAAGACCAAGACATGCATAGCGGTATTATTGTGATTACAGCAAGTAGATGAATGAAATTCATCTGAAATAAAAATTTAATGAATAAACTGGCCAACGGATTCTAAAGAGAAATATATGATTAAAGTAAAATGTCATTTGATCCGAGAGCTTGAGGAAGTATGACTGACTGAAGCCTGATGAGCCTCCTGGTTTCAAAGGGGCGGAGCTAATTTTCAATGTGAACTATCTGGACGGAGAATCACACGTCACGATAAGTGTGAAGAAGAATTGGGTTTAAGAAAATTCAATTTATTTTTTGAAAAAAATCATTTTTCATTTTTTAATTAAAACGGATATCCCTACTCTCACCCCTCATCAATCAAGGAGGACTCTCTACTGAAATCGGAGACAAAATCTGCCTCCTCTACATTTTCTTATTTTGAAGAAGCAACCAGGATGATGAATATTTTTGGGAAGAAGTGAGGTGTCATTTTCGAGTTTAAAAAGCTATTCTCTCCAGCCACCTCATCCATCACATCATCTGCCTTGTGGGATAAACGGTACTTCCTCTCTTTTTTCCAATTTCTAACGTTAAACGAAGAATATACATGTTTATTTTGAAAGGGAATGACCAAGAACCATGTTAAAGGAAAACTCCGTAAAGAGGTGAACTACTCGGCAGCCACCGGCTGCTTTAGCGCGGAAGTTGGTCGGCTTCAGCTCGGAGGTTGGTCGTATTCTGGACAAGACCGTTACTAAAGCCGACCAAGATACGACCAACTTCCGACCAACTTCTGACTCTGACCGCATGGATATTTTTCGAAATATTCCTGGAATGCTCGATTTGTTGTCCACACGACTTCGTCAGAAAATTTCTGTAAAACACATTATTTAATTATGTTTTTTTCACTTTCATATGTTACCTTCTGTCGATATATTCAAGGTGGGAAGTTCGTATTGTTTGATGTTTAGTGAGAACCTGAAAAAACTTGGAGATGTTCGGTTATGAGATAAAGAATTACTTACAATAACTTTTCCACTGAACTTGAGCACCTCCACCAACGAAAGGCATTTATCTCTATGAAATTTCGAAATCTGAATGAACAATAATTTAAGATTTGATAAAAATAAGCTAAATTGAATCAAAAAACGCTCATCAGTAAGACGAAGTTATAAATAAAACTTCGAAAAATTATTGAAAAAACAAAAAGCACGCGTTGCGAGACACGCGACGCACTTAAAATCCGACCAAGGTCCGATCAACTTCCGGGCAGGAAACAGTCATTTTGAAACTTGTGATCAGAAGCCGACCAATGCCCGAGCTTAATGTTAAGCCGACATTCTCTTAACTTCTGACCAGAAGGTGAACAAGATTCGATCTAAAGCCGCCGTTCCTTTAACTTGCGGGTAAAAGTATCGAGGCTGCTTCAACTTCCGGTCAAAAGGTGACCTAGATCCGACTCAAAGTCTGAAATCGTTAAACTTCCGGCCAGAAGGTGAGCAAGATCTAAAGCCGAATCGACCTCAACTTCCGCCCTAAAGTTGCCACACGACTGCCGAGTAACAAAAAAACTATGAAGAATTAGAAAACGTTTACTATGAAGGCTAAATTGGAAGACATTTATTCCTGTTGAGAAGCATGAAAGCTTTCCAGAAGCAAAATACTTCTATATCCACATCCAGGTGACTTTTTTCATCGTTCCCGAAAATTGTGAACATTGTAACATCCGCCATATGTCAGTTGAGTCAAGGAGTCAAACGGATGTTTTTAATGCTCCAGGAAGAGCGAGAGATGTTGAGAGCAAAAAACACAAACAATTCGTATTGCATACACAGTACTTGTCACGAAAAATGCGACATTTGCATTTTTAGTTGAAAATGGTCAACTCTGTGAATGTGACAAGACCTCACAGGTTGTCTAACAATATCAATTGTTTGTGGAGTGTATAGAAGGCAAAAAGAGCTTTATTTTTATAGTTGACAACTTTTTTGTACGGGCTTTTTGACAATCAAAATCTTCCCTATATGGACCCGTACAAACACGTAGTCAACTGCAAAAATGAAACTCTACTTTTGAGAAATCCACTCCATAAGCAATCAGTATTGCAATACAATTAGGGAGGCCGTCTCACATTCACAAAATTGACAATTTCAACTAAAAACTGCAAGTGTCACATTCTTCAGCCGGAAAAAGCAAGAGTAAATCCAATTTACTTTTTGGAAAAAGTCATTTTTCATTTTTTAATTAAAAAGTGTATCACTACTCTCACCCCTCATCAATCAGAGTAGGCCCTTTTTCGAAATCGAAAACGAAACGTGCCTCCTCCGCACTTTCATGTTTCGACCAGAATGATGAATATTTCTTTTGAAAGGAGTGAGGTGCCTTTTTCCAATTTAAAAAGCTATATTTTCCAACCCCAACCACCTCATCCATCACACCATCTGCTTGTTGGATATACGACCTTCTTTTTTCCAATTTTCAACTCGAACCAAAAATATTCATATTTATTTCGAAAGGGGATGACCAAGAAAAAAAATTGAATGAATGAAAAGCTTCAGCAAAAAGATGAACAAACAAAAAAACTAAGAATAGTTAGAAAACGTTTCCTATTACGGTTGAAATTGACAACTCGTATTTTTTTACCACAAAAAACAACACCGGCCAAAAACCGTAGTTTTTTGTTTTCGGTGGGAAGTGTCTAACTTTGAAAAGTGTCGCCATGTTTCTTCTCGTCGCATAATGTAAATTTTGCAGAGAAATCGGTTCAAAATGTTATGAACATTGGTAAAGTATTAAGGAGGGTTTGCACACCTTCCATTGAAATGTACACAAGTCTCCGTTGACTTGAAAATTAACGTAGAAGCGACGGACAACTTGAATTTCAATCAAAAAGAGACTGTGAAAAAAATGCGATGAATAATTTATTCTTATTGAGGGGAGAAGTTGAATTTTTATAACTCCAACGCTCCGCAAGTTTTATTCCAATTCCTCAAACATTTCTGAGCCATCAACAAACCGTATCGAGGCTATTTTTAAATAACTTGGTTGCTTTACAATAGGGTAAAACATGTCTCAATTCACGTCAAAATCCATATCTCAATGAAATTGTTATGGTTCAGAATCATCACAGAAATGGATACTGACTAGCGAAGAGACTTTTTGTCAACGTACCTCACTTTACCTCTCCTGAAGAGAAATAGTTCAGAAAAAAGAATAATCGGTTAGGAACCATAATAATTGGAAGGAATATGAAGATCATGAAATATTCTCTGTCCAGTAGCCGCGTTGAATTGGCATAATTGTATCTGAATGAAATAATTTTTCGTCATTTTTACAGGTATTTTTCAAATTTTTAGCTTGAACTCTTCTATTAGACAAAAGAAATGACTCGGGATGAACAGGTTTGAACGACTTCCAAAAAATTCGGATGGAATATTTAGAAAAAACGAGTATACTCTTTTTTCAGCTTTTCTGAATATTGAATTTGATCTGTTTTTGTTAGATAGGAATTCACATCTTTCAACTGCCGGATGTCGCTCAATGTGGGAAAGGCACAGACTTCACTGGGACGTTTTCAATTCCGACCAATGCCTCATAGTTTTCAAAAATTTTGCCGGTTTTAAACCGATGATAGTGTAATATCGTCAGAAATTTGATTAAAACCACCAAAATTAGACTAAATTATTCCAATTTTTCAAAATTTCTGGTAATTTCTTTTTTTCACTAGTTTTCAGAGATTTTCAATCAAGACTACTGGTTTTTAAAATTTAAATTTCCGAATCTTACCAAACTGAACATTGCGATGAGAGATATAGTTGTCGGTGCCAGGTTTGTTGATTCCGATTTGAATGATGAACTCGTGAAATTTTCGCCACCTGGAAAAATATTCAATAGTTATGGAAAATTATTATTAAATGAAAAAAAAAATTATACGAAAAACTATTGAAGTCTATTTTATTGTCACCCCAAAAACTTTTTTTAAAACCTCAATTTAAACTCCCTCTACTTAATAACGGCCGTGGCCTCCCGGCCGAGAAAACTCTTGGCGTGTATTTCTCTCGGAGAAGTGAGAAATATTTGATTTTTGATTCTTTGGTCAAAAGAGACGGCTTTGAATACAGTTTCACAGTTCTTCAAGTGGAAGCAATGTCAGAAGTCTGAAAATTGAGTGGAACGTCAAAAAGTTTGAGAAAAAAGTTTCTGAGCAGTAGCTAGACCACTACGCAGACAGAGCACGCAATTTTCACAAACATGCCGCACACACTTTACAAATTCCCACTCTATTACAAAGAAAGTTGATAGTTTTTTGTCATAACTCACTCTTCCGCGTTTTTGAAGTCAACAAATGGATTGAAAATCAAGTTGTTCCATATCATGCTTTGGATATTTCTTCGTTTTTTTTCTTCATGATTTAACAATGAGATAAAGGTTTCCGCATTAAGAGTATAGGCTGAAACAAAACAATGTTAAAATAAAATCACAATTATTATACTCCGCGAATATTCATTTGTTAACTCCAACAATGAAAAACATAAACACCCCTCCCGTCTCATTTTTTTCTTGCAATAAATTGACGCGTAAAAGAAAGAGAAGAGACGGCGGTGGAGACGGGAGTGGCATTTCTTCCCGGCCGGTTGCTCTCTTCTCTCTGTGATGTCTGCGTTTCATTAGTCAGACTATTGTTTAGGTGGACTATGCTATGAGAATCGGAAAGAGAGGAAAACTTTCTTTGCTTTTAACAACAGATATCACTTGTTGTTAGTTCCCCATGATCTAACAACAAGTGATATCTGTTGTAAACAATGGTTATCTAGTCGAATGAAAGAAAGGGGCACGCTTCGTATAGAGAAGAACACGGAGAGGACGGGCAGATGACCTCCTTTCTGCCTCGTCTCTTTTTCTGTTCTTCACGTAAAAAAGAGATGGGCAAGGGAGAAAAGAAGATAGCGAGACAAAAGAATGAATTGTGGAAAAGTAATAAAAGGGGAAGAGAGGTAAAATTAGGTTATTCTGCTCTTATCATGTAAATATAGTACTACTACCATGATAAGGGAAACAAGAATTGAATTATGCTGTTTCACGAGTCAATGTAAAAAGTTGATGTTACACACACCTCAATAAGCTATGGAAAACAGTAAGCTACAGAAATTTGTTCGGAATAGTACTAAACTTCATCCAAACTAATGGCTGTTTGGGAGGATCACGTTTATTTTGGGAGGTTCACGTTTCTACATTCGACCAGAAATGTTAAAAAAACGAATTTAGAGAGAAAATAAGGTTTTTTTTTGCGAAAAATGTGAGGAAACACGATATATATTTCTCAGGGAATTTCCAACGAAAACTGACGATTTTGATGTCAAAATGATCGTGAAGACCTGGAAATTACTATTTAATTCCTAAACCAAAAGTTAAGATAATTCCACAAAAAACGGTCAAAAACGGAAGGTGTTCCAATGTTCTAGCACATTTTTTGGCGCGTATGGTCTGGTGCATTGTGCGGTTGCGCGTCGCGGTGTTTGGCGGACTGCCCGTTTTCTGTTGATTTTAGTGATTTTTCAGCGGGTAAAACCGATTTACAGTTACTTTTAGCGATAAAAACTAGAAAAAAACTGGAAAAAATAAGACAAGTAATGAGAAAACTTATTTTTAAAGCTATTTCCGTGCTTTCAACGCTTCGGGAATTCCCGTTTCTGCCCGGTCTTAGATTATTAACGATTTTTTGTGTTTCTTCACATTTTTCGCATTAAAACCTCATTTCCTCTATAATTTTTCTTTGTTTTTACAGAACATGCCGATTGACTACTCAAAATAAAAGAATATCAAGGTGTCCGATGACGAGGACGACACGGATCCAAACATTGGCACACCGTCACTTCATAGATGGCGTTGTCCGGCTCGTCTTTAGTGAATAGACGATAAGAAAATAGAAAAAGGCGCTGTACAGGGAAAAGAAGACAACGGCCAAGAAAATGCAGGTAAAATGATGAAATAGATCAGAAATTGTTCCAGATAGGATAAAAACCTCGAAGTGGAAGCTAGCAGACCAAGTTTTTCAGTTTTCTCGAGTTTCAGACGTAAAATTGACGAAATATAAATTTTCCTAATAATTTTAAACGTTGTTCTGCTAGCCATGCACTCTGTATTTTATAATCCAGGAGATCAACAACTGCGTTGGTCTGCTAGCTCGTTTTTTGTAGTTTCAGTCATTTTTCGTGGTACGAGTTAGAAAAATCTGGAAAAAATGAAACAATTAATCTGAAAGCTTATTTTCAAAGCTATTTCCGAGCTTCCAACGCTTCGAGAATGCCCGTTCTCCACCCTCTTTACCCGCTTCCGGATTATTTACGTTTTTTCTCGTGTTTCCTCGCATATTCCGCATGAAAACCTCATTCTCTCTCTAATTTCTCTCTCTCTCTCTAATGTTTTCTCTCATAGCTAGCTGACTAAAGTTGAACTTTTCTTTATATCGCTCGGAAATTTCATTACCGATTCATATTTTCATTTCCAGGACCTTGAAAAGTAGCTCACCGACGCTTCCGCCGACTCGAAATCGTCAATTCAACAACAAATCGATGGAGTGAAGACCTAAGAAGAGGCGTGGCTTATGAAGGAGGCCGCATTGGAAGAATAGGAACATCTCAAACCATGAAATGTGGATACAATTAGGCATGAGGCGTTCAGTACCTCGAGAATTGATGAGGTACGCTGAAAATAAAGTTTTTAAGTCATTTTTAATGAAGTTTCAGATTTAGATCAATGAAAAGAAACAGGAAGTGAGGAAGACCGACGAGGAGGAGAGCCACGACATGACCTCGTTTTTCTAGAAGAATGAGAGTCTTCTGAAAAGAATTGGAACACTGAAAGAAGTGCGAAAGCGACGGAAGTCATTATGGCTGAGCATCGGCATCTCGCGTGTGACTACACTGCCAACTGGCTCACAATTAAGGCTTCAAACGCTACAATTTTCGAAAAAAGGTAAAAATGAAAGCGATGGCCAAGCAATGCATTATTGACTACTCGAAATGGAAGAATATCGAGGTATTCGATGACAAACATTGATACGCCGCCACTCTACAGATGGCGTCAGCAGGATCGTCTCGAGCGAATGGTCAAAAAGAAAATGGAAAAAGAGAGGTTGGAGAAGAAAAAATAGACACTGATCAAAAAAATGCAGGTGAAAATGATGAAGTTGATCAAAAACTGTGTCATATAGAATAAAAACTACGAAATGCGAGCTAGCAGACCAAGTTTTTTAGTTTTCTCGAGTTTCAGCTGTAAAATCGACAGAATATGAGTTATTCTAACAAGTTTGAAAGTTGGTCTGCTAGCTTTGCTTTCTGTATTTTGTAATTTGGCAGACCAACATCTGCGTTGGTCTGCTAGCTCGCTTTTTGTTGTTTGTAGTGTTTCTTATCATCGCTAGCAGACCAAAGCCAATTTTCCCTTTATATCAATAAGAAATGTTATTAAAAATCCAAACTTTCTCTTCCAGGAGCACGGAAAATAGCTCGCCGACGCTTTCGAGGCGTGGCGTAAGAAGGAGAATGTGGATACTATCCGACGTGAGGCATTCAGTACCTCAAGAATTAATAAGGTAGGCTAAAAACACTGTTTTTAGTCCAGTTTTGATGAAATTTCGATCTTAGATCACTGAAAAGATACCGGAAGTGAAGAAGACCGACGAGGAGGATAAGCACGACATGGTCTCGGTTTTCGAAAAGAAATGAGTCTTCTGGAGAGAATCGGTACTCTGAAAGGAGGTGCCAAAACAATGAAAATCTTTTTGGCTGAGCATCCGCATCTAGCGTGTGACTACACTGCCAACTGGCTCACAATGGAAGCTCAAAATCTTTGAAAGTGAGAAAAAATGCTGTCGCCACGAACACTACCGTCCCGCAGCAATTCTTCAAGAAATTTGAGTGCGCTGAGCCGGTTTATGTGAAATACTGTCATGACGAGGTGAAGGCGTTCGAGGATTGCCTTAGAATTCGTGCTCAATCGAAGCGAGAAGTTACCATGGAGGAGGCAGAGGCTGTGGATAAGAATGAGAGAATCAAGGCGGATCGCTGAAAGGAGGTGCAAATGCGGCGGAAATCTTCATGGTTGAGCATCCGCATCTTGCATGTGACTACACTGCCAACTGGTTCACAATTGAGGCTGTGAACAAAAAAAA
Source organism: Caenorhabditis remanei (assembly GCF_010183535.1). Lineage (NCBI taxonomy): Eukaryota > Metazoa > Nematoda > Chromadorea > Rhabditida > Rhabditidae > Caenorhabditis > Caenorhabditis remanei. The sequence continues at coordinate 2,767,078 of NC_071333.1, read as the reverse complement.
ATCTTTGAAAATGAAGAGAAAATGAAGACGATGGCCGATCAATGCATCGTTATTTAATTTTTTTTTATTTAACCTTCTGGAAGTGTCGAAATCGCTCAAAGCTGTCGCCACAAACACCACCGTCCGGAATTCATTTAAAGCGAGAAATCACTACGGAGGAAGCGGAAAGAATCAAGACGTCGCTGGAAGGAGTTGGCCAGCAAAATGTGTGTGAAGAGTTTACGGAAAGATGAGAAAGTGCTTTGAGTCACACGATATTGAGAGGGGTGTCACGCAGAAGATGGATGAAAAGGTGTTTGAGTGGGAAAATTGGAGTTATTCAAGGAAAAAACACTTTTGATAAGTGATTTTGGCTAAAAATACATGAAAAAGCAGCCAAATTGGTATTTCAGACTACAAACTACATTCACATAAAGCTAGCAGACCATGACGGTTTCAAGAATCTCTTTCTAGTAGAATTTTTCACGTTTTTCCAATAAATTGAATGGGAAGAGCCAAAATTTCGGTCGATTAAAACATTTTAGTACCGGAAATCTGAGTTTTTTGAAAAATTTTGTTGACTTTCTGTCCTTTAAATAAGAGATAGGAGACTAACTCTCGTTTTATTGGACAGCTAGCTCTTGTACTACAAAGAGCAGTTTCAGAGCTAGCACACCGACATCTTTTTTCGCTTGTTTCCGAGTAAAAAATTTCAATTTTCCAGGTCTTCAAATATCAGTTTAATCGCTGCATCGCCTCTGGACTCTGATATCCAGAAAAATGCGACGACGGGGAATAAGAGGAAGTCGTCGCGTCGATTTCATCCGAAGACATCACTGATACCGAAGCATAAACGCGGAATATCATTTTGTTCCGTATTCCATATTCCCTTAACTTTCCAATTATTTTTTATTATCCGTAATTCTCCTTCTGAATGCCCTGTTTATGAATTTCGTTTTTTGTGTTGTGAACAACCCCCATTCTTAGCTGAAAATGCACTATTTTCGTTGTTTTTAAGCTATTATCCCTTATTTCCTGCTATATTTTTTGTTCAAGTATCCCCGCAATTGAATAAAGCAAAACGGATCATGCCGCGAAAACTACAGTAGTCCATTCAAGTAACCCCGCCAGTTTTGCTCAAATATGAATGAAACTGACATTTTTGAATTCGGTTAGTCAAGTGCATTCAGAAAAATACACGGGGGTCTGAATTTGGAGCAAATAAGGTCTTGACGCGATTTTTGAGTTACTGTAGTTTTTTTGGCGGGTCTCAATTTGTACTAAACCCGCGCTTGTGAGTATTTCTCTGGAAGCTGAGAACTCGCTGATTTTGAATTTCTAATTTTGGTCGAGTTTGCAGAAAATTTTGCAAAGTTACAGCCAAAAATGAGGTTTTTAGAGATCAGATTACTGTAGCTAGAGTAATAACAACTAAATGGGCCATTTTTATACTTATTTGAAAGCTTTTAAAATGCTGATCATTTTTATGGTTTTAATTTCACTGATCGATCTCAAAGTTACAGTATACCCGCTGAAAATCGAAATGGAAAAGGATGTAACGCCATAACTTTGTGAATTTTAGAGCGAACTTTAATTTTTTTAATATTTAAACGTGTTCAGTTTACACATTGTTTTAACACATTTCTTCTGTAAAAAAGCTCATCTCGGGAGAATTGGAGACTGACGAAAAAGGAATTTGAGAATCAAAAACAAAATTGCTGTAAAATTTGAAAAACTAGGGCATTTGGGTTGAAAAATTTGAAAATTTTCAACCATAAATAGAATTGAATCGGAAAAAAAAACTGAGAAGAATTTTAGGTTTTGTAGAAACGTTTATTTATCTGCTTAAATTCAAAAAAAAAACTACGAAAAAGGTCAGGAACAAGAAATCGATACACATGAATCACGATAATTATAAAATTTTGCAGAATGTCAGCAATATTTGGTTTTCTTCTAACCATCTTATGATATTCGACCATCTTGATTATATTTGACACATCTTCAGCATGCTGATCCACATACTGTAAAAAATAAGTTTTCAAAAACTATTCAAGTTTACATTAATTCTCACCTAGTCACCAATTGGTTCTTCCATCAATTCATCAAATGATGTTTATTATTTTTGCTGATCCTTTATAAACCAATCTCAACATCCCAAGTTTCTGATGATCGTCGACACATCCTCCTACAAATCAAAAGTAATGCATAATGAACAGATCAAACGAATCAACTTACAGTATTCTCATCCGACTCCCAGAAGTCCGGCTTTAAAGGCAGAGTGACCATATCGTCTTTCTTGATTTTCTCATTGCTGGTGACAAAGATATGGAGCTCCTCACCGAAGAAATAAGTGTACACAGTACTTGTCACGAAAAATGCGACATTTGCATTTTTAGTGAAAAATGGTCAACTCTGTGAATGTGACAAGACCTCACAGGTTGTCTAACAATATCAATTGTTTGTGGAGTGTATAGAAGGCAAAAAGAGCTTTATTTTTATAGTTGACAACTTTTTTGTACGGGCTTTTTGACAATCAAAATCTTCCCTATATGGACCCGTACAAACACGTAGTCAACTGCAAAAATGAAACTCTACTTTTGAGAAATCCACTCCATAAGCAATCAGTATTGCAATACAATTAGGGAGGCCGTCTCACATTCACAAAATTGACAATTTCAACTAAAAACTGCAAGTGTCACATTCTTCAGCCGGAAAAAGCAAGAGTAAATCCAATTTACTTTTTGGAAAAAGTCATTTTTCATTTTTTAATTAAAAAGTGTATCACTACTCTCACCCCTCATCAATCAGAGTAGGCCCTTTTTCGAAATCGAAAACGAAACGTGCCTCCTCCGCACTTTCATGTTTCGACCAGAATGATGAATATTTCTTTTGAAAGGAGTGAGGTGCCTTTTTCCAATTTAAAAAGCTATATTTTCCAACCCCAACCACCTCATCCATCACACCATCTGCTTGTTGGATATACGACCTTCTTTTTTCCAATTTTCAACTCGAACCAAAAATATTCATATTTATTTCGAAAGGGGATGACCAAGAAAAAAAATTGAATGAATGAAAAGCTTCAGCAAAAAGATGAACAAACAAAAAACTAAGAATAGTTAGAAAACGTTTCCTATTACGGTTGAAATTGACAACTCGTATTTTTTTACCACAAAAAACAACACCGGCCAAAAACCGTAGTTTTTTGTTTTCGGTGGGAAGTGTCTAACTTTGAAAAGTGTCGCCATGTTTCTTCTCGTCGCATAATGTAAATTTTGCAGAGAAATCGGTTCAAAATGTTATGAACATTGGTAAAGTATTAAGGAGGGTTTGCACACCTTCCATTGAAATGTACACAAGTCTCCGTTGACTTGAAAATTAACGTAGAAGCGACGGACAACTTGAATTTCAATCAAAAAGAGACTGTGAAAAAAATGCGATGAATAATTTATTCTTATTGAGGGGAGAAGTTGAATTTTTATAACTCCAACGCTCCGCAAGTTTTATTCCAATTCCTCAAACATTTCTGAGCCATCAACAAACCGTATCGAGGCTATTTTTAAATAACTTGGTTGCTTTACAATAGGGTAAAACATGTCTCAATTCACGTCAAAATCCATATCTCAATGAAATTGTTATGGTTCAGAATCATCACAGAAATGGATACTGACTAGCGAAGAGACTTTTTGTCAACCTACCTCACTTTACGTCTCCTGAAGAGAAATAGTTCAGAAAAAAGAATAATCGGTTAGGAACCATAATAATTGGAAGGAATATGAAGATCATGAAATATTCTCTGTCCAGTAGCCGCGTTGAATTGGCATAATTGTATCTGAATGAAATAATTTTTCGTCATTTTTACAGGTATTTTGCAAATTTTTAGCTTGAACTCTTCTATTAGACAAAAGAAATGACTCGGGATGAACAGGTTTGAACGACTTCCAAAAAATTCGGATGGAATATTTAGAAAAAACGAGTATACTCTTTTTTCAGCTTTTCTGAATATTGAATTTGATCTGTTTTTGTTAGATAGGAATTCACATCTTTCAACTGCCGGATGTCGCTCAATGTGGGAAAGGCACAGACTTCACTGGGACGTTTTCAATTCCGACCAATGCCTAATAGTTTTCAAAAATTTTGCCGGTTTTAGACCGATGATAGTGTAATATCGTCAGAAATTTGATTAAAACCACCAAAATTAGACTAAATTATTCCAATTTTTCAAAATTTCTGGTAATTTCTTTTTTTCACTAGTTTTCAGAGATTTTCAATCAAGACTACTGGTTTTTAAAATTTAAATTTCCGAATCTTACCAAACTGAACATTGCGATGAGAGATATAGTTGTCGGTGCCAGGTTTGTTGATTCCGATTTGAATGATGAACTCGTGAAATTTTCGCCACCTGGAAAAATATTCAATAGTTATGGAAAATTATTATTAAATGAAAAAAAAAATTATACGAAAAACTATTGAAGTCTATTTTATTGTCACCCCAAAAACTTTTTTAAAAACCTCAATTTAAACTCCCTCTACTTAATAACGGCCGTGGCCTCCCGGCCGAGAAAACTCTTGGCGTGTATTTCTCTCGGAGAAGTGAGAAATATTTGATTTTTTGATTCTTTGGTCAAAAGAGACGGCTTTGAATACAGTTTCACAGTTCTTCAAGTGGAACCAATGTCAGAAGTCTGAAAATTGAGTGGAACGTCAAAAAGTTTGAGAAAAAAGTTTCTGAGCAGTAGCTAGACCACTACGCAGACAGAGCACGCAATTTTCACAAACATGCCGCACACACTTTACAAATTCCCACTCTATTACAAAGAAAGTTGATAGTTTTTTGTCATAACTCACTCTTCCGCGTTTTTGAAGTCAACAAATGGATTGAAAATCAAGTTGTTCCATATCATGCTTTGGATATTTCTTCGTTTTTTTTCTTCATGATTTAACAATGAGATAAAGGTTTCCGCATTAAGAGTATAGGCTGAAACAAAACAATGTTAAAATAAAATCACAATTATTATACTCCGCGAATATTCATTTGTTAACTCCAACAATGAAAAACATAAACACCCCTCCCGTCTCATTTTTTTCTTGCAATAAATTGACGCGTAAAAGAAAGAGAAGAGACGGCGGTGGAGACGGGAGTGGCATTTCTTCCCGGCCGGTTGCTCTCTTCTCTCTGTGATGTCTGCGTTTCATTAGTCAGACTATTGTTTAGGTGGACTATGCTATGAGAATCGGAAAGAGAGGAAAACTTTCTTTGCTTTTAACAACAGATATCACTTGTTGTTAGTTCCCCATGATCTAACAACAAGTGATATCTGTTGTAAACAATGGTTATCTAGTCGAATGGAAGAAAAGGGCACGCTTCGTATAGAGAAGAACACGGAGAGGACGGGCAGATGACCTCCTTTCTGCCTCGTCTCTTTTTCTGTTCTTCACGTAAAAAAGAGATGGGCAAGGGAGAAAAGAAGATAGCGAGACAAAAGAATGAATTGTGGAAAAGTAATAAAAGGGGAAGAGAGGTAAAATTAGGTTATTCTGCTCTTATCATGTAAATATAGTACTACTACCATAATAAGGGAAACAAGAATTGAATTATGCTGTTTCACGAGTCAATGTAAAAAGTTGATGTTACACACACCTCAATAAGCTATGGAAAACAGTAAGCTACAGAAATTTGTTCGGAATAGTACTAAACTTCATCCAAACTAATGGCTGTTTGGGAGGATCACGTTTATTTTGGGAGGTTCACGTTTCTACATTCGACCAGAAATGTTAAAAAAAACGAATTTAGAGAGAAAATAAGGTTTTTTTTGCGAAAAATGTGAGGAAACACGATATATATTTCTCAGGGAATTTCCAACGAAAACTGACGATTTTGATGTCAAAATGATCGTGAAGACCTGGAAATTACTATTTAATTCCTAAACCAAAAGTTAAGATAATTCCACAAAAAACGGTCAAAAACGGAAGGTGTTCCAATGTTCTAGCACATTTTTTGGCGCGTATGGTCTGGTGCATTGTGCGGTTGCGCGTCGCGGTGTTTGGCGGACTGCCCGTTTTCTGTTGATTTTAGTGATTTTTCAGCGGGTAAAACCGATTTACAGTTACTTTTAGCGATAAAAATTAGAAAAAAACTGGAAAAAATGAGACAAGTAATGAGAAAACTTATTTTTAAAGCTATTTCCGTGCTTTCAACGCTTCGGGAATTCCCGTTTCTGCCCGGTCTTAGATTATTAACGATTTTTTTTGTGTTTCTTCACATTTTTCGCATTAAAACCTCATTTCCACTATAATTTTTCTTTGTTTTTACAGAACATGCCGATTGACTACTCAAAATAAAAGAATATCAAGGTGTCCGATGACGAGGACGACACGGATCCAAACATTGGCACACCGTCACTTCATAGATGGCGTTGTCCGGCTCGTCTTTAGTGAATAGACGATAAGAAAATAGAAAAAGGCGCTGTAAAGGGAAAAGAAGACAACGGCCAAGAAAATGCAGGTAAAATGATGAAATAGATCAGAAATTGTTCCAGATAGGATAAAAACCTCGAAGTGGAAGCTAGCAGACCAAGTTTTTCAGTTTTCTCGAGTTTCAGACGTAAAATTGACGAAATATAAATTTTCCTAATAATTTTAAACGTTGTTCTGCTAGCCATGCACTCTGTATTTTATAATCCAGGAGATCAACAACTGCGTTGGTCTGCTAGCTCGTTTTTTGTAGTTTCAGTCATTTTTCGTGGTACGAGTTAGAAAAATCTGGAAAAAATGAAACAATTAATCTGAAAGCTTATTTTCAAAGCTATTTCCGAGCTTCCAACGCTTCGAGAATGCCCGTTCTCCACCCTCTTTACCCGCTTCCGGATTATTTACGTTTTTTCTCGTGTTTCCTCGCATATTCCGCATGAAAACCTCATTCTCTCTCTAATTTCTCTCTCTCTCTCTAATGTTTTCTCTCATAGCTAGCTGACTAAAGTTGAACTTTTCTTTATATCGCTCGGAAATTTCATTACCGATTCATATTTTCATTTCCAGGACCTTGAAAAGTAGCTCACCGACGCTTCCGCCGACTCGAAATCGTCAATTCAACAACAAATCGATGGAGTGAAGACCTAAGAAGAGGCGTGGCTTATGAAGGAGGCCGCATTGGAAGAATAGGAACATCTCAAACCATGAAATGTGGATACAATTAGGCATGAGGCGTTCAGTACCTCGAGAATTGATGAGGTACGCTGAAAATAAAGTTTTTAAGTCATTTTTAATGAAGTTTCAGATTTAGATCAATGAAAAGAAACAGGAAGTGAGGAAGACCGACGAGGAGGAGAGCCACGACATGACCTCGTTTTTCTAGAAGAATGAGAGTCTTCTGAAAAGAATTGGAACACTGAAAGAAGTGCGAAAGCGACGGAAGTCATTATGGCTGAGCATCGGCATCTCGCGTGTGACTACACTGCCAACTGGCTCACAATTAAGGCTTCAAACGCTACAATTTTCGAAAAAAGGTAAAAATGAAAGCGATGGCCAAGCAATGCATTATTGACTACTCGAAATGGAAGAATATCGAGGTATTCGATGACAAACATTGATACGCCGCCACTCTACAGATGGCGTCAGCAGGATCGTCTCGAGCGAATGGTCAAAAAGAAAATGGAAAAAGAGAGGTTGGAGAAGAAAAAATAGACACTGATCAAAAAAATGCAGGTGAAAATGATGAAGTTGATCAAAAACTGTGTCATATAGAATAAAAACTACGAAATGCGAGCTAGCAGACCAAGTTTTTTAGTTTTCTCGAGTTTCAGCTGTAAAATCGACAGAATATGAGTTATTCTAACAAGTTTGAAAGTTGGTCTGCTAGCTTTGCTTTCTGTATTTTGTAATTTGGCAGACCAACATCTGCGTTGGTCTGCTAGCTCGCTTTTTGTTGTTTGTAGTGTTTCTTATCATCGCTAGCAGACCAAAGCCAATTTTCCCTTTATATCAATAAGAAATGTTATTAAAAATCCAAACTTTCTCTTCCAGGAGCACGGAAAATAGCTCGCCGACGCTTTCGAGGCGTGGCGTAAGAAGGAGAATGTGGATACTATCCGACGTGAGGCATTCAGTACCTCAAGAATTAATAAGGTAGGCTAAAAACACTGTTTTTAGTCCAGTTTTGATGAAATTTCGATCTTAGATCACTGAAAAGATACCGGAAGTGAAGAAGACCGACGAGGAGGATAAGCACGACATGGTCTCGGTTTTCGAAAAGAAATGAGTCTTCTGGAGAGAATCGGTACTCTGAAAGGAGGTGCCAAAACAATGGAAATCTTTTTGGCTGAGCATCCGCATCTAGCGTGTGACTACACTGCCAACTGGCTCACAATGGAAGCTCAAAATCTTTGAAAGTGAGAAAAAATGCTGTCGCCACGAACACTACCGTCCCGCAGCAATTCTTCAAGAAATTTGAGTGCGCTGAGCCGGTTTATGTGAAATACTGTCACGACGAGGTGAAGGCGTTCGAGGATTGCCTTAGAATTCGTGCTCAATCGAAGCGAGAAGTTACTATGGAGGAGGCAGAGGCTGTGGATAAGAGAGAATCAAGGCGGATCGCAAGAAGGAGGTGCAAAAGCGGCGGAAATCTTCATGGTTGAGCATCCGCATCTCGCATGTGACTACACTGCCAACTGGTTCACAATTGAGGCTGTGAACAAAAATAAAATCTTTGAAAATGAAGAGAAAATGAAGACAATGGCCGATCAATGCATCGTTATTTAATTTTTATTTATTTAACCTTCTGGAAGTGTCGAAATCGCTCAAAGTTGTCGCCACAAACACCACCGTCCGGAAGCAATTTTTGAAGAAATTCGAGTGCGCCGAGCCAATTTACCGAAACACTATCATGACAAGGTGAAGGCCTTTGAGTATCGCCTTAGAATTCGTGCTCACATTCATTTAAAGCGAGAGGTCACTACGGAGGAAGCGGAACGAATCAAGACGTCGCTGGAAGGAGTTGGCCAGCAAAATGTGTGTGAAGAGTTTACGGAAAGATGAGAAAGTGCTTTGAGTCACACGATATTGAGAGGGGTGTCACGCAGAAGATGGATGAAAAGGTGTTTGAGTGGGAAAATTGGAGTTATTCAAGGAAAAAACACTTTTGATAAGTGATTTTGGCTAAAAATACATGAAAAAACAGCCAAATTGGTATTTCAGACTACAAACTACATTCACATAAAGCTAGCAGACCATGACGGTTTCAAGAAGCTCTTTCTAGTAGAATTTTCCACGTTTTTCCAATAAATTGAAAGGGAATAACCAAAATTTCGGTCGATTAAAACATTTTAGTACCGGAAATCTGAGTTTTTGGAAAAATTTTGTTGACTTTCTGTCCTTTAAATAATAGATAGGAGACTAACTCTCGTTTTATTGGACAGCTAGCTCTTGTACTACAAAGAGCAGTTTCAGAGCTAGCACACCGACATCTTTTTTCGCTTGTTTCCGAGTAAAAAATTTCAATTTTCCAGGTCTTCAAATATCAGTTTAATCGCTGCATCGCCTCTGGACTCTGATATCCAGAAAAATGCGACGACGGGGAATAAGAGGAAGTCGTCGCGTTGACTTCATCCGAAGAAATCCCTGATACCGAAGCATAAACGCGGAATATCATTTTGTTCCGTATTTCATATTCCCCTAACGTTCCAATTATTTTTTATTATCCGTAATTCTCCTTCTAAATGCCCTGTTTATAAATTTCGTTTTTTGTGTTGTGAATAACCCCCATTCTTAGCTGAAAATGCACTATTTTCGTTGTTTTTAAGCTATTATCCCTTATTTCCTGCTATATTTTTTGTTCAAGTATCCCCGCAATTGAATAAAGCAAAACGGATCATGCCGCGAAAACTACAGTAGTCCATTCAAGTAACCCCGCCAGTTTTGCTCAAATATGAATGAAACTGACATTTTTGAATTCGGTTAGTCAAGTGCCTTCAGAAAAATACACGGGGGTCTGAATTTGGAGCAAATAAGGTCTTGACGCGATTTTTGAGTTACTGTAGTTTTTTTGGCGGGTCTCAATTTGTACTAAACCCGCGCTTGTGAGTATTTCTCTGGAAGCTGAGAACTCGCTGATTTTGAATTTCTAATTTTGGTCGAGTTTGCAGAAAATTTTGCAAAGTTACAGCCAAAAATGAGGTTTTTAGAGATCAGATTACTGTAGCTAGAGTAATAACAACTAAATGGGCCATTTTTATACTTATTTGAAAGCTTTTAAAATGCTGATCATTTTTATGGTTTTAATTTCACTGATCGATCTCAAAGTTACAGTATACCCGCTGAAAATCGAAATGGAAAAGGATGTAACGCCATAACTTTGTGAATTTTAGAGCGAACTTTAATTTTTTTAATATTTAAACGTGTTCAGTTTACACATTGTTTTAACACATTTCTTCTGTAAAAAAAGCTCATCTCGGGAGAATTGGAGACTGACGAAAAAGGAATTTGAGAATCAAAAACAAAATTGCTGTAAAATTTGAAAAACTAGGGCATTTGGGTTGAAAAATTTGAAAATTTTCAACCATAAATAGAATTGAATCGGAAAAAAAAAACTGAGAAGAATTTTAGGTTTTGTAGAAACGTTTATTTATCTGCTTAAATTCAAAAAAAAAACTACAAAAAAGGTCAGGAACAAGAAATCGATGCACATGAATCACGATAATTATAAAATTTTGCAGAATGTCAGCAATATTTGGTTTTCTTCTAACCATCTTATGATATTCGACCATCTTGATTATATTTGACACATCTTCAGCATGCTGATCCACATACTGTAAAAAATAAGTTTTCAAAAACTATTCAAGTTTACATTAATTCTCACCTAGTCACCAATTGGTTCTTCCATCAATTCATCAAATGATGTTTATTATTTTTGCTGATCCTTTATAAACCAATCTCAACATCCCAAGTTTCTGATGATCGTCGACACATCCTCCTGCAAATCAAAAGTAATGCATAATGAACAGATCAAACGAATCAACTTACAGTATTCTCATCCGACTCCCAGAAGTCCGGCTTTAAAGGCAGAGTGACCATATCGTCTTTCTTGATTTTCTCATTGCTGGTGACAAAGATATGGAGCTCCTCACCGAAGAAATAAGTGTGACGGCAATTTGGTTGACACGATCTCTTCAAATTTTTTGCAAGGGTCACCTGTTTCCCCGTTTCCAGACTGAGGGCCATTCCATCGATCACGATATGATGTCGTTTACTCCTTTTGGCGTTCTCTTCACTCCGTTTTTTGAAATAACCAGTCATTTCGAACAGCAACTCATCCTTCCCAACATCCTCTTTCAATAAGAGATTGCATGAAAAGAGTTGTTTAGTGACTCTCGGTTTATTTTTGATATTCGAGATGATCTCCTGATGATGGGCTGGTGGGACGGTGAAGCGGGAACGGAGGATGGCTTCCGCTTGCTCCGAGTACATAGTGCGGGTTACGGTAGGTGGTGAGCGATTCTGGAAAAAGTAGGGTTTGAGTTTTCCATGGTTTGAAAAAAATTTCATTTTCATGGTATTCAGAATGTTGTACTTGCAGTATGTGAGTGTGCCACGGTCTCACTAATCATCTCACAATAACAAATTTACATGTTTTGTGTAGATCAAAGAGTAAACCTTTATGTTTCTAGTTGACAACTTTTTTTGTACAAAGCCTGTCTGAAGAGTTACATCATTAAAGGCGTATTGTGGTCTGTTGTGATGTTTTCATATCATAATGTATGAGTTTCGGCGAGTTCATTTTCATACTTCAAAAACTTTTTAATTCGGTCTACAACCCGCTGAGAACGAGCGCCGGAAAGTTTGGTCATTGAGAAGGCCGAAGAAAATTGGTGGTCGTGGCCTAGAAATTCGACTTCGAAAACGTTGATTTTTTGAATTTTGACGGTATTTTCGATTATTTTTGTAGTATTTCTTCAATAATTTCGATAGAATACGGCAAATATTGATAGAAAAACACTAAAAACTATCGAAAATAATGCCACAAATAGCAGAATACTGAAAAAACAACTTTGCCGAAATGAAATTTATAGAACGTTCTCGCTGACCAAACTTTCCGTTGGTTTTTTTCAGTATTCTGCTATTTGTGGCGTTATTTTCAATAGTTTTTGGTGTTTTTCTATTAATATTTGCCGTATTCTATAGAATTTATTGAAGAAATATAACACAAATAATCGAAAATACCGTCAAAATTCAAAAAATCAATGTTTTTGAAGTCGAATTTCTAGGCCACGGCCACCAATTTTCTTCGGCCTTCTCAATGACCAAACTTTCCGGCGCTCGCTTTCAGCGGGTTGCGCACCGAATTAAAACATTCTTGAACTATGAAAATGAACTCACCGAAACTCATACATTATGATATGAAAACATCACAACAGACCAAAATACTCCTTTAACTTTTAAAGATGAGCCCATACAAAAAAGTGGTAAACTACAAAAATGTAACTCTACTGTAAAAAAATAAAGTTCCGACAAGGAATTTGCAAGCAAAAAGTTTGCGGGCAGAATCGCAAGGGAGGAAGAAAGTTGTAGGCGGAGCTTAAAGTGTAAGAATGAAATTCTAGCTGATTTTTAAACGAGCAACATTGAATTTTTAGATAAACTCGTGTTTTAATCGATGTTTTCAACGACTTTTGCAGTCTGTTTTCAAAATTTTCACGTTTAATCAACTAAAACACGTTAAAAAATCAGCTGAAATCACATCGCTTGGAGTTTAAGCTCCGCCCACAACTCCCTGCCGCACTCGCATTTCAGCCCGCGAAATATTTTTTCGAAAATCCTCACAAAGGTTGGCCATTTTCAACTATTAACTGCTGTTTCTAAAATATCTCAAAAGCAGGTCGTAGGCTTACACAGCCAAATAGTGGCAAAAGCAACCATTTTGGCTGAATAGTCCAAAAATGAACTCAAAAATATTGTAAATTATGAGAAAGTTGATATTTAATGCTAACAATGCAAATTAAAAGTTGTTTTTTTCATTTCCTTTGACTCACCATTTAGAATTCAAATAAAATCAATAGTTTTGGGGGGGTAGACCTGCAAACGAGCTGGTCACAGGGAGTAATACACGATGGAATGATGTTTGAAAGAGACACAACCTCCCCTTCTAATGAATACGCTCCGTGGGGCGCACTTTCACTATTTGGCTTAGAGTGAACAAAATGAAAAGGCCGATAGAGAAAAGAGAAAAAAGAAATGGCGGAATCAGACACCTCCTCTCTTTTTTCTCCTTTCTCTTTCTTTCAAAGAGAATGTGAAGAAGGAGCAGAAATGGCGGAATCCGGTGAGGATGTAGTTAGAAGAAAAGTTGCTCTCATTTTTCTTTTTCGTCTACTAACTAGGGAAGGATCCCGAGTCGAGATGGAGTTACGGGTTGTGAAACTTCCAAAACTGTTTTCCAATTTTGCAGAATGCTTCCAGGAATGTAGAAAAAGGAGCTCAAAGTTCAAGCTCTGACCTCCATTCTTAACCATACAGGTCTGGGTTCGGTTCCTCTGGACGCTATAGTTTTTTTTTCTTTTTCTTTTTTGGATTTTCTTTTATCTGGAAATGGATTTTATCTCTTTTTATGATTCTTCTGGAAAAACTATGTTTGATCCTCCGTTTTTGATCAATGAAAATACACGAAAAAGCTAATTTCGCTGTCGAACCGCAATTTTTTTTGGGTATTTAAGCATCGATAGGTCTCGACCCGTAACTCCATCTCGACTCGGGATCCTTCCCTAGCAAGGAAAAAAAAGTATTTTTCTTAGTAAATAAATAACAGACGATTATACAAATTCATTATTTCGGTTCATAATTTTTTCGAGATTAATGTAATTCAATATTTTTTCGGATACTGTAATTCAATATTTTTTGGATAAACTGGATATTCTGTTAATTCGGTCATTCTCAATATCTTCCTACTGTATGTAGAGTTCTACCATAAAAAACTAATCTTGCGTCTATCTAATCAGATATTCTCCGCCAAACAAAGAGACATTTGGGCACACTCTACACACAGACAGACACCTACTCTTTTCTTTCTTTTCCCAAAGATTGATGTGCGCAGAGAAAACAAAATTAGTGCGGAGTGTGGAAAAAGCCTAGAAACAATATCTTGAATTATTGTGCATATGGGTTACACAAGACTCATAATACATGTTTATATTAAAATCTAAACCAAAAGCACACGTTGTTCGAGTCTTGCAGAGAACTCGTGATATATCTGAAAATGGTTCAAAACGGATTGAAACTTCATAGAAGTGCCCGAAAAAGTTATATTCTTCATTTGATAATAGATTTAAAAAAATAAAGATAAGCAGAAAATTGTAAAGCAGTAGATCTCCATATCTTTTTCCAAACTGTTTTCATTTTCATTTGGCCATCTAGAACCTCGGACATTATCATTTGCAAAACCAATCAATTTTCGGAAAGGCAAGAAAAAATGATTAAATAATCTCAAAAAACTTTGAACCAAAACAATGAATTGCATTATTCATCAACTAAGAACCGCATTTTTTGTTCTCCTCAGTAGACAAAAAAGAAAAATAAGAGCAACTTTTTTCAAATCTACATCCCCACCTGATTCTGATATTTCCACGCTGTCTTTTTTTCTCGACCAGTTCTTTCTTTGCGTGTCAGTGAAAGTGCGCCCCACGGAACGTATTCATTAGAGAAGAGGCTATGACTCTTTCAAACAACATTCCATCATATATTACCCCCAGTGACCAGCTCGTTTGCAGGTCGACCCCAAATTTTTAATGTTTTCTATTGATTTTATTTAAATTCTGAATGGTGAGTCGAAAAAAATAGATTGAAATTTTAAAATTTCGCAATTTTGCATTATATACCAATTTTCTCACAATTTACGATGTTTTTGGTTACATTTTCAAACTATTAGGCAAAATGTTAGCTAGTTTTGCAATTATCCGACTGCATAAGCTTACGAAATCTGAAGATAAAAACTAAAATTGTTAATTTTTTTTGTGCGGTAGCCTAGTTTGCGAAAAAGGTAAATTTTTAGACAAAAAAAGTTTTTAAAAATCTAATTACTTCTAAGTTTAGGACGAAACATGTCAAAACAAGTCAAAACTGATCTGTGAGGAATGCACTCAACACGTATGCCATATTTTCAAGAGACTGAAGCAAATATGTTGCAAAAAAAAAGATTAGCAATGTTCAAAAATGCAAAAAGAGCTTTGATAGATGTGGAATGAAACATCTCGACAAAGTTTTGGATATCAATGGTTGATTTCGAGCAATAAAAGGAGTTGGCACTGCAAAAGTTTGCCGATTTTACTGATTCTGAAGCAAACAAAATGCATTCGGAAATCGTCAGTATTGAATTCGATGCGAAGAAGGTCGTTAGAATAAGACTAGAAAATTAAATTGCTCAAAGTAGAAGAGCTCGTTTCGAAGGCAGAGCGTATGTGCCAATTAGAGAAAGAAAGAAGGGGTAAGATTACAAAAGATCAGAAAAATGAGATGACGCCCCCAGTTATTGCAGACAACTGCTGCTACCTCTCCAACTACGACGTACAAGACATGTCTACAACACCAAAACTCCGCCGTAAGATTTCAATCGGGTGGAATTGATAATTTTACTCATCAATAGTTGTGTTTTCTAATATCTTTGTTCTTTCCTTGTTCTCGTTAAAAAACTGGAAGATTATGAGTTTTTACAGCACCTTCTTAATAAAGTCTTATACTCTAAACTTTAACTTGCGGATTCTCCACTGAGAGCGGAAAATAATACAAATCTGATCATGAAACTGGACAACAACCATCAACCATTAGTAACCATCAGTCTGAATCGGAAAATTCTGTAAAAACCGACACACCGACAGACACCTTCATTATTTCTTTTCTGCGCACATTATCTCCGCACCCATCAATCACTTTGGGTAGAGAAAGGAGACAGGCATCTGATTCTGCCATCTCTTCTCTCTCTCTCTCTTTTCTTTATCGGCCTGTTCATCTTGTTTATTCTTTACCTAGTGAAAGTGCGCCCCACTGAGCGTATTCATTACAGGGGACGTTGTGTCTCTTTCAAACATCATTCCATCATGTGTTACCCCCAATGACCAGCTCGTTTGCAGGTCGACCCCCAAATACTATTGATTTTATTTGAATTCTTAATGGTGAGTCGAAGGAAATGAAAAAAAAACTTAAAATTTCGCAATTTATCATTAAATACCTATTTTCTCATACGTTTACAATGTTTTTGAGTACATTTTTGAGCTATTTAGCCAAAATGCTTTCTTTTTCGCATTCATTTGGCAGCAGACAAACCGAGACACCGACCTTCTTCTTTTTTCTCCGCGCACATTCTCCCCTCACCGCATTAATTCTGTCCTCTCCTCGCACATCAATCTTTAAGAGGAGAAAAAGGAGAGGAGGTATCTGTCTGTGTGTAGAGGGTGTCCAGATGTCTCTTTTGCAGGCTATTTGGCTGCGTAAGCCTACAAAATCTAAAGTTAAGAGCCAGATTTTTTAATTTTCTGTGGGGTAGCCTTGTTTTTGAGAAAAAGAAATTTTCAGACAAAAAAGAAAACTATGTTTTTAATATGCTTACAATTGAATAAACTACAAATAAATTTTTAGCTTTTTGAGTTTTTAAATATTAATTTGGCACGTTTTCAGCCAGTAGGTGTCTAAACCAATCACAATAACAGTTATGGCTGCAAAACCAAACAAAAATTGTGACTAATCAAAAGAAAAACTTGAAAATATTTTGATTTTTTTAAAGATAATAACTGTTGCAAAAAATATGGATTTTTTTCTGAAATGGAGATTCTTCTGCTAGAGCTGTTTTCTTATTATTTTTTGCAACAAGGTTGAAATTTTTTGAAAATGGTGGACATGCTCAATTGTTTATTCTTTACCTAGTGAAAGTGCGCCCCACTGAGCGTATTCATTAGAGGGGACGTTGTGTCTCTTTCAAACATCATTCCATCATGTGTTACCCCCAATGACCAGCTCGTTTGCAGGTCGACCCCCAAATACTATTGATTTTATTTGAATTCTTAATGGTGAGTCGAAGGAAATGAAAAAAAAAACTCTTAATTTTATAATGTTAGCATTAAATACCAACTTTCTCATAATTTACAATTCATTTTCGGACTATTCAGCAAAAATGGTTGCTATTTTGAAATTATTTGGCTGCTTTCCCCTACAAAATCTAAAGTTAAAAACAATACTTGTTAATTTTTTATGCTGTAGTCTAGTTTTCGAAAAATATTAGTTTTTAGACAAAAAAGTAGATAGTGTTTTATTATAAGACAACAATTAAATGACTTGCTAACAAATTGCAAGCTTTTTAGCCACCGACAGACAATTCGAAATGGTGAGCCGAATGAAATGAAAAAAAATAGTTGCGATTTCGAAATGTTAGCATTAAATACCAACTTTCTCATAAGTTATGCTGTTTTTTGAGTACATTTTCGTGCTATTTAACCAAAATGCTTGCAATTGTGCAAACCGATACACCGATAGACACCTTTCTTCTCCGCACACACTCTTCCCTCTCCGCATCAGATCTGTCCTCTCCGCACACATTAATTTCTTTGAGAGGAGAAAGAAGAGAAGAAGTATCTGTATGTTGGTGGAGGGTGTCCAGATGTCTCTCTATTTGGAGGAGAACATCTTATTAGTTAAGGCTAGTTTCTTAGTGTAGAACTCTAAATACAGTAGGAAGAAATTGAAACTACAGTTTATATCACTCGGATCGAAAAATTTCATGCAAGTCGCCACACCGAGAAAGCTTGAAATAATTGTTTTTGATTACATTTTTGGACAGTTGAGCCGAAATGCTTGCTGTTTTGAATTCTTTGATTGCGTAAGTCTACGAAATTTGAAGTTAAAAATCAGCTTGGTAATTTTTTGTGCGGTGGCCTTGTTTTTCAAAAAAGTAGATAATGTTTTATGATATGTCTACAATTAAACAAACCACTAACAAATTTCTAGCTTTTTGAGTTTTTCTATCTCAATATAACACGTTTTCAGTTAGTAGTTGTTCAAACGACTAGTATTAACAATTAAGGCAGAAAACCCAACCAAAATTGTGACTAATCAGAAGAAGAACTTGAACATATTTAAAAATTTTGGATGACAACTTTCCCAAAAAAATGCATCTTTTTTCAAAAATAGGGTTCATGATTCTCGAATAGAGCTACTTTTTGGTAGACATACTCAATTCTTTGATTTTTCAGTTATCGTCAAAAAATGGGACCAAATAAACCCAAATCCAACAACGGAAAGAAAACGAAAAATCGCGGACGCCAACAAGTTGGAATTGCAAACAGTGAGTTTGAAATCTTGAATACTTCATTACATAAAAAAAAAGTTGCAGGTTTCCAACTGGTTTGTGAACAAAAGGGACAAAGTTAAAAATCCCGAGAAATGGGAAGAGATGAAAGAGAAGAAGCGAATTTGGGGACGTGAGCAACGTATGAAAATAAAAGCTCAGGTAACAATGATGTTGATAGAAACATATTTTGAGTAAGATTAATTGGCTCTAATCCAGAATAAGGTATTTTGAAATACATAATTTCCCAACTAGGACGTTTCACAACCATAAAACTAGCAATAGTTTAACCTGGCTTGTTAAAAAAAACGGGTCAGATAACATTTTTTCCATTTTATACTCTTCAAATATGTTCCCAAGCCACTAAACATTTTCAACTGACCCAAAAATGCAAATGAAGTGTGGTTGCGAAACGTCATAGTTGCGAAATGACTAGTGGCAGAATGTCTCGGAGCCGTACTTTTCAAATTAATCAAAATTTTAGTTTCTAGAGTCCCCCTTTTTTGGAATTGAGCCGAGTGATTGAAGTTAAAAAACTGAATTCACCAGAAAATAATGCGTGTTCAAAATTTGAGTATTTTGAATGATCTTCTTCTAATTACTCCTACTAGGGAATTTTCCAGTCGTAACTCGGGCTCTTTAATTGGCTTAACCCTCTTAAGTACTTTTAAACGCGCTGATTTCGAATATGTGATCCAATTTTGCAGAGCCATTCATTGAATTGAGATAAAAGCATTTTAAGTCATTTCCAGTGAAATTTTCAGTGAAATTTCCAGTGCATTTTTCAAGAGACTCAAAATGATTTTTAGACTCAATTTTCCAATTTTTTTGGTAACATATGTGTAAATAAAAGTTCAAAAAACACATAAGGAACGTTTACTGATTAAAAATTTTTAAAAAAAAGTTTAATCACAACTGTCAAACTGTCAAAAATGAAAGTGACACAATTTTTCTGAAAACTATTTTTTATTAGAAAACGCATTACACAGAAAAATTGGAAAAATTAGATCTAAAATAGATTTTGAGCCTTTTAAAAAATGCAACTTTTGCACTGGAAATGACTCAAAATGCATTTATCTTGATTAAATCGTTTTGCAAAATTGGATCTTCGGAATCAACGTGTTGAGAAGTACCTTATGGGATATGAGCCACTAAAAAAGCCTAGTAACATTTGGAACTCTCCCAAGTTAGAATAAAGAGTATTCAAAACCATGTAACATGTTTATTTCAGCTGAACAGACGCCCTCCGAAACAAGGTTTAAAGAGTTCCACTGTCCAACAACAGAACAGTGCGAAATCTGGGGACAACAGATTGAGTTGACTGGTACTCAGGTTAGGAATTTCGAGAAAAAAAGCTTTAGGATACAACTAATCATTTCAGGTGTACAACTTCAATTTAAAAAAAGAACAGAATTCAGTAAGCCGGGAGTTCGAGAACACTGATTTTATTTGAAAACCTTTCTTGTTGTTGTTTCATTTATTCTTCTAACTTTTAATAAATTTTCTTGACTATTATTTTTACATTTTTGTAATGTAAACATCAAAAACTTTCCCCAATATAAACTAGGCCCCTTTTCGGAAATCTCTTTCCATCTTCGGATGATCTTCATTTTTTGCTATCTAATACTGATGTTCTCAGTTATCAGTTTTTAGTTAATTCAGTTATCATTCTCATATACAAAAGACAAGTAGGAGTTGTCTATTTGTCTGAGGCGCTGTCCGCCACGGTTTTGGAAAAAGACGAGAAACTGAGCCAGCGGACATAACCGAACTGGCGTACTTTGGACAACGACCGCTTTATACCAATCGGCCATGCGGGCATAATTGAAAGAGCGCGGCCGCATAAGTGAGGAGAGGCCAGCCGGACAAACCGCCGAAGGCAGGGCAGACAGGGTGGTACATATACAATTTTGCTAATTTTGAAATGAAGTTTTTTTTTTTTTTTAGTTTGTTTTTGTTTTATATTATCCAAATTTGCATGGTATTTAAATTGAAAGTAGAACTTTGTTTTTGTAGTAGAGCGTTTTTTGCTACTGGCTTTCTATAAAGAGTTATAACCTCTGATAGTCCAAATTATGCACTGCCTCCCCCAGTACCCCCTCTCCACTTTCTCTTTACCATGTTTTCTTCTTTCCTGGCGCGTTTTTCTCTGCGGCCTTGTGGCCTAATGGATAAGGCGTCTGACTTCTAATCAGAAGATTGCAGGTTCGAGTCCTTCCTGGGTCAGAATTTTTTTGCCTTTTCACAAAACGCGTACTGAAATGTTTTTCTTTTTTTAGGCTCACAAAATCAAACAAATTCATTTTTAGTAGTTGAAAAGTGCCTGGGTCAGAATTTTTTTGGATTTCATAAAATGCGTACTGAAATGTTTTTGATGTTCCATACTCACAAAATAACACAAATTAAGCTATAAATTTATACGTTTGCAATTTTCCTGTTTTGAAATAATAGTTTTTCTGAGGCGTGTCACAATTTTTCTCTTTATCCAATATTTTTGAGATTTGCACGGAATGTTGGTTAGAAATCGATCTTTATTTTTGTAGGTGAGAGTTTTTCACTACTGGATTTTCACAAAGAGTTATGGTCTACAAAAGCCCTGTATCTAGTTATCTTCTCGCTCCTCCCGCTACTCCTTTCCTCTTCTATCTACTTCCTTTCTTGCCATCTCTTTCAAAACTTGAAGATCATGAGTTTCTACAACAACTTTTCAATAAAAATGCATCTTCAGTCGAGAAAACTGTCAAGAAAACTAGTTTTTGCTTATAATAAAAACATTTTACACCAGGAAGTATACCGAAACCATTCCCAAAACATGTACTTTGTTTATTCTTAAGAGGGCAGAGAGCGCTCATGCTAAAAATTTAGCTCTGACTGCTGAAAGAGAAGAACTTTTTAAGTCAGATCCAAGTTTCTTGTTTCGAATCTTTTGAATCAAAATATATTTGCATTGAAACAAGAAGACCTTTGTTAACATCTCAGAGAATTTTTGGCGATATCGCCGACCAAATCGGCGCAAGCGCTGCCAAAATCGGCGCGCGCGCCGAAGTGAGGCCGGTGGTCGCCGGCGCTCCGGCCGATTTACCCGGCGAAAGCGCCGAATCAAGCGGCGCAAACGCCGGATTTTGAGTTGGCGTTAACGCCGATTCTAGGCCGCTGTTTTTTCTTTCCCCCTCGGTTCCTGATCAGGTTATCGATTTTTGAAAAATAAATTTTATTAACGAACCAATATAACAACAAAAAAGATTTGTAACAAAACGGGATAACCAATTTGTATTGAATTCGAGTCCTCCTGATTTTCTCACTCGTTCTCCTCATCGAATTCTTCGAGTTCCTCGTCTACAGTGTCGTCTCTCGTTTAGAACCTCCTCGCTGAAAAAAAGCCTACATTATAGAAAAAGTTGGGAGATGATTACCTTTCTGAACTGGAAGTTTCCACTGCCGGGGGATGGGCCTGTCGTGTAGACGGAGTACTTCAGCTCTCTTCTGAAAAAGTTGTCCATTTCTACAATTTCCGACGACAATTTTCCAATTTTCTTACTGTAAATAAGACTTACCGAGTGCTTGTCATCCTTTTCGTCGTTTACACATCTCGGAATCAGTAAAAAATTAAAAAGTAGAGTAAAAACATGGAAAAATGATTTTTTAAACCTATAATGAGTCAACATGGATATGCGGAAGTAAGCATTCCAAGGTCCGGCCAATGAACGGCGTAAATGCAGTTTCCAGGCCGCAGCAGCGCCCTTCCCTGGCCGCCTCCTCTCAAACCGGCGCGATTGCGGCACTTTCGCCGATCTCAACCTTTTTGCTTCCTAATCCTGCGCCGCTGGTTTATCATTCGGCGAAAACGCCATAACAGGTGGCATTAATGCCGATTACAGCGGCGCTTACGCCATTTCGACGGCGCACGCGCCGTTCCTACGCCAAAAATTCTCTGAGATGCATCAGCAATTTTTTTTTGAATGACTTAATTTTCAGACAAGAAACAAATGAAAACAATATAACGTTTCAAAAACGCAAAAATTTGCTTGGTAATAAAAGCTCCGCTCTCGGCGGGAACAAAAGCGAGAAGAAAAATTTTGAAACTGTAACAAGTACTTGAGTTGGTCTACCAAACACAAAAACAACCATATCGAAAAACAACTCCTGTGTCGAGAAATCAAAACGACAACCGGCAAGCTCGAAAATTGCAGAAAATTATGAGCCAACCTAATACATTAACCATCCGTAACCATTAGTCTGGATTGCAGAATTTTGGACAAACCGACAAACAGACAGACACCTCCCTTCTTTCTTCTCCGGACACACTTTTCCCTCGCCGCACAAATTCTGTTACCTCCGCTCACGTCAATTTTATTGGAAGAGAAAGAAGAGTGCTATGTGATTTCGCCATTTCTTCTCTCTCTCTCTTTTATCCCTCGGCCTGCTCCGATCGTTTACTCTTCGCCCGGTAGTGAAAGTGCGCCCCACGAAGCGTATTTATTAGAGGAGAGGCTGTGTCTCTTTCAAACATCATTCCATCATGTATACCCCCAGTGACCAGCTCGTTTGCAGGTCGACCCCAAATTTTTAATGTTTTCCTTATGAAAACTAATGATTTTATTTGAATTCTAAATGGTGAGTCGAAAGAAATGAAAAAAAAACTTAAAATTTCGCAATTTATCATTAAATACCTATTTTCTCATACGTTTACAATGTTTTTGAGTACATTTTTGAGCTATTTAGCCAAAATGCTTTCTTTTTCGCATTTATTTGGCAGCAGACAAACCGAGATACCGACCTTCTTCTTTTTTCTCCGCACACACTCTTCCCTCTCCGCATCAGATCTGTCCTCTCCGCACACATCAATCTTTAAGAGGAGAAAAAGGAGAGGAGGTATCTGTCTGTGTGTAGAAGGTGTCCAGATGTCTCTTTGGCTGAGATAGGCTATTTTGCTGCATAAGCCTACGAAATCTAAAATTAAGAGCTAGACTTGTTAATTTTTGTGCGGTTTTTGAAAAAAAGTAATTTTCAGACAAAAAAATAAACTGTTTTTTGATATATCTACAATTAAATAAACTACTAATAAATTTCTAGCTTTTTGAGTTTTACAATACTAATTTGACACGTTTTCAGGCAGTAGGTGTCTAAACCAATCACAATAACTGTTATTGCTCCAAAACCAAACCAAAATTGTGACTAATGAAAAGAAAAACTTGAAAATATTTAGATTTTTTTAAAGACAATAACTGTTGCAAAAAATATGGATTTTTTCTTAAATGCAGATTCTTCTGCTAGAGCTGTTTTCTTATTATTTTTTGCAACACAGTTGAAATTTTTTGTAGTTGGTGGGCATGTTCAATTTTTTATTTTTTCAGTTATCCAGGATATGAAAAGAAGTATTCGATTGACAAGGAGTCAAAGAGGAAAATAGACAAGTTCAGTGCTCACCTGTTCAAGATTTGTGCAGACAGGAATGCGTGAATTGCTCGACTAGAATTGCTCAAAGTATTTAGTGGCGAAGAATAAACAATTGGCAGTTTATATCGAGGTATTGAAAGCGATTCCATCGAGTTTCAATTTCCAAAATTTCGAGGAAAAGAAAAACATCTGAAAGGTAAGTAACCAACTAGTTTAGTTTTAATAAATTTTCAAAAATTTAGATGAAAAGATGAAACAACTCAATCACTAGTTGGACAGTTTCAAAGAAACATTCAACAACAAGAATGTGGAAAACGAAGGATTGAAACAAAAACAAGTGGACATCCGCCGCAAAGTTGTCGCCTGTAATGAGAAAGCCAACTTATCAAGAGAATAATTGAAAACTGCTGAACTAAAAACTCAAGAGCTGGAGAAGATGTCAGAAGAACAAAGTAACTTGTCTTTAGATAATATCTTTCTATTATTAGCTGATCTTCATTTTCTGTTTTGTCAATCTAATGTTCTCGAATTCAAATAAAAATACACAACTCTGCTAATTTCAAAATAACCAATTTTGAAAACTTGTCGCATCCTCTTTTTTTCATCTTCCTTCCAGTTTCTGAACAGGTATTGATTTGCTCTCCAACTGGGAAGTTTCCAGCAACCTTCCTCTGCCACATTCCAATAGGGCTTACATCTGAAAAAGCTCCGCCTGGGTTCTCTCAACCTTCGACACCAGATTTGCGTTGTTGGCTCACCCACTCTAAATTCCAATTCGGTTCGTGATGTCGGCATTGCTTTTGAACCTGATCTCAAGTTTTGCGCCTACATTAGAAAACTAGTAACTCTCGCCTATCTCTGATTTGCTCAAATCCTAAGATCTAAAAATTACACCTTTTTGTACAAAAGGAATCGAAATCAGTCAAAATCAATTATTTTCCGCAAGCGCGCCAAAGGTGCGCCAGACACTCCGCCTACTGCTGAAAAAGTGTCATTTTCAGATTTCTTTTACACAAAAATATGAATTTTACTTGACGGAAAGTGAAAAAAAGTGAAAATCACCGATTTATGACCAAAAGCAATCGAAAACAGTCGAAATCAATCATTTTCCGCAAGATCGCAAAAAGTGCGACAGATCTTTTGCCTACTGCTGAAAATGTGTGATTTTCAGTTGATTTTGTCATAAAAACTTTAATCTGACGTAATCAAATGTGAAAAAAAATTAGAAAATCACTGATTTACATACTTGCAACGGGCCGGGCCGATTTGAGAATTTTCACCGGCCCGGCCCGGTCGGCCCGGGTCACAGTACAAAAATTTGAAAATTTGAATTTTTTTGATTTTTTCGCAAAAAAGTCGAATTTTTGACTATGTTTTTACATATCGATAAAACTCAAGTGTACATAGGATTTTTGACTATTTTTGATGAAAATTTCAAAAAATTTCAAAAAATTTTGTGAAAAAATTGTGCTCATTTTTTGACTCTGGGCCGACCGGGCCGGGCCGGGCCGGCAACTTTCTCTACCGGCCCGGCCGACGGGCCGAGCCGGGCCGGGCCGATATTTTGCAAGTATGCTGATTTATGTCAAAAAGCAATCGAAAACAGCACAGGCTCCCAAGCTTTCAATACGCCAAGCAATGCCAGAAAAAGACGCGTCAATCAAGTAGCTGGCGCAAATTCGGACGATTTTTCGAAAATTTTAGCCTTTTTCGATCTTTTGTTCTGTTACATTTCACGGATTGTTTTTGTTAGAAAGAAATTCCTTAGACTGAGAGACGTTCAAAAAGTGTAAAAACTTTAATTTTCGTGGAGTAAATAAAAAGATACGGCCGTTTTCACAGTGAAATTCATGAAACTTTAAAAGTATAGAACTCCTCCTACGCAGAATAAAAATTCAACTTTTTGTGTTTAATAGACTCGAAAAACACTAACTTAAAAAAGTTCGGGAATTGTTTTTGGAAAAATTGTCACAGAAACTTTAAATTCCCAAAAAACTGCATTTCAAGCCAAAAAATGGGGTCTAAAATTTGAATTCGCGCCGAAATTGCGAAATGCGTCAACAAAAATCGGCAAGTGCGCAAACAAAAACACGCGAAACGCGCAACACCGCACCTTGCTTTATCGGAAGCGGGGGAGACTGTTAACAGTCAAAATCGACCAAATTTCGCAAACGCGCCAAAGGTGCGCCAGCCTCTTCGCCTACTGCTGAAAAAGAGTTATTTTCAGATTTCTTTTCCACAAAAATATTAATTTTACGTGGCGAGAAGTGAAAAAACATGTAAATATTACAGATTTATGTCAAAAACCAATCGAAAACAGTCAAAATCGACCAAATTTCGCAAACGCGCCAAAGGTGCGCCAGACTCTCCGCCTACTGCTGAAAAAGTGTCATTTTCAGTTTTCTTTTTCACAAAAATTATTAATTTTACATGGCAAGAAGTGAAAAAACATGTAAATATTACAGATTTATGTCAAAAAGCAATCGAAAACAATCAAAATCGACCAAATTTCGCAAACGCGCCAAAGGTGCGCCAGTCTCTCTGCCTACTGCTGAAAAAGTGTCATTTTCAGTTTTCTTTTTCACAAAAATTATTAATTTTACGTGGCGAGAAGTGAAAAAAATGTAAATATTACAGATTTATGTCAAAAAGCAATCGAAAACAGTCAAAATCGACCAAATTTCGCAAACGCGCCAAAGGTGCGCCAGTCTCTCTGCCTACTGCTGAAAAAGTGTCATTTTCAGTTTTCTTTTTTACAAAAATATTAATTTTACGTGGCGAGAAGTGAAAAAACATGTAACTATTACAGATTTATGTCAAAAAGCAATCGAAAACAGTCAAAATCGACCAAATTTCGCAAACGCGCCAAAGGTGCGCCAGTCTCTCTGCCTACTGCTGAAAAAGTGTCATTTTCAGTTTTCTTTTTCACAAAAATATTAATTTTACGTGGCGAGAAGTGAAAAAACATGTAAATATTACAGATTTATGTCAAAAACCAATCGAAAACAGTCAAAATCGACCAAATTTCGCAAACGCGCCAAAGGTGCGCCAGACTCTCCGCCTACTGCTGAAAAAGTGTCATTTTCAGTTTTCTTTTTCACAAAAATTATTAATTTTACGTGGCGAGAAGTGAAAAAACATGTAAATATTACAGATTTATGTCAAAAAGCAATCGAAAACAGTCAAAATCGACCAAATTTCGCCAACGCGCCAAAGGTGCGCCAGTCTCTCCACCTACTGCTGAAAAAGCATACTTGTCAAATCACGGGCCGGGCCCTCTGAAAATTTCAGGGCCCGGGCCGGCCCGCAGGGCCCGCAGCAAGCTTTTTTTTCAATATTTTGACGGGCCGGCCCGGGCCGGGCCGGAAGATTTTTTTAGCGGGCCCGGCCCGGCCCGGCCCGGCCCGGCCCGGCCCGTGACAAGTATGTGAAAAAGTGTCATTTTCAGTTTTCTTTTTCACAAAAATTATTAATTTTACGTGGCGAGAAGTGAAAAAACATGTAAATATTACAGATTTATGTCAAAAAGCAATCGAAAACAGTCAAAATCAACCAAATTTCGCCAACGCGCCAAAGGTGCGCCAGTCTCTCCGCCTACTGCTGAAAAAGTGTCATTTTCAGATTTCTTTTTTACAAAAATATTAATTTTACGTAGCGAGAAGTGAAAAAACATGTAAATATTACAAATTTATGTCAAAAAGCAATCGAAAACAGTCAGAATCGACCAAATTTTGCAAACGCGCCAAAGGTGCGCCAGCTACTGCTGGAAAAGTGTGATTTTCAAATTACTTTTTTAAAACTATTAGGTTTTGACAAAAGTACTAATTAAACATGTTTTTTTTTCGAACTAACGCACTTTTAAAAAGTTTAAACTAAATTTCGACAAACCCCGCCTCTCCCACACAAAACATAGCGGGCGGCGGAACCCGGGAGATGTCGGCCGCTCGTTTCGCATAGGTCGCCGGTGTTTTTTTCGAAGTTGATCTCATAAGTGGATGGTGGGATTCCCCGGAGATCCCTGTAATATGACCATTATTTGCACATCTCTAACCTCCACCCCACTGAAATAATTTTTGGATATGGCTCATCTCTTTATGAGGTGAGCTGGCAATCTTGAATGCTGACATCATCAATATAGTAAACACCAGATACGAGGGCGGTTTTGATTGTGTCATACACACGATTTTGATGTTTCATGTCATATAATGTATTCAGAAAGACAAGCAAAACTAGGTTAATTCATTTCTCCAATTCACAAATAATAAGAATTATAAAGAACAACATGGTCTTTATTCAGCATCTTTTCAGATGAAGAAGGTTCCATTTTCTTCAAATCTTCTATTTCTTCTTGTAAAACTGAAAAAATCTTATTTCTGAACCAGAAGTTACCAGCGAGTTTTGTTAAATCTCAAAGATGTCGGCCAGTGGTCATCATTTTTTCCAGTGCATTTTTAGAGGTCAAAATCGAAAACTGTTTGTGGGAAAGGCCCATTTGTACCAAAAGTGAAATCATTGGAACCCTCTTAATCAGAAAAAGAAGCTGAATAAAACCCAATTTGCATTATTCAAGTCCAGTAAATTTCTAGTTTGAAAAATGAGCGAGTCGATACACAGGCAAACCGCTCAGGATGAAATTTGGTCCAAACGCGGATGAACACTCGGTGTCAAAACGATACCAAAAAAGACATCAAATTTGGTCCTAATTTGGACCAATTTCCATCCTCGGCGGTCGGCAGCGGAAAATTTGGGCAGGGGTTCCCCGGATCAGAATTTCTGGTTCTTTCTAATTGTGAATAGTTATCAAGCAACAAACAATTGTGAATATGTACATCAATATTTATTTTATTCACACTTAAGGCGCTTTAGAGATCCCCTCAAAAATGAGGACGCCCGCATCTCACCCGCGTTTCATCCTCAAAACGGCCATCGAGCCGCGTAGGATGAAATTAGGGCCACGTTTGGTCCTAATTTCGTCCTTCGCCCGCATTTGACCCGCGTTTCATCATCAGCGGTTTGCCTGTGTATTTCATCATTTTTTCCAGTGCATTTTTAGAGGTGAAATCCAAAAACTGTTTGTTTGTGTATTACAAGTTTCACGATATTTGTCGTTTTGAATTGAAAAACTACTGCTATGAAATTCGACGGCTTTATTCCAGTTTAGTACACAAAAATTACAAAAAATAATAGCGGTTTTGGAAAGTTCCACTCAAAACTCTGGACCTCGTTTTGACAAAAACTCACTATTTTCGAAAAATGTGTTTTGAACAAATGTTCTTCCACTAAAATGAGGGAAATGATTACAAAACTTGACAAAATAACATAACAATGCTTTGCAAACAAGTTCAGACCATTTGTGCAAAATAACACAAAAATCCTCAAATTCGCAGTACTTTGAACGAAAAAGTTAGGTTTTAGTTGTGTTTTTTCACAAACTTTGAAAAATAAGGACTGAAAACCGGAAAAAATATTCAAAACGTATTAAGGGGGCGCCTCTATTAGAGGGTGAGCCACTATTATTCAAACCTCTTTTTAAGGTGCGCCTCTATTAGAGGGGCGCCTCAAATCAAGGGGTGCTTCTATTGCAGTTTTTACGGTAGATTTTTAACATTTTTTTCGAAAATAGTGAGTTTTCGTCAAAGCGAGATCCAGAGTTTTTAGTGGAACTTTCCAAAAACGCAATTATTTTATGTGTTCTTTGTGTATCTGATTACCAGATACATGATTGACATTTCTGCCAAGTTTCAGAAATGTACGTTATCTGGGGACTGAGATAAACGTCCGGAAACTTTGAAACAGTAACTATTTCCGAGTGGTCAATTTTCGAAATGTGTCAAACATTGTCTACCGGTGATGAAAATGGGGGAAAACATGAGAAAATTCTCGAAAACAACGTTAAAAGCATATTTCAATCTGTTAAAACAATTATTCGTGTAAAAATAATTACGAAAAATCAACTGAATATCGGATTTTCGAGGGTGTCCTATCCTTTTTGCACGCCCGATAAAGTGACTTTTTGGTGGTATGGCAATATGAAAAGTGGTAAGATGACGGAAATGTGTACCCGGGAGTTATTTTGGACGCTGAATCAAATGGCAGTCTCAGATTTTTCATAACTTTTTTCGTTCATTCAGGAGAATCGAAATCGAGGAGTGTCCTATCCTTTTTGCCTGAAAGTCCTAAAATCAACACCTACTGTACAGCTTCACTTCCATATCCTCTTACATTTACAGTAACTCATGGTTTTGTTACTGTTCAGTCTACAGAGTAATACACTAAGTTTAATTTGAAAAAAAACAAAAATGTTCTCTCTTTTTCTTATTTTCCAAAGTTCTCTTTCTCTGGTTTCCAACACGTCTGCTTGCCAGATGTCATTGAAAAAGAAGATATCTTCTTTCCCTCTGAAGAAATCTCTCACGAAACAGATAGAACATTGGTATGAGCACCTTAGAACACTGACAGCTGTTTCTCATTTCCACTCTCCACATAATTGTTTTTCTTGCTGGAAAAGAGAAGAACTACTAACGACAAGGAAAATAATTCTAATTCGAATATTTAGTTTTCCAAACTTCGACGGGAAAAAAAAAGAGTTTTTGTCAAAAAAAAGTTATTCAACAAAAATTTCAAAACAAATAATGATGAAGTCGGCGGCAGCGATGCTCTGAAAATTCAAAGTCGATTTTTTGAATTCTCAAAAAATACGTTTTTTTCTAGTTCTAAATGTTTCCCTCGCTTTTATCTTAATAAGTTCGAAAAAAAATCAAAAAGGTAAAAGATGTTCCTATTTCAAGTTAGAATTTTGGAAAAAAAACTAAATTCTTTTTGAGGTATGTAAAAAATTAAGATTGAAACAAGTTGTGAATTCAGTACCCAAACAATATTTTACAGAAGTCGTTTTTATCAAATTTCAACGTGAAATGCCTCACAGAACCTAAAAAAGACAAATGAAAAATGGAACAAAAATTTTTTGCTAGGCTTTAAGAAATTTCTGGAGCTGATCATCTGTTCACTCTCTAAATATTTTTCCCACAAAAAATTAAAAACTCACTTTTAAAACAAAAAGGGAACACTGAGATGACCATGAACTGAAAAACAAAGATTATCTTTCAGAATGTCTTACATAAATTTCATTTTCGCTTATTCTAGTCGTTTTTTGACCGACTTTCGATAATTTTTTTCTAGAATTATGAAAATTTGAAAACATACTTTTACATGGGTGATTGTCCGTAATTGCGATGGTTGTCGGTGATGACAATGCTCTGCGGTAATAAACTGAAATAAAACAGTTCATCAAACTTTCATGTGAAAAGCTGACTTACCGTTAAATCGAGGAGCTCGCCCGTTTTTTCATATTTCCTCTTATTGATTCCATTTGAGAAAGTTCCTAAAAAAAGAATTATGAAGTGAAGAACAAAAATTTAAAAACTTGCATTACTCACAATAAGATAATCACAGCCCAGAATATCACGTAATTAGTGAATACCAGTAAAATAAAGACACCAGTAAATGAAAAACCAGTAATATATGCAGATATGATGCAAATTTAAATCTCAAAAAATCAGGATATATACATAGAATCGGCCTTTACACACAAAGCCTTGGGTGTTAGAAAAATAGAAATGAAACTGGCAGACTTCTGGCGGCTCATTTCTCTTCCACTTTTTCTCTGCGGTCTCTTTTCCATTTCAACAGGTGGCGCTGAGTTGGTTAGTTGGTCATTCACCAGATGACTCGGACATATGGCAGAGCTAAGGGAGCACTTCGAGAAGTCATAAGACAAATTAACATAGGAGCTCAGAAACTTTTCACAATTACTTTGAAAAGTTTAGCGTGTTTGTCATGAAGTAATGATTTCAAATTTGGACTGATAGCAAGGCTGTCAAAAATTGCGGACATCCGTGACTTTTTGGTTCGATCCCCAATGGTGCCAAACCATTTTTCATTGTTTTCGTCTTTTTGATACCAATCTGATAACCAGGGTTCAATCCCCACTCGTGCCAAAATTTTTTGTTTTTTGTTTTCGACTTTTTCGATACCAATATGACCACCAGGGTTTAACTCGCCGGTAACTTTTTTAAAATTGTTGTATTTTGGTACCAAAAAGTCGAAAACAAAAAACAATAGTGTTTTGTCATTAGTAGGGGACCGAACCCTGGTTGTCAGATTAGTACTAAAAAGTCAAAAATATATCAAGTCACGTCTTCAATTGATATTCTAGAAAGCCGCGGATTTTTGAGATTTTCAATGACGCGGCCGTTTTTTCTGGTTGATCAAGAGAAACAATTCAGAGTCAGTAAACAAACATCAAAGTGAAGAATGAGTCATCTAATAGATACCACATGAATAAAGGAGACGGAGAGAAAGAGAGGGAACGTTCTTCCCGGTCTCTCCCCTCTTACTCCATGTCCCCCGCTTGTCAGTTACATCAGTTATGAGCATTCACGACGTCTTAACGGAATAGATGTCGAAATATTATTATTCATTGATTTTTCTAAAATTCTAATTTATATTATGATGTTTGGAAGCTGTTAAGGTAAGAGGGGTTTTAAGGAGAAAATTTAAGAAACGTTTAGAAACGAATTTCGCAATATTGGAAAAATGTATTTTTCATAAATTTTTTAACCATTTTCTGGGTCCGGGCCGGGGTTTTTCCAAAACTTTTGGCTCGCCTCGGACCGTTTTTTGGAGATAATTTTTTCTTCAATTGTTTTGAAAATATTTTCAAAAATTCGAGTAAATTTATTATTTGAGGCGTCTTGCCCAAAAAATTAATTTTGACGGCCCAAGTGCTTCACCATAAATGGAGACTATAAACAATACTTGTTGGTACTGAAAAAATGTGATTTTTGCAGATCAGGCGCACTCTAACACCAGTCCAACCAAGATGCCTACGCCGGAAAATGGAGAAAACGCTCAAGATAAGCAACGCATGGAAAGAACTGGAGGAATCCCGAAGAGAAGGAGAAGAGAAGGATCGTAAAATTGAAGAGCTCAACAACAATATCTTCTGCTTCATAAAGCATTATGATGCAATTGCCAAGCTTTGTATGGAACTGCAGGCATCAGATGGGCAAAACGGATTCGAGGGATTCCTGAAAGCGATGGAAAATGTGCAACATTTGAAAGGCAAGGAGCTTTTTGACTTGAAAAAAACTGTGAATCAACATAAATTCACAATCAAAACACTGGAAGGACATTTGGAAAAGAAAGAAGATTAATTGGCAAGAGGAAGCAGAAAATCCAGACCTTCATCAGGATCAACTTCTAAGCCAAGAGAGAAAGAAGTGATTCCTGAAGAGATTCGGCAGATGTTCACTAGAGAAACCTTTCGTAAGTTTTACTTTGATTTCAAAAAACTTTAAGAAACTTTAAAATTTCAGAATTTTGCACGAAATGTTGGCACGTACCAAGGCAGCTGAAAACCGGTGATTCAACAAGTGGAAAAGATGGAAGGACAATTCACAGTATAATGTTCTTTTTTGTATTTTTTGGTAGTTCTAAATACTTTTGATTAATGCTGCTTTTTTGATAATAAATCTTACAACATTACCAGTCCGTGTCTATCTGTAGATGTTTTCAGAAGTTTAGACTTCCTCACAAGAGACGTCTTTAGAGACGCCATTTTCAAACGTTTTATAAATTTGGTTATAGGTATTTTCAGCCACGGGGTGTCCATTTCTGCAATCAAAACCTGCTAAATATGTCTCTGCAAGTCAAGTTATAAGCTTTCAAACTTTCATGAAGTTAAGCTTTTTTCAATCGAATTCCAAACCGACCGTATATGTTCCCCAGCGGTTTACCTGTGCTTGTACTTTGCAAAAATAAGAATATCTTGCATATAATACTTGTCGATTTGTAATTCCATGTGAAAAACTTATCCAAATGAAAGTTTGAGAGCTCATAACTCGGCTCACAAAGACATTTAGCAGGTTTCGACTGCAGAAATAGATTTTTATGCATCTTTTCGAATATCTCTTCTTAAAATTTCTCAAAGATCTTCTCGTAAAATAAATCGATTGTCTCCAACAAACCCGTCTAATGAAAGATTGTTGTACACTATACCTACATGCCGTTTTATTCAAGTAAAACTTGTACGACAATTTTTAACACAACAGTTTAGAAACCCCCTTTTAACAGAACATTTTGAAACGATTCTACTTTTTTCAATAGATGGAAAGAAAAACGTTAGAGTTACGAACGAAGGGCAAAATGAGAAATCTGATAGATACTATAAGAATAAAGGAGAGGAAGAGAAAAAGGGAACGTCCTTCATGTCATGGCCGCTCCCCTCTTCATCCTCGTCCCCCGCTTGTCTATCAATTCAGTTATGAGTATTCAAGATGTCTTCACGGAATAGATCGTCAAAATATTATTATTGTTCTAAACTTTTTACAGATTTTCCTATCCTTCCTATTCCTTTTGTATCGGGTTGGACAACAAACACTGTAAGGAACACTTTGGCTCAAGTTGGTATCAAAGCTATGATTATCGAACTCAAATCCCCTAACCTTAGAGACAGACTTATGAAGAGTCGTAGATTCGACAATAAATGCCAAAGGAGACAATGTCGTGTCTGCCCTTTCATCGGAAACGGAGGATGTGGAAAAAAGGGCGTTATTTACAGAATTGATTGTGACTGTGGAGATTTCTATATTGGTGAAACTGGCCGCCCACTTGCAGAAAGATTTAACGAACATTCGAGAGCAGCGGAAAAACCAGGAACGCCATCGTACAAAACAACCATATGGTCAAAGCATTCTTTCGAAAAACACCAAGGATCGCCTCTCTCGTTTAAACTATCAATTCTGGAAACCGAACGAAATACGACACGCAGAAGAATCCTGGAGGGTATTTACATAAAAACTGTTAATCCCTCTCTGAACACAAAGGAAGAATTATCAGATATGGTTGCTGATCTGGGTTTCGGAATCACACTGACGCGGAAGTTGTAAACACATTAACACATTCATTATCTTCTCATTCCCATCGCTACTTTTCTTTACGCTAACGGTCTTTATCCTCCCACTCCCACCTGTGTTCGTTTGTCATTCCCACTTGTGTTCTCTTGGCTCACCAGTGGTGGTTCCCCCTTTTCTCCTTATAGGCCTTTCGGTTTTCATGGTTTTTCCCTCCCAAACACCTAGAATTTTAAGTCGTTTAATATTATCTCATGCTTCTCTTTTTTATCGTATTTCACCTTATGATTTCCAGGTAGTTAAACCTAGCCCTGAAGATGGTTGTAAAACCGAAATATTGGCAAATAAATACATGCAATTTACCGTCTTGCAACTTATGTACGAATACATCATATAACAAAAGGTCCACCAAGAAGCATACTTCATTGATATATTTTAAGAAAAGTTTAGAAAAACATTTAAAATTAGAGAAACGTCATTATCATATATTTCTTAACCATTTGTAGTGAGGCAAAACTGCAAAACCGTGTGCACGGGTCGCAACCAAAACTCCGCCCACTCACGTTCGAATGCTTGTGTGAATTCTTTGAACGTTTTTTGTGCAACAAACACGGATTTTTGCGATTTTCTGTGATTTTTGTGGATTTTCTTTCATCTAATTTTCAGAAAAATGAGCAACGGACAACTATCCCAGGTGGTAGGGTAATCCAGTAGATAAAAAAAAGGTCTGCCCAACGCTTCTTCGTGTCTTCGGCGGCAGCAATCGACATAATCCAATCTGCAATCTCAACAATCGAAACGGAGGATCCGTTCAGCCGAATAAACTTCTTTTCATTCCTGGTGAGATTCACTTTTTTCAAATTATTGAGTTTTTAAATAATAAAGAAACAATTCCAGGATGGACTGCTCCCTGCGAGAGCCCACTAAGAAATATCATCAAAGAGATCAATCCGGATGCGAGACGAAAGGGAATAACATTCGATATTGCCGTTGTGCAGTCCGGTCGAAGGTCTCCAAGTATTATTCTTCGGGATTGCTGGCAACAAAACGGTAAGGAAATGTTGTTTTTTTATCTTGTTTTTGACTCAAAAAAACGGACGTCGTTTCAGACACCGTGAATCCAATGGAGACCGCTTCGAACGTCGTATGGGACGTAGTCCGGTTCGGGAAACCTAATTTTGTTCATTTTCGTATAATTGATATATTCTCTTCACCGCCACTCTCCCACTCAATAAATATGATATTTTTTCTTTAATTTCTGCTGTTTTTTCTTCAATGTTCACATCAAATTTGTCTTCAATGTTGTGAAGATTCCTGATAGGATTCAGCAAAAAGATATTGAGAAACCAATAATTCCGAATCGTCTTTTGCAACCGTTTCTGAGTAAATCAATTTTCATAGTCTGTCTCCGTGTGGCCTACAGGTTGACGCTCAATTTTTAAGACCTGATGGTAAGGAATTCGATTTTTCCAACCTCGTTTTTTTTATTCATTCAGGGCTTAACTGTGAGCTCGCTAAAGCATTCGCCAAGACAAATTCTCATAATTTTCCATATTTTTTCCTCAACTATAATATGTGGTCTCCGCGAGATTTATTGAGAGAGTCACTTCCAGGCTGTCTTTTATGCATCTTTTTAAGAATCTCTTTTTAAAATTTAACAAAGAGCTTCTTGAAACAAATATCGGTAGTCTTCAATAACCCGGTCAACTGAAAGAGGATTATACAATATACCATTACCAGCCTGTCTCCCCCGCCTTCGGCGGTTGAGCCGGCTGGTCTCTCCTCATTCACGTGGTCATTGACTTTCGAATGTACCCGCATGGCCGAGTGGTCTAAAGCGGCTGTCGCTGTCCAAAGCACGCCAGTTCGGTTTTGCCCGCTGGCTCAGTTTCTCTTCTCTTTCCAAAACCGCTGCGGACATCGCCTCAGACAACGCCCAATTGTCTTTTATATATAAGAATGATGCCGTTCTATCCGAGTAAAATTACTATAACTATTTCAATACAATCGTTCAGAAACCCCTTTCATCTATACTTTTTTTGAAGCGCTTCTTTTTTTTCAATAGATCATCAAAAAGGAACACGTCAGAGTCGGCAAACAAATATCAAACAAACATCTGATAGATACCATAAGAATAAAGAAGACGGAGAGAAAGAGAGGGAACGTTTTTCACGGCCACCTCCCCTCTTCCTCCCCGTCCTTCACTTTTCATTCAATTCAGTTATGAGTATTCAAGATGTCTTACCGGAATAGACCGTCAAAATATTATTATTCACTGATTTTTCTAAAATTCTAATTTATTTGCTGTTGTTTGGAAATTGTTGAGGTGAGAGTAGTTTGAAAGAGATAATTTTAGAATATTTTAGAAACAAATTTCGCAATGTGCATTAGAAAGAAGTCATTTCATATCTTTCTTTTTTTCAAAAAATAACATGATAAAACATTGACTAGAAGGGAGAAAATTGAAAAAGAAAAAAAATACTCCGTCTTTTAGATAAAATGGCATCAAAACTTCAATTCTCGGAAATGGAATTAAAATGTATTTAAAGTCGGGTCGCAATATTCCAAACCTGGAGACTGTCGATTTCTCGATGAACAAAATTGAGGAGAAAGTTCCGTCGCTTCGTCACAGCTGACCCCACTTGCAAATCTATTTCTATTTGTAGTGAGTTTTTCAGCATAAGATTCTCAAAAAAATATGTGTTTTTTTTTTCAGAAACCGGTATCGAAAAAGCTGCTTATCCAGGAGTGAAAGTGTTCCATTGTAATGGTCTCGGAGCATTAGTCAAGAGAATGTGAATATGGTGCATGCGATTGTCGAGGCAATTCATGAGGAGCTAAAAAAGATTGGACTGTGTCAAGACTTCAACCCGCGGCCAACAATATCCATAATTGATGTTTGTTGATGTTTTCATATTGTAATGATATATTCATTATGTTGATTTCTTGTTTTCTTTTTGTCAATTAATTTATCATTTTGAAATAAATTTGGATTTTTTAAACTAAGATTTTAATTTTTCGATTTTGAACAAGGTTTTTACGCTATTGAATCATACCTTCTTTTCTATTTTTCAGAAATCCATTATTTTTCCCATCAGTTTTCAGGATTCTAATTTGAGATGCCCTAATAGCCCCTACAACTACGCCCCACCGCAAAAGAAAGAGTATCGACGAGAGACGCAGAGTTTTTTGTCGCGCCAATACAAATTTTCACAGTTTTTGACCTATTCTCGCGTTTTTTCACATTATTTTTTGTAAATTGATATAAAAAGCAGCGAGAATATGGCAAAAACTGTGAAAATCTGTGTCAGCGCGAGTAAAAACTCTGCGTCTCTCACTGATACACTCTCGTTTGCGGTGGAGGGCAGCTGTAAGAAGGGTGGGCTGCTAATATTTCAATATGTTGTGTCCCATCGGATTCCAACATTCGACTTCCGACTTCCGGATAAAAATTTTTACTTCCAACTTCTGTCATTCTATAACTGTGAAATTTAGGAAGAATACATTTCTCAGAAATACATGGAAAAATGATTAAAAAAAGACAGAAAATAGGCTTTTCTTTGTCCAAAAACCAATATCCCACTGATTTACGCGAATTTTATGAAATTTTTCTTGGAGTTCAAAAAATTTTTGCAAAAAAATCTACTTTCGGGCATTTTTTTCAGTTCCGACTTCCGACGTCCGTTTAAGAAAAAATCACTCCCGCACAACTCTGATGTACTCGAATCTAGTATTCAAGTGCTTTCATCTTCTGTGTCCCACGTCACCGAGGGGGAGAGAGAGACGGGCCAAAAGTACCCTCTCTCTCTCATTCTCCGCATGCTATTTCTCATAGACTCGTTGTCAGAAAGTCTACACTGTTTCTTCTCCCTCTTCTCATACATAGCTACTCTCTCGGTACTTTCAATATTATACTCTCTCCCTTTCTGCCATTTCTTTACCCTCTCTATCAAAAAACAGTCTATTTTCTTCCCATCATTCCCTTAGTTGCTTATTCGACTATAAAGTGAATGGTTCATTCATTAATAAACTGATATTTGCCATCGCCTCGTGTAGAACGATAATTTTCTGACACTGAAACTTTATTGATATTTTCTTTGAGGCAACATGAGATTTGAGATTTGAGAGTCAGAAAGAAAACACAGTTGCAAAATTTAAGCAGGAATTTGGAAAAAAATTTGGGAAAAGTGTGTTTTCAGACAAGTAAGAGACTTGGAATATCCAATAATTTAAAATTTAAAGAGACGAAATCTGTATGATAAGAAAGAAAGTCAAATCATCATCACTTTTTGAATTCGGAAATATTCTGTTAGAGATTTCGAAAACTCTCATCAGGTGAAGCCATAGAAATAACGCTTCCCCGACCATCCATCCTATAGAATCTTAGAATTGCCTGTCGTTCTTCCTCCGAAATCGCCATCCAGTTATGCATTCTCAGAAATATCTCTTGTCCTTTGACCATATCATTCCAATCTTTTGGATTATTGAGATGATCCCTCAATGTTCTCTTCGCTCGTTCCATTATAGTTGTGGCGAACCATTCGCGTGAAGTTTTAGTGCTTCTCAACCATTCCTTGAGGTCTTTACTAACTTTTTTAGTGTTCACGTAGGTTGCTGGTTTGTTCATTATCTCAGCAACTTTTTCAGCAGTTATTGGGCTTGAAAACAATTGATTTGGTGTTGGACAATCAAGCCGAATGACTTTCTTCGGAGGCTCTGGAAGTATTTCGGTCAAGTTGAGGGAACAAGATTTTGATAACTCACCATTTTCATCCAAAATCGTTTCGAAGTCTGAGCTTCTCTCCGACTTTAAATCCATCTTTAACATCTTCGCTCTCTCATCATCCGACATTTCCAACCAATTATACATTTTAATGAAAACTTGCTTTGCTTCTCTCAGAACGTGGAACTCTCTTGGCTGAGCAAAAAGATTCCTCAAATGATTTGGATTGATATTTAGAAAAGTATCGCAGAAAAATTTGATAGTGCAGTGCTGCAATCCAAACCATTCTTTCATGTCTCTGACGGTTTTTCGATTGTCCACTTGAATGTGAGATGGGATTGGTTTAGTAAGCTTTTTGAGCATCGCACAAGGATCTGAGCGTGCAGGTAATGGAGGAGAAGACGTACAGTCCATGGAATAGTCAGGCTCTGAAAAAAGTATGTTACGCCAGTTTTATGAAACCGTTTTTTCATACCGTCGAAAAATTCTGGTTAAAACTTCTATAATGAACTTACCATCAATATCTGGCTGTTTCCTCTTTTGACCGATTACTGACGATTTCTCAATTTTGTGGTCAACTCCGTGTAATTTCTTCATTTCTGTTTCGTATATACTCTGATATAGATGCTCGTTCTAAAAAATTAGTTAAAAATTATTTTTTGCTATTTCCAGGTGGCATTCTCTTGCACCAAAGGCAGCCCTGAGGGTCTCGTTTAGAATTTCAATCGTACTTTTTCGATAAATTTTTTTTAAGTACGGTAGAGAACCACCCCACGCTAAATTCGGCGCAAAAGGTCAGCCACCCGAAAACGGGTACTGTAACAGTTTTACACTCCGATGATGTTTCACCTACTGTCAAAAAACTAACCTGATAAATTTGGAATTGTTTCGAACCAAATGGAGTGGGTCTTGTTTCAAACTTGTTCTCCTCAATCAACATATTCTTCTCATTACACGAAATCAATATTTGGTTCATTTGATGAGTTCCATTGCAACCTGTGTCCAATGGGTATTCGACATTCTTTAATTCGGTCAACGTGTATTCGGCAGTATGTCGATTATCGACATTCCTGTTTGAAATCATATCTGAAAAACTAGAGAATTATTTTAGTTTGTGGTGGATGCGGGTAAAATGAGAAAACTCAATAGTGCAGTTGAAAAAATCTATAGCAGATTGCAAACGCGCTCTAGAGAACGGTCAGTGGGATAATTACACAACGAAAGAAGGTAATGCAACGAAAAATAAATATTGCTATACGAGGCGTTCTCGCGCGTTTTCTCAGTGTGAACAGCTGTCATATAACAGCGCCTTTTTGGAGAACAGCGGTTTGGGAAAGTCTTGAAATGTGTTTGAGTCTAAACAATATCCGAAGAGTGGAAAGATTCAAACCGAACAATTTATTGAAAAGTTGAAATTAGTTAATTTCGAAAAATTCAAACTTTCAAGCAAAAAGTGATCAGAAAGAAGAGATTGTACCATTGAAAAAGGACAGGGCAGGTTCCAACAGTCAATTTAGAGGGACAAAAGAAACAGGTAGACTATTTACGAAGAATGTGAAGGAACAAAAATAAGGGGAAGCGGGGAATATCGGATTATGGTAGAGAGAAAGGGTAGTCTGTAATGATGTGTACAAACAAGCAATACATCAGAGCTCACGTCACACCGAAAAGTTTAGAAAATAGGAGGAATACGAGAGATGCACACTTGCAGATTGGCTCCTTGCACTATCTTCAAATCAATTCATATCAGTTCGAAGACTCGATTTGTGAAATTCTACAGTATGCAAAATTCTACTCGCGGTTTCGAGAAAAGAGGGGACAGGCGAGTGGGGAATACTGTCAATAATGTCTTTAAAACATTGCTCCTGTTAATTTGGAGAGAGAGAGAGACATAGACAGTAGGAGACATCAAACCGAAAAAAGTGAAAAAAAATCAGGAATCGCGGGGAGACAGCTGCGGGACGGCGAAAAAACTGAGCTTCAAAAATGTTGATGATTTTGGTCAATAATTTTAGTATAAAAGCTTGTCTCTAGATAATTTTCCATTGGAATGTCTGAACCAATTTTTCTGATTTTTTCCCCCGCCTGAAGATAAATAGGTCGAGGGGTCGGATTTTCTAATCAAACACAAAAAAAATAGGACCAGTCGGTTTATTTCAACATAAATCAAGCGACTCTGATACTGACTATAAATAAGTAATTCCTTTTTTAATTGTCCGATTGGACCCATTTTTTTCTGTCATGGCTGAAATGAAGAGTGCCAGAAAGTTAGTTCAACAGATATCTGACAGAGGGAGAATTGAATTTGCGGAGTATGTATTTCGAGAGGGGAACAGTTGAGGGAAGTTAAAATCATGTCGGTAACAATACCGATTTCCACTTTTTCTAACATTTTGTGAATAAGAAACTTGAAAGATACACCTCTTTTCAACCTTACCCGCTGATGCACAGCAGGGCATTTCTTATAAGTACACCAAAATCACATGAAAGAAAGATTCGGTATATATCCGACTTCTCCGATTCTCTTCTTTTTTTTGGAGAATTTCTCTGACGGATAATTCTCCGACTTTTTTTTGGAGAAATTATCCGTCGGAAAGGTTTGGAGAATTTCGGAAAATTTCGTAAAATTTCAGAAAAATCGACGGCACTCCAAACTCTGTTTTTGTTGAATTCGGATATACGATTCTCTGACTTTTTTTCGGAGAAAATTTCAATTATCCGATTTTCCGAAAATTTTTCTCAAGCCTCTAAGCTAATTTTTGCTTTTGCTCTCCTGAAGTAAGATAGGTTCGCATGAACTCGTTTTCAAACGGTAAAATTTGGCTTGGGAAAATTCCGTTCGATGGGGGGTCAATCTGGGAAGAAAACCCGATTTTGAGCACAGAAAACTGAGTCACGCTTATTTCGACAATACCAGGTAAATTATAAAACTCAAAGAAGATAACCTTCCCTTTTTTGTGGGCGGAGCTTTAAAAATATTGATAACTTTGGTCAACAATTTTGGTACAAAAGCTGGTCTCTGCATAAGTTTTCAGTTTTTGAACCAAATTTTCTGCTTCTTTTTTGGCCTCCTGTGTGAAAAATAGGCCGCATGAGGCCGTTTTTAGGGGGTGAATTCGAAAGACTATTTAAAAAAAATCTGGCCAGAACAAGAGTTTATTTCATTTGAAAACAGGAGGATATTAAAGAACAGTAAAACTCAAGTACAGTATGCTCATGTGGCATGCATTTTTTTTCTACATCCGTTGCAAATATTTAGTGATTGAATGGTCCTCTCCATGACTCAGAATACTGGACTGAATGGCGAGTTGATGAATTTCAGAAGATGGAGAAGAAGGAAGACGAGAGAGACATTTGCAGGCAATATAAAGACGACGTGTCACTTCTGGAGAGCCGATTCCAAGACGGTTGCTGAAAATGAAAAGATGGAAGGATGAAATAAAAAATTTTATCTGACAAGGAAAGGTTTTGGTGAAGCGGCTTTCAAACTACCTATAAATTTTGTTATAAGTACTTTCGACTACGGGGAGTCCATTTCTGCAGTCAAAACGCAAAATGTCTATGCGAACCGAGTTATGAGCTCTCAAACTTTTTAAATTGTTAAGCATGAAATTCTAAATCAGCAAGTAGTATACGCAAGATACTCTTGTTTTTGGAACGTACAAGCACATGTAAACCGTTGCAAAACACATATGGAACCGCGCGGTGGCGTATATGAGGACAATTTGGAATTCCATGTGAAACAGCTCAACAATTTGAAAAGTTTAATGCCTCATAACTCGGTTCGCAGAGACACTCATCAGGTTTCGACTGCAAAAATGTACTCCCCGTGGTCAAAAATACCTATAACCAAATTAATAGGTAGTTTGAAAGCCGCGTCTCTAATGCCTTGGTTTCCTACGAAACATTTGAAAAACTTACATAAAATGTTGGCATCCTCTGACAGCCACCTCAGACAAATTGTCTGGAATCTTCTTCAAATCGCTTGCACAATATGCGATTTGTTCATCTAGTTGAAGAATTGCCACGTTGCAATCTGCCAGAATCCGAATGTATTCTTTCCGAAGATTCTGGAGATAATCGTATTGAGTGGTGGAGTCGAACTCATTCGATTTGTGAAGGTTATCAAGAATATCTATAAGTTTTGATGTTGATGAGGCACTCTGAAATAGAAATTGTTTTGAATTTGAGTGAAATTATTTGAATTGGACGTACTTCCTCAATAGGAATTACAGCTGGTCTCTTGCAAACTCCGCAAGGATTGGATCCTTTAACATTTCCCGAACAATTGATAGTCTGACAACGGGAAGCTAAACCAATGAAATCGAGATCATCATTTCTACACATTTCACATCGACACGTGATGAAATGGACATTTCTGATAGATTTTTGTCGTTCGGAAGTTGGAAGCATTCGGGATACATACGAGATTGTTGTCTGAAATTATATGGAATTTCTTGAGAGCATTTGAAAATATTTTGCTCATTTTCATTTCAGCCATTCAGTACTCGGCACGAGGAACGAGCTCGCAGAAAAATTTCTCCCACCGTCTGCGTATCTCTCATTAGCATAATATCTCGCATGGCGATCGTAGAAATCAGGATAATGTTGAAATTTTCAAACATTTACAGCATCAGAAAGTCATAAAAATTTTAAAAAAACAATGTTTCTTGAGAATCGGCGATTAGCAAAAATCCGATTTTCGAAAATTTGACAAATCTAGAAAAGAAGATGGTTTACATTATTTTTTCTTCACTTTTCAATTTGTTTTTGTTCAGAAACAGTTTTTCGACTTCGAAAACTGAAAATCGAACTGAAATAATACCGAAAAACTCAGCGCCGTTGGGGGACTGATTTTGCATAAAACTCGCGATGGCACCACGAATACGCAATATTAGAGTATGTAAATTCACAAAATAATACAAAATGTCTTCCTCTTCACAAAATGGATATGCATTCTAAGAACTAACTTCGGGAAATCGGGATTTTCAAGCTTTTTTGTGCACCACTCGATAAAAATGTGACTTTTTTGTTGAAAATTACTGTAGGCAATGCGAACGTGTCCTACTGCAAATTTTGGTTGTTTTGATTGCGCATTCCTCATGCAGAGTGATGTGAGCCATTCAGTCGCTGCGCCAAACAAAATCGTACAAAACTCACATTCTTGGAATAATCCGCGTCTCGTCCACGGAGTAAAACTTGATTTTTCTCGAACACAACATGTGACGTGGAAGCACACGAATGGTTATGTTTAGCCAATCCAACGAACAGTCCACTTCCGATTGGCTCGGCCCGTTTATCATCAATTATTCCGAACGCATTGCACAGAACCGTACAGATAATGGCGATCATTTTATTGGTTTCCACGGATTTTGGGAAAACGTCAGGAATTTGAAAATGAGATGAGGGATTAACAAGATGATATA
The DNA here is from genome assembly GCF_010183535.1 of Caenorhabditis remanei. Taxonomy (NCBI): domain Eukaryota; kingdom Metazoa; phylum Nematoda; class Chromadorea; order Rhabditida; family Rhabditidae; genus Caenorhabditis; species Caenorhabditis remanei. The sequence continues at coordinate 2,722,327 of NC_071333.1, read as the reverse complement.
CTAACTATGTCCAACACTTTTGATAATTGTCACCATGTCGCCGAGAAATTGGTTGTGAGATGGACTGGACCGGTATTCTTTGTAATCTAAAAATAACTAGTTCAAGAACAGCGAAAATGGATTTGAAAAACTCACTTGTCTCCAAATCCTCAATAATTGCTCCATTGAAACTGGGAGTACGTTCTGAATTGCGAAGTGTAACGAGAAGAGTTCGAATACACAGACGCATCGTCGTAGTCATCGGTTTCTGATTGGCTTTTTGAGCTCTCAAAATCTCGCATTCGAACTGAAAAATGAATATAGAGTACCGCTCGAAAGATTATAAACTTTGGATGTTTTCAGTGGAAAACGACCAACTTTGACAGTGTATTTCGGTGTCACGTGATTGTCGGACAAATTTTACTTCGGACAGTATATAGCAAAAAGAGCACATCATTTTTGTAGTAGACCATTTTTTTGTAGGGACAATATATTGAAAGTTACAGGCTGTCAAAGTGAGAAGCTCTAAAATTTGGCTGATAAGCACTGAAATTAGTCGGTTTCAGGGAGAAATGCCTTTGATCATCTGTTACTTTCATTGTAGTGTCCCTACAAAAAAATGGTGAACTACAAAAATGACGTGCTATTTTTGCTCTGTCCAACCCATACAAAAGACAATTTTTCGGACCATCAGGTGACACCGAAATGCACTGTCAAAATTGACCATTTTCCACTTGAAACAGGCAAAGTATATAACCTTTTGAACCGTATTGTTCGTCATATATGTAAAGGTCTCCGAAAATATAATAGCAGTATTCAATTCGCTTACCTGATGTACACTTCTCCAATCCTGCCTCTGGCATTTGAGCGAACAATAAGAGACTTCTGAACAGTCATCACACATCAAAATTTCTGTTTCTCCGTTTACGTCGAGCTCAGCGAAACACGCGGCACAATACAAGTCCTGAAACTGTGGACACAACACGGCGGCTAACGGTTTTTCACGGGCGAGAGTGTGCATTTCTGAAAGAAGGATTATTGTAAGGTTACGATGTGAGAACAAGTGAAAGTTGAAGAATCACTAATTTTTAACCGGTGAAAACCGTACAAAATCGGTTTTTTTCAAAACACAACCAAAGAAAATCATTTTTTTACCAATTTTCTTTGGTTTCTTTTCGGTTTTTGTTTGTGAAAAACCGTTGAAGTTTAACCGGGGGTATAAACGATTTCCACCGGTGGAAAAAACTGTTTTTCATCGATTTTATCTTTTGTTGAGCGCCCTGATCAAAATACTCAAATAAATTTTAAAAAGGTCATTTTTTCTGATTCCATATATATCTATCCAACGATGTCAACAAAAACAACTCTTGTTAAAAACCCCCACGTTTGAATGGATCAAATAGAGCGCGTTCGCAAAGGCAATGAGGGCAGTGGGTGAGAAAAATCAAGGCAGCAGGCAAAATGGTAAAAGGCAAAAAGAGAAATGGCACAATAAGGAGAAAATAATGGAGAGACGTTAAAATGAGCGCTGCAGTAGGTCGGGTCTCTCAGCGTGCGCAAGCAACATTACTGAAGCATTTCTCGTGCAATTTTACGCCAAAATTGCAGGTCTAAGAATTGGTGGAAATTTCAAAAGTCAGAAATTTGGACTTTGTCCGTTGTATTCACTGAAAATACAAATAAAAAACAAGAGAATATGAATTTTTGAACTTCAACTAATACTTTGGAAATAGAAAAAACAAAAAACAGATAGGCTTCTCGAATAAAACACTGAAAATCAGAATTTCGTCATTTTCTGATAGTTCTTTTAATGATCTTTAATTTAACAGTTTGGATTTTTGTTTATTAGATTTGAAACTTCAGAATGTTACAGATTATTAAAATTACAAACTATTAGAAACAATTACAATAATAATAACAACAAAAAACAGAAAATCTTGAGAGCTCATGGCCAAACAACGAATTGAATGACTCAATTCTCTCTGAAAATGAGTGCCTCCAAATCTTCCTTATTTTCGGACAGTTCTCCAACTCCACGGATCCTCTCTCAATTGATAACTATTAATGTGACCGGAGCATCGACTGGAACTCTTGAACATGATTTTCATAAATATTTTAATCAATCAACTCGATTTTAGAAGCTTGTAATAAATATTTCCTATTGTACAGGGCATGTTCTCCCAAGTCGACGTCTTCAAATCGAATACTGTAGTTGACATTTCGGTAGATCTTCTGGAAGTGGTCCATCATTGCAGTTGTTGTGGAGATTAGATTGGAGTAGTGGATGTCCGTGATGCAGGAGGACGGATAAGAGCCGCAAAAATATATTGAATTAGTTGAATTTTAATGTTAGACAAAAATTCCAAAAAATTTCTGAACATGCATCAAACTCACTGGATCACAACTGAATCCGCTCCAATGTGCCTCATATTTCTTGGACGTTTGTTATTTTTTCATTAAATATTCCATTTTCCAGCAACTTTTTCATTCTCATTGACATCGTAGACTTGAGAATTGAATCGGCCACTTTCCCAGGAGATTGTGACATGGAGATCAGGTGTAGAATACTTGTGGAGACAGACAGTTTCAGCGGCAATCTTGTTTCCGAGAGTCCAGGAGATACTGAAAATAGAAAAGTTGAGAAAAATTTCAAAAAGTTTAGAGTTTATGGTAGTCTTGAAGAAGAAATGGACAACTTACAGATCAAACACCTCCATTTGCTTGTAGCATAATCCTTGCATGAGATGTGAAAGAGCGAACAGAGGGAATGAGGAGGAAGATAGCATTTCGGAAGAAAGAGAAAGCAGAGAACTGGCCACCGATCAATAACCTGCAGAAAGGGAAAGATTATGGGTACTGATTATTGGTTCATTCTTTATTTTTCATAGGTTTTCATCAAATTTTCTGAGAAAAAATAATCAGTCACCTTTTTATCTGCTCAGTGATCCTTGAGCTTTTTGATGTTTCTGTATCCTATCGACGATACCTTTTTCTCAGCGGTAAATGATTCAAACTTGAGATTTCACATAACTTCAAAAAGCAATCACCATTTGGTAATCTGAAAGGTGCACAAGGAGACCATGGAAGGCGAGTCCCTCTTTTTCTTTTTCCTCTCTCCTTCGTCCTTCTTAGTTCTTTCTCTCTCAATGTGTACCTGGCAGCATGCCAAGTCGAAGTCCCTAGTTGTCTGTTGTTGCTTGGGTGCATAGGAAGGAATGTAATGACCGAAATGGAATTTATCAGGAACAGGTAGAAAATGAGTTGGCATCAGGGATGTGCGGAACTAAACATTTCAGAAATTTCGAAACTTGGAAAAATTGGGAATTACTCTTTTCCGAAATTCCGCAAATTTCGGTAACTCGGTTTTTCAAATTTTTCATAGTCAAAATCTATGAATATGCAGAAAAAACTGAAAATTCCGTAAACTTTGACACAGGTGCGTTCTGGCACCGTTCACGTGGGCTTTGCAATAATTTCTATCGATTTCGTAAAAATTCAGAAATGAAAAATTTCCGAAAGTTCCAATAAAAATTCATCAATTTTCTAAACAGTTCCTGGGAAAAATGCCGGAAATTTCAGAAAAAAATTTCTGGCACCATGCCAACAAGGCCACTTCTGATAAAATACACAAGGAGTTGATAGCAAAAGGCAACGTAATTAAATTCCTGTTTCTCTTCATTTCCGTTCAAATCTCTACGCCCTCATGAGTACTTCTGTTAATAGCTCCGATGAAACATGGAGATCACAAAATAGATATTCATTTCAATTTGAACAGAAATATGGATTGAAAACATAGAAGGCAGATCCCTCTACTTCCTTCCCCTTCAGTCTTAAAAGGCTACTAACATTTCCTCTCCTATTAGTCGCTTCAGCACGGGAGTCAACCAGCTCTCTAAGTTCTGCGTCGTGTGCGTAGGCTATCCTTCCTAAATGTGTTGCGCAACAATTTTCTAAACGAGACATCCACACGTGCAGGTGCTCCCCGAAAGTGACTGTTGCGTCACTCATTCGATGACGTAATGATGAGTTCGGGGACAACGAAGATACTTGTTTCCGATTCAACTGACCCCCCATGACGCAATTACTACCGTATCAAATCTCTAAGAAAAAGGTGCTCGAAAATATCGAAGTTTTGGACTTCTCGGCGCTTTCTAAATAACTTTCCTGGACTTTTGAGTACCAAACATCATTTATTTATTTTCCGAACACGAAAGTAGCCTGTAAGATATCCAAGTTGTATTTTTTCAGTTGAAAATTATGTACAATCTTTAAGAGGATTTTACGTTATCTCTGATTGTCCCACAACTATTTTGTACGAGCCATCCCTAATGTCTTTCCTGACTAATTTTTGTACTGACACCCTTTGTTTGTCTCAATATTTTTTGAATCATGTCTTGAAACTTTGTGAAAAAAAATTAATTTAACATTTATGAAACATCGTAAAAATTTCAGCAAATTTCAGCTCACATTTGGGCACCTACCTACTGTACCATACTTGCAACGGGCCGGGCCGGGCCGGACCGATTTGCGAATTTTCACCGGCCCGGCCCGGTCGGCCCGGGTCACAGTACAAAAATTTGAAAATTTGAACTTTGTTGAAATTTTTTTTGATTTTTTTGCAAAAAAGTCGAATTTTTGACTATGTTTTTATATATCGATAAAACTCAAGTGTACATAGGATTTCTGACTATTTTTGATGAAAATTTCAAAAAATTTCGAAAAATTTTCTGAAAAAATTGTGCTCATTTTTTGACTCCGGGCCGAGCCGATATTTTGCAAGTATGTACTGTACCGGCGAGCTGGGAGCTATCAATGGGTTACTGAAGTACATGTTTGTAAAGAAATGTAGGCCCTAACGTCTTTACAAACTCTAGGCCCCTATGTACAATGACGATGGTCGAGTCTTACATAGCGTTTTATAGGAAAATCCTGTTCCTCCCTCCTCCTTTCTCTTTCTCTCTCTCTCCTTCCAAATTCCATGTTTACTTGGCAGCATGCCAAGTCGGAGGAGACTCCCTAGTTGTCTGTTGTTGCTTGAATGCATAGGAAGAAATGTCCTGACAGAAGTGGAATTTATCAGGAACGGATAGAAAAATATTCAGCCTTCGTGCTTAAAATATAATATATGAATGAAAAAAACCTCGGCAGGAGACTAAAAATTGATTTTGAGAGAATTTGGTAGAAAATGCAACTAGCATCATAGCCGTCGGTTACTGGTTGGAAAAAATGGAATAAATAAACAATCTTAATGGCATTTATCCTGAATTAGTGGAAAAAGATTAGACAACGTGATAACAGATGGGGCACAGGCTCCGCGCCCACTTCAACATTATTGAAAAAAAACAGTAAGCCAATGAGTGAAATTGAGCGGATTTTTGTGCAAAAATCTCATTGAATTAATAACCAAAAACGGGGTGAAAACGATAAAAATTAAAAATTTTAGGCGGAAATATGACTATTTGGCTTCGTGCCAAAAAAATTGAGTTATAGGAAGATACTGTAGTAAGGGTAAATTTTGATATTAAATAGATACGATCCATTTCAATTCGATCAGAAAGATGCAGGAAGGTCTTAGAAGAAAGATCCCTCACCTTCCTCCTTCTTTCTCTCATACTTTCCTGTCCCTCCGCTCTCAATGTGTACTTGGCAGCATGCCAAGTCGAAAGGGACAACCTGGTTGTCAGTTTTCACCGTAATATTTTGAGGAATTTTAGGAAAGAAAAAAGTGTTAAAGAAAAAATAAAATTCGATTAGTTCTAACAAAAAATTTGATTAGTTCTAACAAAAAAAAACATCGTATGGAATGAAGAGAAGGGAATTCGAAGTGAATTCGGAGTATACGACAAGGGGACAAGAAATTGGCACAGTGCCAAACGGCTGGATATAAGTAGGATGTGATAGGTGTAGGCACCCAACGACTATGATGAGAGAGGGTGAATATGGATACTCGCTCTCACCAACAGTGTATAGTTGAACATGGCTAGCAAAAATTTGGTAGATTTGGGAATAAAGCGCTCCTGAGAAGATATGGAATTGGCGGAATAGATTTTTATTCCAATTGGTGGTTATTGAAAGGGACTAACTCCCATTTTCGAGAATCGGATAAGTTCTTTGGTACCATGAAAACATCTGTGCCATCCGCTGATTAAGGCGTGATCTGAAAATGATATTTGTTAGAAAATATTCAGTCTGCAGAGTTTACTTTAAACCTTGATAGTGATAAGTGTATGGTTTCGAGATCGCTTGGAAAAATTCCCCGAAAAATTGAACGAGACATTTCTCGAGAAAGTATCGAGACTTTTTTGACCACAAAAGTATCGAGACTGTCTCGATACTTTTCTCGAAAATTGATGGTATCGGGACACGGAGTTTAGATTATTTCCCGATAAATCAAACAGTACTCGGTGTGTTTTGAAACCGGTCATTTCGCAACCGGACACTTCGAAAATGGACGACTCGCAACCGGAAATTTTGAAAATCTCTAATTATTCGAAATATTTTTTTTTTCTGATATTGACTGGAAATTAAGTTCGAAACGAGGTAGTGTGCACAAGAGGTAGAGTTTCTCTGACGCCAGACGGCGCGCTCTATCGAGGCAGCACCGTACCAACCGCCCCTCTCTGTTTTGCAATCTTTCTCTCTCCTTCTCGTTTTTTTTGAATTGAATTTAAAGGACAAATAATCAGGTTGATGATTCAGAACGGAGAACAGTAACCTTTCGTCGTCAGAAAAACTTGTTCAAAAACATTCGAAACATGTTTTCGCAATGTTTTTCGTAAGGTCATTTTTCGTAAATCTTAAAATTTGACTATCGTTATTTATCGAGAAAAAAAGAAAACATACAAATATAACAACTTTTAAAAAAGTAGTAAAAATAGGAGAAGAGAATATAATAAGAGGAGGTGAGGTAGAACCAATATAAATGATGAAGAGTATAAGAATGAGGAGATCCATTATGATGTCGGCGAGGAGAGCAATGAGAGCTTCAGAGCCCGTCTATTCTTCAATGAAGGGACCACAGTTGGTGGTGGAAATGGTGACGATGGTGTCGGTGGTGGCGATGGTGTCAATGGCATGGCAGGGAGTGACGGTTTCATTGGTGTCGACAATAACTGAAAAATATGAATTTCAAGTTTAAATCTCACACTAGGTTTGCCTTACCGAGAATCGACGAGTGATGATCGGGGTGCATCACGAACAACGGACGTTGATGGGCGGAGACATCACGGCGTTCTGGAAATGATAATTGATAAGGCGAATCTGAGAAAAAAAGATGTGGAAACCAAAAGCTAACTTCGACTTCTCCAAAAACTAACCATTCAACAGATCAATGTTGTTCACCGCGCACTGATTGATTCTGAGTTGAGCCACTTGGTCTGAAAATTTTTTATGTGTGTTTGATAGATTTTGGAATCTTTCTTACTTTCCAGCTCGTTGATTTTTTCAGACGCATTGGAGCACGTACGTAGGAAGTTGTCCCTCTCCCTCTCCATTTGCTCTTTGAAGTCCTCTGAAATATTTTAATTTCAAATATTATCTTACATTGGAAGTAACTCACTTTTCAATTGGGTTATGTAATTCTCATATTGATCATTACAAACCGCATTGTACTCGTAAAGATCCTTTTCCATTTTCATGTGCTCGAATTTTTTTTCTAGACGAATTAGTTTTGCTGAAATATACGTGAAAATTAGAACATTCATCTTTTCGAATGAACAATCTGAACTTACCTTTCAGCTCCTCATTTTCAATCTCTTTTTGTTTCATTTTTTCCTCGAATTCGTTGATTTGGGAACTCAACTTCTGTTGAGAATCTGAAATTCAGAAATTTAGTCAAGAAATCTACATTTGGATAACTTACACTCATGACTCGCCTTTACATTAATTGCAATCGATTCGATTGTTTTCATTTGTTCCTGGGTGGCATCTGGGACTGAAAAATGAAATATATGTGTACGAAGAAGATCAAAAATGTAACTCTCGTTGTTTTCAAAAACTGAAAAGTAATGACGAATTGACTTACCTATCTCTTGAACGAATCGATTGAGTTCATTGGCATAATAATGCACGGGGATCGGGCAATCCGAGGTGAATGGAGCAGCAGCGTGATGCATCGTCTCTGTGAAAACATTGTTTTTAGTTGCTACAACTTTAAGCGGAAATTCGTAAACAAGATAAGAAATAAAATGAGAAATTGTAACAACTAAATTAAGAGTATGGGTGAAATAGAACAGATATTCGCCCGTGTGTTTCAAAACTCTCTCTCTCTCTCTCTCTCTCTCTCTCTCTCTCTCTCTCTCTCTCTCTCTCTCTCTTTCTCTCTAACTCTTTCTCTCTCTCTTATAAAATTAGAAAAGCAGTGATCACATGTCTAAAAAGAATTCAAAAGAAGCACAAAAACGACGAGTATTACAATGTACAAATATCAAGGACGTCTCTGATTCTCTCTGTCTCTCTCCATCTCTCTCACGTGACGACTGAACGTCTAGTCACTATAACCCATACCGTCGCGCTCGCTTCTTGTCTGGCCAGTTGAACCCGCCGATGTTATTTGGTTTTGTAAGAGTAGAAGCAGGAAAACCGAAGGACATGCAGTGAGAGAAAAACAGAAAAATCCAAAATACATGAGTGGCTCATGTATGTGTATGAAAGAAGGAGAATCAAGGGTCGTGTATGTAAAAAAAAAAGGACGGACGGAATGGTAGGAGGCTCTCTCTGTAGGGGCGGGGCCACACAGTCTCAGGCAGAGCGAGGGAAACGTATGTGGGTGTTGGGTGAGAGAGCAAGGACTGATCTGGAGACCCAGATTCAGTCCTTGACAGGAGTTGCATCTGTAGCATTCCTGTCCCCTGTTATAATGGTATAACATGGAACAGGAACGCTGCTTCATCTCTAAAGAAAATGGTGGAGTATGAGGATGCAGGGGCGTTAGATAATAGAAAAAAAGAGCAAATTCAATGGGGGTCAATACAAGAATAACAAAAATAAAGCAAATTTAAAAAAAGAAAACGCGATTTGAGTATAGAAATAATGAAGCATCATGTTGAAAGCTTTAAAGGTGGAATAAATTGGTATTTTTAAACCTCTTCCCCCCTTTTTTTCAAAAAACATTTGACTTGCGAGAAGTAAGATTATTTGTTTCAAGATTCTGGAAAAAAACGCAGAGAATCAGATACACAGCAGAAACTTTTCAAACTACCCTAGTCACACAAAATTGACACCTGGTCAATTTTTTCTAGCAAGCTACAGTAGATTTTGGTATCAAATACAGTACCGCTCAAAAGTGTATTAAGTTTTGCCTTTTTCAGTTGAAAATGCCCAACTTTGAGAGTGTATCAAGGTAAAATTAACTGTCTTACAAAATAACTTTTTATGAGATCGAAGAGACCAAGAGTAGAGCTTCATTTTTGTAGTTGACAACTTTTTTGTATGAACACTTCCTAGAAAGTTACATATCGACAAAGTACTTTCTCCCTCAAATTGACCAGTTTACATGCAAAATAGTGTAATTTTTGAGCTGTCGTCTTAAAATGACCATAACTCTCTAGGGAGTGTCCGTACAGAAAAGTTGTCAGCTACAAAAATGAAGCTATACTCTTGGTCTGTTGTTCCTATAAAAAGTTATTTTGTAAGACAGTTAGTTTCACTATGACACACTCTTAAAGTTGGGCATTTTCAACTGAAAAAGGCGAAACTTACACTTTTGAGCGGTACTGTATTTGATACCAAAATCTCAGATAGATGTAAGGACACCACAGAAGGCAGATTTCTGTCCTTCCTTCTCCTCCCTCTTTCTCCTCCTTTCAGTCTCAATGTGTACTTGGCCGCATGCCAAGTCAAAGGGGGCATCCTAGTTGCCTGTTGTTGCGTAGAAATGGCAACGAATGCACTGGTTGCAAAGGAATTATTAAGGTCTAGTTGGGAAGGACATGGAGTCATGGAAAAAGAAGAATATTGGCTCCGCCCAGTTCTTAAAATATGAGTTGATGACTTCATGAGACAGCGAATGAATGTGCTTTTTTTTAATTCGTAAAAAAAAGGGGATTTGTAAAAAATCGTTAGAAACAGTAACCCAGCGAGGAAATTGAACAGATATTCTTTTGCAGAAAACACGCTGAATTGATAATTGAAAACAATGAAAAGTTAATATGTTAGGCTGAAATATGAACACTCGGCACTGTGCCAAAAACTGAATTATAGAAAGGTACTGTAGGTTTAGGTACATTTTGGCATTAAATAGGTACATCCATTTCAATCTGATCAGAAAAATGCAGAAGATTATAAAAAAACACCCCTCTCCTTTTTCTTCCTTCCTTCCCGGTCCCTCCATGTTTACTTGGCAGCCAGCCTAGTTGGAGAGGAGTCGGAGGTGGTGTCCTAGCAGTCTGTTGTTGCTTGGATGTATTCATTTCCACCATTATTCCAAAATTTTGATGGATTTCACGAAAGAAGAAGGTGTTACTGAGAAAAGAAAATCTGACTAGTTCTACCAAAAGGACAAGTCTATATCAGCAAAAAATAAAGAGTGAAATGATCGATCAACGTCATGTAACGATAGCTGTGGTCAACAGAGAAGAAAAATCAGCTTGATAACGCGAAACACAATATTTGACTATAGAATTGAGAATTGCGAACGAAAGTTGCTACGAGGGACAAAAAATTGGCACTGTTCCAAACGGCTGGATATAGTTAGGTTGTGATAGATTTAGACACCTAACGACAATAATGAGACAGGTGGCAGGAACACATGGAAAGAGACGGAATGGAATGGAATAGAATACTTGTCCCCACCAAGTGCAGTTAAAAATGGTTTGTAGAAGGGTGTGCACCAGATTTTTCCTGGATGCTAAAAATGCTTTAAAAATCCGTGCACAGAAATAGTATGTTCTGATCCCTAACGTATTTGAAGTCCCCACCAAAATCCATTCAATCTAAATCAACCTCTAATCTAAATCTAAAAAATCTAAAAAAAAATCTAAATCGTCTAAAATCTAAATCGTCTAAAATCTAATCTAAATCCTCCGCCTTCTCTCCATTTTCTCATTTTCCTTCTCCGTTCCCCATTCTCCTGTTCACTCGACACTCCCATAGACTTTTATGAGCGATAATGAAATTTCTTTTTTGGTGAATTTGAAGAGTCAAATGGCAATAAAATCAGCCATTCACTGTCAATTATCTCTCGTTTCATTTTGTTAATGCGCTTGAGAATGTAGGGTGAATTCTCAATAGATATAGTACTCGGATGGGTTACGGTAGGGGCAGATGCGAGTTGGCAGTTGGAGAAAACTAAAAATGAATTATCATGTAATCCAAAAAAACATGAATTTTCAATTGTCATGTGGGTTTTACCATAATTCGAATTTTTCTGAAACTTGCTTGTTGAAAAATGTATTTGAAGCTAGATAGTACCAGAAAGCGCCGAAACAATCACCCCTCTCTATTTCTCACATCTCTCTCGTTTTTTTCTAAATTTGAATGACGAATGGTTATGTTTACGATTCAGAACGGAGGAGAGTGAGTCGTCAAAAAAACTGTTTCGAAAACATTCGAAACATGATTTCGCAATGTTTTTGGTTAGGTCATTTGGCACCGCTGCCTCGCGTACACTATCTCACTGTTGATGAAGAGAAGTAACCGAATTTAATATACGGGGACGGTTTGGTCTCTATTTAACTAAACAAGAGAATAAGAAATAATCTTCTAGTTTGGCTCTTGTCATTTATTAAAAATATATATATATATACAATTATAACAACTTTTAAAAAGGTAGTAAAAATATAAATAAAAAGACAATTAAAACTCCAAGTTCGCCGATCTCATTTTTTTCTCCATTTTCTTGGTGCGGAACGGCTTTACAAATGGGTATGTCGGCCATGCCCATAACTTCTCCTTTTGGCGAGCTATTGTTTGCGGTTTGCAAAACCTTGCTTTGCTGCTCGGAGACAGTCCCGGATGATGGTTGCTGCAAAAAGAACATTGATTTTTGTATACGTAAAACATCAATAGAACTTACGATTCAAAATAACACGGCAGTTCTGCAGTACCATTTGTGAAGCTCCATCCTTCTTCTTTTTCGCATGCTCCACAACTTTTCTCTTCCTTTCTTACTTCTTGTTTGGTCGACTGAACTCGTCACTGTCGCTCTAAAAAGTATAATTTGTGATGTGTTTGTTGGATAATTCAATCGGAATCCCATATTCGAAAAATGTACTTACCATGACAGTGACAATCAAATAGAAAATTAGAATTTTGAAAAAATAGTAAAACAGGGACCTCGATTCCGGTACAAGGTCGAATACAGTTGAAAAACATGAATCACAAAGGGAAGAAGATCATCATGAAGGTAACTGATGACTATCCATAGTCCTCACCGTCCTTTTATACTGCGGAGGGGGGAGGAGTCCCTCTCTTTTCTCTTTGTTCTGGTGTCGGCTGCCTTCTTTGCGGGAAGGTGTCGCTTGCTGTTATGAGATGAAAGGCCTTTGGGTCTTTTTTGAAAATCCCTGCCAGCGCAACTCTTTTTCCACAGATTTCCCGAGAATATATTTGGGCCCGGCCCGGCTCGGCCCGTTTTGAAATATGTCTTGAAAAAAGTGAAAATTTGAATTTTTAAAAAATTTTTTGAATTTTTTTTGAAAAAAAGTATAGTTTTCGACTATAAATTCAAAATTCAATCAAAAGGTATTATGTGTGATACTTTAAGCACTTTAACTCTGAATATTTGAAATTTTTCAAAAAAGTTTGTGAAAAGTGAGTGCTCATTTTTGAACCCGATTTTTGACAAGTCTGCAAATATCTCATTCTGAAAAACTCATTTATTTTTATGGTTAAATAAGAACATTGATATTGTCATACAAGCAGAGAAAAAATAAAGTAGTGGCTAAGAACAAATGTCCATATGTGTGTCTGTTAGCAAATATGCATATTCAATGTAATTCGTAAAAAACCTTTTTCAGAATTTTCCAAAGCGGCTACCATAAGAATTTTTGCAAACTTTCCTTGCGTGAACTTCAAAAATCACGTTTTTTAGATTTCAAATAATTTTATGCATTGCTCATAGAGAGATCGTGCCAGACGGTGCCGTACAAATCGCTCCTTCCTATTTCTCTTTATTTCTCGATTTTTCTGATTTTGAATGACCAATGATTATGTTTATTACTCAGAACGGAGGACAGTGACCTTTTCTCGTCAAACAAACTGTTTCGAAAACATTCGAAACATGATTTCGCAATGTTTTTTGAAAGGTCATCTGGCACCGCTGACTCGCGTACACTATCTCACTCTTGATGAAGAAATGTATACGATTTCAATAGACGGGGAAGGTTTGGTCTCTATTTTACTGAACAAGAGAAAGGAAAAAAAAACCTTCTATGTAGTTTGGTTCTCGTTTTATATTCAAAAAACAAAACGTACATGTGTTTTTGATTAGAGGAAGACATAAAAAAAGGAGAGCGGTGCAGGAGAATAATACTTAATGCTACACTAGAATGGAATAACTATCGATACGAATAAAACAGTTCTATTCATTCGTCTTTGATGTGAGTCATATTGAAGTGACGTTCCAGATGATGTAGTTGCTGGAACTCCTCCAAGCAGAAATTGCATCGAAAAGCATTCTTGTGAGCATTGCTCATATGAGCATGGAGATCTTTGACTTGTGAGAATGAGAGTGAGCAAATGACGCAGCCAAACGGATTCATCATTGTTAATCGAACGCTACACGGGATGGGTAAGGTGACTCCTCCGCCTGAAAATGGAAGTTTTGCAGAGGGCTTCTTAAAACTGCCTAATTTTTCTACCGACCTTCTCCGAAACTATTTTTGATGGTCGAAAAATGAATAAATGCTTTGATCGAGCTTACCATTAGGTTGACTACTCGAATTTCCATCCTGAGTTGGACCGCGTGCTTTTTCTTGTTTGATTGGCATATTCAGATTCAACAATTTGTTCGTCTCTTTACTTCCAAATAAATGACTTGCAGTTTTTGATGCACCGGTATCTTTCTGGTTCAATGGAAGGAATCAAAGCTGTGCGAAATTTTTGGAAAAATTTTTTTTCGGTTTTTCGGTGGTTTTCAAAAAATTTTGAGGCGAAAACATTTACGGTAAAAAAAATTTGCAGTGCAAACTTTTCGAAAAAAAAAATCGCAAATTTTTTGGATATTCCACCTGAATTTAGCAAAATTTAAGTAACAAAAATAGTTATTTTTGATTTTTCCAGAAATTGTTCTAACTTTGTACTCAAAAACTGGTTTTTGGTGATCTATCTTCAAAATACTCAAGTTTTCATACTAATTCAAGATTTTGGTCTTTGTAAAACATTTTTTCAGACAGTATTCTTGAAATAGTTTTTCGTTGTTTTTTTCGGTCAAAAGTTTTTTATTTTTGAAAATTTTTTCGCACAGCCCTGGTAGGAATGTAGCAGATTTATTTTACTAAGGCATAAGTGGGAAAATTAATAAATAAAAGAGGCAAAAAGGGGAGGAGTGAAAAATCAAGAATTTAGGTTTCGGGAGTGACAACAATTGCTGCCACAGCAATCGTCGTTCACTAATTACATGCAAGTAAGAGATTCTTTATATACTGCATTTGGCGTCACGTCATCTGTCTCCGTCTCCCGATATAGCATGATTCTTCGTCCGGTTGGGTGTGGTCACTCCGCATTCCATTCTCGTTTTTCTCTCTTGACTGTGTCGATAAGAAATCAAATAGGTGTTTGATTGGCGCCATTTAAATTAGCCTTGGCAGAAAAAAAAGATGATAGTGTCCGGCGGTCGAGAGATGAGAGGAGGAAGTCGTCAGTCGAAAAGGATGATAGGGTCAATTCATCAACGTGGACAGATTTGAGCGGAACTGAAATATTCGGAAATTTCGGAAATCTGAACATTTTCGAATTTTATTTTCAGACTCGGAAAAATTCCGAATTATTCTATTTGGAAATTCGGGAAATTTTGGAAAGTCGGTTTTTCAAATCTTTCATAGTCAAAATCCAATAAACATGCAGCAAAACCTAAAAATTTTGTAAATTTTCTCGGAAATCGGAAATTTCCGAAAGTTTCGAAAAAAGTCGGAAATTTCGGAATTTCTGATTTCTGTTCCGCATATCCCTGATCGGGGGCAGAGGTTCTTTATCTAATGTCCATTAGTTGCGTCATCCTGGCGCAACACTCGGGGCTTTTCTTTGGGAGTAGATGATTTATTGAATTTAAAAAAAAGCATAGTGTAAATGAAGATTAGAACTGTGGAAAAGAAGGGTTAATAAGGAAAGACAAGGCAAAACTATTAATCTAAATGTAAGTTTGAAAAAAAAAGAGAAACAAGACAATTTTTGGAAAGAATATTCCAAGATCAATAATAGACAAAAATAATAATTGACAGACGGGTCGACGATGTAAAAGAATGCAGAAAAAGAGTGCGGAGGTGCAGTGACGGGAGAACACAATTTGGCTCGCTGGTAATAAAGGAAGTAGGGAATGTGAATAGAGGGAATATGGAATGTCAGATCTTTGTGAGTCGGGAAAACATTATATGGACAGAAAAAAGATAGAATTAAAAACTTCGATACCTCTCCTCCTTTTTTTACCACTGCACATATTCTGTGTGAGGGAAAGACCTGGGCCAACATATATGTAGCTGTTATTGACAAATGGGTAGGCAAGGGAGAAAAAAGAAGGAGAGGTGTGTAGAGCACATAGGGGGGGGGGGGGGATTAAAGGAGAAGTTCGGTCTCTATTCATTTTTCATTCAGTGCCGTCCAAACAAGTTATTGAAAAAATTGCCGATTATCTCAAATACGTCTGGGATGATTGGAACCGGCGGAACCTGAAACAAACACAATTAATTATTTAAGTTTGGATTTGTTTTTAACTTACCGAACCGATACTGCGCGTTGTCTCCTGGCGGCGGACCATGGGGATCGGTGTCCCGCAAACAATTTGCTGGTGGTCATCTTGGTGTTCATCGTCAGAGCGATGCTGAAAAAAAGAACTAGTATTTTCAATTATTTTTCTTGGTTTCTTTCAACTTACAGGGATCAAACGGATTTGGGTGAGCTGGGCCGCGAAAGTCACGCGGCGGCGGCCTCCGACGCTCAAGGCCCGTGGTCTGGCAGCCAGCGCTCTTCTCGCAGTACGTGGCTGAAAATTTAAAGTTGATGAATTCAAATTGCCGTTTTTTTTTCAACTTACCGAAACGCTGCGGCCTCTATTCTGGCGTCGTAGAGCGCCAGCAGCCACACGCTGGCGTCTCGCGACTGCTCCTGGGGGCTGAAAAATTGTGATTCAAAAAAAATTTTGTACAAACTATATTTGTCAAGGCCCGGCTGTTTTGGCGCCTAAATTGAAATTTTACATTTTTTAAATTTTTTTTAAATTTTGGAATTTTTCGCAAAAAAGTCAAATTTTTGACTATCATTCAGAATTAGAAAAATTTCTGAAAATTCATCAAAACTCGGAGCCCTGTGGTACAAACTCACGGAATAATTTCTCATGATTGGGCGTGGTGCGCGGGATGATCGGCGCCGAGTGTGGGCTCCCGCAGCTGGAGGAGCTGCGACTAACGGAGGTTGGATCACGACGGTTGCCGGTTGTGGCTGAAAAATTTAAAGTTAATCAACTCATATTTACGTTTTTCCAGCTTACCGAGACGCTGCGGCCCTTATTCTGCTGTCTTGGGGAGGCACCAGTCACACGCGAGCGTCTCCCGACTACTCCTGGCGGCTGAAAATAAAGATTGATGAAAAAAAATTTTTTTTAGACAAACTCACGGAATAATCTCGCATGATGTGGCGTGGCGCTGCGCGGAATGATCGGCGCGGAGTTGAAGAACCCGCTGGAGCCACAATCGCCACAGGGGCTGCGATTGGCAGTGGCTGGACGGGTACGGTGGCCGCTGGTGGCTAAAAAAATTGAAAATTGAATTAAACTTCGACTTGGTTATTTTATTTTTCCAACTTACTGTGCTAGCCAAGGCCTGAAGGCTCGAGGTCGCTCGTCTACCCCATGCAGCTGGCGGCTGAAACATAGAAAGTTATGAATTCAGCTTCACATTTGCCTAGTTTTTCACTTACAGAGTAATCTCGGTTGATTACTCGCCGGACTCGAGAAGAATGGCGGGTGGATTTGTAGATTGGTGAGTGGGAAGGCATCGTTGTGTTGTAAAAACTAAATAAAATGGAAAGTAACGGAGAACGGAAAAAAACTAATGAGAGAGGGAGGGATAATGGTAGAAGAGATGTTAAATTTGTCTAAAATTTTTAGTTTTTGATAGAAATTGTGTAGGGATGTGCGGAGCGGAAATTGGACCAAGTGGAGAGACGCAGACAATTAGTGCGTCTCGTTTCTCTGCACTCTCCTACTCTCTACGTCCTAATTTTATAAAAAAGCATATTTGGACGGGGTGAAGAGATATCGAAAGGGTGAAAAATGATAACATGTAGGAAATTTCAAGAACTACATTCTTGTTGTTAACAAATTTTGGTTAGCTTCGCCCACTTTTGATATAGAGTGGTTGGAAAACAGTTCAACTCTAAGTTGTTTTACTCAAAAATCGTTTTTAGTTGTTTTGACTTTAATCTGTGACCATTTTCCTATGAAAATCCACAAGAACTCCTAAAATAGATAAAATAAGATACCATTTATCAAAATTCTTATTTTTGAGGTTATTTCGCTCTCACCAACTTCTAAGCGGTGTATATCAATAATGGGCGGAGCTACCCAAAATTTTTCAGAAACAAAAATATAGCTCTTGAAATTTCCCACATTTCATCACTTTCCACTTTCTCAATGTCTCTTCACCCCACCGAGATATGCCCTTTCGGGCATTTGTGGCGAGACGCAGACAGTCAGAGCGTCTCGTTTCTCTGCGCCTTCGTACTCTATACCTCTTTATTTTTGGAGGGAAACTATTTTTTCCGAAATTTATATTTTCCCATGATGATAGCAAGAACGGAAATCAGAAATTCCGAAATTTCGGAAATTTCCGATTTCCGAGGATTTTTTCGGAAAAATTGTTTTCCTAAATTTTCGAAACTTCGTATATAAATTGATGCAAAACTAACGCGAACGGTGCCAAAAAGTCACACCGGAGTTGAAATTCAATAAATTTTTAGTTTTTACTGCATATTTATTGATTTTGACTGAAAAGTTTGAAAAAAAAACCGAGTTTCCGAAATTTCCGGATTTTCCGAAAACAATAATTTGGAAAAGTTCCGATTTCCGGAAGTTCCGAAATTTTCAGGTCTGCACATCTCTGGTGGTATGTATTCTGATTGCGCAAATTTGGTTTCATGTTTCCTATTATTTTCAAACACTACCCAAAATTAGTAACAGTTATGTGTAAAGCTCATTTTCAAAGCAGACGGGGAAAATTATCAGAGAATTTTACGAACTTTTGATTTCCGAAAAATCTAAATATTTCAAACACCAGGTCGCATCACAGAAAAATCCCTGGTGGTTTATGTTTTCTCTACAAAACTTATCAAATGAACAAAAAAAATCGGTACTCTATTACAATGACAAAAATCCCTGCCCCTATCGAGAGACAGAAGATCGATTAGAATAGTTGGAGAGTGTTCATAAGCTAACGCCTTGCCCATAACATAAGTCCCGCCCACAGAGTATCGGGTTACACCCGACACTATCGAGGAGACCTGTACGAATGGCTGGCGAACGGCTGCGAGGGGACACCGCTACTAAGCCACGCCCCTTGGCACCATGCCAAGAAGTTTTCTGACCCAGAAATTTTATGTTTGAGAGGTGTGAAATGAAGAGAAAAAGTTGATTTTGTCTATTCCAAAATTTTGCATTTGATAAACGTGCACAATTAGAGAAATGTGGTTTCATATCATTTGCAAACTGATAAAATAAATACGTGTCAAGGCCTGGGGGTTAAGCCCGGCCCTAATGCCCGGCTACTTGGCGCCAAAATTCTAATCGCGTCATATTTTCGACTTTCATTCAGAATTAGCAAAAATTCTGAAAAATTATCAAAAATTATCATTTGAAACACGATTTTAGTTCTCAAAAATGTGTAAATTGAAGTTTTTCTATCGCTTGTTACGTCTTTAAAGTTTCCGATTTTCCAACTTTTGCAGGCACGGCTCCTCTCGATTTCCACTTAAGGAAGCTTTTTCAGAAAGTCAGACAATCAGAAATCATGCGCCCAATGCACTATACAAGTAAAAAATCTCCCACCCCTCTTCCTTCTGTCGTTCTGTCCAAGTTGTGTTTGTCCGAATGTCCCTCTCATCTGTGCCCTGTCCAATGAGAGTCAGAGAGAGAGAGAGAGCAGAAATGTGTTAGCCTGCTCGTTTTTTGGGAAGGTATCAAGTATCCTATCCCTGTCCAAAGGCGCGCATTCAAACGACCCCCGACGAGGGTGTTAATTTGTTTATACGAGTGTCTTATACTAAGCGATACACTTGCTTCTCGGTAAAGGTCACCAGACGTTTTCTTTGATTTCCGCAACAGTACCCCCTTCGCTCTCTCTCGCGACACAAAAACATAATGCAGGTGTTCGCGGTGTCACATCATCATAACACATGTTGTTTGAAAGAGAAGAGAGAAGGAAAATGCGCAGGGGAAAAAGTGGGAAAAGGGTATCGTAGAGTGTAGAGAAGCTGAGGTTCTGTGAAAAAGAGAGAGGGTACTGAGGAAAAATTTACTAAGGAAAAAGAAAAAAGAAAGAGACCAGATTGCAGAAAATAGAAAGAAAAAAAAATAGAGCCTATTCTGATTAGATCGAGATCCCAAAAACATAATTTTTTGAATTTCCATTCAGACTTCTGTTCCGTTATACAGTTGATGAAGAATTCGTGTAAAATATGTTGATCAAATCGCAAAAAATGGGTGGACTCAATGTTTCATGTTTGACATGTTGCTGTTTTTTGAACTTGTTTCAAATCCATGAAGTGTGATCTTCCTTTTGATTAAAATTTTTCGGGTTTTTTAAAAATTATTAATGTGAAAAAAATATGATGAGAAAAGGGAATGTACAGTAACGGACAAAAATCTATCAATTTTTGCTGTTTTCAGTTGAAATTGCCCAACTTTGAGGGTGTGTCATGGTAATTCTGATTGACCCATCAAATAAATTACTAATAAATCATAGAGATCAAAAATAGAGCTTTATCTTTGAGGATCGCAATTTTTTTGTACTGGCTCTCCCTAGCAAGTTACGTATCGACAAAGTAATTTCTCCCTTAAATCGACCAATTTCAGTGCAAAATAGTGCGATTTTTGAGCTGTCGTCTTAGAATTACCATAACTCACTAGGGCGGGTCCGTTCAAAAAAAATGAAAACTACAAAAATGCAGTTCTAATTTTAATCTCTATGATTTATTAGCTATCTTTTTGATGGGCCAATCAGAAGTACCATGACATACCCTCAAAGTTGGGCAAAATCAACTGAAAACGGCAAAAATTGATAGATTTTTGTCTGGTACTGTATTGTATTGAGGCTTACTAACATGTTATTCATGATTTTGATTCTACAGTACCCCTCTGGCTTTCTTATTTCTTTACAGTATCCTCGCTCTTTTCCCGCTGTACTCTATTTTTTGCAGTCCGGTCTCCCCCACTCCCTCTCTCTCTCTCTTTTCTTCCATCATCCTTCTTTTTCTGTATAATGTCCTTTCTTTTTTTTTCTACATTATCCCCTTTTCCCTCTTTTTCACTTCCCTTCCCCAACTCTCACGTATCTACAGTATTCTCTCTCTATTCTACAGTAACCCTTCTCCCATTTTTCTCCACAGCACATCCTTCCTCTGTTGAAAGACTTTTTGATCACTTTTACTGAAATGGAGAAAAGGAAAAACCTTCTGGTCTGTCTCTTTTTTTATTATTGAGAAGAACAAAAGTACCAAAAACCTTAAACATTATTAAAGACATGTGGGAAAAGACAGAACCACAAAATGAGGGCCATACAGACGAAAAGGGCAATGAGGGCTTCAGAGCTTATCTCATGCTCCTCCTGTTGGAGTGGTGGCGGCGGTGGAGTCGGTGGTGGTGTGGGTAGGAGGAATTCTTCTTCTGGGGTCGGCTGAAAATGAAAAATAAGAATTTCAATTCGTAAATTGACACTAGATTTGTCTTACCGAGAACCGACGAGGGGGAATCGGGACGCGTCTAAAGCAACGGACCTTGGCAATTGGCGTCATGACGATGGCGATGTTCTAAAAAAATATAGTGGTGAGAAGAACCTGAGAAAAAAGCGAATATCATAAGATCCAAAAGTTTTAGCTAAAAATAGGGTAACAAGACCAAAGAAGCTGAAAATTGACACTAACCCCTATCAAGAGAATATACCGTAAAAACCGTATTAGAACGACACCTCCAATAGAACGACAGCAAAATTAAGCTTCGAAAAATAGAGCGACAACCTATAGTTTAGTGAGGTCACCGTGACAAGCCCGACCTAAACCATAAGTCCTGCCCACACAAGTATCTGGTTACACGAGACACTATCGAGGAGACATGTATGAATGGTTGTGGTTGACAGACAGCTGTGAGAGGAAACCGGATAATAGCCACGCCCTTTACAGTTACGGATTAGCATAATGCCAACAAAATATATTTTGATACATAAAATTTTTTTTTCGGTATGAAAAAAAAACAAAAAGAAAATAATAAGGTTGCAGTGCGATTGATTCCTGATAACAAAAACTTAATTGTTCACAATTTTTGTGAATGAAAACCGTGCTTCAAACAACAGATTTTTCCGACGACGGTTTCTCAGTCGCAACCGAGCAGAATGTTTCAAAAATCCTTCAAAAGTATAGCTAAACGTCCGAACTACAATTCATGCACGCAAAAATTCCATGAAAACGTTTCTAAGCGCGTATAAAAGGTTCATTTGAAAACTCAACTAAATTAAACCGCACTCTCTCTCGATTTCTATTTGAAGAGGCCCTGGGCAGAGGTGGGCGCCAATTGAAAAGAGTGAAACCGTGCTCTGTTGCTACGGAAAATATAGAAGAGAGGAGGGAGGAGGAGGCACTCCTCGTTTGCAGCACTCTCTCGTCGTGCAAAAAAAGAGACAGGGAAGAGAGGAAGTGGTGAAACTTTGATACGAAAAGTGCAAAAACTATCAGCAGAAAACATCTTCTTTCGATTCATGGAAAAATGATAATCATTATTCTGAACCGAAACATTCGAAAAAAAAGTCAAGAAAAATGAGCTTTTCGGAGACAAAAATTTCGAATTAGTATGAAAACTTGAGTATTTTAAAGACAGTTCTCTAAAAACCTGTTTTTGAGTACAAAATTATCATTTTTCGAAATGTTTTTTCGAAAATTATCCGAATATTTTTTGATTTTAAAATATCGTGTCTTACTATCAGTGAGGAAAAGAAAATACTGTTGTGGGCTCTCTATCAAGCGCACAGATCTTTTAAAATGTCAGGAGAAATTGAATGTAATGGAGTTAAAGAAATTGAGAGATTTGAACAATTGTAAGGAATATTCAAATTTCTTGGACGACCTTGTACTTTGACCTAGTGACATTTATTTATATATATTTTATATAGTCTTCACAACACACCAATTCACAACACCAGCCGGTGCTCTAGTGCATCGAACAAGGCCAGTACTGTACCATTGGGTCATTTCGGACAAAAATACCATGAATACCAGATTTCCCTAGTACAGACCTACTCCTTTGAAGCAGTTTTTTTTTGAATATTTTTGCTATTTTGTTAGCTTGGTATTGCCTTTTCCCTCTCCGGATCTGGTACGCTCTCTAGGATCTTGGTATCCCATCGGGCAATATTGGGAGTTTATTAGAGCATATCTAGGACAGTTCTCTAATGCATTCTTCCTTAACAGCACTATTTCCTAATCCTCTTTACAAGACTCGATTCCTCTAGTCACTGACCTTTTCTTTGAGCCCAGACGCTATTTTCCCGATATCTTCGCGAGGCAATCTGTGTCTCTCGGAATTGAGAGAAACTATTAGCTCGGCACTGTTCTCACAACTGCGCTCTACCGAAACCGCGAGAAGAAAAGGGAGACTTGGCACGTTGCCAGAAGGAGGCATCTGCCAGAATTGAAGAGGGGAAGGTACACCACTACTCCAACTTGCATTACGGAATCTCAAGTAACCACAAAATTTGAATTTGTCCACTTTTTTGAATCTTGCGATTAGATTCTAGAACATCTAACTGAGATTTAAAACAATCTCAGTTAGCCTCAGCAAAAAAGTTAGCCTCAGCAAAATCTCACTTATGTTAGCCGCAGCAAAATCTCCGTTAGATTCAGAAAAATCTCAGTTAGCCTCAGCAAAAAAATTAGCCTCAGCAAAATCTCAGTTAGCCTCAGCAAAATCTCAGTTAGCCTCAGCAAAAAAGTTAGCCTCAGCAAAATCTCACTTAGCCTCACTAGGGAAAGATCTCGAGTCAAGATGGAGTTAAATGTCGAGACCTATATGGTTGGAAAGAAAATCGGCTGGGATTTCCAAAACTATTTTCAAATTTTGCTAAACGCTTCCAGGAACCGAGAAAACTAAGCTCAAAGTTCAAGCTCTGACCTCCATTCTTAACCATACAAATCGTTCGAATGGGAGGTAAGGGAGAGCTACTTTCTTCACTCCCCCGATAATCCACGTTTCCCAACGGTTGGTTGGTCGAGTGGGTAAGAGGTTGGGTTGTGGTGCTGGAGGTCAGGGTTCGGTTCCTCTGGACGCTATTCGTTTTTTTCTTTTTTTCTTTTTGGATTTTCTGTTTTTCTGGAAATGGATTTTATCTATTTTTATGGGTTTTAATGATTTTTTAACAAAAGAATCTATGGAAAAATTGACTTTATTAAATTAAAAAATTATAAAACATTCAGGCATATTCAACTATTTGGGCACAGATGGGGGTTTATGATGGCCAAGTGAGATAAACAGAGATAATCGTCACATCTCCCACAGTGAAGAAAACATACATTATCACATCCATTGACTGCGCAGATTTGGAGCTCTACCCCATTGCATAAGTATTTGAGTGGACTTTGGAATGGAGTGTAGACATCTATGTAACCGCTTCTATTCCATGAATATTGGGTGAAATCTTTGAATCTTTTTGAACTAATTTGGTGGAAAAGCACCGAGACCATCGTTATTTGGTTGTTTCTTTGTGCGATGACGTAGTCGGGGTAGAAAGCAACCGCGTGTGAATTGAATCTCTTCAGGAGGGCCTGGAAAGTATGAGTAATTTATTTATACCGAATTTCTGCTTTTTCATACCTTCCATGGTCCATTCCAGTAGACGTCAAGTGGCTGAATCATTGACGTACAATGTGGTGGTATGTTCCTGATTGTAACATCTGTTCCCGGTGGCAAACAGCTTCTGATCTTTGCATGATCCTTGAATGGAGGCCAAGAATCGAGAAGCAAGAACAATTTCTTCGGAACAGATGGGATGAAGACACAGGAAGTCAGGAAATCACACATCAACTCCTTCGTCATGATATGGGATTTAGCAGCTCGAACTTCCAAGTTTGGGGTGTGGGGAATAGGCTGGGATTTTGGGAATTGACCAGTAGGCTCCGACATAACCATGTATGCCTTCGGTCCCATCGTGCCATCGGCGAAAAGAACCGGCATGAAGGTGAAGGAGTGAGTGAGCGATGACTTGGCCTGAACGGAGCGAACCACAGTCTAAAAAAGTTAATTTTTATTTGGAGTTTATATTCTAACAGTGGGATACCTTTTCCCCTCCAAAAGCCAGGCTTCTTGCTCCGTGGAGTTCCTTCTGAATCCCTGTTTGATCACAATTTAGGATCATCGATGGTGAGAATTGGGGCATTTCTTGCCGAGAAGTCTTTACAAACTCCTTCGATTGTTTCTCAAGTTGATCCTGGTTTAACATGCACCTCTTTGTGACAAACTTTGTGATCCGCCGGGAAACAATTCTGAAAATATACCAATAGAAATGATGTTCTAAAATCTGAATTTACCTCCTACTCGATTTCCAACGAGTGATCCATTTATGACTTGCAAGAAATCCGACGACGTTGAACTCTTTTCTGTTCAAGTCTAGAGTCAATGACCGCAAATCTCTGTCGTGAAGAGTGAGGCCTTCATTTAGTCGTTTCTTGACTTCTTCAAAAAGACGATCAGCCAGAATGGCAAGAAGTCGAAATCGGTCTCCTTTGTATGAAGCTCCTTCGTTCTCAATATCTCGTAACTTCTGGAGATGATAGTTGGTAGATAGCCAACGGAAGCGACTGTACATTGCTTGCGCAGTTCGATGTCCTTTTGAAGTGTCTCTGTAGTAGGATAAGGCTTTCTCAACATCTTCTTTGTTGACCCATCTGTCCCCGAATCGGAAGGTTTGGTTGGGAGAAGCATCATCACTATCCAATGCCTGGAAAACACATAGTGAAGATGATAGTTGCACGGTCTCCCAAAGTCCGAGTAAGAACTGCAAGGAAATTTTCGATCTCCCCTCCCGAAACGAAAAATTTGAGAAATTTGCAGGTCTAAAAGTGAATTTTTTAATTTTTAGCGTGAAGCTAAACATGAAAAAGCCACTTCAATAAAGGTTAATGTGGTGAATACATCAAGGAAAAACACTTATTCTTCGAAAAACCATGATATCATGTCTTTTGAGTGTTGCATTTGATGATTTTACACAAAATTTATTGGCGAATTCTCGGCTTCAAACTATATCCAGCCCACTATTTCTTGACGTTTCGACCTTTATTATAGCTCAAAAAATCCGCAATAAATAGATCTTAATTTATTATGGATGGGTCACTTTTTTGCCGAATAAGTTTCGAGAAATAATGGAAAAACCGATTTTTCAGGCCAAAACTTCGATCTGTATCAGGGCCTCTATTTTTGCTCTAAAAATAGTTTTATTTTTTCCGAAATGTTGCTTTTGCCTTTCTCGTTATTTGTTATGGACAAATTTCACTTTTTATTTCCTTTATTGTTCGTAATTTGAATAAAATCAAAATTTTCAGTTGAAAAATTAATAAAAAAATATTTTTGACTACTGTAGCGCGCGGCCTTTGCGCTCCACTGAGAACTTTCGCTTGCAGTTGTTTTTCGGGGTTTGGGAGACTGTGAGTTGATTGAAAATCCAGATTAACTCACATCAAACTCTGGTGCTTCCCAATCAACATCTTCTTCAATCTCGATCACATCTTCTTCTTCAATATCCATTAATCCATTTTCCGCTTCCAGAATGAGACCAGCTAGTCTATTGGCAAACATCGCTTCTTTTCGAGATACCTCTGGATTCCCGGGAATGTCCCCATATTCCTCAAATTTCTTCAGCAGACGATGGAGAACGGTGACAACGTGGAAATCCATGAGAATAGTAGGAAAAAAAAATGAAAAAATGCAAAAATAATCATAAAATGAAAGAAAAATCTGCCTTAAATACCCAACTAAATATCTCTGCGAGCCGAGTTATGAGCTCTTAAACTTTTCATATGGGCAAGCTTTTTCACATGGAATTACAAATCGGACATATATACGCCATTACTCAGTTAAATTTGTGTTCCCCAGCGGTTAGTTTAAAAGCGAAAAGTTTAAAAGCTCATAACTCGGCTCACAGAGACATTTAGCAGGTTTTGACTGCAGAAATGGACTCCTCGTGGTCGAAAGTACCTATGACCAAATTTATAGGTCGTTTGAAAGTGGCGTCTCCAAATACTTCCCTTGTCAGCAAAATCTCAGTTAGCCTCAGCAAAATCTCAGTTAGCCTCAGCAAAATCTCAGTTAGCCTCAGCAAAATCTCAGTTAGCCTCAGCAAAATCTCAGTTAGCCTCAGCAAAATCTCAGTTAGCCTCAGCAAAATCTCAGTTAACCTCAGCAAAATCTCAGTTAGCCTCAGCAAAATCTCAGTTAGCCTCAGCAAAATCTCAGTTAGCCTCAGCAAAATCTCAGTTAGCCTCAGCAAAATCTCAGTTAGCCTCAGAAAAATCTCTTTAGGTGTGTTCTGTAAATTATTGCATTTTTGTCGACTCTCTGAATCCCCACTTCATTGTCACCCGTGTCCCCCTCATCTCTTTCCTTCCCCCTTTTTCCCCTGCTCCTCGCTTATTATTCTACAGTACTCAATAAACATATATATTCCAAATACCACTGAACCACCTGCGCCATTCAAAGAGTCCTCATCCTACAGTGACCTCTTTACTTAGCGTCAGCAAAATCTCAGTTAGCCTCAGCAAAAAAAATTAGCTTATCTTGAAACAATCTCAAATTGTAAAAAAACCAGTTACATTTCGCAACCATACGGCATCAGAAGTAGTGATTAGGGGAATCGAGACGTTTACTATTGAGAAGTAGAGGAGATTCAAAATGGGAATCTTCACACAGTTTCCTTCGATATGAAGTGTCTTGGCCTTTTCCCATTGGACAGACTCACTAAGGTCTTTGAGGTTCCACGGTTTTGGAATGTCTTCTTCAGCGACATTAAAAATACGAATATCTCGCAACTAGTCAGAATGTAAGTGTTAGACCACCATCACAACAATTAATTTGGCTTTTTTTGTTTTTTATAGAGAATAATCAACCAAATGCGGTTGGTATAATTAAACCTGATATGCGATCTATATACGATCCATATGCGCCACACGTTTTCCGCCGACCGCGCGTGGACCCATATGGACACATCTAGGACACAACCCTGATTCTTTCTAGCTACATTTACGCTACCGTGCGATTACATATATGATCCTCAGCGGCTCACCTGTGTTTACCAATCAAGAAATTGTCAACCATAAAAATGTAGTTCTCAATACACGGATAATTTTATCTGTGATCAACTTTACTATCCATTTCCAAACAGCCGAGATACACTGCCTTAACCTCCTCAAAGGAAAGACGCGCTGGCGTTCCATAGGCGCGTTTTTCTTCCGTTTCTCAATGCCATACATTGCTTGCTCGTATACCAATCAAGAAATTGTCAACTTAAAAAATGTTGAGCACAATAAACGAAAAATCTTATCTGTTGACAACTTTCTTGTCAGCGTTCAAACAGCCGAGATACACTGCCCTATCGACATCGAAGGGAAGACGCGCTGGTGTTCCATAGGTGCGTTTTTTTTCGTTTCTCACTGCCAAAGATTGCTTGCTCGTATACCAATCCAGAAATTGTCAACTATGAAAATTTAGATCTCAATACACGGATTTTTTCAACTGTTATCAACTTTTGTGTCCGTCTCCAAATAGCCGAGATACACTGCACTAAGCTCCTCAAAGAGGAGACGCGCTGAGGTCGTATAAACGCGTTTTTTTTTTTCCGTTTCTCACTGCCATAGATTGCTTGCCCCATAGATTGCTTGTTAATCGAGAAATTGTCAACTATAAAAATGTAGATCTCACTACACGGATTATTTTATCTGTTACGAACGTTGTTGTCCTTTTCCAATCAGCCGAAAAACACTGCCCCAACCTTCTCAGAAAGAAGACGCGCTGGCGTTCCATAGGCGCTGATTGATGTATCAAATCCATACCCTTGTTAATTCAAAACAAAGAAAAAGTCGTTTTTTTTAATGAATCGCGGGACCTGTAGGAGAAAAGAAGTTTGTAGTATGGTTTTTTCCTCGTCACTTCAACAGCTGCGACTCGTGTCGAAATTGCGGTCCCCAGCGGTTTCGGGGATAAAAGAAAACAATATTTCTTCAAAGAAGTGATGAAATCTTCTGTTTTCAAGGCGCGAACTGTTCTAAGCATCTGAATATGTTTTGAGAAGCTGAAAAATTATACAGATTTATTTTCATCTGGATACACCAGGAATTCTATTTATTTTAATGTGATTAATGGTACATGATGATGGATAATTATAAGATGTTACACGATGATAGATCATTGAATGATGGTGACTATAAGATGGTACATGATGATAGATTATTGTATGATGGTGACTATAAGATGGTACATGATGACAGTCATTCGAAATAATGAACGAGTAAACTCTGAAAGAGAGTAAGTTTAGAGAAATACAAGTTTTGGGGAAAAGTAAGAAAAGAAGAAATTAAGTAAGCATCACGGGAAAAGAGAAGAAAGCTATTCACAAGGTTTTTAAATGACTGAAAAAAAGTAAATCTATGAAAGTGAATAAAGAGAATTATTTTAGATGAAATAATAAATTTTAAGATGAATAATAAAGTAATACTGTAGATAGAGTTTAATCAATGAAGACAGCAAGAATGAAATTGATCTAGTTTTTCTTGAAGAAATCGTGATTGAGGAGTTCTTCAACCGTTGGTCTTACATTCCAGTCAAGAACCATAGCGTACTGCAAGAATTCGAACAAGTGATCAGCGTGATATGAACGTTTGAGGCTCATCAAAGGTGGCGTATTTGGTTCTGCCTGTCCGTTATCATAAAGTTTGAGAGCGCCACGAACCTTCTTGCCTCTGGAAAAACAAGTTTAGTTTTATTTTATAGTCACAAAAGTGTGTATTTTGTCAAAACAATGAGCAAACACAATTGATTTCAGTGTTTTAATTATTGGTTTTTTTGTTTGTATTCACTCACCCTTTGATTTTCGCCACCTCATCCCATAACTCTGCTGTCATTCTTTGACCTATCCCATGCTGCAGGTTTCGGAAATACTGCACTTGTGGATGATCGGCGTGGTCAGGCCAGTATTCGTCAGTGCATGTATACATCTGAAGCATCATGATACAGAAAGACCAAAGGTCTGAGCATTTGTTGGGACGTCCTTGTACTCGATGTACTTTGTACATCTCCCACTTTCTTTTCCCCGCTCACATCCAATATGATTCATAGGCTTTTAGTCTTGAATCATTCTTTCTATCTGTTTTAATTGAATTCCTTCACCCACACACTTTCTGTTTGGCTCCGCCTCTGCCCAGTATAAAAGCAGAGGCGAGAGCTCATCTTTTATCTTTTAATAAAGGTTTAATTACCCAAGTTTTTCTGGTCTTGTTTCAGGCTGCTGGGTCCATGCCACCAATTTGACATGTCCAATTGTTCTCTGTCCAGTCCTCGAGTTCCGTGGTCAGCTGGGTTGTCTTCTGTTGCCACGTGTCCGAATTGCACTGGAATCTGTTTGTCCTGGATTGCTTTGGTGTCCTGATGGATCGACTTCAATCGGTTGTTGATGAATATGCCAACTTCTTTCACACCTGGCTTCTGTTTCAACCAGCTGAGAGCTATTGTACTGTCCGTGAGGATGACAATTTTGTCCACCTTGATTTGTCCGATCATCAAGGCTTCGAGTACTGTGCGGGTCTTCGAAACTCCCATTTTCAACGCTTGCATCTCCAATTTGGGAACTGTCCAGCTTTCTTTCAGAGGTTTCACTCGGCTTTTACCAAAGATGATGTTGGCTCCGAGATTGTTGACGATGTAGATGCAGCATGCTGTTGCATCTTTGCTGGCATCTGTGAATGTGACCAGAGTGTTTGACTTCGATTTCTCGATCACATTTCTTGGTATATTCCTGGAATATCCATTGCATTGGTCTACCAACATTTTCCATTGCTCTTCATGGGTTGTGGTGATTTTGGTGTCCCATTGATATTCGTCGTCCCAAAGATTCCTCTGGAACAGTTTCATTGGCAGGATCAGTGGTACCAAGTTCCCTGTGGGATCGAAGTTGCTTGCAATAGCACTTGATACAGTCCTTCTTGAGTTGGTTGCTTGATGCTCCATTGAGATGAAGACTCTCAAGTTGTCCGTTTCGGAGTTCCACTCGATTCCCAGAACTTTCATGATGACTTCTTGCGATCTGTCCTGCTCTGGAATGAGTTGATTCAGAATTTCTGAACTTGTCCTGTAGTCTCTCAAGTTCATTCCCATTTCGTTGAAGGTTTCTTTGCTGAACTTGATAATGTCCAGGGTTCCTTCTGTGGATTCATCTGTTGTCAGAATGACATTGTCCACGTACGTGTTGTTGAGGATTTGGTTAGCAAGATCGATATTCTCGCTTTGTCCGAGGTGGTGTTGAATAGTTGCTGCTAGCAAATATGGTGAGACATTGAGTCCGAACAAAACTCGAGTATAGCGGTATACCGCAATATTGTCCGGTGTTGGTGGTTTGTAGATGTCTTCCAACCACAAAATCCTGGTGACGTCTCGATCGTCCTCATGTAAGAAAACTTGTAAGAAAGCTTTCTCCACGTCTGCGGTGATCATCGTTGCTCCCGATCTGAGTCTCGTGAGCATGTCCGTTATGTCCGGTAGAATTGATGGTCCTTGGTAGATCATGTCGTTTAATGATGGCTTCCCTTTGAAGTGACTTCCTCCATCTACCACCATTCGACATTTGGTTGTGGTCTTGTGGGGTGTAAGCACTGCTTGTAGTGGATTGTAGTGAATGGGATTCTTCGTTGGAGTGTTCTTGTCCACTTTTTCCAGGAATCCTTTCTCGATTTGGTCCTTCATGACCTTGTCCATGGTTTCCAGAACTTCTGTAGAATGCTGTTTGACTAGTCCACAGAGTCTTTTTTCCGTGATCGACCAATTGTCCGGAAGAGATTCGATCTCTGGCTTGAAGGGCAATCGGTTGTAGTATTTTGTCTCTCTTTTTTCGACAGTTTCCTGTCGGTTTCAGCCATCTCTTCGGCCACTGGTCCCGTGAATTCTTCATTTGTCTTCATTTTCGTTTCTCGCCGTTGTTCTTCTTCGCGTTCACGAGCGGTGTCCGTCTCTTTGATGATGGAGAATTGGTAACTGATGTACTCAGTTTCTTCTTCCGACTCATCTCGGTCTGGCTTTCCGAAGGTTGTCTTCCCGAAAACCGTGTCCAGTAGGGTAATTCCTGATGGCAGTCTTTCCTGGATTGAGGGAATGATTTCTGGGATGTAGTCGCAACCAATTATGATGTATGGTTCTACATCCGTTTTGAGAGCGGGTTGGTTGAGCTTGATCTTCATTTCCTTGATGTATTGAAAATCTGATTCAGACATTCCCGTACGTCTCAATTGTCCGACCAGGTCTGTCGTTACATATGGATTGACCGTGATCTTGTTGTCCTGGTCCGTCATGAGCGTGATCTGGGTTTTCATGAAATGACCCCTTTCCGGAATTGGCTCCTTAAATCTTTTGAACCAGATTTCTTTCTCTCCGAGATCTGGTAGGTTCCATCTCTCCACTATTTGTCGAGAGATGTATGTTGTGTCGGCTCCCGTGTCAATCATAATTGACAGGTTGTCCCAATCGTTCAATTTTGGATTCCACGCTTTTGCCTGTACCGTTGGGATTGCTGCTGGACTTTCTTTTTGTTTCGAGAAAGCCACTGAGCTTGTCCAATCTTGGGCTTCTTCTCTCTCCATCTCTTCTTGGAGCCTGCATGTGACTGCTACAGTGTGTCCGCTGCCATTTGCTTTTTTCTGCTTGTCCTTTTCTGCTTCTTGCTTTGATGTCGCTCCTGTGTCCTTCTTTTTGAATGACTCGTACTTTCTGTAGCCATTGGTTTCCATCTTTTTGAAGCAGAGGGAATAATGGTGCGATTTGTCACAGTTTCTGCAGTTTCTTCTGTCGCACTTGTCTGGTGAGTGTCCTATCTTGAGACACTTCACACATCGTCCATCTGTTCGTATCATTTCCAGCCGTTCTTTCGGATCTGGATGTGTCCTGCAGTCGCTTCCCCAGTGTCCTTCTTTTTTACAGAATAGACAGTATGGGCTCTTGTTTTCCCTTGAGTGGAATTTGTCCGTTGTTGTTTTGTGTCCTGGATTCTTGTGGTTTGATCTTTCTCTTTCCGACTCTGCACTTTTGATGAGTTTGAAGAGCTCCTCCTCTTGTTTGATCACTTTTTCCAGGTCCTCCAGGATCCTGTTGAGTGTCCAATCGTCCGTGGGAGTGTCCAATTTCCTTCTGAAGATTTCTTCCTGGATCTTCTTGCTGAATTTCTGGACGATGGCATCTTTGAACATTCTGGTTTCTATGTTCTCCTTGAGATCCTGGAGTTGAGAACAGATGATGAAAACTCTCTCATAGAGTTTGCGTTGGTCTGGAATCGTGTTTGATTCCGACTTGTCCTTGTAGAGTTTGTTGGTGAGATCCGAGATTATGTCCTCTCGGTTGTTGTACTTCTTCTCGAGGTGATCCAGAGCCCGTTCGTAATTGTCCTCTGAAAGTTTGTACCTCGCAATCAGCTCCTTCGGTTCTCCTTCCAAAAGTTGAATCAGGAAGTTGAATTTGAGCAATTTCGGTTGATCGGATGAATGGACGAATGTCTGGAACATTGTCCAAAAATTCTCAAATTCCCAGCGGTTTCCTTTGAACTTGGGAATTCTGGGAATATCCCAGCGTTGTCCTTGTGGTTGTTGAGTGACTGTTGTTGCTGGTGGGAGATATACTGTGGATGGAGTAACTGGAGCTTGGCGATTTCTTCCTGCTGCCTTTTCACATCTCTTCAGCTCATAAGCGATCAGATCTGTGACTTCATTTGCTTCTCCAATAGCTGCCATCACTGCTGCGATGACGTCATCAGCCTTCTTTATCTCCTTGTCGTCTTCCAGGAGATCAACTTCCGCGTTGAACTCTCCTGTGAAAGTGTCCAATGTGGTGATCTTGGACTCCAGTAGGTCTTTGAATTTTTCCAGCTCGGTTTGGTGAGCTGAAATCTCTTCCAGTTGGAGGTCTTGCCATACTTCGACTTTTTCCTCCGCTGAAGTGGTTAGGGCCTTCAGCTTTTCAATGGCCACCTTCAGGTTGCCTTGCTTGTAGCTCAATTGAGACATGTTTCAATTGAGTTGTCCTTTCGACGCTGTCCGGAATTCTTTCTTCGGTTTTGTCCTTTGAACTTCGTTGACTTTCCGTTTTGGGCGGATTGTCCTTTGCTTTCTTCGACTTTCCGTTTTGGGCGGATTGTCCTTTTCTTCGTTTTGTTGCGATCGGTTGAGTTTGTCTCGATGATCTCAGTTGCCACGCGGGAATGTCCGGCTTCGTCGGTGTCGATGCACCATGAAACGCAGGGTTGTCCTTAGGGGTGCTCGCTCAACACTAAGATCCTCAAGACCAATCGTTACCTCAAACTTGGGTAATTAAACCTTTATTAAAAGATAAAAGATAAGCTCTCGCCTCTGCTTTTATACTGGGCAGAGGCGGAGCCAAACAGAAAGTGTGTGGGTGAAGGAATTCAATTAAAACAGATAGAAAGAATGATTCAAGACTAAAAGCCTATGAATCATATTGGATGGGAGCGGGGAAAAGAAAGTGGGAGATGTACAAAGTATATCGAGTACACTCCCGGCTTTCAGAAAAAGAAAAAGAAATAGAGAAATAGTTACAATGATAAATTATCTTGTGGTTGAGCCATTCCTTCGACGAAGTTGATGTTGCTGACTATTGTCCAAATGTGTTCTTTTGTCCTGGCGGCATCATTGAACTGAATATCTCTATGTGAAGAGAGAGGCTCCCGGCCGCAAAAGTGATTGGGTTGCGGATCCTTGATATCTCTGACCTTGCTGGTAACAGAGCGTTGTCCGGAACTTTATCCTGTCTCTTTTTGTTTGAGGCGTTATTCTCCTTTGCTTTCTTCGACTTTCCGTTTTGGGCGGATTGTCCTTTTCTTCGTTTTGGCGTTCCATAGGCGCTGATTGATGTATCAAATCCATACCCTTGTTAATTCAAAACAAAGAAAAAGTCGTTTTTTTTAATGAATCGCGGGACCTGTAGGAGAAAAGAAGTTTGTAGTATGGTTTTTTCCTCGTCACTTCAACAGCTGCGACTCGTGTCGAAATTGCGGTCCCCAGCGGTTTCGGGGATAAAAGAAAACAATATTTCTTCAAAGAAGTGATGAAATCTTCTGTTTTCAAGGCGCGAACTGTTCTAAGCATCTGAATATGTTTTGAGAAGCTGAAAAATTATACAGATTTATTTTCATCTGGATACACCAGGAATTCTATTTATTTTAATGTGATTAATGGTACATGATGATGGATAATTATAAGATGTTACACGATGATAGATCATTGAATGATGGTGACTATAAGATGGTACATGATGATAGATTATTGTATGATGGTGACTATAAGATGGTACATGATGACAGTCATTCGAAATAATGAACGAGTAAACTCTGAAAGAGAGTAAGTTTAGAGAAATACAAGTTTTGGGGAAAAGTAAGAAAAGAAGAAATTAAGTAAGCATCACGGGAAAAGAGAAGAAAGCTATTCACAAGGTTTTTAAATGACTGAAAAAAAGTAAATCTATGAAAGTGAATAAAGAGAATTATTTTAGATGAAATAATAAATTTTAAGATGAATAATAAAGTAATACTGTAAATAGAGTTTAATCAATGAAGACAGCAAGAATGAAATTGATCTAGTTTTTCTTGAAGAAATCGTGATTGAGGAGTTCTTCAACCGTTGGTCTTACATTCCAGTCAAGAACCATAGCGTACTGCAAGAATTCGAACAAGTGATCAGCGTGATATGAACGTTTGAGGCTCATCAAAGGTGGCGTATTTGGTTCTGCCTGTCCGTTATCATAAAGTTTGAGAGCGCCACGAACCTTCTTGCCTCTGGAAAAACAAGTTTAGTTTTATTTTATAGTCACAAAAGTGTATATTTTGTCAAAACGATGAGCAAACACAATTGATTTCAGTGTTTTAATTATTGGTTTTTTTGTTTGTATTCACTCACCCTTTGATTTTCGCCACCTCATCCCATAACTCTGCTGTCATTCTTTGACCTATCCCATGCTGCAGGTTTCGGAAATACTGCACTTGTGGATGATCGGCGTGGTCAGGCCAGTATTCGTCAGTGCATGTATACATCTGAAGCATCATGATACAGAAAGACCAAAGGTCTGAGCATTTGTTGGGACGTCCTCCTGAAAGGCATGTATGTTATGAATAAATCAATCTTCTGTCACCCCCTTCTAAAAAAATATTTCCCACTCACCTGCAAAAATCTCAGGTGCTCTGTACATTGGACTCTGAACGATTTCAGACGATTCTCCCATATCCGAAAACACTTTTGCCAAACCCATATCCGAAATCTGGATTTGCGTGCTCTTTGGAGCGATGATCGAGTGGGTTGATCCGTTCAATATCACTCGGAATGTATTTTGGGCACTAAACATCACGTTGTCGGGCTTCAAATCCAAATGATACACACCATGATCGAGAAGGAACTTGAGTCCGCTTAACACGTTTCGGCCGATTTCCTGGATCTTTTTGATTCGAAAAGATACTTTTGGGCTTGACGAATCTTCTCCGAGCGCTGCTCTGTTCTCGACATCCATCTTTTGTGCCTCTGAAAACCATAATAAAATTTGAATAAATCAAAGACACTAGAAACTCACGTTCCACCATATCTCCGATCGATATCCCAAGAAGTGGCATTAAGATGATCTTTTTGTTACAGCCGTCGGGTGACCAATCGACATAATCAATTCCAATTACTTGAGCAACACTATTATGTACCGAAGTTCCCAAATGCTTATAGACCTGAAATTTTAAAAATTAGTTTGAAACAAACTAAATGATTCAAAAGGTACTGTAAGAGAAGTAGTATTCTTTTTTCTCAGCTACTCTAAAAAATTTTAAGAAAATGGAAAGAGGTTCTCAAAAAATAATGACTGTATTAGAAATTAAATTTGCATAGTTTTATGAGTTACTAATGTTTTAAAAACCCTATGAAAAACACACAAAAACGATTTAAAAAATTGAACGAAGACTGTTTTAGTCTTGAATTTTTGAGATTTTTTGACACTTGAATCCAAATTTCTAGACTTGGTATGTTTTAGTATATTCTCAAATGACTTCTTGTAAAATATCTCAACTTACACGCTCCTCCGATCCTATCGATGCATCGTTGCCATCAGCATCATTATTGTCTTTTGTAAAGAACTTTGCAGCATACAATCTTTTACTCTGAAAAATCTAATTAGTTTTTGCCACAAAGACAGGGTTCACCTCCGCAGCAACGAGAACAACCTTTCCAAATGTGCCTTCGCCGAGAATCTTTTTGATTCTGTCTGAAAACAAGCATTTTTTCTAGTGTCAGAAACTGCGATTTTTCCCTACACGATGTTCCTCGGAACTGAAACGCTCCCAAGTTCTCCCGTTCTTCTTCTTCCGATTCGTACTCAGACTTGTCAGGAATGAATTCCGCAGAGTGAGCTGGTGGCGGTGGAAAGAGTTCGGAAGCATTTGAAGAGTTTTCGGTGGAGGAAGGTGGTGCCGGTGCGGAGGACGGTGGTGCCGGTGCGGAGGAAGAATCGGATTGTGGCGGAGAGGACATTACAATTTGCTGACGATTGGACTCTGAGAAGGATCTGAAAATTGATTCTAAAAAATTATAATTTTCACAGAGAAAAGAGAAAGAGAGAAAGAAGTAAGAAAACAAATAAGAGATAGGAAAAAAGAGAAGGTATAGAGCGAATCGAAAGAATTTGAAAATAAAATCCAAAACGTGATTAAAAATTGGAATGTTAATTTGATAATACTCACAAGCTACGAAGAAATTCCCAGGTCCCACATTTTCCGCCCGAAACAGTTTGAAATTCCAAAGTGGTCAGTGCTGGCCAAACTTTTTGTTTTGTTTTCTTACATTCCTCCCGTCCCTTGTTTTCAGTCCATCAATAATGTATAAAAATATGAATTAAACGAAAAGTTGTTTGAAAAAATGTGGATAATAGCGAAATGGACGGGAATAGACTTTTTTGGCCCAGAAACACAAAAACAAAAAACTTGGCCAGCACTTGCCACTTTGGAATTTTAAGAAGTTTTGCGGGTAAGGAATTTTTCCGAGGTTTTTGAGGGTTATCAAAGAACTATCCATAATTTGAACACATTTTGGAACATATTCTCAAAGTTTCAAAGTTTCTTTAATGAAGAACAGAAAAAAACCGAGCAGCACAGGGAAAACGTGCAAACACAAGGTTTTGTACTGAATCAAAAAGGGCACAAAGGTACAACAAAACACGCTGATTCTGATGCACTTTACCGTTTGTTGATATCTCTTTTTAAAAAAAAGTTCTGATCATTTTTCGGATTTCACACTTTTTCACACTATTGCACACCAAGTTTCCAGTCAAATAGAAATTTCTCAGTGGGTTTTATGTTAATGGGGCTGAAACTATGCACAAAGGTACAACAAAACACGGTGATTTTGATGCATTTTACCGTGGGGAAGTTTCACATTTGAGAAAACCAAAAAATTCTTTTTTGATTTACTGCAACCTTGTCACAACCCCGGGGTTGAAATTAAAAAATTTTTTAAACTAAGTTTTGAAAGACATTTTGAAATTTTAATCAAAAGGTAGGATTGCATCGAGAAGTTTGATTTTTTATGTAAAATTTTGAAAGAATTCAAAACATTTGGTCAAAAAACAGGTGCCTTTTCTCAAAACCGGACCGAGACGGACCGGACCGAAGTTTGACAAGTTTCATTTTTCTGAAGCAGTTAGGAAAAAATTTGAAGGATTTGAACTCAAAAAATAAAGAAAACGCCGTTTTTGAAATTCGCAGAGATTGATTGACAAGTTTTGATAGAATCAAAAATTTTTGGCAATTATTATCTCAGTCGGAATGTTTTCAAATGCTGAAAAAGACATAAAGTATACTCTGAAAATTGCTTAAAAAATTATGAATCAATTTCTCGTGATTTTTGAAATGTCATACTTGGGGAATAATTTGCAACAATGATCTGAAATATTCTGAAAATAAATTAGTTTTGAATCATATAATTGAGTCGAAACAAACTTTGGCGGGAGTCCAATTTCACGAGAGATGACGCCGAGAAGAGAAGTTGAGAAGCAGAAAACATGCGGATACTTTCTGGTACCTGAAAATGTATAAATGAAGTCCGTCGACAAATCAGTTGTCATCAGTAGAAAACTGATTCGATTTAACTCTGTTCCCCTATAACCTAACAAACGACGTTCGACGAAGAGGTCATGAAAAGACTAATTGTGGAGAGACCGAGAGTACCCCTTTGCAGTCCGTCGATGATGAAGAAGAAAAGTGAGGACGATGAAATAAGAGTAGATTGTTTTCACAGGAAAACAATCAAAATGTTTTGTGGCCGACTAAAATCCCCCACCTTGATGGCAGAGGTTCTCAGGGTTCTAACTAATTACCACAGAACCAAGTGACACCCGAAGGGTCTCTTTGGCATGGATTTTTTGACTACCGACAGGTGATTTCAGTAAATCACAGTTTCAGAAACACGTCAGTTTGTCATAAAGACAGTTGATGCGTGTTATCAGAAAGACATCGAAGATGGTCTATCTGTGAAGCGAAAGACTCAAATAGATAGTTTTTTCATGATTTTTGATCTGATGTCTACTCTTTTTTTCTATTTTTGCGCGCAGTCAACCCCATACTTCAACATCAAATCAGAGACCAATCAAAACTTCTATTTCAATTTTCCGCTAAACGAGATAGGCATCTTTTGCCTTTTTCTCCTCCGTACCGAATCCTCCGTCGTTATTGTCTATTGATCCGTCGTTATTGTCTATTGAATCCTCCATTTTAATTGTCCACTGAATCCTCGTCCTCGAATGGTTGTCCGGATTGAATTCAAAATAGATAAATAAAACGAAAACTATTCAAAAAAAAAAGAAATTTTTGCGTATGCGGTTTTCGTTTTTTCAATTGCTATTTCTCACACTCTCTCATTTCACAAAACGTTTTTACTAATTAGCTTTTTCTCATTTTAGCTTGAGAAGCTTTGGGCGCGCAATTCGCTGTACATCTGAGGTAAATCTCCGCGCATTGATAAAAAAAAATGAAAAAGATTATTAAAAACGACGAATAATTCAAAAAAACTATAAATTTGAAAATTGTATATTTGTCAAGGCGGCTCCGGGACATTTCAAAATCAGACATTTCGAAACCGGACATTGCGATACCGGTAAAACGTGTATAAATTTTATTCTAGAAAAGAGGTAATATTATGGTTCCG
The DNA here is from genome assembly GCF_010183535.1 of Caenorhabditis remanei. NCBI lineage: Eukaryota > Metazoa > Nematoda > Chromadorea > Rhabditida > Rhabditidae > Caenorhabditis > Caenorhabditis remanei. The sequence goes on along the minus strand of NC_071333.1, from coordinate 2,682,520 downwards.
AGGGTCCGGTTTCAACACCGGGCCTGACAAAACTTTTTTGCATTCCGTTTTTGGTCTTATGGTAGGAATCTGACCACCAGGGTTCGATCCCCACTGGTGGAAATACTTTTTTGGTTTCTGTTTTTAGCTTATTGGTACCAATGTGAAGACCAAGGTTCGATTCCCACTGCAGATAAAACATTTCTGCTTTTTATTTTTCGTTTTTTGGTATTAGTTTACGGTCGAGGGTCGACTCCGGATGTTGGAAAAATGGTTTTTTGTTAAGATTTTTTTTTAATCAATAAAAATGATTTTGCCAGCATCCGGAGTCGATCCCTCGACCTTTGACTAATACCAAAAAACAAAGAATAAAAACAAAATAATTTTATCTGCAGTGGGGATCGAACCCTGGTTGTCAGATTCGTACCAAAAGGCCAAAAACGGAATGCAAAAAAGTTTTGTCAGGCCCGGTGTCGAAACCCGGACCCTCGGAACCATAATACCACCTCTCTTCGAGAAAAAATTTATACGTGTTTTACCGGTTTCGAAATGTCTGGTTTCGAAATGTCCGGTTTCGAAATGTCCGGTTTCGAAATGTCCCGTAGCCGTCAAGACACGGTGATTTTTCGAAATTCCCTTTAAACATCAAAAATTTAGCTTTTTCACAAAAAATTCAAAATTTTTCAAAAAAGAAGTGTTTTGATTCTAATTCACGGGCCTAGAAAATTATGAAAAAACGAAATAATTACAAAATGGGAGAAACAGTCCTTGAGTGAAAAATTAAAAGAGGAAAACTGTAAAAATGGGAAAATTGTCCAATTAAAAATGTATGCAGATACAGTTGAGATGTTTATGTCAATTTTCAAACACAACCAATTATTTGCAGCCAATGTCTTCTTACAACTGCGCCCCACCGCAAACGAGAGAGTATCGGCGAGAGACGCAGAGTTTTTTCTGGCTCGAAACAGATTTTCACCATTTTTGATCTTATTTTGCATAATTTTTCCTTGAAAATTGGCAAATTTTGAATTAAAAATTATAAAATCTGTTTCGCGCCAGAAAAAACTCTGCATCTCTCGCCGATACTCTCTCGTTTGCGGCGGAGCGCAGTTGTAACAAAATTGCTACGCTAATATTTCACAATATATTTTTCTCAATACTCAATAATTTTTATCCAATTATTGGAAAATTTTGACATTTGAAAGACTTCTTTGAAAATGTTTTAGATAGACCTAAAGCTGTATTTCAAAAACAATAGAAATACGGCGTAATTTATTTTTGTTCACACCCAAGATGGCAAAAAAATGTTGTGATTTTTTGGAAAATGTTTTTGGTTAATCTAATAAAATTATTTTTAAACAGACCTGTCAAAATTTAAGCTATTTTACTATTATAAATTCACAGTCTGCCGCTGTAGCGCTTTAAAGGCGCATGGAATTTGTTTGGATGGGCCTCGTAGTTGAAAGCATGAAAACCGTAATAAAAAATATTAAAAACCGTAGTGGAGTACGGTTTTTCACCCATTTCAACTACGATACCCATGCTAACAAGTTCCATGCGCCTTTAAAGCGCTACAGCGGCAGACTGTGAATGTATGATATGAATTTTTGAAGCATTTCGAAAAAAAAATGTCAGAGTTCCCATTTTTGAATCCGGACCGAGTGAAAGTTCGACTCAGGCCGGGCCGGAAGTGTCTTTTTAAAGGGGGACACCGGTATTCCAAAAGTTGAAGTTTTTTATATGAATCGGCTCAGAGTTTTGTAGAATAGGGAAAAGTCTCATGAAGAATTCTCTCGACACGTGAAAAAATGTTAAAATTTAATGAAAAATTCCATGCGAAAGACCCTTTTTTGACACTTTGAGACCTCATAACTCGTTTTAGACTGATTTTTGGACCTGGCTCCGAGAGACTTTTCTATATTCCGCAAAATTCTGAGTCGATTCATAAAAAAATTTCAACTTTTGGAATACCGGTGTCCCCCTTTAAGTGAATTTTTGGTCGTGTTTAAAAAATTTGATAAAACACTCAACTCATCTGCAATCGAAACCAACGAATTCAAAGAATTCGGAAAGTGCGCAGCAGTAAAACTTGCGCGCTGCAAAATAAAGTGTCTGCTTCTTTTCGTAACAAAAGAAGTATTCCCAAAAACATCTCCAAATCCTCAAGGCAATCCAAAAAACTCGATAAACCTTAAGAATTGGGGAAGTTTTGGGAATTTCGTAACTGAAAACTTCTCTGAAGATACTAATTTTTCTCTAAAACTACTATAATTTTTCCGTTCTCCCAGGCTTGGTCGGACTCGGAGAATCGTATACTCCAATTCTCCGATTCTCCGACTTTTTTCGGAGAGATTATCCGAAATTGTCCGAAATTGTCCGATTCTCCGAGAAAAAAGTCGGAGAACATTTCGGATATCCGATTATCCGACTTTTTTTTTTCGGAGAAAATTTTGATTCTCCGATTCTCCGAAAATTTTTCTCCGACCAAGCCTGGTTCCCCCACAGCCTTAACGCAGTCTCCATGTCTCTCTCACACGATCCCAGAGCCTCCCATCCCAACTCTTCTTTCGGTACCCCCAGAAGAGAACCCACCCACCAAAACCCGTCATCCTCCCGTTTTCAATTCACTTTCTATCAGTTTTCTGAGATAGAAAGTGAATGAAAACACCTATACCTGAAACCAAACAAAAATAAACTACCTGAAGTTCCTTCGATTGATGTAGAAAATCGAAACAGTCGAATTGAAGACGTTGAAGTTGAAGTTGATTCCTTTTTGATAAGTTTTGAGAAGCACCATTGAATCAAAGAGCTGGAAAATTTTTTATTATTTTTCTTTATTTTTTAAATTTATTTTTGAATTTAAACTCACTTTATTTCCAATTAACATTGATTCCGAAGCGGCTTTCTTAGCTCCAGGGATTTTTTTGGGCTTTGCGATGATTTATTACACTGAAAAAAGTTTTTTGAGAAGAGGAATTTGCAAAAAATTAAAAAATCGGAAAATTAAAAATATTTTATCTAGAAAGTTAACCGTTTAAAATGGTGAAAATAAAGCCTATAGGTAGTTTTGAGCCGGGAAGAACAATATCAAGCCTTGAAAAAAAAATTTTAACCGTGGGAATGTGCATTTTTCAAAAATTTTAGGCCGATCCCAAGTTTTTTTGAGTTTTTAGAAACCTGTTGAAATCTATTTTCTCGCAATAAATTTATAATTTTAGCCCCTTATAAGTAGTGCCCTGTCAAAAAAATCCAGGTCTAAAAATTCGAAATTTCAAAATTTATGAATTTTTTCCTATTATTTTAATTTTCATTTCGCGGCGCTGAAAAAATGGAAATCTGGAAATGCGCTTAAACGACGCAGCGTAAAATTTACGTCTAGAAGAGCTTTTGTTTTTGTAAGATCGGATAAAATACTGGTGAGAAAAAATCGATAAAATTTGAAAAAACGAGCAAAAAACAACAAAAATGTGGCAAAAAGTGGGCGGAGTCTGATGACGTGTCGATCGTGGCGAGACCCAAGTGACGGAAAATTTCATGCTCCTTTTTTCGAGATTTTCAAAGTAGAGGAAACCCCATGATTGTATATATGTCTAGAACCCAAATTTTATGAGGAGTTCAAAAAAAATAATATTTTTTGGGGTACGGTAGTTTTAGGATTACTGTAGCCATTTTCGTGTCAAGACCCAATTTCTCGAAAATCGTCAAAATTGAACCGTTTCACAAAATTTTTTTGTATCATATTCAGATTGTTGCAACAAATTTTTTGAAAGTTTTATTTTTTGGGTTACGGTAGTTTTAGGGTTACTGTAGCCATTTTCGTGTCAAGACCCATTTTTTCGAAAATCGTCAAAATTGAACCGTTTCACAAAATTTTTTTTGTATCATATTCAGATTACTGCAACAAGTTTTTTCAGAGTTTTATTTTTTTGGTTACGGTACTTTTAGGGTTACTGTAGCCATTTTCGTGTCAAGACCCTATTTTTCGAAAATCGTCAAAATTGAACCGTTTCACAAAATTCTTTTTGTATCATATTCAGATTACTGCAACAAGTTTTTTCAGAGTTTTATTTTTTTGGTTACGGTACTTTTAGGGTTACTGTAGCCATTTTCGTGTCAAGACCCTATTTTTCGAAAATCGTCAAAATTGAACCGTTTCACAAAATTCTTTTTGTATCATATTCAGATTACTGCAACAAATTTTTTCAAAGTTTTATTTTTTTGGTTACGGTACTTTTAGGATTACTGTAGCCATTTTCGTGTCGGGACCCAAAATTTTCGAAAATCGTTAAAACTGAACCGTTTTACAAAAAAAATTTTTGTATAATATTCAGAATACCGCAACAAAGTCAAAAAATCTGCTTATATGGTTTACAGTAGTTTTTTGGCTTACTGTAACCATTTTCGTGGCGAGACCCACGTGACGAAATATCACATGCGCTTTTTTTTCGAGATTTTTGAAGAAAGTTGCGCTAGAGGAGGTAAGTGCGGTCTACTAATAATTGCTGGATACCATGAGACTTTCTCTGGAAAATACTGCGAAAAAAGACGGTTTGAATTGCGAAAAATTAACTGAAAATGCGTTTTCCAGGTGCGGATTTACGAGTGATTAGGTGTCGATTTACGAGAGATTAAGTGTCGATTTAAAGGAGGTTAGGTGTAGATTTACGGGAGGTAAATCCATCCGAAATTACACGTAAATCCACACCAACTTGCCGTAAATCGACATTTAACCTATCGTAAATCGAGACGTGACCTGTGTGGAACATAGTTTTTTTTTGAATTTCCACTCAAAAAATCCCAGTTTATCTTCCCCAAATTTAACCTCTTCCAAAACTAGAATGCGGAAAATTACCTGACCACCCTGTCCCATATTTTTTTTGGAATAAGATCCCGAAAATTGGCTGCTCTTTGATCCACTCTAAGTCCCAAATTCCAATTCTTAGTCTCTTTTTACATAAAAACTTTCATTTTTTTTGAATTGAAGTATAAAATTTTCAACAATTTGACCCACATTTTGAAGTTTCTGACCCAAATAGGCATTAAAACCATATTTTCTGAGCCAGGTATTATAAATACCCCATCACTCCTTTTTTTGAATTGAAAAGTTTACAAAAGTTTCTTTTTATCATTCTCAAAATTAAATTTTTTAATTTTCAATAATTTGACCCATTTATACCAAAATTTTTGACCCAAATAAGCAATAAAACCACTATTTCTAATTAAAATAATATAAATACCCCAGTAATCCCTTTTTTGGATTGAAAAATTTGAAAAATTTGAAAAAAATTGAAAAATTCCCAGTTTCCAAACCCACATGGTCCCTGACCCAGTTCTCACCAAAAACCAGTTATCCCACCCAAAAAAATCACAAAAAACTCACTGCGTTTTGTCCAGAAGGGAGAGCTTTTGAAGATCCGACCATTCTCGAAGGCGAAAACAGAGAAGACTGAGCTTTTGATGACAATTTGCCCCTACGTGGACAGCAACACGTGGCAAATGTGGCGTTCCGATTTTGGGGCCGCGGTCAATAAACCACAATTTGTTTATTTTTTGACCCTGGAGAGTTGGAATTTCTAGAAAGGTCAGGTGATCATGTGATGACTGAATAAAATAATCATCGATATAGTCTGATAGAGGTGTTGACCTAGATTTTCAGTTAGCAATCATTTCATCTCAAACTTCATAATGAGACTTGTTTTTGGAGAGAAATCGAATCTGAGAAGTTGAACTACTAGAATTAGGTCAATGACCTACTTTAGCTGATATGAAGACTGAAGAAACTGGGTTTTCTAGTAAAATTTGTTTAATAAATGCAAAAAATGTGTGAATAAGTTTAGTATAATCAGGTAACGGTGTGATGAATGAGAAAGATGATTAGCGACATAGTCTGTTAGAGAAATTGACCAAGTTTTTCAGTTAGCAGTCGATTTATGTCAAACTTTGAGATAAGACTTCTTTTTGGAACAGAAATCAAATTTAAGAGACGTGGCTACTGAAAACAGGTCAATAGCATAATTTAGTTGATATGAAGACTGATAATTTGTGTTTTTGAGAGAAATGTTTTCAGTAGGTGCAAAATATTGGTTGAACGGGCGTGTCCATCTGATTAAAATTCTGTTATTCTCAATCGCTGGGAGCAGAAAATAACACAATTTTCAACAAAATTAGCATTAGAGTGCGCACTTTGTCTTTTAGAGACTTAGAAACGACTAAATATTTTTTTGAAAATCATATTTTTGTCCGGATGTCTGAACAGATGTGCCCCAGGAATCAAAACCTCATTCTGACAAGTGCGCTCTACTGCCTAATTTATCAAAAAAAAACGCATTTTTTCTGAAACCCCGAAAATGACAGTTTTCAAAGTCGTAAACGCCAAAAAGTGGTATTTTTCATAGTTTCAAACATCAAGAATCGTATTTTTCTATACATACTTGCAAAATATCGGCCCGGCCCGGTCTGCCTTCTTATTAAATGAAAAACATATTAGACAAATTACCTCCAACAGATTTCTGATACACTCTCTGTACCGGTCTTCGGAAAATCTTCCAAAAATGGATTCGGGTGGGCAAGTGAAGGGGCTGATGATCCCAATTGATTCGATAACTCGGCTGTATAGGTTCCAGGCAGTTGTCTTCCACGACATAACGACAAGAGCAGTTTTATGAGCGATTCTGATTTTCCTGAGGCAAATTTTTCCTTTTTATGCAACCTGTGACCCTCCACGTGGAGCTCTTTCCAGAAAATTCCAATAAATACGCGTGCCCTCAATTTAAATTTTCACGTTTTCTCCCCTGAAAAATTGCGAACACCGCGCATATCTTGGCCCTCGACCTCCCGTTTTCCAACTGCGTGTGTAGACTAGTGGTTAGTAGTATCGGCCGAGGATTGGAGGGTCAGGGGTTCGACTCCGTGTAGTGGCGCTCTTTTGTGGTCTTTTGAGTGACTTTTTCGGGGGTAATATCCGACAAGCGAGATTTTTTGAAAACTTTGACTAAATGTAAGTCCCGACTGCAACAATGATGACCTAAATTTTGTGCTTGCCCGATATAGCGACTATTACCATCAAGTAGCCAATACAAAGTTACGTATGTGTACAAAAAATGAGGGCATTTCCTGATTCAATACCTACATTGAAAACAAAACTTTAACGAAGTAGGTCGCGGTGCTGACCGCAAACTTTGTACTGCAAAAAAACTTTGTACTGCAAAATTGTTGCTCATGTGTACATCTATCCAGTGGAATCAAGGTTTTTGTAAAAAAGAAATCTGAAAATGACACTTTTCAGCATTAGGCGGAGAGGCTGGGGCACCTTTGGCGCGTTCGGTGAATTTTGTCGATTTTGACTGTTTTAGATTGCTTTTTGACATAAATCTGTAATTTTCACATGTTTTTTCATTTCTAGTCACGTAAAATTGATATTTTTGTGAAAAAGAAACCTGAAAATGACATTTGTCAGCAGTAGGCAGAGAGTCTGGCGCACCACTGGCGCGTTTGCGAAATTTAGTCGATTTTGACTGTTTTAGATTGCTTTTTGACCAAAATCTGTGATTTTCGAATTGTTTTTCACTTCTAGTCACGTAAAATTGATATTTTTGTAAAAAAGAAACCTGAAAATGACATTTTTCAGCAGTAGGCAGAGAGTCTGGCGCACCATTGGCGCGTTTGCGAAATTTAGTCGATTTTGACTGTTTTAGATTGCTTTTTGACCAAAATCTGTGATTTTCGAATTTTTTTTCACTTCTAGTCACGTAAAATTGATATTTTTGTAAAAAAGAAACCTGAAAATGACATTTGTCAGCAGAAGGCAGAGAGTCTGGCGCAACTTTGGCGCGTTTGCAAAATTTAGTCGATTTTGACTGTTTTAGATTGCTTTTTGACATAAATATGTAATTTTCACTTGTTTTTTTCACTTCTAGTCACGTAAAATTGATTTTTTTGTGAAAAAGAAACCTGAAAATGACATTTTTCAGCAGTAGGCAGAGAGTCTGGCGCACCATTGGCGCGTTTGCGAAATTTAGTCGATTTTGACTGTTTTAGATTGCTTTTTGACCAAAATCTGTGATTTTTACATTTTTTTTCACTTCTAGTCACGTAAAATTGACTTTTTTGTGAAAAAGAAACCTGAAAATGACATTTGTCAGCACTAGGCAGAGAGTCTGGCGCAACTTTGGCGCGTTTGCAAAATTTAGTCGATTTTGACTGTTTTAGATTGCTTTTTGACATAAATATGTAATTTTCACTTGTTTTTTCTTTTCTAGTCACGTAAAATTGACTTTTTTGTGAAAAAGAAACCTGAAAATGACATTTTTCAGCAGTAGGCAGAGAGTCTGGCGCACCATTGGCGCGTTTGCGAAATTTAGTCGATTTTGACTGTTTTAGATTGCTTTTTGACATAAATCTGTAATTTTCACTTGTTTTTTCACTTCTAGTCACGTAAAATTGATCTTTTTGTAAAAAAGAAACCTGAAAATGACATTTTTCAGCAGTAGGCAGAGAGTCTGGCGCACCATTGGCGCGTTTGCGAAATTTAGTCGATTTTGACTGTTTTAGATTGCTTTTTGACCAAAATCTGTGATTTTCGAATTGTTTTTCACTTCTAGTCACGTAAAATTGATATTTTTGTAAAAAAGAAACCTGAAAATGACATTTGTCAGCAGAAGGCAGAGAGTCTGGCGCAACTTTGGCGCGTTTGCAAAATTTAGTCGATTTTGACTGTTTTAGATTGCTTTTTGACATAAATATGTAATTTTCACTTGTTTTTTCACTTCTAGTCACGTAAAATTAATATTTTTGTGAAAAAGAAACCTGAAAATGACATTTTTCAGCAGTAGGCAGAGAGTCTGGCGCACCATTGGCGCGTTTGCGAAATTTAGTCGATTTTGACTGTTTTAGATTGCTTTTTGACCAAAATCTGTGATTTTCACATTTTTTTTTCACTTCTAGTCACGTAAAATTGATATTTTTGTGAAAAAGAAACCTGAAAATGACATTTGTCAGCAGTAGGCAGAGAGTCTGGCGCAACTTTGGCGCGTTTGCAAAATTTAGTCGATTTTGACTGTTTTAGATTGCTTTCTGACATAAATATGTAATTTTCACTTTTTTTTTCACTTCTAGTCACGTAAAATTGATTTTTTTGTGAAAAAGAAACCTGAAAATGACATTTTTCAGCAGTAGGCAGAGAGTCTGGCGCACCATTGGCGCGTTTGCGAAATTTAGTCGATTTTGACTGTTTTTGATTGCTTTTTGACCAAAATCTGTGATTTTTACATTTTTTTTCACTTCTAGTCACGTAAAATTGACTTTTTTGTGAAAAAGAAACCTGAAAATGACATTTGTCAGCACTAGGCAGAGAGTCTGGCGCAACTTTGGCGCGTTTGCAAAATTTAGTCGATTTTGACTGTTTTAGATTGCTTTTTGACATAAATATGTAATTTTCACTTGTTTTTTCTTTTCTAGTCACGTAAAATTGACTTTTTTGTGAAAAAGAAACCTGAAAATGACATTTTTCAGCAGTAGGCAGAGAGTCTGGCGCACCATTGGCGCGTTTGCGAAATTTAGTCGATTTTGACTGTTTTAGATTGCTTTTTGACATAAATCTGTAATTTTCACTTGTTTTTTCACTTCTAGTCACGTAAAATTGATCTTTTTGTAAAAAAGAAACCTGAAAATGACATTTTTCAGCAGTAGGCAGAGAGTCTGGCGCACCATTGGCGCGTTTGCGAAATTTAGTCGATTTTGACTGTTTTAGATTGCTTTTTGACCAAAATCTGTGATTTTCGAATTGTTTTTCACTTCTAGTCACGTAAAATTGATATTTTTGTAAAAAAGAAACCTGAAAATGACATTTGTCAGCAGAAGGCAGAGAGTCTGGCGCAACTTTGGCGCGTTTGCAAAATTTAGTCGATTTTGACTGTTTTAGATTGCTTTTTGACATAAATATGTAATTTTCACTTGTTTTTTTCACTTCTAGTCACGTAAAATTAATATTTTTGTGAAAAAGAAACCTGAAAATGACATTTTTCAGCAGTAGGCAGAGAGTCTGGCGCACCATTGGCGCGTTTGCGAAATTTAGTCGATTTTGACTGTTTTAGATTGCTTTTTGACCAAAATCTGTGATTTTCACATTTTTTTTCACTTCTAGTCACGTAAAATTGATATTTTTGTGAAAAAGAAACCTGAAAATGACATTTGTCAGCAGTAGGCAGAGAGTCTGGCGCAACTTTGGCGCGTTTGCAAAATTTAGTCGATTTTGACTGTTTTAGATTGCTTTCTGACATAAATATGTAATTTTCACTTTTTTTTTCACTTCTAGTCACGTAAAATTGATTTTTTTGTGAAAAAGAAACCTGAAAATGACATTTTTCAGCAGTAGGCAGAGAGTCTGGCGCACCATTGGCGCGTTTGCGAAATTTAGTCGATTTTGACTGTTTTAGATTGCTTTTTGACCGAAATCTGTGATTTTTACATTTTTTTTCACTTCTAGTCACGTAAAATTGACTTTTTTGTGAGAAAGAAACCTGAAAATGACATTTGTCAGCACTAGGCAGAGAGACTGGCGCAACTTTGGCGCGTTTGCAAAATTTAGTCGATTTTGACTGTTTTAGATTGCTTTTTGACATAAATATGTAATTTTCACTTGTTTTTTCTTTTCTAGTCACGTAAAATTGACTTTTTTGTGAAAAAGAAACCTGAAAATGACATTTTTCAGCAGTAGGCAGAGAGTCTGGCGCACCATTGGCGCGTTTGCGAAATTTAGTCGATTTTGACTGTTTTAGATTGCTTTTTGACCAAAATCTGTGATTTTCGAATTGTTTTTCACTTCTAGTCACGTAAAATTGATATTTTTGTGAAAAAGAAACCTGAAAATGACATTTGTCAGCAGAAGGCAGAGAGTCTGGCGCAACTTTGGCGCGTTTGCAAAATTTAGTCGATTTTGACTGTTTTAGATTGCTTTTTGACATAAATATGTAATTTTCACTTGTTTTTTCACTTCTAGTCACGTAAAATTAATGTTTTTGTGAAAAAGAAACCTGAAAATGACATTTTTCAGCAGTAGGCAGAGAGTCTGGCGCACCATTGGCGCGTTTGCGAAATTTAGTCGATTTTGACTGTTTTACATTGCTTTTTGACCAAAATCTGTGATTTTTACATTTTTTTTCACTTCTAGTCACGTAAAATTGACTTTTTTGTGAAAAAGAAACCTGAAAATGACATTTGTCAGCACTAGGCAGAGAGTCTGGCGCAACTTTGGCGCGTTTGCAAAATTTAGTCGATTTTGACTGTTTTAGATTGCTTTTTGACATAAATCTGTAATTTTCACTTGTTTTTTCACTTCTAGTCACGTAAAATTGATCTTTTTGTAAAAAAGAAACCTGAAAATGACATTTTTCAGCAGTAGGCAGAGAGTCTGGCGCACCATTGGCGCGTTTGCGAAATTTAGTCGATTTTGACTGTTTTAGATTGCTTTTTGACCAAAATCTGTGATTTTTACATTTTTTTTCACTTCTAGTCACGTAAAATTGACTTTTTTGTGAAAAAGAAACCTGAAAATGACATTTGTCAGCACTAGGCAGAGAGTCTGGCGCAACTTTGGCGCGTTTGCAAAATTTAGTCGATTTTGACTGTTTTAGATTGCTTTTTGACATAAATATGTAATTTTTACTTGTTTTTTCTTTTCTAGTCACGTAAAATTGACTTTTTTGTAAAAAAGAAACCTGAAAATGACATTTTTCAGCAGTAGGCAGAGAGTCTGGCGCACCATTGGCGCGTTTGCGAAATTTAGTCGATTTTGACTGTTTTAGATTGCTTTTTGACATAAATCTGTAATTTTCACTTGTTTTTTTCACTTCTAGTCACGTAAAATTGATCTTTTTGTAAAAAAGAAACCTGAAAATGACATTTTTCAGCAGTAGGCAGAGAGTCTGGCGCACCATTGGCGCGTTTGCGAAATTTAGTCGATTTTGACTGTTTTAGATTGCTTTTTGACCAAAATCTGTGATTTTCGAATTGTTTTTCACTTCTAGTCACGTAAAATTGATATTTTTGTGAAAAAGAAACCTGAAAATGACATTTGTCAGCAGAAGGCAGAGAGTCTGGCGCAACTTTGGCGCGTTTGCAAAATTTAGTCGATTTTGACTGTTTTAGATTGCTTTTTGACATAAATATGTAATTTTCACTTGTTTTTTCACTTCTAGTCACGTAAAATTAATGTTTTTGTGAAAAAGAAACCTGAAAATGACATTTTTCAGCAGTAGGCAGAGAGTCTGGCGCACCATTGGCGCGTTTGCGAAATTTAGTCGATTTTGACTGTTTTAGATTGCTTTTTGACCAAAATCTGTGATTTTCACATTTTTTTTCACTTCTAGTCACGTAAAATTGATTTTTTTGTGAAAAAGAAACCTGAAAATGACATTTTTCAGCAGTAGGCAGAGAGTCTGGCGCACCATTGGCGCGTTTGCGAAATTTAGTCGATTTTGACTGTTTTTGATTGCTTTTTGACCAAAATCTGTGATTTTTACATTTTTTTTCACTTCTAGTCACGTAAAATTGACTTTTTTGTGAAAAAGAAACCTGAAAATGACATTTGTCAGCACTAGGCAGAGAGTCTGGCGCAACTTTGGCGCGTTTGCAAAATTTAGTCGATTTTGACTGTTTTAGATTGCTTTTTGACATAAATATGTAATTTTCACTTGTTTTTTCTTTTCTAGTCACGTAAAATTGACTTTTTTGTGAAAAAGAAACCTGAAAATGACATTTTTCAGCAGTAGGCAGAGAGTCTGGCGCACCATTGGCGCGTTTGCGAAATTTAGTCGATTTTGACTGTTTTAGATTGCTTTTTGACATAAATCTGTAATTTTCACTTGTTTTTTCACTTCTAGTCACGTAAAATTGATCTTTTTGTAAAAAAGAAACCTGAAAATGACATTTTTCAGCAGTAGGCAGAGAGTCTGGCGCACCATTGGCGCGTTTGCGAAATTTAGTCGATTTTGACTGTTTTAGATTGCTTTTTGACCAAAATCTGTGATTTTCGAATTGTTTTTCACTTCTAGTCACGTAAAATTGATATTTTTGTAAAAAAGAAACCTGAAAATGACATTTGTCAGCACGGGGGTAACAGCGATGAACCTCAAATTCCTCTCGTAAATCGACACCGAGAGAGACGCGTTGCGTGCGCGTCGCGGCTCCCTTCAAGTGATAAGCCGCGAAGCTCGTTTTTTCGTCAAAAAAGCTCAATTTTCTTCATTTTTTTCTTGTTTAAAACCGACTTTTCGTACATTTACTTTGTTTTTCGTTCGAAATATTATTACAGAACCGAAAAAACTTTTTTTAATGCAGCGAAAAATGGACAAAATCAATGTACAAGTCAAGGCAAACATTTCAGGTTATTTTTTCCACGTATTTTTTCCGTTTAGACAGTTTTCCCGTAGATTAATGAATAAAACTTTAAGGTTTCTACTTCTACGTCTTGCCAGCAGCTGAAATTGTGAATCTTTGGCTCAAATTCACCTTAACAACGCTTCTTCGAAATTCAGTGTAAATTTTTCATTATTTCTCTATTTTTGCTTTGTTTTTGTTTTACAATTTTAATAAAATTGATGTTGTTCGAAAGTTTTTGTTGTAAACGTCACCAGCTATTAGTATTCTCACAGTTTTCCGTGTCTAAAATCTCCTAAAATTCTTTGTCTTTCTCGCATTTTTCAAAGTCTCTACATTCAAAATGGTGTTTCCTGAAACAGGAAAATGTAGTTCTAGTTGATTTAGCCTTTTTCTGCAAAACAGACACGTTTCTATTATGTTTTCAGTGGAAAAAGCAGATTTCTCATAGCGCCCAGCGCCGTCCGCCGCGTCGCGGCTTATTCCGTTCGAGGCGACGCGGCTCTCGTATCAACGGAGCGCGTTTTCGCGAGGTTCAGCGCTGTTACCCAGTGTGTCAGCAGAAGGCAGAGAGTCTGGCGCAACTTTGGCGCGTTTGCAAAATTTAGTCGATTTTGACTGTTTTAGATTGCTTTTTGACATAAATATGTAATTTTCACTTGTTTTTTCACTTCTAGTCACGTAAAATTAATATTTTTGTGAAAAGAAACCTGAAAATGACATTTTTCAGCAGTAGGCAGAGAGTCTGGCGCACCATTGGCGCGTTTGCGAAATTTAGTCGATTTTGACTGTTTTAGATTGCTTTTTGACCAAAATCTGTGATTTTCACATTTTTTTTCACTTCTAGTCACGTAAAATTGATATTTTTGTGAAAAAGAAACCTGAAAATGACATTTGTCAGCAGTAGGCAGAGAGTCTGGCGCAACTTTGGCGCGTTTGCAAAATTTAGTCGATTTTGACTGTTTTAGATTGCTTTCTGACATAAATATGTAATTTTCACTTTTTTTTTCACTTCTAGTCACGTAAAATTGATTTTTTTGTGAAAAAGAAACCTGAAAATGACATTTTTCAGCAGTAGGCAGAGAGTCTGGCGCACCATTGGCGCGTTTGCGAAATTTAGTCGATTTTGACTGTTTTAGATTGCTTTTTGACCGAAATCTGTGATTTTTACATTTTTTTTTCACTTCTAGTCACGTAAAATTGACTTTTTTGTGAGAAAGAAACCTGAAAATGACATTTGTCAGCACTAGGCAGAGAGACTGGCGCAACTTTGGCGCGTTTGCAAAATTTAGTCGATTTTGACTGTTTTAGATTGCTTTTTGACATAAATATGTAATTTTCACTTGTTTTTTCTTTTCTAGTCACGTAAAATTGACTTTTTTGTGAAAAAGAAACCTGAAAATGACATTTTTCAGCAGTAGGCAGAGAGTCTGGCGCACCATTGGCGCGTTTGCGAAATTTAGTCGATTTTGACTGTTTTAGATTGCTTTTTGACCAAAATCTGTGATTTTCGAATTGTTTTTCACTTCTAGTCACGTAAAATTGATATTTTTGTGAAAAAGAAACCTGAAAATGACATTTGTCAGCAGAAGGCAGAGAGTCTGGCGCAACTTTGGCGCGTTTGCAAAATTTAGTCGATTTTGACTGTTTTAGATTGCTTTTTGACATAAATATGTAATTTTCACTTGTTTTTTCACTTCTAGTCACGTAAAATTAATGTTTTTGTGAAAAAGAAACCTGAAAATGACATTTTTCAGCAGTAGGCAGAGAGTCTGGCGCACCATTGGCGCGTTTGCGAAATTTAGTCGATTTTGACTGTTTTAGATTGCTTTTTGACCAAAATCTGTGATTTTTACATTTTTTTTCACTTCTAGTCACGTAAAATTGACTTTTTTGTGAAAAAGAAACCTGAAAATGACATTTGTCAGCACTAGGCAGAGAGTCTGGCGCAACTTTGGCGCGTTTGCAAAATTTAGTCGATTTTGACTGTTTTAGATTGCTTTTTGACATAAATCTGTAATTTTCACTTGTTTTTTTCACTTCTAGTCACGTAAAATTGATCTTTTTGTAAAAAAGAAACCTGAAAATGACATTTTTCAGCAGTAGGCAGAGAGTCTGGCGCACCATTGGCGCGTTTGCGAAATTTAGTCGATTTTGACTGTTTTAGATTGCTTTTTGACCAAAATCTGTGATTTTTACATTTTTTTTCACTTCTAGTCACGTAAAATTGACTTTTTTGTGAAAAAGAAACCTGAAAATGACATTTGTCAGCACTAGGCAGAGAGTCTGGCGCAACTTTGGCGCGTTTGCAAAATTTAGTCGATTTTGACTGTTTTAGATTGCTTTTTGACATAAATATGTAATTTTCACTTGTTTTTTCTTTTCTAGTCACGTAAAATTGACTTTTTTGTAAAAAAGAAACCTGAAAATGACATTTTTCAGCAGTAGGCAGAGAGTCTGGCGCACCATTGGCGCGTTTGCGAAATTTAGTCGATTTTGACTGTTTTAGATTGCTTTTTGACATAAATCTGTAATTTTCACTTGTTTTTTCACTTCTAGTCACGTAAAATTGATCTTTTTGTAAAAAAGAAACCTGAAAATGACATTTTTCAGCAGTAGGCAGAGAGTCTGGCGCACCATTGGCGCGTTTGCGAAATTTAGTCGATTTTGACTGTTTTAGATTGCTTTTTGACCAAAATCTGTGATTTTCGAATTGTTTTTCACTTCTAGTCACGTAAAATTGATATTTTTGTAAAAAAGAAACCTGAAAATGACATTTGTCAGCAGAAGGCAGAGAGTCTGGCGCAACTTTGGCGCGTTTGCAAAATTTAGTCGATTTTGACTGTTTTAGATTGCTTTTTGACATAAATATGTAATTTTCACTTGTTTTTTCACTTCTAGTCACGTAAAATTAATGTTTTTGTGAAAAAGAAACCTGAAAATGACATTTTTCAGCAGTAGGCAGAGAGTCTGGCGCACCATTGGCGCGTTTGCGAAATTTAGTCGATTTTGACTGTTTTAGATTGCTTTTTGACCAAAATCTGTGATTTTCACATTTTTTTTCACTTCTAGTCACGTAAAATTGATATTTTTGTGAAAAAGAAACCTGAAAATGACATTTGTCAGCAGTAGGCAGAGAGTCTGGCGCAACTTTGGCGCGTTTGCAAAATTTAGTCGATTTTGACTGTTTTAGATTGCTTTCTGACATAAATATGTAATTTTCACTTGTTTTTTCACTTCTAGTCACGTAAAATTGATTTTTTTGTGAAAAAGAAACCTGAAAATGACATTTTTCAGCAGTAGGCAGAGAGTCTGGCGCACCATTGGCGCGTTTGCGAAATTTAGTCGATTTTGACTGTTTTAGATTGCTTTTTGACCAAAATCTGTGATTTTTACATTTTTTTTCACTTCTAGTCACGTAAAATTGACTTTTTTGTGAAAAAGAAACCTGAAAATGACATTTGTCAGCACTATGCAGAGATTCTGGCGCAACTTTGGCGCGTTTGCAAAATTTAGTCGATTTTGACTGTTTTAGATTGCTTTTTGACATAAATATGTAATTTTCACTTGTTTTTTCACTTCTAGTCACGTAAAATTAATATTTTTGTGAAAAAGAAACCTGAAAAGGACATTTTTCAGCAGTAGGCAGAGAGTCTGGCGCACCATTGGCGCGTTTGCGAAATTTAGTCGATTTTGACTGTTTTAGATTGCTTTTTGACCAAAATCTGTGATTTTCACATTTTTTTTCACTTCTAGTCACGTAAAATTGATATTTTTGTGAAAAAGAAACCTGAAAATGACATTTGTCAGCAGTAGGCAGAGAGTCTGGCGCAACTTTGGCGCGTTTACAAAATTTAGTCGATTTTGACTGTTTTAGATTGCTTTTTGACATAAATATGTAATTTTCACTTGTTTTTTCTTTTCTAGTCACGTAAAATTGATTTTTTTGTGAAAAAGAAACCTGAAAATGACATTTTTCAGCAGTAGGCAGAGAGTCTGGCGCACCATTGGCGCGTTTGCGAAATTTAGTCGATTTTGACTGTTTTAGATTGCTTTTTGACCAAAAGGTTCAAGTATGGGCAGACGTAGTCTGGGTTCTACCCTTTCACATCCTTTTCTAGCTTTTCAAACAAAATTCTCCATAAACCTTGATTTTTTGTGCAGAAACGACATTTCGTAGCTGCTAAACAGCGTTTTAGACAATTTCTGCTCTCCTGGGGGCATCACATTCATATCTAGTATTGATAATTTTCTCTCTCTCTCTTAAAATCTCTGCCGGGACTGATGCTTTTCAGCATTTTGAATCAAATTTTTCCATAAAAATTGATCTATTTCGCAGATACTATAGTCTAAGGCTGTTAAATAGCCTTTTCAGACAGTTTACAGTCCTGGGGGCATCAGATTTATGTCATGTTCCAGTCCTACCTCTATCTATGAAATGATCTCCTGATAATACTAATTATCTATTGATGTATCCAGTGATCTCCTGATAAAATCAATTTTCTTTTGATAGAACCAATTATCTCTCGAGAGACACGACTGTCTTTTGAAAAAACCAACCATCTCTTGAAAAAATCAACTACCTCTTGATAACACCAGTTTTCTCCTGATGAAATTGTTTGTCACCAGACAAAATCAATTATCTCTTGATAAAACCAAATTTCTCTTGATAACAGAATTGTCTACTGATTAAATTATCTGTCTCCTGATGAAACCAATTATCTCCTAATTAACCAAATCGGAGCTGGTTGAAAACCAATTATCTATTGAGAAAACCATCTTCGGAAAAAACAAATTTATTTCGTGATTTTGAATGATACAGACGAGGCGCGAGACCAAACCGTTGGAATCGAATATTGAATTGATTGATAAAAGAAAATATTTGAAATGAAATTAAAATTGATTATGGAAAATAAATTTGTAGATTTGAAAAGAAAATGAAAAGGAAAAGAAATGATAAGGAAATATTTGAATGCACGTTGAACGATTTAAAAAAAGAGACAATTCAGAGGAAAATTAGAAGAAAAAATGAAAAAAGGGATAGTACATGATGCATTTTTTATTTTAGTAATCGTCAAGTGAGAACATCTGCAATTTGAGCTTTCCATCATACGTGTAGGCCAAATCCGATTCCTTGGAGAAGTCAGGGATTGCAGCGTCCAGGAACGTGTTGATGAACGAGAAATTGGTTGTCTTCTCGTCGAAGCATGCAGAAAGATTCAACCAAATCAGCTTGATCCACATATGTTCCCCCACCAAATCCGGAAGCTCGAATTGGGTCTGAAATTTCATTGTATACTCGAGCATCTTCTCTAAAAACTAACGATGTGAGATTTGTAGAAGATTGATTCACGACGCGTCATTTCAGGCATTTTCCCCAACAGCTTCAAGCAAAGAATCGCTGTGTGGCAATGGTTCTCCGATTGATGATAAGAGGGCACATCCTGGCGATTGAACAATCTCATGAAGCTCGATCTTCTTTTGGCTGGCTGATTGATTTCCGTCGAATCTCCGAAATCACACAGCCGAACTCGAACTCTCTGAAATAATTATTATATTTTATGAAATTGTTCTATTAGCAGCCCACCCCTTTTTACAACTGCGACCAACCGCAAACGAGAGAGTATTGGCGACAGATGCTCAGTTTTTTCTTGCGCCGAACCAAATTTTTAGAGTTTTTGATCTATTTTCAAAATTTTTCTTAATAATTAACAAAATATGATTAAAAAATACAGAGAATAGATCAAAAGCAGTGGGATTTTGTATCGTCGTAAGGAGACTATCTCGTTTGCAGTGGGACGCTGTTGTGATAAAAATGATGGGCTTAAAAACACTTACTCTGTTTCTCAACTGGAGAAGAACATTCGAGGCCTGAATGTCTCGATGGACATATCCTTTGCGATGGAGGTAATCGACGGCGGTATGCACAATATGAGACAATCTGACCACATTCTTGTTTGTAAGGGGGTCCCGATTTCTCTTAACCACTTTTTCCAAATCTTCTCCCGCATCTTCGGTCACTAAAAAATAGAAAAATATATCAAACCTTAAAAATTATATAATTACCGAGGAATGTGTATTTCCCAGATTCACCCCCATAGACAAAGTTCGGGAAGTACATCTTTCCATCGAGTTGACGTAGAATTTTGAGTTCCGTGGCGTGTTTGATGTGATTTTTCTTAAATCCCACTTTCGCTACTTCGCTAAAATCAAGACTTTGATCGGGAGCAGTGGTCGCCAGAAACGTCGCCGAAAACGATCCTTCGCCAATTTTCATCCCGACATGAAGTTGAATCGTTTTGTCCTTACTGATCTCTTTATTGACGTCATCAGCGTTCCTAGAAAATTGAAATTATTAGAAATGCATTTTTGTTATTTGTGAAGGAAAATGCTTAACTATTTTTTAAAATTTTGTGTATGCCGATATAGCGACTATTACCATCAAGTAGCCAATACAAAGTTACGTATGTGTACAAAAAATGAGGGCATGTTTCCTGATTCAATACCTACATTGAAAACAAAACTTTAACGAAGTAGGTCGCGGTGCTGACCGCAAACTTTGTACTGCAAAAAAACTTTGTACTGCAAAGTTGTAGCTCATGTGTACATCTATCCAGTGAAATCAAGGTTTTTGTAAAAAAGAAATCTGAAAATGACACTTTTCAGCATTAGGCAAAGAGGCTGGGGCACCTTTGGCGCGTTCGGTGAATTTTGTCCATTTTGACTATTTTCGATTGCTTTTTGACTAAAATCTGTAATTTTCACATGTTTTTTTACTTCTAGTCACGTAAAATCGATAGTTTTGTGAAAAAGAAATCTGAAAATGACACATTTCAGCAGTAGGGGGAGAGGCTGGCGCACCTTTGGCGCGTTTGCGAAATTTGGTCGATTTTGACTGTTTTAGATTGCTTTTTGTCATAAATCTGTAATTTTCACATGTTGTTTTACTTCTGATCACGTAAAATTGATATTTGTGGAAAAAAGAAACCTGAAAATGACATTTTTCAGCAGTAGGCGGAAAGGCTGGGGCACCTTTGGCGCGTTCGTTGAATTTTGTCGATTTTGACTATTTTCGATTGCTTTTTGACATTAATCTGTACTTTTCACATGTTTTTTCATTTCTGATCACGTAAAATCGATATTTTTGTAAATAAGAAATCTGAAAATGACACTTTTCAGCAGTAGGCGGAGAGGCTGGCGCACCTTTGGCGCGTTTGCGAAATTTGGTCGATTTTGACTGTTTTAGATTGCTTTTTGTCATAAATCTGTAATTTTCACATGTTTTTTCACTTCTGATCACGTAAAATTGATATTTTTGGAAAAAAGAAATCTGAAAATGACACTTTTCAGCAGTAGGCGGAGAGGCTGGGGCACCTTTGGCGCGTTTGCGAAATTTGGTTGATTTCGACTGTTTTAGATTGCTTTTTGACATAAATCTGTAATTTCACATGTTTTTTTACTTCTAGTCACGTAAAATCGATGTTTTTGTGAAAAAGAAATCTGAAAATGACACATTTCAGCAGTAGGCGGAGAGGCTGGCGCACCTTTGGCGCGTTTGCGAAATTTGGTCGATTTTGACTGTTTTAGATTGCTTTTTGTCATAAATCTGTAATTTTCACATGTTTTTTTACTTCTGATCACGTAAAATTGATATTTGTGGAAAAAAGAAACCTGAAAATGACATTTTTCAGCAGTAGGCGGAAAGGCTGGGGCACCTTTGGCGCGTTCGTTGAATTTTGTCGATTTTGACTATTTTCGATTGCTTTTTGACATAAATCTGTAATTTTCTCATGTTTTTTAACTTCTAGTCACGTAAATTTGATATTTTTGGAAAAAAGAAACCTGAAAATAACATTTTTCAGCAGTAGGCGGAGAGGCTGGCGCACCTTTGGCGCGTTTGCGAAATTTGGTCGATTTTGACTATTTTCATACTTGCAACGGGCCGGGCCGGGCCGGGCCGGGCCAGGCCGGGCCGATTTGAGAATTTTCACCGGCCCGGCCCGGCCCGGGTCACAGTACAAAAATTTGAAATTTTGAATTTTTTTGAAAATTTTTTGATTTTTTCGCAAAAAAGTCGAATTTTCGACTATGTTTTTACACATCGATAAAACTCAAGTTTACATAGGATTTTTGACTATTTTTGACGAAAATTTCAAAAAATGTCGAAAAATTTTGTGAAAAAGTTGTGCTCATTTTTTGACTCCGGGCCGACCGGGCCGGGCCGGGCCGGCAACTTTCTCTACCGGCCCGGCCCGGCCCGGCCCGGCCCGATATTTTGCAAGTCTGACTATTTTCGATTGCTTTTTGACATAAATCTGTACTTTTCACGTGTTTTTTCATTTCTGATCACGTAAAATCGATATTTTTGTAAAAAAGAAATCTGAAAATGACACTTTTCAGCAGTAGGCGGAAAGGCTGTGGCACCTTTGACGCGTTTGCGAAATTTGGTTGATTTTGACTGTTTTAGATTGCTTTTTGACATAAATCTGTAATTTTCACATGTTTTTTTACTTCTAGTCACGTAAAATCGATATTTTTGTGAAAAAGAAATCTGAAAATGACACATTTCAGCAGTAGGCGGAGAGGCTGGCGCACCTTTGGCGCGTTTGCGAAATTTGGTCGATTTTGACTGTTTTAGATTGCTTTTTGTCATAAATCTGTAATTTTCACATGTTTTTTCACTTCTGATCACGTAAAATTGATATTTTTGGAAAAAAGAAATCTGAAAATGACACTTTTCAGCAGTAGGCGGAGAGTCTGGGGCACCTTTGGCGCGTTTGCGAAATTTGGTTGATTTTGACTGTTTTAGATTGCTTTTTGACATAAATCTGTAATTTTCACATGTTTTCCCACTTCTCGTCACTTAAAATTTTTATTTTTGTGAAAAAGAAACCAGAAAATGACATTTTTCAGCAGTAGGCAGAGAGACTGGCGCATCTTTGGCGCGTTCGCTGAATTTGGTCGATTTTGACTGTTTTATATTGCTTTTTGACATAAATCTGTAATTTTCACATGTTTTTCCATTTTTCGTCATTTAAAATTGATATTTTTGTGAAAAAAAAACCAGAAAATGACACTTTTCAGGGCTAATTCTCATAGGCTATGCGATTATTTGCTATAACTCAAAAAGCTATTTTTGCTCAGTTGCTATGCTGTCTCTTTTGCTATATGAAGTGTCTCTTCTGCTATTTTGGCTCATCTGCTATGGAAATGGAGTTCCTTGCATGGCTCAAATGCTATCATCTGACTCAAATGTTATGGCTGAACTCATATTCTATAAAATGCTCTTTTGCGTCATGGAAGGTAAGAAATTTTTACTAAAAGCAAATGTAGTCGAACTTTTGCTCAGGTTTCAAGTCGTATTCTACATCGGACCACGGCCAAGATTAAGGTTCCCACCAGAAACCTGGAACGTTGTAGGAAGATCGGTTCGTAAGTTGCCAAGAACCACCAATACGGTGGAATCTTCGCATCGTAACTTGGAAAGATGCATCCAATGCACAAGGGGACGCTCAACTCCTTTGATATTTGAGCTGCTCAAATGCCTCCGGCAAGATGCCAGCAACTTGAAATTTGACAAAGAAGCTATGTCCATCGATCCAACATACCAAGTTTGTACTTCGAGAGATGTAGTTATAATTAAAACATTATTTACAGATTTCAAGTCAAAGAAAATTGAAGAATGAGTTAAAAGACTCTCGCATCATAGCCGTGTTGACAAACACGAGAGGACTGAAAGGAATCATTTACCTCAGGGCGATGCGGGCGGCTAGGAAATATATCTAATGTTTTTTATAACAATGTTTTTTTGTTTTTTTAATGTTGTGTTTTGTTGTTGAAGAAAATGAAAAAAACCAAAAAAAAAGTTTTGCCACCAATGGGGGTCGAACCTTGGTACTCAGATTGATACCAAAAATCCGAAAACAAAAAACAAAAAAGTTTTGCGACCAGTGGGGGTCGAACCTTGGTACTCAGATTGATACCAAAAATCCGAAAACAAAAAACAAAAAAGTTTTGCGACCAGTGGGGGTCGAACTTTGGTACTCAGATTGATACCAAAAAGGCAAAATAATGAAATAATAAAAAATACCAGTACCCGGAGTCGAACCCCGGACCTTCTGAACCATAATACAGCCTACTTTTCTAAATAAATTTTACACGTGTTTCACCGGTGTCGAAATGTCTGGTGTCAAAATGTCCCGGAGACGCTGAAAAGTGTCATTTTCAGATTTCTTTTTTACGAAAATATCAATTTTAAATGACTAGAAACGAAAAAACATGTGAAAATTACAGATTTATGTCAAAAAGCAATCGAAAATAGTCCAAATCGACAAAATTCAACGAACGCGCCAAAGGTGTATCAGTCTCTCTGCCAGCCCATAATCCAAGGGTACATCGAAAAAGGATACATCGTGATCATAGGGTACATTGAATCGAAGGGATTTTCGGCGAATTGTCTTCACTTTGGGCTGGTTGCCACTGAGCGAGGGTTGGGCAAGAGTTGGGCGAGGGTGAGGTTGAAGGAGTGGGATTGTGAGCGAGGATGGAGTGGGCAAGATGCCCAATTGTAGGGCAATTCGCCCACTTTTTAAACATGCGCTCTACTGCACTCTGGAAATCATCAGATTTGCAGCCACGTTATTTATTATTTTTCTAATTTATTCGTTTTAAATACACTATTCTATCAAATGCATGTTTCTAAAGTCCTGGGAAAGATGCGGTTGGAGAGTAAAGGAGATATTCGTAAGTGAAATAACTGATAGATCCACAATAAAATAATTTGAGACTTCAGAACACTGTTCGATGGAAATGAACTATTCTCTATTCGGATCTTCTAACGGCAGCTACTGATTTGACTGTCGGCACTTCGACTTTCTGATGCTAGCCACACGGATTTGACTCATTCAAGTAAGTGGTGTCTTATGGGGACGGCAGCTCATGATTCGACTTCTTCCTTTGCTAAACAGTATCTTGCTAGTGTTATGGGCTCGGCACAGGCCAACAGAAATCGTCACTCAGCCATCCAGGCTCACAGTCAGCAACATCGTCTGCGTCTTAGAACCATGTCCAGCACACAGCAACTCAATTGATCGATCTGCACGACCAAAGCTTGCCCAGCAAACTTCCCCAAAAACGGAGCACAAGGATTGTAAAACTGAAAAGAAATTTGGGATTGTAGAAGAAGTTTCAGTACTGAGCAAAGTGGATAAAATTGTCAATTTGCACTAAAATGGCACTGAAAATAGCAAATGTTTATTTTTCAATAGTCACAAGGCTTTGGATAGCTTAATAAGTAAGAAAGCTTTGATTTAAAGCAAAAGTTTCCTTGAACTATCATTTTTGTTTTCAAAAATCAATGAAAGCTGTGAATATACAAAAAATCTTGAGATGACGTCATTAACTTGTTATCTCCCTAAATAACCAAGTAAATTCTTGAATAACCAGTTATTTCCTGAAATGACCAATTATCTCCTGGGAAAACCGATTTTCTCCTGAAATAACCAATTATCGTTAACAGGCCCAAAAAAAATCTTCTGAGAATATCATGAAAAACACTATTATTTCCTGAAAGAAAAACCAATTAACTCTTGAGAAAACTAATTATTTTTATAGAACCATGATTCTCCACTGATAAAACAGTTATCTCTTGAGAAAAACAATTATCTCCTGATAATACCAATTACCTCTTGAAAAACCCAGTTGTCTCTTGAGAAACCTAATTGTCTCCTGATAATACCAATTATCTCTTGAAAAACACGATTTTCTCCTGAAACAACCAATTATCTCTAAATAAGCCTAATTGTTTTGTAATAAAACCAATTAGCTCTTGGAAACCCCAACGATCTATTGAGAAAACCAATTATCTGTTGAGAAACGTAATTGTCTTTTTAATTTTTATCTTCTCTCTCACAATCTCCGCCGGGACTGATTCTTTTCAGCATTTCGAATCAAAATTTTCCATAAAAATTGATCTATTTCGCAGATACCATAGTCTAATGCTGTTAAACAGCTTTTTCAGACAGTTTACAGTCCTGGGGGCATCAGATTTCTTTTTCTCTTTTCTTTTCTTCGTCCTCTTTTCTTTTCTTCGTCCTCTTTTCTTTTCTTCGTCCCTCTTTTCTCTTCTTCGTCCTCCCTTTCTTTTCCGCATTCGCTATTATTGATTGATTTCCGCCCCTCTAATGGCGTTCAATCGTCCAGCTTCCAAGCGGAAGCAGACTTCTACTGATGACGATCCTCCATTGCAATTTGTGCCATATTCTGCCTACAAAGATCTCTATGATCGAGTCGCTGCCCTCACTTCTTTGGTCAATCAGCTACGTGGAGCCATAATTGATTCGGGTCAGAACAAACTCGCTGCCGCAGTGGCCGAATCCTGCGAAATCCTCCCTGACATGTCTCAAATCGCGGATCCACTGCTTCAGGACCCATTTGTTGCTGCCAATACTTCTTCTCCAATGGACACCTCTTCTAATATTCCGCAAGTCGTTACTCCATCTGTCACTCCTTTCAGCACCTTGGATATCGCGCGCGAGGCCGCGAAACTCTTGGACAAGGCTACTCGTGTGGTAATCGAGAGAATGCCAGACGATCGTGATAACAATGCTCAAGACGAACGAGACCTCGACTTCTTCCAGAAACTCGCCTCGTCCCATCACTTGCCTGCTCCTAAGAAAGCTCACCGTCACCAATGCTCCTCCAAATTTCGCCCGCTCAAGCTCCAATTCGACTCCTCGCTAGACCGTGATACCTTCCTGCATGGCTTTCTCCGGATCCGCTCTTCTGACAAATCTCTTATGGACATCACCAGCAAACCCCGTGCCCGACGTGATCTGACTCAGCCCGAACTGGACACCCTGCGCGCCTCTCGGAAGTTCGTTTACGAGCAGAACAAGATTGCCAAAGAGTCGAAATTCATCATGTCTGATATCACCTACAAGCTCAATTCCAAGCCACGTCCTTTTGTATAAGTGCCTGTCCGCCTATTGTATCTCCAGTGCTTATTGATTCTTTTTATGATTCTTCGTGTTCTATTTCGCAATCCTCTTCTCCCACTTTGAACCCTTTTTCTCTTTCTGTTCCCTCCTACCTTGCGCAGTCTGATTTTGGAATTAATATTCTCTTGTCAAATATTCGAGGTGTCGCCAGCCTTACCAAAATTTCTCTTCTTATAGACCTTTTCTTAGCCTCCTCCCATGATATCTTAGCCCTTACCGAAACTTTCCTCACTGATTCCATCCCTTCTTCCCTTTTTGAGTCTCGTAACATTTCCGTTGTTCGCTGCGACCGTATTCCGTCTCTCCACCGCAAATCTTCCGGTGGTGGTGTCGCTTTCCTCTCCAAAAATCACTTATGTCTCACTCCTATCTCGACCAACTTAGACCTCCACTACCCTTATCATCAATCTGAAATCTCTGCTTGTCTCGTCTCTCCTTCTTCCTCAAACCTTGATCTTCCTAAATTCACACCTTTTACACTTGTTTTAGTTTACCGTCCTCCTGACGGTAAATCATCTGAATTAACTGCTCTCACTTCCCACCTTGAAAGCCTCATTCCTTTGTCCTCTGTAGTTTGCCTGGGTGATTTCAACTTCCCTTCTGTGGACTGGAAGGATCCTTCATTTTGTCATCTTTTCTCCGATTTCATTTCCTCTAAAGGACTTACTCAACATGTTTCTTTCCCTACCCGCTCCTCATCTACTACAGCCAACATCCTTGATTTAGTCATTTCTTCTGATGATATTGTTCTTTCTCCTCCGATCTGCCACCCCCCTCTCTTAAATTCTGATCACATGAGCGTCAACTTCTCTTTTCTTCCTAATCCTCTTTCTTCTATCCTCCCCTCTCCTAGTCCCTCTTTCCCTAAGCTTGACTATAAAAAGTGCAATTATGGCCTGTTAAACTCTGATATTGCTTCTCTGGACTGGGATCTTATTCTCAGTTCCCTCCCCTGTCCTTCTTCCAAATTCGACAAATTTATTCAGATCCTTTCGGACCTAATCTTACTGCACACTCCACCCAAGCCTTTGACAAAACCTAGTCCTCCCTCTAAGTCAATTCGTCAGCTCCGTCGTGCTCGTAGCCGTTTCACCAAGCTCCTAGCCTCTCATCGTGCTTCCTTTACTGATATTCACGCTCTCAGCTGTAGAATTCGCAATCTCTCCAAAACCATTCGTGGCAACTACGCCAGAACTGAGAAAATCCTCATGAAATCTCCACATACTTCCGTTGCCCGCTCGCTCATCTCTAGAAGATTAAAAACCGTATCCAGTATTCTTTCCCTCACCTTCCAAGGACGTGTCGTCTGTTCCGACTCAGAGAAAGCCTCTATTTTCTCATCTTCCTTTTTGTCTAACTTCAAGACTTCTCCTCCTGCTTCATACGTTGCTCCTCATCTCTCCTCCTCTCGCCCTTCATCTTCCCCTTTGCTTGACAATGATTTGTTCGCTCCTTGGGTTATTGAGCATGCCCTACAAAAACTTCCTCCTCGCTGTGGCTTTTCTCCCCACCTCGCCAATTTTTTCCTGATTAAAAAATGTGCCACTTCTATATCTCTTCCTCTCTCGATAATCTTTGGTGAATCTCTCCGCTCTTCATTAGTTCCGCTTTCTTGGAAGAAGGCTGTAATTATACCGGTGCACAAAAAAGGTAATCCTGGTTGCCCGGAAAACTA
Organism: Caenorhabditis remanei; assembly: GCF_010183535.1. Lineage (NCBI taxonomy): Eukaryota > Metazoa > Nematoda > Chromadorea > Rhabditida > Rhabditidae > Caenorhabditis > Caenorhabditis remanei. The sequence continues at coordinate 2,654,494 of NC_071333.1, read as the reverse complement.
CCGCCCCATCTCGCTCACGGACCCCTTTTCCAGAATTTTCGAGAGAATTATTTGTAACCGAATTAAATTAGATTGTCTTCACAAACTCTCTGCACACCAACACGGTTTTCTCGCCAAGCGCTCCTGTCCTAGTTCCCTTGTTCAAGTTGTTACCAACTACAAGATAATTCTCAAAACTCACGGTTCCCTGGATGTTGTCTTCTTTGATTTCAAAAAGGCGTTCGACCAGGTTCCTCTCAATTTACTTCTAAACAAGCTTGCCTTATTTGACATTCCACCTCTCTTTATCTCTTGGTTTTCTGATTTTCTCACCTCCCGTTCCTTTTCCGTCAAAGTTAACAGTACCACCGATCCTTCCTCTGCTCTGATCCACTCTGGTGTCCCTCAGGGATCCGTCTCGGGACCTCTATTATTCCTCTTGTATATTAACGATTTATTAATCAGCCTTCAATCTATCCCTTATCCCTCCAAGCAGGTATTGTCTTGGTCTCCGACTGGGCAGTTTCCAATGATCTTCCTTTGGCTCATTCCAAAACGGGTTTACTCCGCTTGGGTTCCCTCAACCCCTCTCACCGGTTTCACATCGTTGGCTCTCCCATTCTAGATTCCCACTCTGTTCGTGATCTCGGAATTCTCTTTGAACCTGACCTCAAGTTTTCTGCCCACATTAAAAAGTCAGTATCTCTAGCTCGTCTTCGCTCTTCCCAAATCCTCAAATCTTTCAAGTCTAATAATCCGGCATTTTACTCTTTTCTATTCAAAACATATGTTCTTCCTATTCTTGAATACGCTTCTGTCATTTTCTGTCTTGCCCCCTCCTCATCCCTCTCCAGACTTCTTGAATCCACTCTTCGAATTTACTCTAGGAAAACTCTCCAACGATGCAATATCGCTTTCTCATCTTATTCGCATCGTCTAGAACTTCTCTCTATCTACTCTATAAGACACCGTAGACTCAAATCCCAATTACTCCTGTATAAATTTATAGCTGGCGCATCTCATTTTCCCAATCTCAATTCCTTTATCAGACTGTCAAGTTCTCCACGAAGACCCATGACTCTCATTTATGTCTCCCCCCTCTCCGACAATTTTTTCTCTTTTATCCTTCCCATCTGGAATGCCATTGTTGCCAATGTTAGTAGTTTCCTCTCCCCCTCCCAATTTGAACATCTTCTTGACTCTGCCATTACCCGGTTTTAATTTATTATCTCATCTGGTCATTTTGTTAAATACATATCATTATTCTCTCCTTTAATTTGCCTTCTACGGTTATCTCTTCCCCCTTGCCAACTTGTCTGCCTACCCTCCTTTTTATATTTATTCTCATTCCCCGTTTCCTATGTATCATGTCATCCCTATTTTCTACTCGAAACTGTCTCGTGAGGGATTGTTTCTAGTCTTTTGTATCTTTTTGGTTTCCTTTTAGTCACAATAAATTAAATTAATGCAGATTTATGTCATGTTCCAGTCCTACCTCTATCTATGAAATTGTGAAAGGGTCTTCGGCCTCTTGGTCGTTGGTCCCTTTCTTATTCTATCGCCCGAGTCTCCGTCACTCTTGTGGCACGTGCTACACGCGTGGGCCACTTGAGTAAGAGGGACGAGGGAGAAAAAGGCACGCGGTGCCACGCCTCACGAGAATTGCATCTTCTATTCAGTTCCATCACATAGAAGGACGGAGGGAGCCAGTCCAAGTGGAGCTCTCTCCGCCTTCATTAATAAACACAGTGCACTGTTAACCATTGTTTTCTGTACTTTAGACGGAAGGATACGGCAAAGTCCCTTTCCCGTTTACAAAATGATCTCCTGATAATACTAATTATCTATTGATGTATCCAGTGATCTCCTGATAAGATCAATTTTTTTTTGTTGATAGAATCAATTATCTCTGGAGAGACACGACTGTCTTTTGAAAAAACCAACCATCTCTTGAAAAAATCAACCAAATTTCTCTTGATAACAGAATTGTCTACTGATTAAATTATCTGTCTCCTGATGAAACCAATTATCTCCTAATTAACCAACTCGGAGCTGGTTGGAAACCAATTATCTATTGAGAAAACCATCTTCGGAAAAAATCAATTTATTTCGTCATTTTTAAATAGTACAGATGATGCGCGAGACCAAACCGTAGGAATCGAATAGTGAACTTGATTGATATTTGAAATGAAAAATATTTGAAATGAAATAAAATTGATTATGGAGAAGACATTTGTTGATTTGAAAAGGAAGTGAAGAGATTGAAAGAAAATATTTGAAATGAAAATGAAAAAAGGGATAGTACATGATGCATTTTAGACTTTAGGAATCGTCAAGTGAAATTCTGACATCATTACAAAAAGAGATGGAAATATTGAATGGAAACTACTTTGAATATTTGAATAAGAAAGGAAATGCTTTGAGAACTACTATAGAAAACATCGAAAAGAAGTTTCGACAAGAACATATTTAATCAAGAATCAAAGACCCATTTGAGATGGAATAGCTCATTGGCGATTTTTTGTTGAGTCCAGACACAGCATTGTTGAGGAGACCGTACATGAAATCAGTGTCTGGATTCTTCTCTTCAACCAACTTTTTGAGTCCTTGCCAGATCTCACCAATCCACATCTGGCTATTATGAAGCGCTGGCATCGTGTACTCTTTCTGAAATATAATTTTATACTCATTAAATTTTTCACTTTAGAAACGAACGATGTTAATTCCTTCCATTCCACGAGCATTTGGCACAGCGATTTCCACGAGAACACCCACCGCCTTCAAGAAGTCTTCGATGACCGTGTACTTCGGACGAGGCGGCATGTTGATCTGAACGAACAACGACGAGCGCCGGTTCTTGACTTCGATCGAAGTGGCACCTCCGAAACCGGTGAGCTTGATCAAGACTTGCTAAAAAGTTACCAGATTATCAGGAAATCGTTCTGATATCCTTACGTTTTTGATCAGTCCCACCAAAACTTTGCCAGATGAAATCTCCCGATGCATGTAACCACCTAAGTGCAAGTAACGCACTGCACGTAGGAGTTGGAATCCGACACGTACCGCATTCTCATTCGAAATCTTTCCATTCGGGCTTCTGCTGACGACGGTTTTGAGGCTCTCTCCAGCCGGCTCCATAACTGAAATTAATAGATGCGTAAATGCCTAATTCTGAAAAACAGTAAACTTACCAATGAAAATGTATTTGTCCCCATTGTATGCGTCAAGAAATTGAGGGAAACAGTCGACTTTCAGCAGACCCTTGAGAATCTTAATCTCAATAGAATTACGCCAAACGGCAGCTTGTTTCGGATAAACTTTTATGATGACCTTCTTTTGGTCACCACCGTCGGTGCGTCTCTCGCTGCCAATACCATTCTGAAATCCCTTGAAAACTGTCGAAAAACGACCGTCTGCAATTTTTTCAATTGCCTTGTAGTCGAACGTATCTTTGTTGACTTCTTTGATATCCCTGAAAAAAAATTCTGTTCGAAAAATTATACACTTTTCACACATCAATATGCCTTTACTTTAGTTGCGGCAGTTTTGATGTTGTTTGAAAAGTTGAACGTCCCAAAAAACACTACGACGCCCCTTATAACATTTAGACGACGCTCAAAACATTTTCAAGTTTTCTAGAATCTTAAAAGTGTTCCGAAATGTTCGGTTTTGAATATTTATACTCCCAAAAAACAACTAGGCATTCTGGAACTTGGACGTTCGAGTTTTCAAAGAACATCTAAACTGAAAAAGAGTCCTAAATTTTTATAGAAAATAATTTATTCCACTTTCTGACTAGGGAAGGATCCCGAGTCGAGATGGAGTTACAGGTCGAGATATATATCGCTAGAACGGAAATTTTGCGCTGATTTCAAATCTGTATTCCAATTTTGCAGAACGATTCTGTGAAAAAAGTTGTTCGCGTTTTTGTGGCTTCTCAGTGCAAAAATGAGAATTTTCAAGACTCCCAAAATTAAAGTTTTTCTCATTGTTTTCGAATTTTTTTATGCTGTACGTATGATAACGGATGTAAAGATGATTTTGACATAGTTTGATTGCAGAATTTATTTTCAGAAAATATTTTGCGGAGTTTCTTAAATTTTCAAAAATGGAGCATCTACAAAAAATTTGTTTGAAAATTTTCGAAAGTTCCAACACAAGCAATACGATCTACACTTTTGGAAATACACGTACAGTACAAAAAATTTTGAAAAAAATGAGAAAAAAGTAATTTTTGAGTAATTTCTGATTTTTGTGGGAGTCTTGAAAATGCTCATTTTTGCACTGAGAAGCTAATGCTGTGCTGAACTTTCTTTGTCCAATTTTTGTTAAAATATTTTTGGTTTGTTTTAGTCTCTCGAAACACTCGTGAAAAAACCCAAAAACTCACATTTTTCAAGCAATGAAAGCTCCTGATCGAGTTGTCTGTTGAAACTGAAAATAAGTGTAATTAGTGAGAAAAAAGAGGGATAGAGAGAGAAAATGAGAAAGAAAGAATAGCAAGAAAGATAGGCTCTATTACAGTTTAGATGGATCCCAAATATGTTCAAAAATGTTTAAACGTCCCAAAAAACATTTAGACGTCCCAAAAAATGTTTAGACGTCCCATTAAATATTGAGACGTCCCTTGAAGTCTGAAAATTTGGTTTTAAATAATTAGACGTCCCAAAAAACATTGAAACGTCCCAAAAAATGATTAGACGTCCCTTCAACACTAAAAGCCACTGAAAGTGTTCAAGCGACGTCTAAACATTTTTTGGGACGTTTAAATGTTTTTTGGGACGTCTAAATGTTTTTTGGGACGTCTAAATGTTTTTTGGGACGTCTAAATGTTTTTTGGGACGTCTAAATGTTTTTTGGGACGTTCAAGTTTTCAAAGGACATCTAAACTGTAATAGAGCCGAAAGATATATCAAATAACAAAGAACAAAACTAAGCAGCACAGGGAAAACGTGCAAACACAAAGTTTTGAAGAGTGTCACAAGGAAATCAAAAACTATTGCAGAACAAAAGTAAAGACGGTTGGTAAAGTCTCAAAATAGATATGGTATGCAGCCAGAATAATCTGATAGTCCAAAATGATATCTATTTCTGAGAAAGTTAAAATTATTCTGAAATTTCCAAAAATATGTTCTTTTAACGTCAATTTTTTAGTAAAATCTTTTATGAAGATACATTTAAAAAAAGATGTTGTACAAAACTAGATTGAGAACGTTTCTAGTTTTTTTTCTTCATTTGAATTCCTGTTTCTGATGGGTCTGAGAACAGCTAAGGATGTTCGAAGTTTCATTATGAAAAACTTTGAAAATTTCTAAAAGGTTCACTGCTTCAGATACCTCCAAATAAAGAGCTTTGTTTGAAATCTTTTACACACTATACTGAATATCCTTCTAATATATAACTAGCCCATCTATCCAGTGCATTTGCCTGTGGCACCTAATGAATGCGAAATCATCAAATACTCGTTGAGTAAACGTAAAAACAGTTGTATACACGTTCCCAGTGTTTTTACACTGACCGGTCTAACAATTGGTGGAATAAACTTCCTGAACATGTTTTCCCCGTTAAAATCTCTTCCCGGTGTTCTCAATCTAATTATTTCACGTTAAATCTTATTAAATATCTTACCCTCAATGCTCATAACTTCTAACTCTGTGCCCCCGCCTTAATTCAAATGTCACTTAACTTTTCTGAATGTAACGTGTCAGTGTTAAATAGGAAGTGAATAAAAGGATGATAAAAATCATTTTTGTGACAAATAGTTTTCTGTGATATACTTGAGAGTCACGATGAATGTTAAATAATTTGTAATTTGAATCTAAACAAAATCATCTGCTGTATTCAAATTGACGTGTGTTTATTCTTTCTCTCCACAAATTATCGGGTTTGAAACTTGGTGCATAATCTCCAGCCGCTTTCTAAGATTTTGTTCCACCTGTTGAAAAAAACAATTACAAAAGAAACATTCAACAAACTGGCTTGAATCTGATGCTCTCATCAATAGTGAGCTGAAAACCTGCAAAAATTATTAGTGTTTGAAAATACGTGTATATTTGTACTAAAAAAGTCATTTGTCTTCAGTACAAGAAGTGCTGTATTCCATTAAAACAGTGTTTCCCAATAACCTAACAAACGACGTTCGACGAAGAGGTCATGAAAAGACTAATTGTGGAGAGACCAAGAGTACCCCTTTGCAGTCCGTCGAAGATGAAGAAGAAAAGTGAGGACGATGAAATAAGAGTAGATTGTTTTCACAGGAAAACAATCAAAATTTTTTGTGGCCGACCTAAATCCTCCACCTTGATGGCAGAGGTTCTCAGGGTTCTAACTAATTACTACAGAACCAAGTGACACCCGAAGGGTCTCTTTGGCATGGATTTTTTGACTACCGACAGGTGATTTCAGTAAATCACAGTTTCAGAAACACGTCAGTTTGTCATAAAGACAGTTGATGCGTGTTATCAGAAAGACATCGAAGATGGTCTATCTGTGAAGCGAAAGACTCAAATAGATAGTTTTTTCATGATTTTTGATCTGATGTCTACTCTTTTTTTCTATTTTTGCGCGCAGTCAACCCCATACTTCAACATCAAATCAGAGACCAATCAAAACTTCTATTTCAATTTTCCGCTAAACGAGATAGGCATCTTTTGCCTTTTTCTCCTCCGTACCGAATCCTCCGTCGTTATTGTTTATTGAATCCTCCATTTTAATTGTCCACTGAATCCTCGTCCTCGAATGGTTGTCCGGATTGAATTCAAAAATAGATGAATAAAACGAAAATTTTTTTAAAAAAATAATGAAATTTTTGCGTATGCGGTTTTCATTGTTTCAACTGCTATTTCTCACACTCTCTCATTTCACAAAACGTTTTTACATATTAGCTTTTTCTCATTTCAGCTTGAGAAGCTTTGGGCGCGCAATTCGCTGTACATCTGAGGTAAATCTCCGCGCATAAAATGAAAAAGATTATAAAAACGACAGATAATTCAAAAAAACTAAAAATTTGAACATCGTAAATTTGTCAAGGCGGCTCCGAGACATTTCGAAACCGGACATTTCGAAACCGGTAAAAAGCGTATAAATTTTACTCTAGAAAACAGGTAATATTATGGTTCCGAGGGTCCGGGGTTTGACACCGGGCCTGACAAAACTTTTTTGCATTCCGTTTTTGGTCTTTTGGTACGAATCTGACAACCAGGGTTCGATCCCCACTGGTGGCAAAACCTTTTTGGTCTCTGTTTATAGCTTTTTGGTACCAATCTGAAGACCAAGGTTCGATTCCCACTGCAGATTAAATATTTTTGCTTTATATTTTTCGTTTTTTGGTATTAGTCTACGGTCGAGGGATCGACTCCGGATGTTGGAAAAATCTCTTTTATTGATTTTTTTTAAACCTTAACAAAAAACCATTTTTCCAACATCCGGAGTCGATCCCTCGACAGTAAACTAATACCAAAAAACGAAAAATATAAAGCAAAAATATTTAATCTGCAGTGGGGATCGAACCCTAGTTGTCAGATTCGTACCAAAAAGCTAAAAACAGAAACCAAAAAGGTTTTGCCACCAGTGGGGATCGAACCCTGGTTGTCAGATTCGTACCAAAAAACCAAAAACGGAATGCAAAAAAGTTTTGTCAGGCCCGGTGTCAAAACCCGGACCCTCGGAACCATAATACCACCTCTCTTCGAGAAAAAAATTATACGTGTTTTACCGGTTTCGAAATGTCTGGTTTTGAAATGTCCAGTTTCGAAATGTCAGAAAAAATTCAAAGTTTTTCAAAAAATAAGTGTTTTGATTTTAACTCCGGGCCTAGAAAATTATGAAAAAACGAAATAATTACAAAATGAGAAAAATAGTCCTTGAGTGAAAAATTAAAAGAGGAAAACTGTAAAAATGGGAAATATGTCCAATTAAAAATGTATGCAGTTCGAGTTGAGATGTTTATGTCAATTTTCAAACACAACCAAATATTAGCAGCCCACGCCTTCTTACAACTGCGCCCCACCGCAAACGAGAGAGTATCGGCGAGAGACGCAGAGTTTTTTCCGGCGCGAAACAGATTTTCACCACTTTTGATCTATTTTGGAATAATTGTTTCTTGAAAATTGGCAAATTTTGAATTAAAACTTGTAAAATCTGTTTCGTGCCAGAAAAAACTCTGCATCTCTCGCCGATACTCTCTCGTTTGCGGCGGAGCGCAGTTGTAACAAAATTGCTACGCTAATATTTCACAATATATTTTTCTCAATATTCTAAAATTTTTTCCCAATTATTGGGAAATTTTGACATTCGAAAGACTTCTTTGGAAATGTTTTAAATAGAACAAAAGCTGGATTTCAAAAACAATAGAAATACGGCGTGATTTCATTTTTTTCACACCCAAGAAGGCAAAAAATATTGTGATTTTTTGGAAAATGTTTTTGGTGAATCTAATAAAATTATTTTTAAACAGACTTGTCAAAACTGAAGCATTTTTACTATTATAAATTCACAGTCTGCCGCTGTAGAGCTTTAAAGGCGCATGGAATTTGTTAGGATCGTAGTTGAAAGCATGAAAACCGTATTAAAAATATTTAAAACCGTAGTGGGGTACGGTTTTCACCCATTTCAACTACGAGACCAATGCTAACAAATTTCATGCGCTTTTCAAGCCCTACGGCGGCAGACAGGTTGTGTTTGAAAAATTTCATAAAACACTCAACTCATCTGCAATCGAAACCAACGAATTCGAAGAATTCGGAAAGTGCGCAGCAATAAAACTTGCGCGCTGCAAAATAAAGCGCCTGCTTTCTAACAAGAGAAGTATTCCCAAAAACGTCTCCAAATCCTCAAGGCAATCCAAAAAACTCGATAAACCTTAAGAATTGGGGAAGTTTTGGGAATTTCGTAACTGATAACTTCTCTAAAGATACTAATTATTTTTCTAAAACTACCATATTTTTTCCGTTCCCCCACAGTCTTAACGCAGTCTCCCTGTCTCTCTCACACGATCCCAGAGCCTCCCATCCCAACTCTTCTTCCGGTACCCCCAGAAGAGAACCCAGCAACCCAAACCCGTCATCCTCCCGATTTCAATTTACTTTCTATCAGTTTTCTGAGATAGAAAGTGATTGAAAACACCTATACCTGAAACCAAACAAAAATAAACTACCTGAAGTTCCTTCGATTGATGTAGAAAGTTGAAACGGTCGAATTAAAGACGTTGAAGTTGAAGATGATTCCGAGGAGAAGTTTTGAGAAGCACAATTGAATCAACGAGCTGAAACAAAAAGTTTTTTATTTTTTCTTTATTTTTTAAATTTATTTTTGAATTTAAACTCACTTTATTTCCAATTGACATTGATTCCGAAGCGGCTTTCTCAGCTCCAGAAATTTTGAGCCTTTGCGATGATATATTACACTGAAAAAAGTTATTTGAGAGGCAGAATTTGCAAAAAATTAAAAAATCGGAAAATTAAAAAAATTTTTATCTAGAAAGTTAACCGTTCAAAATAGTAAAAAAGAAGCCTATAGGTAGTTTTGAGCCGGGAAGAACAATATCAAGCCTTGAAAAAAAAATTTTAACGGTGGGAATGTGCATTTTTCAAAAATTTTAGGCCGATCCCAAGTCTTTTTGAGTTTTTAGAAACCTTTTGAAATCTATTTTCTCGCAATAAATTTATAATTTTAGCCCCTTATAAGTAGTGCCCTGTCAAAAAAATTCAGGTCTCAAAATTCGAAATTTCAAAAGTTATGAATTTTTTTCGTTTATTTTAATTTTTATCTCGCGGCGCTGAAAAAATGGAAATCTGGAAATGCGCTTAAACGACGCAGCGTAAAATTTACGTCTAGAAGAGCTTTTGTTTTGGAAAGATCGGATAAAATACTGGTGAGAAAAAATCGATAAAATTTGAAAAAACGAGCAAAAAACAACAAAAATGTGGCAAAAAGTGGGCGGAGTCTGATGACGTGTCGATCGTGGCGAGACCCAAGTGACGGAAAATTTCATGCTCCTTCTTTCGAGATTTTCAAAGTAGAGGAAACCCCATGAATGTATATATGTCTAGAACCCAAATTTTATGAGGAGTTCAAAAAAAATAATATTTTTTGGGTTACGGTAGTTTTAGGATTACTGTAGCCATTTTCGTGTCAAGACCCAATTTCTCGAAAATCGTCAAAATTGAACCGTTTCACAAAATTTTTTTTGTACCTTATTCAGATTACTGCAACAAATTTTTTCAAAGTTTTATTTTTTTGGTTACGGTACTTTTAGGGTTACTGTAGCCATTTTCGTGTCAAGACCCAATTTTTCGAAAATCGTCAAAATTGAACCGTTTCACAAAATTTTTTTTGTATCATATTCAGATTACTGCAACAAATTTTTTCAGAGTTTTATTTTTTTGGTTACGGTATTTTTAGGGTTACTGTAGCCATTTTCGTGTCAAGACCCAATTTCTCGAAAATCGTCAAAATTGAACCGTTTCACAAAATTTTTTTTTGTATCATATTCAGATTGTTGCAACAAACTTTTTGAAAAATTTATTTTTTTGGTTACCGTAGTTTTAGGAGTACTGTAGCCATTTTCGTGTCGAGACCCAATTTTTCGAAAATCGTCAAAATTGAACCGTTTCACAAAATTTTTTTGTATAATAATCAGAATATCGCAACAAAGTCAAAAAATCCGCTAATATGGTTTACGGTAGTTTTTTGGCTTACTGTAACCATTTTCGTGGCAAGACCCACGTGACGAAATATCACATGCGCTTTTTTTTCGAGATTTTTGAAGAAAGTTGCGCTAGAGGAGGTAAGTGCGCTCTACTAATAATTGCTGGAAACCATGAGACTTTCTCTGGAAAATACTGCAAAAAGACGGTTTGAATTGCGAAAAATTTACTGAAAATGCGTTTTTCAGGTGCGGATTTACGTGAGATTAGGTGTCGATTTAGGGGAGGTTAGGTGTAGATTTACGAAAGGTAAATCCATACAAAATTACACGTAAATCCCCACCAACTTGCCGTAAATCGACAACTAACCTCTCGTAAATCGACACATGACCTCGCGTAAATCTACACATAACTCCGTAAAGTGACCCTTACGAAAGATTGATGTAGATTTACGGGTTAAGTGACTCATCTGATGATCTTGTTCAAAGCTCTGTTATTCTCAATCGCTGGGAGCAGGAAATAACACAATTTTCAACAAAATTAGCATTAGAGAGCACTTGCAATGCTTTTAGACATCTGCAAACGACTAAATGTTTTTTTGGAAATCCTCTGTTTGTCCGGATGTCTGAAGAGATGTGCCCCAGGAATCAAAACCTCATTCTGACAAGTGCGCTCTACTGCTAATTTCTCAAAAAACATATTTTTATGTTCGAGACCCCGAAAATGACACTTTTCAAAGTTTAAACACCACAAATTGCATTTTTCTAGAAATTAAAAGTAGAGCGAACCTGTCAGAGAGAGATTTTGATTTCTGAGGCACCTTCGGCGCTTTTTGACCTCTGGAGGCTTTTCAAAATAAATATTTAGGCATAGCTTCCACGTCAATGTGACAATTGCGCTCTACTGATAATCCGGGAAAAACTTTTTGGTACCAATCTGACAACCAGGGTTCAATTCCCACTGGTGGAAAACCATTTTTGCTTTTCATTTCTGACTTTTTGCTATCAATCTGACAACCAGTGGGAATTGAACCCTGGTTGTCAGATTGATAGCAAAAAGTCAGAAATGAAAAGCAAAAATGGTTTTCCACCAGTGGGAATTGAACCCTGGTTGTCAGATTGGTACCAAAAAGTTTTTCCCGGATTATCAGTAGAGCGCACTTGTCACATTGACGCAAAAGCTATGTCCAAATTTTTATTTTGAAAAGCCTCCGGAGGTCAAAACGCGCCGAAAGTGCCCCAGAAATCAAAATCTAACTCTGACAGGTGCGCTCTACTGCTAATTTTTAGAAAATTGCGATTTTTGGTGTTAGAAACTATGAAAAATACCATTTTTTGGAGTTTACGACTTTGAAAAGTGTCATTTTCGGTGTTTCGAACATAAAAATATGTTTTTTGAGAAATTAGCAGTAGAGCGCACTTGTCAGAATGAGGTTTTGATTCCTAGGGCACATCTCTTCAGACATCCGGACAAACAGAGGATTTCCAAAAAAACATTTAGTCGTTTGCAGGTGTCTAAAAGCATTGCAAGTGCTCTCTAATGCTAATTTTGTTGAAAATTGTGTTATTTCCTGCTCCCAACGATTGAGAATAACAGAATTTTGAACAAGATCATCAGATGAGTCACTTAACCCGTAAATCTACATCAATCTTTCGTAAGGGTCGATTTACGGAGTTATGTGTAGATTTACGCGAGGTCATGTGTCAATTTACGGGAGGTTGGGTGTCAATTTACGGCAAGTTGGTGTGGATTTACGTGTAATTTCGGATGGATTTACCTCCCGTAAATCGACACCTAACCTCCCCTAAATCGACACCTAATCTCACGTAAATCCGCACCTGAAAAAACGCATTTTCAGTTAATTTTTCGCAATTCAAACCGTCTTTTTGCAGTATTTTCCAGAGAAAGTCTCATGGTTTCCAGCAATTATTAGTAGAGCGCACTTACCTCCTCTAGCGCAACTTTCTTCAAAAATCTCGAAAAAAAAAGCGCATGTGATATTTCGTCACGTGGGTCTTGCCACGAAAATGGTTACAGTAAGCCAAAAAACTACCGTGAACCATATTAGCAGATTTTTTTGACTTTGTTGCAATATTCTGATTATTATACAAAAAAAATTTTGTGAAACGGTTCAATTTTGACGATTTTCGAAAAATTGGGTCTTTAAAATGGCTACAGTAACCCTAAAAATACCGTAACCAAAAAAAAAACTCTGAAAAAATTTGTTACAGTAATCTGAATATGATACAAAAAGAATTTTGTGAAACGGTTCAATTTTGACGATTTTCGAAAAATTGGGTCTTGACACGAAAATGGCTACAGTAACTCTAAAAGTACCGTAACCAAAAAAATAAAACTCTGAAAAAATTTGTTGCAGTAATCTGAATATGATGCAAAAAGAATTTTGTGAAACGGTTCAATTTTGACGATTTTCGAAAAATTGGGTCTTGACACGAAAATGGCTACAGTAACCCTAAAAATACCGTAACCAAAAAAATAAAACTCTGAAAAAATTTGTTGCAGTGATCTGAATATGATGCAAAAAAAATTTTGTGAAACGGTTCAATTTTGACGATTTTCGAAAAATTGGGTCTTGACACGAAAATGGCTACAGTAACACTGAAAGTACCGTAACCAAAAAAATAAAACTCTGAAAAAATTTGTTGTAGTAATCTGAATATGATGCAAAAAGAATTTTGTGAAACGGTTCAATTTTGACGATTTTCGAAAAATTGGGTCTTGACACGAAAATGGCTACAGTAATCCTAAAACTACCGTAACCCGAAAAATATTATTTTTTTCGAATTTCTCATAAAATTTGGGTTCTAGACATATATACATTCATGGGGTTTCCTCTACTTTGAAAATTTCGAAAAAAGGAGCATGAAATTTTCCGTCACTTGGGTCTCGCCACGATCGACACGTCATCAGACTCCGCCCACTTTTTGCCACATTTTTGTTGTTTTTTGCTCGTTTTTTCAAATTTTATCGATTTTTTCTCACCAGTATTTTATCCGATCTTTCCAAAACAAAAGCTCTTCTAGACGTAAATTTTACGCTGCGTCGTTTAAGCGCATTTCCAGATTTCCATTTTTTCACCTTTGCAAGATAAAAATTAAAATAATAGAAAAAAATTCATAACTTTTGAAATTTCGAATTTTGAGACCTGAATTTTTTTGACAGGACACTACTTATAAGGGGCTAAAATTATAAATTTATTGCGAGAAAATAGATTTCAAAAAGTTTCTAAAAATTCAAAAAGAATTGTGATCGGCCTAAAATTTTTGAAAAATGCACATTCCCACCGTTAAAATTTTTTTTTCAAGGCTTGATATTGTTCTTCTGTGCTCAAAACTACCTATGGGCTTCTTTATTACCATTTTGAACGGTTAACTTTCTAGATAAAATTTTTTTAATTTTTCCGATTTTTTAATTTTTTGCAAATTCTGCCTCTCAAATAACTTTTTTCAGTGTAATATATCATCGCAAAGGCTCAAAATCTCTGGAGCTGAGAAAGCCGCTTCGGAATCAATGATAATTAGAAATAAAGTGAGTTTAATTTCTTTTTAATCAAAAAAATAAAGAAAAAAAACTTTTTGTTTCAGCTCGTTGATTCAATTGTGCTTCTCAAAACTTCTCGTCGGAATCATCTTCAACTTTAACGTCTTCAATTCGACCGTTTCAACTTTCTACATCAATCGAAGGAACTTCAGGTAGTTTATTTTTGTTTGGTTTCAGGTATAGGTGTTTTCATTCACTTTCTATCTCAGAAAACTGATAGAAAGTGAATTGAAAACGGGAGGATGACGGGTTTGGGTGGCTGGGTTCTCTTCTAGGGGTACCGAAAGAAGAGTTGGGATGGGAGGTTCTGGGATCGTGTGAGAGAGACAGGGAGACTGCGTTAAGACTGTGGGCGGGACTGAAAAATTATAGTAGTTTTAGAAAAATAATTAGTATCTTTAGAGAAGTTATCAGTTACGAAATTCCCAAAACTTCCCCAATTCTTAAGGTTTATCGAGCTTTTTGGATTGCCTTGAGGATTTGGAGATGTTTTTGGGAATACTTCTCTTGTTAGGAAGCAGACGCTTTATTTTGCAGCGCGCAATTTTTATTGCTGCGCACTTTCCGAATTCTTCGAATTCGTTGGTTTCGATTGCAGATGAGTTGAGTGTTTTATGAAATTTTTCAAACACAACCAAAAATTCACTTAAAATGACACTTCCGCCTCGGCCTGGGTCGAATTTTCACTCGGTCCGGATTCAATAATGGGAACTCTGACATTTTTTTCAAAATGCTCCGAAAATTTATATCATACATTTACAGTCTGCCGCCGTAGGGCTTTAAAGGCGCGTGGAATTTGTTAGCATGGGTCTCGTAGTAGAAATGGGTGAAAAACCGTACTCTACTACGGTTTTTAATATTTTTACTACGGTTTTCATGCTTTTAACTACGAGACCCATCCAAACAAATTCCATGCGCCTTTAAAGCCCAACAGCGGCAGACTGTAAATTTATAATAGTAAAAATGCCTTAATTTTCATTTTTTGATTCAGAATTTTTGGTCAAAAACTATACTTTTTTTTAAATTCCATAAAATTTTCAGAATAAAATTAAAACATCAATTTTTTTCATGACATTTTTCAAAACCGGCCGAGAATATTTCCGATTCCAGGTCGACCCGGCCTGTGATAAGTCTGTTTAACAATAATTGTATTAGATTAACCAAAAACATTTTCCAAAAATATTACAACATTTTTTTGCCATCTTGGGTGTGAACAAAAATAAATCATGCCGTCATTCTATTGTTTTTGAAATCCAGTTTTTGTTCTATTTAAAACATTTTCAAAGAAGTCTTTCAAATGTCAAAATTTCCCAATAATTGGAAAGAAATTTTTAGAGTATTGAGAAAAATTTATTGTGAAATATTAGCGTGACAATTTCGTTACAAATGCGCTCCGCCGCAAACGAGAGAGTATCTGCGAGAGATGCAGAGTTTTTTCTGGCGCGAAACAGATTTTACAAGTTTTAATTCAAAATTTGCCAATTTTCAAGAAAAAATTATTCCAAAATAGATCAAAAATGGTGGAAATCTGTTTCGCGTCAGAAAAAAACTCTGCATCTCTCGCAGATACTCTCTCGTTTGCGGTGGGGCGCAGTTGTAAGAAGGCGTGGGCTGCAAATAATTGGTTGTGTTTGAAAATTGACATAAACATCTCAACTCGAACTGCATACATTTTTAATTGGACATATTTCCCATTTTTACAGTTTTCCTCTTTTAATTTTTCACTCAAGGACTTTTTTTCTCATTTTGTAATTATTTCGTTTTTTCATAATTTTCTAGGCCCGGGTGTTAAAATCAAAACACTTCTTTTTTGAAAAACTTTGAATTTTTTGTGAAAAAGCTAAATTTTTTATGTTTAAAGGGAATTTTGAAAAATCACCGTGCCTTGACGGCTCCGGGACATTTCGAAACCAGACATTTCGAAACCGGGCATTTCCAAACCGGACATTTTGAAACCGGTAAAACGCGTATAAATTTTTTCTAGAAAAGAGGTAATATTATGGTTCCGAGGGTCCGGGGTTCCGGGCCTGGCAAAACGTTTTTGAATTCCGTTTTTGGTCTTTTGGTACGAATCTGACAACCAGGGTTCGATCCCTGCTTTTTATTTTTCGTTTTTTGGTATTAGTCTACGGTCGAGGAATCGACTCCGGATGCTGGCAAAATCATTTTTATTGATTTTTTAGAAATCTTAACAAAAAACCATTTTTCCAACATCCGGAGTCGATCCCTCGACAGTAAACTAATATCAAAAAACGAAAAATAAAAAGCAGGGATCGAACCCTGGTTGTCAGATTCGTACCAAAAGACCAAAAACGGAATTCAAAAACGTTTTGCCAGGCCCGGAACCCCGGACCCTCGGAACCATAATATTACCTCTTTTCTAGAAAAAATTTATACGCGTTTTACCGGTTTCAAAATGTCCGGTTTCGAAATGTTCCGGAGCCGCCTTGACAAATATACAATTTTCAAATTTATTGTTTTTTTTAATTATTTGTCGTTTTTAATAATCTTTTTCATTTTTTTAATCAATGCGCGGAGATTTACCTCGGATGTACAGCGAATTGCGCGCCCAAAGCTTCTCAAGCTGAAATGAGAAAAAGCTAATATGTAAAAACGTTTTGTGAAATGAGAGAGTGTGAGAAATAGCAATTGAAACAATGAAAACCGCATACGCAAAAATTTCTTTTTTTTTAAATTGTTTTCGTTTTATTCATCTATTTTTGAATTCAATCCGGACAACCATTCGAGGAGTAGGATTCAATAAACAATAACGACGGATCAATAGACAATAACGACGGAGGATTCGGTACGGAGGAGAAAAAGGCAAAAGATGCCTATCTCGTTTAGCGGAAAATTGAAATAGAAGTTTTGATTGGTCTCTGATTTGATGTTGAAGTATGGGGTTGACTGCGCGCAAAAATAGAAGAAAAGAGTAGACATCAGATCAAAAATCATGAAAAAACTATCTATTTGAGTCTTTCGCTTCACAGATAGACCATCTTCGATGTCTTTCTGATAACACGCATCAACTGTCTTTATGACAAACTGACGTGTTTCTGAAACTGTGATTTACTGAAATCACCTGTCGGTAGTCAAAAAATCCATGCCAAAGAGACCCTTCGGGTGTCACTTGGTTCTGTGGTAATTAGTTAGAACCCTGAGAACCTCTGCCATCAAGGTGGAGGATTTAGGTCGGCCACAAAAAATTTTGATTGTTTTCCTGTGAAAACAATATTATTTCATCGTCCTCACTTTTCTTCTTCATCTTCGACGGACTGCAAAGGGGTACTCTCGGTCTCTCCACAATTAGTCTTTTCATGACCTCTTCGTCAAACGTCGTTTGTTAGGTTATTTGGAAACACTATTCTAATGGAACACACCACTTCTTGTACAGAAGACAATATACATGACTCTTTTGCTACACATATACACACATATTTTCAGACATTAACAACCTTTACAGATTTTCAGCTTTTCATCTTCTTCTCATGACAACTATAGCTCATTGGTTTGTTTTCCTTTTAAATATTCACTTGATAATTCGTTTTCTCAGGAGATAATTGGTGTTTTTCAGAAAACAATTGATTTTCAGGAGACAATTGGTTTTACAAGGAAAGAATTGGTTTTATCAGGAGATAATTGGTTTTTCTGAAAGTTATTGGCTCCGCGACGTTTCGACACCACGACAACTCGACACCAGACGTTTTGACACCAGACATTTCGACACCAGACATTTCGACACCATTGAAAATCGAGTAAAATTTGTCTCAAAAAGGAGATGGTTTTAGGGTTTGAAGGATCCGGGTTTCGACCCCGGTTGCTTGAAAAAGTGTTTTATTTTTATTTTTGGCTTTTTGGTAACAATCTGACAACCAGGATTCGACCCCAACGGGTATCAATGTTTTTTGTTTTTTTAAAATTTTAAACATTTTGGAACTAATCTGATGTCCGGGGTTCGACTCTTGATGCTGGCAAAACTTTTTTGATTTTGATTTCTGACATTTTTCTTCATCTAAGCAAGTACAATTGCGAGGAAGATGGGAATATTTCTTGATCAAACGACTTGTACATGTTCTTGAAAAACCATTCCCTATTTTGTATGAGAGAAAAGTTTCTCCGTATTCCGGGAGTGGTTTCCCGAACATTCGAATTAGCATCATTTGAGTTTATGCACGCACAAGTCGTTTGACCAAGGGCTATTCCTATCTTCCTCGCAACTGTACTTCTATCTAGCTTAGATAAAGAAAAATGTCAGAAATCAAAGTCAAAATAAGCTTTCCCAGCATCAAGAGTCAAACCCCGGACGTCAGATTAGTACCAAAATGTTAAAAATAAGAAAACAAAAAACATTGATACCAGTGGGGGTCGAACCCTGGTTGTCAGATTGGTACCAAAAAGCCAAAAATAAAAATAAAACACTTTTTCATGCACCTGGGGCCGAACCCCGGACCCTTCAAACCCTAAAACCATCTCCTTTTTGAGACAAATTTAACTCGATTTTCATTGCTGTCGAAATGTCTGGTGTCGAAACGTCCTGGAGCCAAATTATTGCATCAAAAGATAATTGTTTTTTTTTGTATTTTACAAGACGACGTCTTGGAAGATTGTTGGAGATGATTTGCCGTGTTTCAAATTTGAAACGCCATGTTTAAAGTTCAAAACGCCATGTTTTAAGTTTAAAACACTATGTTTCAATTTTGAAACGCCATTTTTCAAGTTTAAAACGCTTAAAATATGATTAATATATTTTTGAATCATGAAAAATTTCGTATGATATAAAAGCAGAGATTTCAGTTTGAAGTCTATTCGATTTAAAGATATCGATTAAAAAATTACCTTTGAGGAGAATTTTGTCGAATTTTTTGAATTTTTTTGAAATCACAAATTTTTGTGAATCTTTTTTTATAATTTCCAAATATTGAATTTCTCCAGTATTTGAATTCGACAGAACTAAATTTATTAGGATTCTATAGAAATCAGTGGTTTTTAGATTTTCTTTTTATAAACATTTTCACCGAAATAAGTTAGTTTTTTTCCGGTTACTACTGTACAAATCCTTGTGTTTGCACGTTTTCCCTGTGCTGCTTGGTTTTGTTTATCTTCTTTCAATTGTTCTTCTCTTTCCGTTTTTTCCTCTCATTTCTACTCTTTTTCTTGCAAATAACTTTATTTTTCAGATCTCTCGTAATTCTTCGAACGAAACAATCGAAAAATGTGAGTTTCAAATAGTTTTTGGGCGGGTTTTTAAAGCAACCCAAGTTAACTGGAGTAAAGTTAACTGGAGGAACGTGAGATAGACAGAACAACTCAACAACTGTTTTGCGTCAAAAAATGGCTCCGGGACATTTCGAAACCAGGCATTTCGAAACCGCGACTACTCGAAACTACGACATCTCGAAACTGCGACATTTCGAAACCGGTCATTTCGAAACCGGTAAAACACGTATAAATTTTTTCTAGAAAAAAGGTAGTATTATGGTTCCGAGGGTCCGGGGTTCGACACCGGGCCTGGCAAAATTTTTTTGCATTTTGTTTTCGGCTTTTTGATACGAATCTGACAACCAGGGTTCGATCCCGACTGGTGGCAAAACTTTTTTTTTGTTTTAGGCTTTTTGATATCAATCTGAAGACCAAGGTTTAATCCCCACTGCAGATAAAATATTTTTGCTTTTCATTTTTCGTTTTTGGTATTAGTCTAAGGTCGAGAAACCGACGCTGGATGCTGGTAAAACCTTTTTTATTGATTTATCTTAACAATAAAAAACCGACATCTCAAAAATAAGAAAAATATCACAATGAAAGCATTTACCCATGTTTTCTTCAAATGGCGTAGCAGGCGTTTTTCGATGTCGGTTTTTTGTTAAGATAAATCAATAAAAAAGGTTTTACCAGCATCCGGAGTCGATCCCTCGACCTTAGACTAATACCAAAAAACGAAGAATAAAAACAAAATAATTTTATCTGCAGTAGGGATCGAACCTTGGTCTTCAGATTGGTACCAAAAAGCAAAAAACAAAAACCAAAAAAGTTTTGCCACCAGTGGGGATCGAACCCTGGTTGTCAGATTCGTACCAAAAATCCAAAAATGGAATGCAAAAAAGTTTTGCCAGACCCGGTGTTGAACCCCGTGCCCTCGGAACCATAATACTACCTTTTTTCTAGAAAAAATGTATACGCGTGTTTTACCGGTTTCGAAATGTCCGGTTGCGAAATATCTGGTTTCGAAATATCTGGTTTCGAAATGTCCCGGAGCCAAAAAAATTAGGTAATTATAAGAGAGTTTTCAAAAAATAGTTACGCATTTTCCTTCACAAATAACAAAAATACATTTCTAATAATTTCAATTTTCTAGGCAAGCGAAGGACATCGATATGGACAAGAAAAAAGGCTTCCAACTTCAAGTCGGTGATCAAATAGCCCAAGGCTCATTCTCGACCACATTCCTCGCAACCACCGAGCCAGAGTTGAGTGGAAACTTCTCCGAGGTGGTCAAAGTGGGGCTGAAGAAACATCAACTCAAATATGCAAAGGAGAAGCAAGTTCTTCATCTGGTCAGCGGACACACGTACTTCCCCCGCCTTGTGCATGCTGCGGAGTCTAAAAAATTCACATACATTGGTAATTATATAATTTTTAAGATTTTATAATATTTTTCTTTTTTTAGTCACAGAATACGGCGGAGAGGACTTAAAGACGGTTTCGGAGAGAAACCGGTTCGGCATCACCTCCAATAGAAACGTGCTCCGCTTGGCTTACAGATTGCACGGAGCCGTCGACTTTCTTCACTCCAGAAACTTTTTTCACCGTGATATCAAGGCGGAAAACGTCTTGATTGAGCTCAGAAACCGAGTAAGTGTTTTTAAACCCATCATTTTTATCACAACAGCGTCCCACTTCAAACGAGATAGTCTCGGCAAGAGACGCAGAGTTTTTCCTTACGACGATACAAAATCCCACTGCTTTTGATCTATTTTCTCTATTTTTTAATCTTATTTTGTTAATTATTACGACAAATTGTGAAAATAGATCGAAAACACTAAAAATTTGGTTCGGCGCAAAAAAAAACTCAGCATCTGTCGCCAATACCCTCTCGTTTGCGGTTGGGCGCAGTTGTAAAAAGGGGTGGGCTGCTAATAGAACAATTTCAAAAAATATAGTAATTATTTCAGAGTATTCGTGTCAAACTGTCAGATTTTGGTGACGCAAGCGACATCCGAGAGCCTGCAAGAAGACGATCCAGCTTTATGAAGTTCTTCCTTCCTGCCGCTCTTCCGCCTTACTGCGAAGCTGAAGATCACTGCCACACGGCTGTGATGTGCTTGAAACTTCTGAAAAATCTTCCATACATTCCGCGACGCAGATCGGTGTTCCTCGCTTCACATATCGTAAGTTTTTACAGAAAATTCTCGAGTATACAATGAAATTTCAGACCGAATTCCCATTTCCGAAACTGGAGGGGGATCACGAGTGGATGATGTTGATCTGGTTGAGCCTGTGTGGCTGCTATCAAAACAAAACGACTGAGTTTGGGTTCATCGAGACTTTTATCGATGAAGCCAGCGTTAATTTCGACAAGAGATCGGATATTGATTATTGTACGATCACTGGAAAGCTCCGTCTGGATAGCCCAGATGATTAGATTCACTTTGCATTTTCGATGATTACTCAATTCTTTGCTTTTTTTTCATTCTCTCTTTCTGTATGATTTGATTTTTTCTCTTTTTCTCTACTTTTCGTCTAGATAATATTATTCTTCTCTAGATAATATAACTTTTTCTCTAGGTAATTCATCTTCTCGTAAGTATCATTTTATTTCAGCTATTGTCGCCACTGCTCATTCATTTCTCCTGTCGTTTCATCACTCTTCTCTTTTTCCTGGCTTGACCAGAAGACGACCACTCTTGTACAATATAAAAGCGAATGATAGCAATAAAGTTTAATTTTAGCAAAAAATTGGTGTTTGGAGGTGAAAAATATGAATCTTCTGGTTTTCTAATAGATAACAATATTGACACTAGTTGAGAGACGTTGACTACGTGGAAATCGTGTAAAAACTGCAAGTTGCATTTCTTGGGCTAGAATACTGAGATTTGAATGCTACGAGTCATTGAAAGATCGAACGCTAGAAATACCAACATTCTTAGAAAAACGACAGTAATGCTCTGAATCTGTATTTCACTAAGAAAAGGTGCATTTGTTGAGATAAAAAACCAAGATTTGAATGCTCTCATACTTTCGAGAAACTCGCTGCAGTTTCTCCAACGTTCGAACTCGGAAAAGAATATCAAATGTCAGGAATTGAAGAATTAAAAAAAGTCTACAGTAATAGTAATACTGACAGTACGACTCAACTTCGGATGGGGCCAGTCTAGATGATAGTTTCACCCCAAGACTCGTGGTGCTTTCCAAAATTTCGAATCTAAATTTTTCATGAAGCCTGATTTTTTCACATAATCCACTACGTGATTGCAAAATCCTAAAAACCGCTGCAATTGGCAGAGAAAACGGAAGATTGACGGAATTATGCTGAAAATCAAACATATAGGATCAATGCTACGGCTAATTGAAAGCACAAATCGAACTGAAAAATTTATGTTTTTAAGCCAAAAAAACATGAGAAATAAAAAGTACTAAAACGGTAGGAATTTAAATTTTGATTTTTCAGCTATAAAATTCTGTCGAAAACCAAAAACATTTTGAAAATTCGGTTTAATACGTCTGTTTTTGAGTATTTTTTAAGTTTCAGTGAGGCACATCTAGATGTCGGAAAAAATGATGTTTTTTCAATTTCGGTGTTTTCTACACCAAAAAGTTCAACTGCTAGTCAGTACGGGTAAATGAGATATCTGAGAAAGCGGTGCAAAGTTTTACCAGAAAGTTATCAGTTGGTTGCTCATAAACTCAGAATCTTATGTCCACTTCTAGCTAAAATGTTCCAAGCTGGTTCAACTTCAGAGTCAGTAAGCAAAAAACTTGGAAACTCTGACTAAAAAGTCATGTTCTTTTTTCTAGTCAATTCTTTGATTCTTCAACAAGTCTGATTAAAGTCACATCAATCTTCTCAAACACCAGAAAATAGCCCAACGACACTTCAACGTTCACATCTTTGACTCGAGAATTCGAGAATTCGTCAAACAACTGAAGAAAGCCAGAAAGGACAATTCATTGACTTTGCCAGAGAGGAACGAGAGGAAGCCAAGAACATCAGTCCTTCAGCTCGACCTTATGGACAGTCATAGGATTAGCAGGGTTCAACAACAGGAAGTAAAAAAGTTCATAACTTTTGAAATTTCGAAGTTTGAGACCTGACTTTTTTGACAGGGCACTACTTATAAGGGGCTAAACCTACCGTTTTTCAGACGTGGCCAGAATGCTCTTTTCTTCTCCTCAGCAAATTAACCATCTGAATTCTGTTCGCTTGTCTCGACCGACTTCTGTTCAGTTGTCTCGGAATCAAACACTCATCCGTGATTGTGTGAAGGCCCGGTTCCCTACAATCGCGGTAAATGATTTTTAGTTATTTTGTGAAAATAAACATACATCTTTAGGAAAACCCTTTCCACATCATGCTTGACGCTGCTCCAGGAGGTTGTGGAAAATCCACAATGCTGAAAATCCTCCGCCAGGATGTCAACGCCTTTTTTGGAACGGAAAACGCTTGTTTGGTGACGGCCTTCACTGGCGGAGCCGCGTTCAATGTTGGAGGAAACACGATTCACTCCACTCTTGGAATTTCTGTAAGATTTCATATTGAAATTGAAATAACTTTTGGAATTTTTAGCCAAAAGCTGGAGAGGAATTCAAACGAATGAGCGATTCTATGAAAACTCATCTCACTAACCAATTGAGGGATGTGAAAGTGCTTTTCATTGAAGAAATTAGCTTGGTTAGCGTTGTCCTTTTGACCCAGGCCTCGGTGCATCTCCAGATTCTGAGGAACGATGGCAGGCCATTTGGAGGACTCTCAGTGATGGTTTTCGGCGATTTCATGCAGCTTCTCCCTGTCCAACATCCACCAGTTTTTGGAGGTAATTCATCGTGAAGATTTTCTGAAAATATTTCAAAATATTACAGATTTCCCACCGATAATGAAGGCACGTTGCGAAATGCTCGTTGAAAACGTTTGGGATAAACTGTGGAAACTCTTCACTGTTTTCCACCTGACTCGGAACAAGAGAGTCGAGATGGGAAGAGCCGCCGACATGCTCCGAGAAATTCGGTATACCGAAATTTCCGAAGAGACGAAGGAGTTCCTCAGGAAGAATTGTTTATTGAAAAACACTTTTCCGAAAACGATCTTTGAAGCGTTGGACCAACTACAATCCGAGAATCCTGATAAGGAATTTGTGGTGTTGGCCACAAAAAACGCCACTGTTAATCGATTGAATATTTGCGTAAGTTTTAACGTATATTTTTCCGCCTATGTTAGAAATTTTAGCGTATCCAAAATATGGAAGAGAGAAAGAAATTCCCTGTTAGATACATCAAGGATGATGAAGTGGTGCTCGCGAAGTTTCACGAAACAACTAAACGACCACACTCCATGGAGCTGGCAGTCGGATGTAAAGTAATGCTCAATGTGACCCTCAAGAAAGAGCCAGGCATGTATAACGGCCGAGTGGGAAAACTTTTGGAAATCCAAGACCAATTTTTGAAAATCCAGTAAGCAATAAAATTAGAATTTTCAAAATGTAACAAATACTTACAGATTCGATTCTCAAACCATCGTCGACGTGCCGAAGTTATTCTTCAAAAACAATGAGAAAAGCTGGACTCAATATCCCATCCAACCCGCAGAAGTCATCACCGTCCACATGTCGCAAGGAAAAACTTTTGACGGCGTCATCTTCATTTCCGAAAACTTGTTCACTGGAGGCTTGGCGTATACGGCTCTTTCGCGATGCCGTCAACTCCGATTGTGTAGACTCACATCTTTGAGAACGGAGGAGTGGCTTGTTCCGGATGGCGCAAATGAGGAGTATCGACGACTGAAGCGGCGATACCTGGATATGATGATTACTGATTAATCAATTGAATACCGTACTATCTAATTAAACACCGTACTGTTTTTGAATTTTTAAACTAATTACGCTGACATTAAATAAATATGACAACTACTTTACACTGTAAACTTGATGGTGCGGGCGAGTGGTGGGGGCGTACCAAAAAAGGAGTCATTCGGAGCCAAATACACACCCTGTGGTGGTGGTACAACTCTTTTTCTACAGTTTCTTTTCAATTTATTTCAATTTTTTCCATTTTCACTTTTCTAAAGTTTAGCTTTACTAAGACATAGATTTTCAGTAGTAATGCCATCTTCTCAAGCTAATGCGAATCTCATGAGAAGAACTCTTCTCACCCACATTGACGTAAGTTAAAAATCTAGGATTTTGTACCTTATTGCTACTTTTTAGATGCTCAATAACACCATCGCCGATCTTCGCCAGCTGTTGCCAAGAGCGCAAATTGGCAGAAATGTAGGGTGATATGATCTTTTGATTAAAACTTTTTTCGTTTATTTACAGGCCGCGCATCGAGGACTGGAGACAGTCCGCGGACTTCTTCGTACCAGAACTCGTCAAGTAGAGGAGCTCCGGGCGGAAAGAGATGCCTTGGTAAGATTATATTTTCTTAATTGCCTTTAATATAATGAAGTTTCAGGAACATCAAGACCTGCGTCCTCACTGCAACGTCTGCCGCGAAATGTTTCTTCCGAAGGCTGAAAAAATGTTAAGAAACTTTGCTGTCGAGCAGCAATAAGTTTCTATAAACTCCCGTTTTTTCATGTCTCCCCCTCCATCTCCCTCTCCATAATCTTCATCTTCCCGTATCGTTCAGAAATTCTTGTATCCGTCCTGGAAAAAAATTAAATTTCTTGTTAAATGTTTATTTTATTTTTCTTAAATTTTTCTACCCAGTCAAAATAAAACAGTAAAAAAAAGAGTAGTTAAAAAGAAATCTCCGTAAATCGACATAACGTCTCTCTCTTCATTGAGTTTAGGCCAGAGGAGCGCGTTTGCATTGCGGTCGTACCGACCACTAGGCCACCCGGCTATTAGGCCAGGGAAGATTTGAATGAGAGAACACAACACACAAAATGAGAAAAAAGTTTATTTAAAGTGAAATAAAAAGTACTATCGAAATAAAAAAGTTCCGACATTTTTTCCTCGTTGGTGTTTGCGGACTCAAGCCAAAATTATCAAATTTTGGCTTGAGTCCGCAAACACCGAGGGGGAAAAAATGTCGGAACTTTTTTGTTGCGACAATAATTAATAAAAAAGAAATTAATTCCAGAAGATCTGTAAAACCATTATTTTCATAAAAGACCATTTCACAATACATATTTTGTCAGCACATTTAGTGTTTTGGATTTTTTCTTTTTCTTTATACAGACACTTCCAGGTTCAATTCTAGATTCATTTCCAGATTTTTTTGCAAAATTTCAGATTGCTCAGTCTTCATTTTTAGTGAGGCGAGAGATGACTCATCGCGTGGAGGTGTTAGAGAAAAGGGGGCGAGAGAGACAGGGCGAGAGAGTGGAGAGTGCTAGAGAAAGGGCCCGTGTTAGAGAAAAGGGGAGAGACAATGCATAGCGTGGAGGGTGCGAGAGAGTACACAAAGAGAGGAGGGTGTTAGACAAACAGAGAGAGGCGGTCGGCAGCGAGAGTTCGGAGAAATGACATGGAGGAGGGGGAGGGGGGATGTGCGCGCGCGCACCGGAGGGGAGGACCATCATGGATATGGTCGGGAGCCAGGTCGGCCACGGTAGGCACCCATACTACCAGACTACACTTTTGCAAAGATCAAAGATCAACTTATGTCACAGGAACCCCCCATACTTCTCTAATAATGGTAAAAATTGGCCCATACTCCCAAGGGGCATTGGGGCAGGGGGCGTCGTGCTCATAGGGCATTCACTCAGAGGGGCCACTAAATCTTAGGGGGCGTTTCACTGATACTCTTAGGAGTCATTAGGAGTCACAGAAAACGGTGTTTTAAGTTTTATTAACCATTAAAACAATCGTATTTGTAAAGTTAGAACACGAACGTTGAAGACTTCTGGAAAATAACAGAAACACGTTTTTAATGGAATATACTACCGAATACATGTTGAACGTTCAAAAATGTTGAAAAAACAGAGAAACACGTTTTGCCACTAGTGGGGGTCGAACCTTGGTACTCAGATTGATACCAAAAAGCCAAAAACAAAAACAAAAAAAGTTTTGTCATGTCAAAAAGCAATCTAAAACAGTCAAAATCGACCAAATTCCGCAAACGCGCCAAAGGTGCGCCAGCCTCTCTGCCTACTGCTGAAAAATGTTATTTTCAGGTTTCTTTTTTTCAAAAATATCAATTTTACGTGACTAGAAGTAAAAAAACATGTGAAAATTACAGATTTATGTCAAAAAGCAATCTAAAACAGTCAAAATCGACCAAATTTCGCAAACGCGCCAAAGGTGCGCCAGCCTCTCCGCCTACTTCTGAAAAATGTCATTTTCTGGTTTCTTTTTTACAGAAATATCAATTTTACGTGCCTAGAAGTAAAAAAACATGTGAAAATTACAAATTTATGTCAAAAAGCAATCTAAAACAGTCAAAATCGACCAAATTCCGCAAACGCGCCAAAGGTGCGCCATCCTCTCTGCCTACTGCTGAAAAGTGGCCCATACTCCCAGGGGGCATTGGAACAGGGGGCATCGTGCTCATAGGGGGCATTCACTCAGAGGGGTCATTGAATCTTAGGGGGCATTTCACTCATACTCAGGGGGTCATTTTTCATATGCTAATGGGGGGCATTGACCCTCATTCTCAGAGGGGTCATCGATATACTCAGAGGGGGCATCGATACTGTAAGGTCTATTGGTTTGGCTACTGTTCACAGAAGAAAGTTGGAGCACCCGGATAAAAGGAAGGTTTTGACCACGCGATTCACAGTGTATTCTTCGGGCAACTTTAATATTTTGGGAATCTCCTCCAACCAATCCAGTCCAAGTAGATTATCCCCATCGCCTACAAACGCTCTCGTCCACGCCTGGCTGTCTTCATATTCCACTGCACATGTGATTTCTCCATGGATCGTCATCAAATTGCCAGCTACATCTCGAATTACTGCTTTGGTCTTCTTCAGCCGTGGCGCTCCGATTCGATTCCAGTCATCTCTGCTGATTAGGGTAATATCCGATCCAGTATCAACCTGCATTTTCACTTCAGTTCCGTTCACTAGCACAGTTCTATAGATTCTCGTATCTTCTGTTCTGATTCCTTCCACAATTGCTGCTCTCTGGTGGAAAACTTTCGGCTTCTGCTGATTTCCACGTCTCGATTGGCATTTCCTTGCAATGTGCCCTTTCTCTCCACACTCGTAACAATCTTCTTTCATAGTCCAACATCCTTCTGATGCGTGTCTTCCTCCACACCGATAACATCCTCCTGCATCTGCTGCTGCTACTGCTTCTGATTTCTTCTCCGCTAACTCACGATAAACTCCCTTTCTTTCACTTTTTGCTGCTCGCACCATCCAATTCTCTTGTCCGACGGTTGCGTCCTTCTTTATCTCCATAATCTTCAGAATCTCGGCTTCCAACTTTGCTAAGGTTGTATCCGGTCTGGTTTCCATTATATGCAGTGCTTTCACCTTGTATGATTGTGTTTCGTCGGTCTTCAAACCTTGAATCCATAAGTCTTGTTTTCCTATCTTCTAGAAGACTTTCTTCTCCTTTAGTGCACAAATCGGCGTATTCTGTCATTTCTCACTGCTACTTCACTTCTGCTACTTCTGCTACTTCTTCCCTCGAGTTCTTGTGATCCTGATCGCCACTGTTGTATCCTTTACTGGAGTGTGAGTCAGGCGGTGTTTCTTAGTTCGGACTTTATTAGAACTGATTTCTATAGAGAAATGAATACAAGGATAATCGGGGCACGTGACTAGGGTTTCACGTTGAGGTTTATATACCTCACGGTATAACAATTTATATCTTCATGTCGTAGCCACCACTCGAAAATCGCCGAGAATGAGGTAATTTATTCAATGTGACAATTACTACTGTTCATTTTCAGGAAAAAACGGCGAACTTTCTCTCCACCCGTTCAAGTATGCTGAATCCGCGATTACAGTGGGATTAAAAATCCCCCAGAAATCTGCCATACCGCATATAAATTGTTACTGTTTCATTGTTATTGAAGTTTTTGTTAATTTTATGATCCTATTTTTTTAATGATAGATTGGATTTTAAACCTAGTTCTCTTCTTTTTCACACCCATTTTTTCGATTATTACGCTTTAGGCATCATTCTTATTTTAAAATTCTTCTATTGTTAAATAATATACTTGTTATTATGTATTGAAATAACAAGTTTATCTGACCATCCAATTATCGAAAACTATCCTCGTTCAACTTGCATATCAACTATCCTCACGATAATTCAAAGTGAACCTATGCAAACGCGCTCTTTTGAGAAAAATAGCTTACCAAAACTTTTTTGTTTAAACTGAAAAACTTTGTCAAGAAATAGTTCTAAGGAGAAATATAATCGAGAAAGGCTAATTTTTTGAAAAAACAAAAAGTATAAAAAAAATGAAATTCAGGCGTCAAATAATATTACCAAAATGTAGTCTCAACAAAGCGCTTTTGCATAGGTTACGTTTGAAGTATCGTGTATCCTGACACTCCTCTGAAAAAAAAACTGATGCCCCCTCTGAGTATATCGATGACCCCTCTGAGAATGAGGGTCAATGCCCCCCATGAGCATATGAAAAATGACCCCTATGAGTATGAGTGAAATGCCCCCTAAGATTCAATGACCCCTCTGAGTGAATGCCCCCTATGAGCACGATGCCCCTGTCCCAATGCCCCCTGGGAGTATGGGCCCTGAAAAGTGTCATTTTCAGATATCTTTTTTACAAAAATATTGATTTTACGTGATCAGAAGTGAAAAAAACATGTTAAAATTACAGATTTATGTCAAAAAGCAATCGAAAATAGTCAAAATCGGCAAAATTCAACGAACGCGCCAAAGGTGCGCCAGTCTCTCCGCCTATTGCTAAAAAGTGTCATTTTCAGATTTCTTTTTCACAAAAATATTGATTTTACGTGATCAGAAGTGAAAAAAACATGTGAAAATTACAGATTTATGTCAAAAAGCAATCTAAAATAGTCAAAATCAACCAAATTTTGCAAACGCGCCAAAGGTGCCCCAGACTCTCCGCATACTGCTGAAAAGTGTCATTTTCAGATATCTTTTTTACTAAAATATCGATTTTATGTGATCAGAAGTGAAAAAACATGTGAAAATTACAGATTTATGTTAAAAAGCAATCGAAAATAGTCAAAATCGACTAAATTCAACGAACGCGCCAAAGGTGCCCCAGCCTCTCCGCCTACTGCTGAAATGTGTCATTTTCAGATTTCTTTTTTACAAAAATATCGATTTTACGTGACTAGAAGTAAAAAAACATGTGAAAATTACAGATTTATGTCAAAAAACAATCTAAAACAGTCAAAATCGACCAAATTTCGCAAAACTCGCCAAAGGTGCCCCAGCCTCTCCGCCTACGGCTGAAAAATGTCATTTTCAGATTTCTTTTTCACAAAAATATTGATTTTACGTGATCAGAAGTGAAAAAACATGTGAAAATTACAGATTTATGTCAAAAAGCAATCTAAAATAGTCAAAATCAACCAAATTTTGCAAACGCGCCAAAGGTGCCCCAGCCTCTCCGCATACTGCTGAAAAGTGTCATTTTCAGATATCTTTTTTACAAAAATATCGATTTTACGTGATCAGAAGTGAAAAAACTTGTGAAAATTACAGATTTATGTTAAAAAGCAATCGAAAACAGTCAAAATCGACCAAATTCAACGAACGCGCCAAAGGTGCCCCAGCCTCTCCGCCTACTGCTGAAATGTGTCATTTTCAGATTTCTTTTTTACAAAAATATCGATTTTACGTGACTAGAAGTGAAAAAACATGTGAAAATTACAGATTTATGTCAAAAAGCAATCGAAAATAGTCAAAATCGACTAAATTCGACGAACGCGCCAAAGGTGCCCCAGACTCTCCGCCTACTGCTGAAATGTGTCATTTTCAGGTTTCTTTTTTCTAAAAATAATGGTTTCACGTGATCAGAAGTGAAAAAACATGTGAAAATTACAGATTTATGTCAAAAAGCAATCTAAAACAGTCAAAATCAACCAAATTTGGCAAACGCGCCAAAGGTGCCCCAGCCTCTCCGCATACTGCTGAAAAGTGTCATTTTCAGGTTTCTTTTTTCCAAAAATATCGATTTTACGTGATCAGAAATGAAAAAAACATGTGAAAATTACAGATTTATGTCAAAAAGCAGACTAAAATAGTCATGATCAACCAAATTTCGCAAACGCGCCAAAGGTGCCCCAGCCTCTCCGCCTACTGCTGAAAAGTGTCATTTTCAGATTTCTTTTTTACAAAAATATCGATTTTACGTGATCAGAAATGAAAAAACATGTGAAAATTACAGATTTATGTCAAAAAGCAATCTAAAACAGTCAAAATCGACCAAATTCCGCAAACGCGCCAAAGGTGCCCCAGACTCTCCGCCTACTGCTGAAATGTGTCATTTTCAGGTTTCTTTTTTCTAAAAATAATGGTTTCACGTGATCAGAAGTGAAAAAACATGTGAAAATTACAGATTTATGTCAAAAAGCAATCTAAAACAGTCAAAATCAACCAAATTTGGCAAACGCGCCAAAGGTGCCCCAGCCTCTCCGCATACTGCTGAAAAGTGTCATTTTCAGATATCTTTTTTACAAAAATATCGATTTTACGTGATCAGAAGTGAAAAAACATGTGAAAATTACAGATTTATGTCAAAAAGCAATCTAAAACAGTCAAAATCGACTAAATTCAACGAACGCGCCAAAGGTGCCCCAGCCTCTCCGCCTACTGCTGAAATGTGTCATTTTCAGATTTCTTTTTTACAAAAATATCGATTTTACGTGACTAGAAGTAAAAAAACATGTGAAAATTACAGATTTATGTTAAAAAGCAATCGAAGATAGTCAAAATCGACTAAATTTCGCAAACGCGCCAAAGGTGCCCCAGCCTCTCCGCATACTGCTGAAATGTGTCATTTTCAGATTTCTTTTTTACAAAAATATCGATTTTACGTGACTAGAAGTAAAAAAACATGTGAAAATTACAGATTTATGTCAAAAAACAATCTAAAACAGTCAAAATCGACCAAATTTCGCAAACGCGCCAAAGGTGCCCCAGCCTCTCCGCCTACTGCTGAAAAGTGTCATTTTCAGATTTCTTTTACACAAAAATATTGATTTTACGTGATCAGAAGTGAAAAAACATGTGAAAATTACAGATTTATGTCAAAAAGCAATCTAAAATAGTCAAAATCAACCAAATTTCGCAAACGCGCCAAAGGTGCCCCAGCCTCTCCGCATACTGCTGAAAAGTGTCATTTTCAGATATCTTTTTTACAAAAATATCGATTTTACGTGATCAGAAGTGAAAAAACATGTGAAAATTACAGATTTATGTCAAAAAGCAATCTAAAACAGTCAAAATCGACCAAATTTCGCAAACGCGCCAAAGGTGCCCCAGCCTCTCCGCCTACTGCTGAAAAGTGTCATTTTCAGATTTCTTTTTCACAAAAATATTGATTTTACGTGATCAGAAGTGAAAAAACATGTGAAAATTACAGATTTATGTTAAAAAGCAATCGAAAATAGTCAAAATCGACTAAATTCGACGAACGCGCCAAAGGTGCCCCAGCCTCTCCGCCTATTGCTAAAAAATGTCATTTTCAGGTTTCTTTTTTCCAAAAATATCGATTTTACGTGATCAGAAGTGAAAAAACATGTTAAAATTACAGATTTATGTCAAAAAGCAATCGAAAATAGTCAAAATCGGCAAAATTCAACGAACGCGCCAAAGGTGCGCCAGTCTCTCCGCCTATTGCTAAAAAATGTCATTTTCAGGTTTCTTTTTTCCAAAAATATCGATTTTACGTGACTAGAAGTGAAAAAACATGTGAAAATTACAGATTTATGTCAAAAAGCAATCGAAAATAGTCAAAATCGACTAAATTCGACGAACGCGCCAAAGGTGCCCCAGCCTCTCCGCCTATTGCTAAAAAATGTCATTTTCAGGTTTCTTTTTTCCAAAAATATCGATTTTACGTGATGAGAAATGAAAAAACATGTGAAAATTACAGATTTATGTCAAAAAGCAATCTAAAACAGTCAAAATCGACCAAATTCCGCAAACGCGCCAAAGGTGCCCCAGACTCTCCGCCTACTGCTGAAATGTGTCATTTTCAGGTTTCTTTTTTCTAAAAATATTGGTTTCACGTGATCAGAAGTGAAAAAACATGTGAAAATTACAGATTTATGTCAAAAAGCAATCTAAAACAGTCAAAATCAACCAAATTTGGCAAACGCGCCAAAGGTGCCCCAGCCTCTCCGCATACTGCTGAAAAGTGTCATTTTCAGATATCTTTTTTACAAAAATATCGATTTTACGTGATCAGAAGTGAAAAAACATGTGAAAATTACAGATTTATGTCAAAAAGCAATCTAAAACAGTCAAAATCAACCAAATTTTGCAAACGCGCCAAAGGTGCCCCAGCCTCTCCGCCTACTGCTGAAAAGTGTCATTTTCAGATTTCTTTTTTACAAAAATATCGATTTTACGTGATCAGAAATGAAAAAACATGTGAAAATTACAGATTTATGTCAAAAAACAATCTAAAACAGTCAAAATCGACCAAATTTCGCAAACGCGCCAAAGGTGCCCCAGCCTCTCCGCCTACTGCTGAAAAGTGTCATTTTCAGATTTCTTTTTCACAAAAATATCGATTTTACGTGATCAGAAGTCAAAAAACATGTGAAAATTACAGATTTATGTTAAAAAGCAATCGAAAATAGTCAAAATCGACTAAATTCAACGAACGCGCCAAAGGTGCCCCAGCCTCTCCGCATACTGCTGAAAAGTGTCATTTTCAGATATCTTTTTTACAAAAATATCGATTTTACGTGATCAGAAGTGAAAAAACATGTGAAAATTACAGATTTATGTTAAAAAGCAATCGAAAATAGTCAAAATCGACTAAATTCAACGAACGCGCCAAAGGTGCCCCAGCCTCTCCGCCTACTGCTGAAATGTGTCATTTTCAGATTTCTTTTTTACAAAAATATCGATTTTACGTGACTAGAAGTAAAAAAACATGTGAAAATTACAGATTTATGTCAAAAAACAATCTAAAACAGTCAAAATCGACCAAATTTCGCAAACGCGCCAAAGGTGCCCCAGCCTCTCCGCCTACTGCTGAAAAGTGTCATTTTCAGATTTCTTTTTCACAAAAATATTGATTTTACGTGATCAGAAGTGAAAAAACATGTGAAAATTACAGATTTATGTCAAAAAGCAATCTAAAATAGTCAAAATCAACCAAATTTCGCAAACGCGCCAAAGGTGCCCCAGCCTCTCCGCATACTGCTGAAAAGTGTCATTTTCAGATATCTTTTTTACAAAAATATCGATTTTACGTGATCAGAAGTGAAAAAACATGTGAAAATTACAGATTTATGTCAAAAAACAATCTAAAACAGTCAAAATCGACCAAATTTCGCAAACGCGCCAAAGGTGCCCCAGCCTCTCCGCCTACGGCTGAAAAATGTCATTTTCAGATTTCTTTTTCACAAAAATATTGATTTTACGTGATCAGAAGTGAAAAAACATGTGAAAATTACAGATTTATGTCAAAAAGCAATCTAAAATAGTCAAAATAAACCAAATTTTGCAAACGCGCCAAAGGTGCCCCAGCCTCTCCGCATACTGCTGAAAAGTGTCATTTTCAGATATCTTTTTTACAAAAATATCGATTTTACGTGATCAGAAGTGAAAAAACATGTGAAAATTACAGATTTATGTTAAAAAGCAATCGAAAATAGTCAAAATCGACTAAATTCAACGAACGCGCCAAAGGTGCCCCAGCCTCTCCGCCTACTGCTGAAATGTGTCATTTTCAGATTTCTTTTTTACAAAAATATCGATTTTACGTGACTAGAAGTAAAAAAACATGTGAAAATTACAGATTTATGTCAAAAAACAATCTAAAACAGTCAAAATCGACCAAATTTCGCAAACGCGCCAAAGGTGCGCCAGCCTCTCCGCCTACGGCTGAAAAATGTCA
Organism: Caenorhabditis remanei; assembly: GCF_010183535.1. Classification (NCBI taxonomy): domain Eukaryota; kingdom Metazoa; phylum Nematoda; class Chromadorea; order Rhabditida; family Rhabditidae; genus Caenorhabditis; species Caenorhabditis remanei. The sequence goes on along the minus strand of NC_071333.1, from coordinate 2,619,122 downwards.
TTTTCAGATTTCTTTTTCACAAAAATATTGATTTTACGTGATCAGAAGTAAAAAAACATGTGAAAATTACAGATTTATGTCAAAAAACAATCTAAAACAGTCAAAATCGACCAAATTTCGCAAACGCGCCAAAGGTGCCCCAGCCTCTCCGCCTACTGCTGAAAAGTGTCATTTTCAGATTTCTTTTTCACAAAAATATCGATTTCACGTGATCAGAAGTGAAAAAACATGTGAAAATTACAGATTTATGTCGACAACAACTTTGCAGTACAAAGTTTGCGGTCAGCACCGTGACCTACTTCGTTAAAGTTTTGTTTACAATGTAGGTCAAAATTAAATCAGGAAACATGCGCTCATTTTTTGTACACATACGTAACTTTGTATTGGCTTGATGGTAATAGTCGCTATATCGGACAAGCACAAAATTTAGGTCATCACTATTGCAGTCGGGACTTATGTAGTCAAAGTTTTCAAAAAAAAAACAGCTTGTCGGTTATCACCCCCAAAAAAGTTAGTCAAAAGACCACAAAAAAGCGCTACTACACGGAACCCCTGATCCTCGAAACCACAAAAAAGTAAAAAAAAAGTACAAGTGAAAAAAGCAAAAAAGATTTGCCTCTAGTGGGACTCGAACCCCTGACCCTCCGATCCTCGGCCGACACTACTAACCACTAGTCTACAAGGGGAGGTCGAGGGGCAAGATATGTGCGGTGTTCGCAATTTTTCAGGAAGAAAACGTGAAAATTCAAGTTAAAGGTATTTATTGGGAATTTTCTGGAAAGAGCTCCACGTGGAGGGTCACAGGTTGCATAAAAAGGAAAAATTTGCCTCAGGAAAATCAGAATCGCTCATAAAACTGCTCTTGTCGTTATGTCGTGGAAGACAACTGCCTGGAACCTATACAGCCGAGTTATCGAATCAATTGGGATCATCAGCCCATTCACTTGTCCACCCGAATCCATTTTTGGAAGATTTTCCGAAGACCGGTACAGAGAGTGTATCAGAAATCTGTTGGAGGTAATTTGTCTAATATGTTTTTCATTTAATAAGAAGGCAGACCGGGCCGGGCCGGGCCGATATTTTGCAAGTATGGAAAAATACGATTTTTGATGTTTGAAACCATGAAAAATACCATTTTTTGGCGTTTACGACTTTCAAAAGTGTCATTTTCGGGGTTTCGAGGGCTTGAAAGGCGCGTGGAATTTGTTAACATGGGTCTTGTAGTTGAAATGGGTGAAAAACCGTACTCCACTACGGTTTTCATGCTTTTAACTACGAGATCCATCCTAACGAATTCCATGCGCCTTTAAAGCCCTGCAGCGGCAGACTGTGAATTAATAATAGTAAAAATGCTTCAATTTTGACAAGTCTGTTTAAAAATAATTTTATTAGATTAACCAAAAAAAATTTCCAAAAAAATCACAAGATTTTTTCCCATCTTGGGTGTGTACAAAAATAATTCATGCCGTATTTCTATTGTTTTTAAAATCCAGCTTTTGTTCTATTTAAAACGTTTTCAAAGAAGTCTTTCGAATTTCAAAATTTCCCAATAATTGGATTTTAGAGTATTGAGAAAAATATATTGAGAAACAATTAGTTGTGTTTGAAAACTGACATAAACGATTCAACTGTAACCGTAATCGATGTTCATACTATGGTACATGCACTCTACTGCTAATCTGGTATTGGATGTTTAAAAATAACCGAATTTTTACCGGATTATCAGTAGAGCGCCCTTGCCACTCTGACGCGGAAGCTATGTCCAAATTTTCGTTTTCCAACTTTCTAAAAGCTTGGCAAGTACGCTTTTTGCTAATTGTGTTAAAAATTGTGTTATTTCCAGTTCCCATGGATTGGGAATGACACAATTTCCTCCAAATTATCAGTAGAGCGCAATTGTCACATTGACGTGGAAGCTATGCCTAAATATTTATTTTGAAAAGCCTCCAGAGGTCAAAAAGCGCCGAAGGTGCCTCAGAAATCAAAATCTCTCTCTGACAGGTTCGCTCTACATTTAATTTCTAGAAAAATGCGATTTTTGGTGTTTGAAACTATGAAAAATACCATTTTTTTGGCGTTTACGACTTTGAAAAGTGTCATTTTCGGGATCTCGAACATAAAAATATGTTTTTTGAGAAATTAGCAGTAGAGCGCACTTTTGTCAGAATGAGGTTTTCATTCCTGGGGCACATCTCTGCAAACATCCGGACAAACAGAGGAATTTCAAAAAAAAATGTTTAGTCGTTTCCAAGTGTCTAAAAGCAATTCAAGTGCGCTCTAATGTTAATTTTGTTAAAATTGTGTTACTTCCTGCTCCCAGCGATTGAGAATAACAGAATTTTGAACAAGATCATCAGATGAACACACTTGTCACTTTGACGCGGAAGCTATGCGCAAATTTTCATTTTTCTGAAAATAACAACAAAAAACCCATAAATCTATTAACACAACACGCCCGTTCAGCCAATATTTTTTACCTACTGAAAACATTTCTCTCAAAAACACAAATTATCAGTCTTCATATCAGCAAAATTATGCTATTGACCTGTTTTCAGTAGCCACGTCTCTTAAATTTGGTTTCTGTTCCAAAAAGAAGTCTCATCTCAAAGTTTGACATAAATTGACTGCTAACTGAAAAGCTTGGTCAATTTCTCTAACAGGCTATGTCGCTAATCATCTTTCTCATTCATCACACCGTTACCTGATTATACTAAACATATTCACACATTTTTTGCACTTATTAAACAAATTTTTCTAGAAAACCCAGTTTTTTCAGTCTTCATATCAGCTAAAGTAGGTCATCGACCTAATTCTAGTAGTTGAACTTTTCAGATTCGATTCCTCTTTCAAAAACAAGACTCATCATTAAGTTTGATTGCTAACTGAAAATCTAGGTCAACACCTCTATTAGACTATATCGATAATTATTTTCTTCAGTCATCACATATTCACCTGACCTTTCTAGAAATTCCAACTCTCCAGGGTCAAAAAATAAACAAATTGTGGTTTATTGACCGCGGCCCCAAAATCAGAACGCCACATTTGCCACGTGTTGCTGTCCACGTAGAGGCAAATCGTCATCAAAAGCTCAGTCTTCTCTGTTTTCGCCCTCGAGAATGGTCGGCTCTTCAAATGCTCTCCCTTCTGGACAAAACGCAGTGAGTTTTTTCTGATTTTTTTGGGTGGGATAACTGTTTTTGGTGAGAACTGGGTCAGGGACCATGTGGGTTTGGAAACTGGGAATTTTTCAATTTTTTTCAAATTTTTCAAATTTTTCAATCCAAAAAAGGGATTAATGAAATATTTATATTATTTTAATTAGAAATAATGGTTTTATTGCATATTTGAGTCAAAAATTTTAGTATAAATGGGTCAAATTATTGAAAATTAAAAAATTTAATTTTGAGAATGATAAAAAGAAACTTTTTTGAACTTTTCAATTCAAAAAAAGGGGTGATGGGGTATTTATAATACCTGGCTTAGAAAGTATGGTTTTAATGCCTGTTTGGGTCAAAAACTTTAAAATGTGGGTCAAATTATTGAAAATTAAAAAATTTAATTTTGAGAATGATAAAAAGAAACTTTTGTAAACTTTTCAATTCAAAAAAAGGAGTGATGGGGTATTTATAATACCTGGCTTAGAAAATATGGTTTTAATGCCTATTTGGGTCAGAAACTTTAAAATGTGGGTCAAATTGTTGAAAATTTTACACTTCAATTCAAAAAAAATGGAAGTTTTTATGTAAAAAGGGACTAAAAATTGGAACTTGGGACTTAGAGTGGATCAAAGAGCAGCCAATTTTCGGGATCTTATTCCAAAAGAAATATGGGACAGGGTGGTCAGGTAATTTTCCGCATTCTAGTTTTGGAAGAGGTTAAATTTGGGGAAGATAAACTGGGATTTTTTGAGTGGAAATTCAAAAAAAAAACTATGTTCCACATAGGTCACGTCTCGATTTACGATAGGTTAAATGTCGATTTACGGCAAGTTGGTGTGGATTTACGTGTAATTCGGGGTTTCAGAAAAAATGCGTTTTTTTTGATAAATTAGGCAGTAGAGCGCACTTGTTAAACTAAGGTTTTGATTCCTGGGGCACATCTGTTCAGACATCCGGACAAATAGAGGATTTTCAAAAAAATATTTAGTCGTTTCTAAGTGTCTAAAAGGCAAAGTGCGCTCTAATGCTAATTTTGTTGAAAATTGTGTTACTTCCTGCTCCCAGCGATTGAGAATAACAGAGCTTTGAACAAGATCATCAGATGAGTCACTTAACCCGTAAATCTACATCAATCTTTCGTAAGGGTCAATTTACGGAGTTATGTGTAGATATACGCGAGTTCATGTGTCGATTTACGAGAGGTTAGGTGTCGATTTACGGCAAGTTGGTGGGGATTTACGTGTGATTTCGGATGGATTTACGTCCCGTAAATCTACACCGAACCTCTCGTAAATCGACACCTAATCTCTCGTAAATCGACACCTAATCTCTCGTAAATCCGCACCTGAAAAACGCATTTTCAGTAAATTTTTCGCAATTCAAACCGTCTTTTTTGCAGTATTTTCCAGAGAAAGTCTCATGGTCACCATCAATTATTAGTAGAGCGCACTTACCTCCTCTAGCGCAACTTTCTTCAAAAATCTCGAAAAAAAGCGCATGTGATATTTCGTCACGTGGGTCTCGCCACGAAAATGGGGACAGTAAGCCAAAAAACTACCTTAAACCATATTGACAGATTTTTTGACTTCGTTGCGATATTCTGAATATTATACAAAAAAAATTTTGTAAAACGGTTCAGTTTTAACGATTTTTGAAAATTTTGGGTCCCGACCCGAAAATGGCTACAGTAACCCTAAAAGTACCGTAACCAAAAAAATAAAACTTTGAAAAAATTTGTTGCAGTAATCTGAATATGATACAAAAAGAATTTTGTGAAACGGTTCAATTTTGACGATTTTCGAAAAATTGGGTCTTGACACGAAAATGGCTACAGTAACCCTAAAAGTACCGTAACCAAAAAAATATTATTTTTTTCAAATTCCTCATAAAATTTGGATTCTAGACATATATAAATTCATGGGGTTTCCTCTACTTTGAAAATTTCGAAAAAAGGAGCATGAAATTTTCCGTCACTTGGGTCTCGCCACGATCGACACGTCATCAGACTCCGCCCACTTTTTGCCACATTTTTGTTGTTTTTTGCTCGTTTTTTCAAATTTTATCGATTTTTTCTCACCAGTATTTTATCCGATCTTTCCAAAACAAAAGCTCTTCTAGACGTAAATTTTACGCTGCGTCGTTTAAGCGCATTTCCAGATTTCCATTTTTTCAGCGCCGCACGATAAAAATTAAAATAGACGGAAAAAATTCATAACTTTTGAAATTTCGAATTTTGAGACCTGAATTTTTTTGACAGGGCACTACTTATAAGGGGCTTAAATTATAAATTTATTGCGAGAAAATAAATTTCAAAAGGTTTCTAAAAACTCAAAAAGAATTGGGATCGGCCTAAAATTTTTGAAAAATGCACATTCCCACCGTTAAAATTTTTTTTTCAAGGCTTGATATTGTTCTTCCCGGCTCAAAACTACCTATAGGCTTCTTTTTTACTATTTTGAACGGTTAACTTTCAAGATAAATTTTTTTTTAATTTTCCGATTTTTTAATTTTTTGCAAATTACCCCTCTCAAATAACTTTTTTCAGTATTATAAATCATCGCAAAAGCTCAAAAGTTCAGGAGCTGAGAAAGCCGCTTCGGAATCAATGATAATTAGAAATAAAGTGAGTTTAATTTCTTTTTAATCAAAAAAATTAAGAAAAAAAACCTTTTTTTTCAGCTCGTTAATTAAATGGTGTTTCTCAAAACTTCTGTCGGAATCATCTTCAACTTTAACGTCTTCACATCGACCATTTCGACTTTCTACATCAATCGAAGGAACTTCAGGTAGTTTATTTTTCTTTGGTTTCAGGTATAGGTGTTTTCATTCACTTTCTATCTCAGAAAACTGATAGAAATTGAATTGAAATCGGGAGGATGACGGGTTTGGGTGGCTGGGTTCTCTTCTGGGGGTACCGAAAGAAGAGTTGGGATGGGAGGTTCTGGGATCGTGTGAGAGAGACAGGCAGACTGCGTTAAGACTGTGGGGAAACGGAAAAATTATAGTAGTTTTAGAAAAAAAATTAGTATCTTTAGAGAAGTTATCAGTTACGAAATTCCCAAAACTTCCCAAATTCTTAAGGTTTATCGAGTTTTTTGGATTGCCTTGAGGATTTGGAGATGTTTTTGGGAATAATTCTTTTGTTAGGAAGCAGCCGCTTTATTTTGCAGCGCGCAAGTTTTATTGCTGCGCACTTTCCGAATTCTTTGAATTCGTTGGTTTCGATTGCAGATGAGTTGAGTGTTTTATGAAATTTTTCAAACACAACCAAAAATTCACCTAAAATGACACTTCCGCCCCGGCCTGGGTCGAATTTTAACTCGGTCCGGATTCAAAAATGGGAACTCTGACATTTTTTTTGAAATTCTTCGAAAATTCATATCATACATTTACAGTCTACCACCGTAGGGCTTGAAAGACGCGTGGAGTTTGTTAGCATGAGTCTCGTAGTTGAAATGGGTGAAAAACCGTACTCCACTACGGTTTTTAATATTTTTACTACGGTTTTCACCCATTTCAACTATGAGAGACCCATTCTAACAAATTCCATGCGCCTTTAAAGCCCAACAGCGGCAGACTGGAAATTTATAATGCTAAAAATGTTTTAATTTTCATTTTTTGATTCAGAATTTTTGGTCAAAAACTATACCTTTTTTTAAATTCCATGAAATTTTTAGACTAAAATTAAAACTTCAATTTTTTCATGACATTTTTCAAAACCGGCCGAGAATATTTCCGATTCCAGGTCGGCCCGGCCTGTGATAAGTCTGTTTAAAAATAATTTTATTAGATTAACCAAAAACATTTGCCAAAAATATCACAACATTTTTTGCCATCTTGGGTGTGAACAAAACAAAATCACGCCGTATTTCTATTGCTTTTGAAATCCAGCTTTTGTTCTATTTAAAACATTTTCAAAAAAGTCTTTCGAATGTCAAAATTTCCCAATAATTGGAAAAAAATTTTAGAGTATTGAGAAAAATATATTGAAAAATATTAGGGTAGCAATTTCGTTACAACTGCGCTCCGCCGCAAACAAGAGAGTATCAGCGAGAGATGCAGAGTTTTTTATGGCGCGAAACAGATTTTACAAGTTTTAATTCAAAATTTACCAATTTTCAAGGAAAAATTATTCCAAAATAGATCAAAAATGGTGATAATCTGTTTCGCATCAGAAAAAAACTTTGCGTCTCTCGCCGGTACTCTCTCGTTTGCGGTGGGGCGCAGTTGTGAGAAGGCGTGGGCTGCAAATAATTGGTTGTGTTTGAAAATTGACATAAACATATCAACTCGAACTGCATACATTTTTAATTGGACATATTTAACATTTTTACAGTTTTCCTCTTTTAATTTTTCACTCAAGGACTATTTTTCCCATTTTGTAATTATTTCGTTTTTTCATAATTTTCTAGGCCCGGAGTTAGAATCAAAACACTTCTTTTTTGGAAAACTTTGAATTTTTCGTGAAAAAGCTAAATTTTTGATGTTTAAAGGGAATTTTGAAAAATCACCGTGCCTTGACGGCTCCGGGACATTTCGAAACCAGACATTTCAAAACCGGGCATTTCAAAACCGGACATTTCAAAACCGGTAAAATACGCGTATAAATTTTACTCTAGAAAAGAGTTAATATTATGGTTCCGAGGGTCCGGGGTTCCGGGCCTGGCAAAACGTTTTTGAATTCCGTTTTTGGTCTTTTGGTACGAATCTGACAACCAGGGTTCGATCCCTGCTTTTTATTTTTCGTTTTATGGTATTAGTCTACGGTCGAGGAATCGACTCCGGATGTTGGAAAAATCATTTTTATTGATTTTTTAGAAATCTTAACAAAAAACCATTTTTCCAACATCCGGAGTCGATCCCACGACAGTAAACTAATACCAAAAAACGAAAAATAAAAAGCAGGGATCGAACCCTGGTTGTCAGATTCGTACCAAAAGACCAAAAACGGAATTCAAAAACGTTTTGCCAGGCCCGGAACCCCGGACCCTCGGAACCATAATATTACCTCTTTTCTAGAAAAAATTTATACGTGTTTTACCGGTTTTGAAATGTCCGGTTTCGAAATGTTCCGGAGCCGCCTTGACAATTATACGATTTTCAAATTTATAGTTTTTTGAATTATTCGTCGTTTTTAATAATCTTTTTTATTTTTTTTAATTAATGCGCGAATATTTACCTCAGATGTACAGCGAATTGCGCGCCCAAAGCTTCTCAAGCTAAAATGAGAAAAAGCTAATATCTAAAAACGTTTTGTGAAATGAGAGAGTGTGAGAAATAGCAATTGGAACAATGAAAACCGCATACGCAAAAATTTCTATTTTTCAAATTGTTTTCGTTTTATTCATCTATTTTTGAATTCAATCCGGACAACCATTCGAGGACGAGGATTCAGTGGACAATTAAAATGGAGGATTCAATAAACAATAACGACGGATCAATAGACAATAACGACGGAGGATTCGGTACGGAGGAGAAAAAGGCAAAAGATGCCTATCTCGTTTAGCGGAAAATTGAAATAGAAGTTTTGATTGGTCTCTGATTTGATGTTGAAGTATGGGGTTGACTGCGCGCAAAAATAGAAAAAAAGAGTAGACATCAGATCAAAAATCATGAAAAAACTATCTATTTGAGTCTTTCGCTTCACAGATAGACCATCTTCGATGTCTTTCTGATAACACGCATCAACTGTCTTTATGACAAACTGACGTGTTTCTGAAACTGTGATTTACTGAAATCACCTGTCGAAAGTCAAAATCCATGCCAAAGAGACCCTGCGGGTGTCACTTGGTTCAGTGCGTAAAAGTCCATGCCGAAGAGACACTGGGGTGTCCCTTGGTTCTGTGGAAGGCTCCCCCCCCCCCCCTAGTTTAGACACAAAAACTGTGATTGTTTTCCTGTGAAAACAATATTATTTCATCGTCCTCACTTTTTTTCTTCATCTTCGACGGACTGCAAAGGGGTACTCTTGGTCTCTCCACAATTAGTCTTTTCATGACCTCTTCGTCGAACGTCGTTTGTTAGGTTATTTGGAAGCACTGTTCCAACGGAATACAACACTTCTTGTACTGAAGACAATATACATGACTCTTTTGCTACACATATACACACACATTTTCAGACATTAACAACCTTTACAGATTTTCAGCTTTCCATCTTCTTCTCATGACAACATGATTCAAAATACCCGAATGGTTTGTTTCTTGGTATTTACTTCAATTTTAAGTATTTACTTCACATCCAATTTTTCCCAGGAGATAATTGATTTTTTCAGGAGATAATTGGTTTTTTCAGAAGGCAGTCGTGTATCTCAAGAGAAAATTGGTTTTCTCAAAAGATAGTTAGTTTTATCAAGAGTTAATTGCTTTTTCAGGAGATAATCGGTTATTTCAGGAGGTAATCCCACTGCTGGCTCAAGTCGTCCAAATCGTTATCTCTACTTATTAATCCCATCATGAATCTAATAATGCTCACTTAGAGTATTGTTTTTTTCCTAGTGTTGTGCAGTTTTTTATGATCAGACCTGTCAAAAACCGCTTATTTTCTCTGCATTCAGCAGAAAACTTCAGAGTCTTTTGTGAGAATTATTCACTGAGAATGGGTTATTTTTGTTCACGAAGTCAACGCAATTACTTTTCTTTATTGCATCAAAACTTCCTTTTGATGTTTGAAAACGAAAATAGAAAACAAAAGAACTTTTGCTCTATAATTTCAAATATTTCTTATTTTTTTGCTATCCAAAACCTGGTGTTTGTATCTTTTTGCTGTACTGCTCGGTTTTGTTCTTATTTTAATCACTATTATAAATTCACAACACAGCGCCGCGTGGCTTTAAAGGCACATCTAATTGTTCGAATGAGTCTCGCAGCGAAAAGTTCTTACTGTAGTTAATTTTATAGGGTTTCTCATGAACTTGTCAGCTTAAATCAATTTCAAAAAATGGTTTTTTAAATAGTTCCTTTTCATTGTCAATTTCACGAGAAGAGCAAACTAAAGTAACAAGAAAAAACTAAAATGAACTACAGTAGGAAGTTTTCGCTGCGAGACCCATTCGAACAATTAGATGCGCCTTTAAAGCCATGCGGCCCAATAATAATACATTAGTGACAATTGAATAATCAATATTTGCTTGTTTCAGTGCAACATAACCAACTTCAGCCATTTCGCTCTGTGATAAAATCTCTTCTACAATCCCAATTTTCTTTTGAGATTTCCAATCCTAGTACTCCGTAGTTGTCAACTTTTTTTTAGAGTGCCTTTAAAGCCAGATATCTCAATTGGAATGCGGGAATTCCCGATTCCCATCTATTAAGCACTGAAAAATTTAAAAAAATCAAATTGATGTTTCTCACAAACCATATCTGGCTGGGAAAGCACCATACAAAAAAGTTGACATTTAAAAATATGGGTTTCCAGGATTAGACAACACATTCAAAAAAAACCAGTGGAGTTGTATTAGCGGCCCACGCCTTCTTACAACTGCGCTCCACCGCAAACGAGAGAGTATGTGTGAGAGACGCAGAGTTTCACCATTTTTGACCTATTTTTGCATAATTTTCTCTAGGAAATTGGCAAATTTTTAATTAAAACTTGTGAAAATAGATCAAAAATGGTGAAAATCTGTTTCGCGCCATAAAAAACTCTGCGTCTCTCGCCGATACTCTCTCGTTTGCGATGGGGCGCAGTTGTAACGAAATTGCTCTGCTAATAGAAGAGGTACACTGCTGAACCGATTAGACGAAATCTTTTCAGATTATTTCTGATCATTGTTAAAGATAATTTGTCAAGTATCGAATTATGAACATCACGAGAAATTAACTTATAATTTTCAGAGCGTATTTTACAGTTTTCTCAGCGTTTGAGAATATTTCAACACAAATGGTCACTGACAAAATCTTTTGAACATTTTGATATTTGAAATACATAAAACTAATCAATCTCTTCAAATTTCAAAAGTGCTCCTCTCTTTTTATTTCGAATTCAAATTCTCTTACTTTTTTCCTATTTCTTTCTGAAAATCTAAAAAAAATGTTGCTTGATTTTCTCAAATATAAAAAGCTGCTTGGTTTTGTCCGTTTTCTCTTAAAAGGAAGAGGATTCGAGAAAACGTTCGAAAAAGTGTTTAAAAAATATGGACAACCCTACTTACTTTCGAAAAAAGGCGGGAACATTCCTAAGCAGCGATTTCTTGGTCGAAAATGCTCAAAATTCCAAAATGGTCAGTGCTGGCCGAGCTTTTTGTTATTGTGTTGCTAGGCCACGGATGTATATTCCCGCCCGTTCAGTTATTATCCTTAACGTTTTTCAAATTACCGTTGTTGTAGTACACCTTTCTATCTATTTTAGCATGCTGACAACAAAGAACTTTCCGTGGCCTAGAAGCACAAAGACAAAAAATTCGGCCAGCACTTGCCAGTTTTCAACTCAATTTTTTACTTTTTCCATCAGTCCTAGGAAACTGAGCAAGTTTTTTGCTCTGTTTCCAAGATTTTGAAAATTTTGAACTTTTTAGTCAAACCAATACCTTGTGTTTACACGTTTTCCCTGTGTTACTTGGTACTTTTCCTAATCGACGATTTCTCATTACTTCCTTTCTTTTGATCTGTTTTTTCTTTCTTTCTTTTCCTTTTCTGTCTTTTCTCAAGAAAAACAATAGAATTTTTTCAGATAATAACGTCACTACGAGATATGTCGCACCACAATCGTTCTCCAACTTCGCCGATTCCCTCTGATTCTCCGTCGACTCCTCCCACTCCAACTTCTCCATCTCACCGTGCTCCCTTGAACCATTCTTCTGACTCCCAAGATTCACTTTCGACCCCGCCAATTCGCAGTCCACCGTCTCCTCAGTTCATCCCAGATACAAGTGCCACTGAGGATGAGAGTGATTTTGACGAAGATAACAATATGGGTGTTTTTGAATTTTCCGGTCGGAAATGTAAGAAAAAAGCGGAGTTTTTGAAACCTGATAATTCCTGTTTTCAGATAGCCTTCGTAAGATGCTTGGAGAGGGGTCCTACGGAAAAGTTTATCTGGCGGTTGCAGAGGTAGAACTTGACTTGCTCATGGCAAAAACTAAATACATTTTTTCAGAGCCGGCGAATGTTCGCAGTCAAATTCTTCAAAATGCAGAAGGGAGAAACTCAAGAAGACTACGGAGCTGCAATCGGCCCAGAGGAACGGGTAAGTTTCTACCGAGAATCTTCCAAAACGATTTTAATTATTCTCAATCTACGAGTTTTATTCAAATTTCAAAAATCGTTGCTCAAAAATTCACCACTAAAATCCAATGTTCAGTTTTATTAATATTTTTGAGTGTCTGTATTTGAATTTTCGGAAGCCAAGGAGCTCAAAAACCAATTCAAACTTTTTTCTGAATAATTCATCAAATTTCGAGAACCTCTTACACTTTTTTTTTAAATGTGTCAAAATCCGAAATAATTAGTCTGAAATAACCGAAATGATTCAAATTTTACAATAGGCCAAGAATTATTCTCTTTACTTACAGTGGCGGCCTTAATCTTATTCCGCTTGTGTTTCTCGGCCATAACTTTTTTCAAATCGGTCGAATTGACCTGAAATTCTGGCAAAACATTTATTGTAAAGTTTTCGTTGTATTTATTTAATATTCTGGACCAAAAAAACAATTTTCACAAGTTTTTTTGTAAAATTTTCGAAAATTATGAAAATTCGATAAATCGCATACTTTTATTTCCGTGTCCGGTGTATTAACAAAAAAATTGTGTAATTAGTGTTTATGATAGTTTTCTAATAAAAAAAAGTCTCGATGTTTCCTTTTTGACCACTGGACCAATACTCTTGCCTTGTTACCCATATCTTTCCAGCTGTCAAAGTTTGGTAGTTATGATATACGCAGTTTTGAACTTCAAACATCTGTGAAACTTGTAGTTTTTGTAGAGAACTACAGTTTGGTAAAATTCGATACAGTTCTGTACAAAAAATACAAGTTTTACAGATGTTTGAAGTTCAAAACTGCGTATATTATAACTACCAAACTTTGATAGCTGGAAAGATATGGGTAACAAGGCAAAAGTATTGGTCCAATGGTCAAAAAAGAAACATCAAGACTTTTTTTTTATTAGAAAACTATTATAAACACTAATTACACAATCTGTTGTTAATACACCGGACATGGAAATAAAAGTATGCGATTTATCGAATTTTCATGATTTTCGAAAATTTTACAAAAAAAACTTGTGAAAATTGTTTTTTTGGTCCAGAATATTAAATAAATACAACGAAAACTATACAATAAATGTTTTGCCAGAATTTCAGGTCAATCCGACCAATTTGAAAAAAGTTATGGCCGAGCAACACAAGCGTAATAAGATTATGGCCGCCAATGTAAGTGAATAGAATAATTCTTGGCCTATTGTAAAATTTGAATCATTTTGGTTAATTCAGACTAATTATTTCAGATTTTGACACTTTACTTTACACTAGAAACCTTATTTAAGATTTTCACTCATTTTGACACGTCTGTGCACAAGAACATTGCGAAGATCACTGGAATTGGTTTCGTGGACTACGCACCAGACGATTGTTATCGAAAAGTGATTTTGATGCCACTTTACGGTATTAGCTTGGCAACGATGATTGCGCGTAAGTTTCTAATGATCTAAACTGTAGCAAACAAAAATAATAATTTACAGAATCCAAAGATCTGGACATTGAGAATCGTCGTCTCAACGGGCTGAATGAACAACCAAAAGTTTCGTTCAGAATTCGTGATATCCAAAAGCTTGGAAGCGAGTTGCTGAGCGGCCTCGAGTTTCTCGCCCGATACCGTGTATTACATTTGGATATTAAAAGTGAAAATCTCCTATTCATGCACCACAATGCTTTCCACGTGGAATTCAGCAGAGAACGTCATTCGTATATCGTCCCGGACCACTTGGACATCGTTATCTCAGATTTTGGAATGGCAAAACTGGACAAGGATGTTGGTCCGATTGCAGAACTTGTACAAACAGAAATTTATCGCGCCCCTGAGGTGTTCGTTGGTAAGTGAAAAATAGGTTTTCTAGAAGGGGGGCAAAGGGAGTGCATGATAACACACCTATTTTTCATATTTTTCAGGTTGTCTTCCCAATAATCGATCGGACATTTGGTCTGCGGGAATAATCATTTTGGAGTTGTATACAACTGTTGATGATTTCGAATCACCTATTCCAGATCAGCAAGAACTGAGACGCTTCCGGAATCTACAGTATGCACTCAAGGATTATATGACACCAGAACTCTGGGAGGAGGCAGCAAGAACTGAGGGGTAAGTAGTTATTAACATAAAACAAAACTTTAGAACAACAGGAAATTCATTGTGTTTACTTTTGTGACTATAGAATCTAATTCAATTTGTTTTTACAGTGGAGATGCTGTTCGTGGTAACATCAAGCTCTTCGACAATGGTCCGGCCGATCGTTCTGCTCCACGTCTGTCTGACCTGAAAAGAAGCCACCACGCCGACCTACTCTTCGCATTCCTTCGTGATTGCCTCGTTCTCAACTGGAACCGGCGTCCTTCCGCCAGACAGCTGCTCCTCCACGATTTCTTCCAGAAAAAATGAATCTCATCGTTGTACCATGAAACCGAATCACTTGTCTCTCCTTTTCTTTTCATTTTTTCTGTAGGGTTTACATCAAATTTTTAATACAACCCAGTTTTGACTAGAGTTTTCCTTTTCACCTTTTTTCTATTTTTCTCCCACTAGTGCCCAGTTTTCCATCACTAAAATTTGATTCTAAAAACTTTTTTGCTTTTCACACTTAAAGGCATTTCAAATATAGTATCATTTTATTAGACTTTGATCGAATTTCACTTTATTTCGTGAAAATTCTTAGCCACTTCCCGCAATTTTTTTTCCTTTTTGTATCGATCATCATATTATCAAAATATCAGCATATTCATATCAAACCAGATCATCGTTTTGATCTGAATACGTTGACTCTCTCTAATGTTTGACTCTCTTTAGATACATTTTCCTTGCTTAATTCAATTTTAAACACATTTCAAGTAGGTGTTTATCAATTTTTTTATTCATCTTCTCTATCCACCATTCCCCGAAGTATTCTATTTTTGCGTTCATCTGTCAAATTAAATATTCCCAGTCTTTTATTGATTTCAAACTTTCGCTTCCCGATTTGTACTCTCACACAGAGTTTTACTTGTCCTTTCCTCAACTAACACACATATTGTGCTAGTATTCTATTTCATTATTGAATCGAGAAATTTAATTATCATTTTCCTGGTAGAACCAGATGCCGAATAAACTGTACTATCAAATTGTCAGCCTTTCTAAAAAAGAATTTTCTCTTTGCTAAAAAGCACGTTTGCATCTATTCAGGATCAGAGGCACTCAGTGTTGTTGGGAATTCCGACTTCCGACTTCCGGGCTTTTTTTCACTTCCAACTTCCGACTTTCGACTTCCGGATAAGAAATTTTACTTCCGACTTCCGACTTCCTGATAAGAAAAATCACTTCCAACTTCCGACTTCCGACTTCCGGATAAGAAAATTTCCACTTCCCAACATCTCTGGAGGCACTGTCTCTTGGCTCTTGGAAAAACTCTAGAAGTGCGCTCTGACCGAAGTAAGAAGTGCCCCAAGAAAGTGGTGCGTGCTCTTCCCAGGAGCTAATACGCAGATGACGCTGACGCGTTACCACTTGAGACAAGCCGTAGACAATACCACCGTACACATATATTCTCCTCCAATGATCTCAATTTGTGAGTTTTTTTCTTTAATGGTTCACAGTTTCTGTCAGACGACAATTAATAAGATGGTCAATTTTTTTATATTTCTGCACGTAGAAAAACTGGTTGTGTCAATCAATGCGGGTAGTCATCAAAACGGATTCACCACCGCTCATAGTGCGTATATCCTTCTGGGTAGACGGAATACATTTTATGTAAAAAGAATGGAAATCGAAAATTGATATCAGAGTTGTACGGAATGCCATTTTTCAGTTTCCGGAATGACATTTTTTGATTTCCGGAATGACAAAAAAACCCGGAATTCCGGAATTTCGGAATCCGGAATTCGGAATGATTCGATAAATTTGCAAGACCAAGTCATTTTTTCGAGTGTTTTCGATGATATAAAAAGTTTTAAACTACTTTTGAGGATCAAAACCGGAAAATAATTACTATAGATGTCTTTTAAACTCAAAACAATTTCCAAATTTCATCTTCTGAATTCTAGTAAAAGGAGACACAAAAAACCGGAATCCGGAATCGGAATAAAAATTTTCATTTTCCGGAATCCGGAACCGGAATGTCAAAAAACCCGGAATTCGGGAATCCGGAATTTCCGGAATCCGGATTCTGGACAACTCTGATGGATATCCGGAAGATATAGAACAAGCCCTGCCAGCTTTTAAGTGGCTGTGAACATGTTGGTTGCCGAACATCACACTTTCGAGTATATTCTCCCAATCGTATCGTACGCAGCCCCATTGAAATATTTGGAGTCACAATTTTCAATCGAATCATTCGAGGGGGAACAGTCGGAGTACATTCCATGTCAATGATTAGAGAACCACGTAACAATTACCATGTTGTTTTCAAGGTTGTTTAAAAAAAGGAAGATCTGAGTTTTTTGCTAGAAAATTTGAAAAATAAAAATGAATTAATTCAGGAAATGGAAATCACACAAACCAAAAATTTTGATTACTATGATATCAAGAAATTCCAGGAAACTGGTTGAGAAAATTCCAAAGAAACACAGTAACAAAATATGAATCACAAGGGGAAGAAGATCATCATGAAGTAACTGATGACTTTTGACAGTCCTCCTTTTATTCTGCGGAGGGGGGAGGAGTCCCTTCCTGTACCGACCAGGGTTGCCGCCGAAAAACATTTTTTTTCGGTTTTTCAAGGGTATGTAGACGAAAAAATATATTTTTTTCGTCTCTCGAAAAAAAAGTTTTAAAAAAATTCTCGGCGTCAACCCTGGTACCGACTATTCCTGATGGTCTTCTTTTTGGCGCTGTTCATGTGTTAGGTGAGTACACCAAAACGCTAAATCCATGAACAAGAAAAAACTTAATCTTTTTGTTCAAAGTTTTGTGTCACGTAGCTGTTTTTTGCTTTTAAACCAAATTTTATCATATTTCAGACTTCAAGTAAAAAAATAGGAAACATCTGAATGAAATAGCAAAGCAAAATGACGGAGTCAAGGACAAATAAAATGACTAAAACGGGGACGAGCTGTGTTACGGGAATGAGAAAAATAAGCGAGGAAATTGAAGGCAGGAGCAGGAGAAAAAAGGTTCACATGTACAGCAAGAAAAGAAGCAAGAAATATTAGAACCGGGTAATTGAGGAATCTAGTAAAATAATAGCTTACGAGGGGTGAGAGAAAAAAAGAGAGATACATTGTTGCTAATTGCATTCCAATATGGAACATTAAAGGAGAAAAAGTTAGCAATAAATTCGTAAAGTAGGAGAAATTAGGTTTTGAGTCTACAGTGTCTAATGGAGCTCATTGAGAGGAGCTCCAAACGTTGCGGGTAGAAAAAGAAAAAGATGTTACAACGCTGGAGACTTTTTCTATACTCTGAGTGTGGATTCCGGAAGTCTAGAGAGACAAGATGTGGGGGACAGACAGAAAATAACAGAACAATACTCCAGGATAGGAAGAACGTAATTTTTGAATGAGAATGAGTAGAAAGCAAGATTATTGGGATGGCCTTTGCAATTTGATGTACAGTACCGCTCAAAAGTATATTAAGTTTAGCTCTTTTCAGTTAAAAACGTCCAACTTTGAGATTGTGTTATGGTAATACTGATTGTCCCATCAAGAAGATTTTTAATGTATCGTACAGATCAAAAGTAGGGCTTCATTTTTGTAGTTGACAACTTTTTTGTACCGACATTCCCTAGAGAGTTACTTATCGTCAAAGTCATTTCTGCCTCAAATCGACCCATTTCAGTACAAAATAGTGCGATTTTTGAGCTGTCCTCTTAAAATTACCATAACTCTCTAAGACGTGTCCGTACAAATAATTTGGAAACTACGAAAATGAAGTTCTACTTTTGATCTGTACGATCCATCAAAAATCTACTTATGGTTCAATTAGTATTACCATGACACAGTCTCAAAGTTGGACCTTTTCAATTAAAAAAAAACAAAAACCTAATATACTTTTGAGCGGTACTGTACTCACCTAAAGACACATGAATTGCGCCGAAAAGAAGATCATCAGGAATAGTTGGTAAAAGTTTAAAAAAATTTTACTACAAAGTTATTTTATTCGAAAAAGGAAGAGTCCGTTCCCTTTCTGTTGCGTAATATACAAAACTGGTTCCACCGATCGGGAATTTCAAGAGAAACCCGATGGTCTTTCATCTCATGGCAGGTAACTGGCGGCAAGCGACATCTTTCCGCAAAGACGGCTGCCGACACCAGAGGAAAGAGAAGGGAGAGGGACTCCTCCCTCCTCCGCAGTATAAAAGGATGCTCAGGACTGTAAATAGTCATCAGTTACCTTCATGATGATCTTCTTCCCCTTGTGATTCATGTTTTGGTACTGTATTCTGGTTTTGTATCGGAATCAAGGCCCCCGTTCTACTATTTTTCCAAAATTCTAATTTTTATTTGATTATCACTGTCATGGTAAGTACACATTCTGATTCTGAGGTTCTCACTAGAATTTCCAGTAGCAACCACATCACTTTTTTTTAAAGTTTTCGAAATTCACGTCGTTTCAGGAACGCCAGTGCATTCTCTAATCATGGGATACAGAGAAAACTGAAGGATTTGGAACGACTTCCGACGTTTGAAGAAATCAAAGTTTTGCACACGGAGAACTACGAGATCATAGAGCGGCTGAAATTACTCCAGGAACGGTTGGAAACGTCGCGAGCGAGATATTTCACATGCATTCGATTGACTGTGACGTCACATTTGACTGGAATAACGTTGGAACACGTGACGTAAAACCAGGGATTCAACAACTTTCTGGAGGACTTCTTCAAAAAATTCAGGAAAGAAGACGGATTTGTGTCAAGACACTTCATGAGGACCTTGACGTCCAGAGATGGAATATCAACAATATGTTGGCACCAAATAGTTTCAAATCTGGGAACTGTTGAAAGTCTAATTTGGTCAGTTCTATTTTACTGGTTGTTATGATGACAATCGTGACTCCAGCTTTTTTCCTCACTCTCTGTTATATGTCATCTTGTTCCAATTGTGTTTTCATCTTTTTAATGACTCGACATCAAATAAAAGAATTTCCATCTTTTGAGTCTAAAACAATGACACCTATTCCTGCCGTGTTTAATCAAAAAGTTCGAAACTTTTACAATCTTTCTTTCAAAACCATTATTATATATTAATGACAAGTGGTGTTTGTCTCAGGCACTGTTCGCAACGGGTTTTGGATAGAGAAGAGAGACTGAGTCAGCGGGCAAAATCAAACTGACGTGTTTTAGACAGCGACCGCCGCTTTAGACCATTCGGCCATGCAGGCACGTTTAATAGTAAGTGGATATGCGGAAAGTGAATTGGAAATTCCAAAATTTCCGAATTATCCGAATTCTCCGACTTTTTTGTTTCCTGGACGGCAAATAGAAACATTCCTTCATGACAGAAAACCACGAAAATCCCTTTTCCTGAAATTTTTACTAGCTAAAAGTATATTGAATTTTAAATGGTTCGATAGAGATTTTTTCTACAAATTTCCTTTTTTTCGGATCCTGAAATTTCTCAAAACTGAGTGAGTTAGAGGCGGTGAACGTTTTCGCCGGGAAAAGGAGGAAAACATCTTTTTTGTTCATTTTTGGACAGTCATTTTTTGGACATCATCTTTAAAGGAGGGCGGACAGCTAAAAATAAGTATTTTTCTTATTCATTTAGAATAAAGGTACTGGGCATACAATGATATTCTGATACACAAAAGATCATGAACCGTCATCTTTTACTGGAAATCTGACATCTTAATTAGGCGACCACAGTTAGCGAATTATGCAACTTCCTATAGGACAAATGAGAGGCAGCGCCGCACGCTTCATTTGGCTCAACTGGTAGAGAGTTAGACTTTTGATTGAACAGTTCGACACTCTATGGTTCGACCCCCACAGACGACAATTTTTTTTTCTTTCTATTTAAATGAATATATTCGACTTGTTTCTTATATTTTCAGTAAGATTTGTAGTTTTTTGGCATCATCAAAAGTTTTTGCAACAGTTTGCAGTTTTATTTGAAGAATAGACTACGGTAGAAAACTGTTATGATACAACGACAATTTTCAGTCTGAGAATTTCTCAGTGATACTTTTTAAAGACCAATACTGATTTACTCTCAGACTTTCTACAATCTTTCAGATTTACTACTTTCCCCCGGTTTCTACAGTGAGATTGTAACACTTGGATTTTTCCAATAAAATCGGTGAACTCGGAGTAAACGTCCAGTTTTAACGGATTGTCTCATAATGTCAATTGTTTTTGGAAAATGTAGATCAAACGTAGGGCTTCACTTTTGTAGTTGCCAACTTTTTTGTGCAAAACATCCCTGAAAAGATACAGACCGTCAAAGTAAAAACCTCGAAAATTGCTATATTTTGAATTGAAAACTGTGACGATCTATAACTCTCTAGGAAACTCTTATACGAAAAAGTAGTCAACTGAAAAAATAAAGATCTAGTTCTTCTCTACAAAATACACAAAAATGTAACATTGTTGGAAAATTCGTGGTACAAGGGGCGTCCTCTACAAGTTGCCTCTTTTTTCTGAAGAGTAGAATTGTCATAATCTTAAATTTTAGTGTTATTTCATATGAGCAAAGAAGTAAAAATGGAAAAAAAGTATAATTTTTTCTTTTATTATTTTATTTTCAGAAAAAAAAACGGTTCAAAACCGTCTTTTAATAAAATAGCGATTTTGTCGTAATTTATGGCGCATTGTGTGCAAACACCGTCACGTCAAAATACACGCCCCCCGTAGAAACCCCCGTCGTTTGAGCTGTCCGGCCCCCTTTAATTTAAGATCTATCAGATAGAATAAAATTAACTGTAGTTTTGTGGAGTGACATCACTGAAAAAAATACAATCAATTAATCTCACTTTTTCGTAAACTCACTGGCTCAATTCGGAATTGGTATGAATTGGCAGTCCATTGCGGGAATTCCACATTTTCAGAAAGTTTATGCTGACAAGATATTGATTAAGCCCCTGAACTCATGTGGCTGAAAAATTGTTCAGACGTCCGAATTTGCCCACCAAGTGGGTAAATAGACACACGTCAACAAACTGAAAGTTAAAAACTGATATTTCAAAACAGACTGTTAAATATGATCCCAATATCCGTTGCGCCGGTTGGTGGGCAGGTTTTCCCTCAAAGTTCCATTTTTGCTGTAGAACCAGGTATGATTCTCCAGTATCCCCCGTCTAATGAAATCTGATACTATTCTCTTTCAAGAGTGAGATAGTGTACGCGAGGCAGCTGTGCCAGATGACCTTACAAAACAAATTGCGAAAACATGTTTCGAATGTTTTCGAGCAAGTTTTTTTGTCGACAAAAGGTCACTGTCCTCCGTTCTGAATCTTAAACATAATCATTGGTCATTTAAAAAAAACGAGGGAGAGAGAGAGGGGGCGTTTGGTACGGTGCGGTCTGGCACTATCTTGTTTCAAATAAAATGTTCGGTCAATCTCAGAAAAAGAAAACATTTTGAATTATAAACTTCCGAAGAGGGCGAAGACATAAAAGACACAGGAACGACCGGATCATGCATCGCGCCGAAAAGAAGGTCATCAGTAATAGTCGTTACAGTAAAAAAAACATTTACTACAACGCGATTTTATTCGAAAAATTTCCCTTTTCGTTGCGTAATATATGAAAACTTGTTCCGCCAGCCGGGGATTTCAAAAGAGACCCGATAGTATTTCATACAGATTCAAAAACCATTTACTACAAAGTTATTTCATTTGAAAAAGAAATAGTCCCTTCCTTTTTTCTGTTGCGTAATATAGAAACGCTGATTCGGCCGCGCATTTTAACATAACCCCGATGGTCTTTCATCTCATGGCAGGTAACTGGCGGCAAGCGACACCTTTCTGCAAAGACAACGGCCGGCACGCGAACAAATAGAAGGGGGGAGGGACTCCTCCCCCTCCGCAGTATAAAAGGACGCCAAGGACTATGGATAGTCATCAGTTACCTTCATGATGATCTACTTCCCTTTGTGATTCATGTTTTTTAACAGTATTTTGGCCTTGTATCGGAATCGAGGTCTCTGTTTTTCTATTTTTTCAAAATTCTAATTTTCTATTTGATTGTCATTGCCATGGTAAGTGCATTTCCTAATTATGAGATTCAGATTCAGGTTTCTAGCAAACCATTACAAAATATATTCATGTTTTTTTCGGAAACATTTTTAAAGCATCTGACAAATAGAACCTAGTTAGTACCGTACAGTGCGCGTCATACAAAAAAACGGATAAAAGTTGATAGGACGTAAAAAAAAATTCGAGGTTCACTCGTTTTTTCAGAGGTGGCATAAACTTTTGACGCGGTCTAAAAAGTGACTTTTTGGTGCTGGGGCCGTATTATTAGAGGTACGTGTCTGAAAATTTGATCATCCAGGTTTTTTAGGCCCTGAATTTAGTGGTATAAATCATTTTTCTTGAAAACGTTTTGTTTTCACAGAAACCTCAGATTTGGGGGGGGGGTGGCATAAACTTATGACGGTGCACTGTATATAGAACTCAGGTAACTTTTGTACTCGTTGCGATACTGTACAGTACTGATTTTAGAGTGTGTTATGGTAATACTGATTGTCCCATCTAGTAAATTTTTAATGAATCATAAATATTAGAAATGGAGCTTCCTTTTCGTTGTTCATGACTATTTTGTACGGACATTCCCTTGGGAGTTATGGTCATTTGAAGGGGAGAACTCAAAAATCACTCTATTTTGCAATGAAATAAGGCGATTAGAAAGAGATATTACTTTGACGATATGTCCATATCTAATCGTTTTACGAGAAAATAAAACCGAAAAATTTTTCAGTATCTGGACCGGAAGATGCTCTGCTACCTGAAAAACGATACTATTCTGGTTATCGACGGGAAGGATCTTCATGTCAGCAAAGCGGTGAGTTCATTTTCTCTTAAAATATCGATACATTGTTGAAATTTTTCCAGTTTCTCTCCTATCACTCCGATTGTTTCCGCGCACTCTTTTCATCAAACTATAAAGAAGGACAAATGCACGAGATTCCGATCGGAGAAGTCTCATTCGAAAATTTCGCTTTTTTTCGCAGAAATTTCTACCCAAAGCCAGTGTACGTAACCGATGCAACTGTCGAGAAAATTCTAAAAATGGCTCGTCGCTTTCTGGTGTCTTCAGTCATTCTAGTCACCGAGCATCATCTTCTGAACATGTCGAAAACCAAAAATGAAAAGATGCTGTGGTTAGCTGACGAGTATGAAATGCCGAAATTTCTTGAGAAATGTATTCGTGGATTGGATTTAAAAAAATGAAAAAATCGGAGAAGTATGATCACTCATCGGACAAGACTAAGCTGAAGTGTTCGATCGTCTTATGGATTTCATTTGATTTTAACAAAAACTCACCGTTTTTATCTCTTTTATTGTTAAAAATTGTGGAAAAAACTTGACTGAAAAAATTCTTGTTGTGTTATGTTTGTTCAACATGTCTATTGGTAAAAGTTACTCTCAACTAGTAGTAAGTTGAATATTTTTTCAAATCTCAAAATAATGAAGTCTGCAAGAGACGAGACCAGACACTCTCGTTTCTCTGCGTCTCTTCCCCACCGCCTTACCCTCACTCGCACACTTTGCAGCGGCCATCTTTAAATACGCATTCCAAAAAAGTGGGCAGAGGTAGAAACTACGTTTCAACTAGTAAAACATAGAAACTGTCAAGAATATCATTTTTGCTGTTGACAACTTTTTGATAGCTTTGCCCATTTTTAAGATATGCGTTTTTAAAGATTGCTGTTTCAACGAAATCTTCTCCTTCCTTCCCACCGGCCATTTTTGCGCCGAAGGTGCCCCAACCAATTCTAACGGAGCAGGCATATCAGGACACTTTTGCGCCGGAGCCACACAAAACTCAAGAGCCGCGGGCTTCTTTAAAGACGCATTTCTAAACAATGGGAGGAGCTCTCCAAGAAGAAGAAAACGAGGTATCACCACCTCGCATTACTCTCTACCAAATCAAATACCAGAAACCCCGATTCTTACGAATACGGGAGGAACATCCAACCAAGGAGTCAACAGGGCACCTGAAAAAATCTCAGAACCTTTTTTGAATACTAACTTCCGAAACCCAAGAGTACAACAACTCTTCGATAACACACACATAACACCAACAACTATAGTAATCAACAAGCACGAAACAAGCCAAGATATCCAACTACCACCGAAAACTCTGAACAACCTGAACATTCGGCATACAGAGGAAACTCTCAAGATGCCCGTAATGCGCAGAATCCATAAACCAATCTGAAACGTTTGAGAAGTCATAACAATGAGTCCGTCTCAAATCAACAACGGTTACTTCAAAATTATCCACGCTTCCCAAGTGAGTCCAACTACCAATTAGACTCGGAGGTGAACAGCAACATCAAAAACGCTATAAGACAACAGAGACCAACTACATGCGAACTCTGCGAAGGCAGACATCCTCTCTTCGCCTGCACAGTGAATAAAGATGTACTCATGAGATACTGTGCCATCACAGGGAGATTTATGGAATGTACGTCCCTCCTACACGCATTCCACAACTGTCCTCTACGTCTGATGAAAAAGGAAGACGCCGAAAAATGTATAATGAAAAAAATGAAAAAAATGTATAATGGAGGGACTGTAGTCATTTCTGACCATTTTGGGGTTTTCTTAGTATAAGTAAATAGAACTTGTCGAAAACCCCCGTTTATTCTCAAAACCCCCGTTTATTCTGAAAACCCCCGTTTATTCTTAAAACCCCCGTCTATTCTTAAAACCCCCGTCTATTTTTAAAACCCCCGTTAATTCTTAAAACCCCCGTTAAATCATAAAGAGCCGGCACATCTGTGTCCCTCGGAATTGAGAGAAACTGTATGTAGAGAGATGGTGCGAGAAGGAAAGGGAGACCTGGCACGTTGCCAAAAGGAGGCATCAGTTAGAATTGGAGAGGGGAAGTGCACCACTACACCAACTTGCATTACGGAATCGCGAATAATCACTGTTTCTTATAGATACTAAATGCCTACTGACAAACCTAAAAATTATTTTTCGTTTATTGCAGATTTCTGTCTACTATCCGAAAAAATTGGTCCTGGGATATGTATCACATTAAAAAAAATGTATTTTTTCCTACAACAAAAAAAAGATATTTACAACAAAAACAATGAAAATGATTGCATAGATACATTTAGAGGATAAAGACAGACAGAAATGACGGTGGCTACAAAAAGAAATGACTGTGGAGCGGTAAAAAGCGTGAATTTGTACTTGAGTCTTATTAGAATTTTTCTCCGCGGATGCGTCTTGCAAGCTGGATATCCTTTGGCATGATAGTGATCCTTTTGGCGTGAATGGCGCACAAGTTGGTGTCCGCAAACAGCTCGACAAGATAGCTTTCTGCTCCGCACTGAAAATTTTTAGTATTATGCTAATATTTTTATGCTAATCGTTTTGATGCTAATTGTTTTGAAAAATCATGAAAAACTTTGTTTCCAATTTTTTGCTTTGAACTCCTAGTGAAAACTGAATCACTTACGCGGAGAGCTTCGATGCCAGCGGACTGGAAGCGGAATTCCACGTTCAAGTCTTGCACGATCTGTTTGATTAGGCGCTGGAATTGTGCCTTGCGGATCAGAAAATCGGTCGATTTCTGGTAACGTCTGATTTCGCGAAGAGCGATTGTTCCGGGACGGAAACGCACTGGGCGCATAGTTCCGAGAGTAACTGGAGCAGCCTTGCGAGCCGATGCCAAAACCAGTGCCTTGTTAGCGGCTCTCACCACCGCTGGGATGCTCGGAGTCGGTTTTGCGTTCGTTTTACGGGCGGTTTGCTTAGTACGAGCCATTTTTTCTTGTTTTCTGAAAAAGTGACAAATAATTTGAGAAATAAGGGAAGAACTGATAGAATAAAAAAGTAAAACTACAAAATACAGACTTTTCGAGAAGAAAAAAACAAGAACGCGCTGAAAACGAGCGAAACCAGTGTCCATTACTAGAACATTGAAGACAAACATGAAGAGAGGATACTGTAGGTAGGTAAGAGTTGGGGAGGGGGAGAAATATAGAAAAAAGAGGAGAGGGAGAAAAAGGTACTGTAGAAAAGAAAGAAGAAAAAGGAGATTGGATTGGAGAAAAAAAATAGAAAAAAAAGAGTACAGAGCAAAAAAATTGAGAATACTGTAATGAAATAACAAAAAGAGAGAGAGGGGTATTGTAGAAACAAAATCATGAAAAACGAGCTAGTGAACCTCAGCATATTTCCTTTTCTCATAACAGATTTTTGTTTTTCATAAATGTTTTTTTAAAAACTGAAAAATTATAATCAAAGAGTGTCTGTAGATGAGGGAGAGAGGAAAAAAGTGACACCTGCTTTTGATTTGGCAACTAACGCAAACAGTGTTTTAATCTGAAAAAAAAACGTAATCATTTTCATTTTCATTTCATTTTCCAGAAAACCTTTGGCAGAATACGAAAATATATTGAACAATTTCAAAAAAGCTGCAAATGAAAATTTTCTGGTACGCCTGATCAATTGACATGCGTCGTTTTTCATACCGACAGCTGGAAATTCAGAAACGTAAAAATTGAGAAAACGCTATACTTAAAAGGGGGACTGCGGTTTTCCAAAAATCGACGTTTTTGATATAGATCGACTCAGAATTTTGTAGAATAGAAAAAAGTCTCTTGGAGCCAGGTCCGAAAACCCGTCGGAAACAAGCTATGAGGCCTCAAAGTGACCTTATTTTCAAAGTAAAATTCTCTCGCCGTGAACATGAAAAAATTTTGAAATAAATATAAGGCAAATCTTCACGGCGAGAGGCCCTTTTTTGGCGCTTTGAGGCTTCATAACTCGTTTCTGACGGATTTTCAGACCTGGCTCCAAGAGACTTTTCTCTTTTCTATAAAATTCTGAGTCGATCCTTATCAAAAAATCTCGATTTTTGGAATACAGCAGTTTCCCTTTAAGACGCTTAATAAAGAGGAACATAACATTAAAAAGTTATAAAACCCAACTAACACCCAAACTCGAGGAGTAAGATTAGTTACTTACACACAATTAATGAACGGTGAAACAAGAAGAAGAGGAGAAGGAAGAGGAGAAAAAGGAGGAGTCGCTGTCTCATACTTATTTGTTTGCTAATGAGTCTCGCAAGAAGTCAAGAAAGAGTATGGAAGACAGAGACCCAGAGAGGGCCCCAGAGACCCAAAGAGGGCCTGTGAGCGGAGTGATGGAGGTGCGGAGGCATGGCCATGAAGGTATTATACAGAAGTCTTCTTGGCTTCCTGTCAAGTGCCAAAACACCCTCAGTTGCCGTGAACAAAAAGTACCAGAAAAAGCAGAAAGAAGATAAGGAAGGCATTTGGGAGAAAATGAGAGGAAATTTGGAAATGGAGGAACAAGAAAATAAAGTGATTGTTCCACCAAGTAGATTTAAAATAAATCATACAGATAAAATGCCCAACTTTGAGAGTGTGTCATGGTAAAACTAACTGTCCGATAAAATAACTTTTTATGGGATCAAACAGACCAAGAGTAGAACTCTATTTTTGTAGTTGACAACTTTTTTGTACGGACACTCCCTAGAGAGTTACGGTCATTTTGAGGGGACAGCTCAAAAATCATTCTATTTTCTATCGAAGTGGGACAATTTGAGGGAGAAATTACTTTGTCAATCTGCAACTTGTTAGAGAATGCTATACAAAAAAGTTTTGAACTACAAAAATGAAGATCTGTCTTTTTTCTGTTTGGTTTATACGTAATTTACGTTGCGGGATCAAGATACCATAACACTCTCTCAAAGTCGGCTATTTTCAACTGAATAATGACAAATTGAATATCTAAGTGCACGGTACTGTACGTCAGTGTCAACTTTCATTTCTGAAAATTAATAAATGATGTTTGGTTTTCAAAAGTCCCGGAAAATTATTCAAACATCCTCGAGTAGCCCAACTTTACGATATTTTCGGTACTTTATGGTTTAACGGGTGTTTATTTAATTAACGGGTGTTTATATAATAGACGGGTGTTTTGAGAATTAACGGGTGCAATACCAAAGTCTAAGAATAAACGGGTGTTTATAAATCATTTTTTCAGTAGTTTTCATTTTTTCTGTTCATTCACTGTTTTACCATTTTTTGCTATTTTCTATCGTTTTACATACATACTTTTAATCATTTGGTCCCCAATCACTGATAAGTGTCTTCTAGCATCGCACGCGTAAAACTGATGAAGGGTTGTTACTTAATACGCTGTACTGTATTATCACGGCATGCTTCTTCCAACCGCGCTCTACCAAAACCAAAGAACATTGTGTGCCAAATTGAGAGATGCAGAGAAAAAGAGACAATTTTCAAGGACATTTTGGTGGAGCGCAGTTGTAAAAACTGTGCGGAGCTAATAAGTGTGGAAACATTTCTAACACATCATTTTTCGATTTGAGCAGGATATCCGCAATTTTTGAGGTGATAGACCAGTTCCAGAACATTGTTGATGCGAGTCTCTGAGCTGGAGCATAGTGCTGGATACTTGCAAACCAATCCACATTCCGTTCAACCTTGGAAAATGGGATATTTGCAGGTAAGAGTAGGTTGATAACAACACCTAAACATGGTTTTGCCAATGGAATACTTTAACCAATTGTGAACTACAGCCAATTTGCAGCAGGCTTAGATAAGTTTTTCCCAACTAAACCGGTATCAGGACACCTTAGGAAAGCTTTGTAAGTCATAGACTATATTAGCCAGGCATTTTTGTCTATCTGAGACATTTTTTGTTAACATCCGGGAAGTGTCAATAAGACATGGCTTACACATTCTCAGCCAATCCTAATCAAGTTTAGTCTGTCTTAACCGATCTCAACCGATCTGAACTGATCATAGCCTAGCTTAGTGGATCTCAGACTATCTCAGCCAATCTTAGGCGATCGAAACCATTCTAAACTAATATAGTCCCACTTAACTATCACTACTCCATCTCAAAAACTCTTACCTTCTACCGACAAGGTGACCACCACCTACCAAAAGCAATACACCGACATGACTCCATTCATCAAGAAGATCGTCAAGAACCACGCTCGTGTGCTCGTCTACTACGGTGACACCGACATGGAATGCAACTTCACGATGGGACAACAGTTCGCCGATCAGTTGGGACTTCGTAGAACATTGAAGAAGACTCCATGGAAGTCCGACAGACAAATCGCTGGATTCAAGACAGTCTTCGATGGGCTCAGCTTCATAACTATCCGCGGAGCCGAACATATGGCGCCACAATGGAGAGTACCACAGATGTATTACGCTGTTCAACAATTCTTGCTCAATCATCCACTTTAAGTTAATCTATGATAAAGGCGGCGTTATTTATTTTTTGATGATTAACACTCTTTGGTTATCTAATAAAGAATATGCTCGAATGAAAGGCGGCTAAACTCAGAGCTTAAAGGGGGCACCGGCATTACAAAACTTGAGATTTCCGTCGAAAACTTTTTAGAAGTACTTACCAATTCTGGAATCCATTTCCGGGTACCATCGTTGCATCCAGTGTATTGTCCTTGTCGCTGAGTCTCATCCTTGATTCCGTCATCCGTCGTTGCATCGGTTGATTTTTTGAAAAAAAGTGTTAGGGAATTAAATAGAAAAGGAAGAAAGTATCACGTTTCTTAATATTGAAATTTCAACACACTCTAGATCGGGAGGATTCAAACCCGCGTCTACTGAAGTAAACCTCAGCCCGGATAAGTATAGACCTCACGCAGCGTAACTGACCGTGTCTAACCGGAACCGACACAGATAAGATAAAAAAATAAATAACGCCGCCTTTATCATAGATTAACTTAAAGTGGATGATTGAGCAAGAATTGTTGAACAGCGTAATACATCTGTGGTACTCTCCATTGTGGCGCCATATGTTCGGCTCCGCGGATAGTTATGAAGCTGAGCCCATCGAAGACTGTCTTGAATCCAGCGATTTGTCTGTCGAACTTCCATGGAGTCTTCTTCAATGTTCTACGAAGTCCCAACTGATCGGCGAACTGTTGTCCCATCATGAAGTTGCATGCCATGTCGGTGTCACCGTAGTAGACGAGCACACGAGCGTGGTTCTTGACGATCTTCTTGATGAATGGAGTCATGTCGGTGTATTGCTTTTGGTAGGTGGTGGTCACCTTGTCGGTAGAAGGTAAGAGTGTTTGAGATGGAGTAGTGATAGTTAAGTGGGACTATATTAGTTTAGAATGGTTTCGATCGCCTAAGATTGGCTGAGATAGTCTGAGATCCACTAAGCTAGGCTATGATCAGTTCAGATCGGTTGAGATCGGTTAAGACAGACTAAACTTGATTAGGATTGGCTGAGAATGTGTAAGCCATGTCTTATTGACACTTCCCGGATGTTAACAAAAAATGTCTCAGATAGACAAAAATGCCTGGCTAATATAGTCTATGACTTACAAAGCTTTCCTAAGGTGTCCTGATACCGGTTTAGTTGGGAAAAACTTATCTAAGCCTGCTGCAAATTGGCTGTAGTTCACAATTGGTTAAAGTATTCCATTGGCAAAACCATGTTTAGGTGTTGTTATCAACCTACTCTTACCTGCAAATATCCCATTTTCCAAGGTTGAACGGAATGTGGATTGGTTTGCAAGTATCCAGCACTATGCTCCAGCTCAGAGACTCGCATCAACAATGTTCTGGAACTGGTCTATCACCTCAAAAATTGCGGATATCCTGCTCAAATCGAAAAATGATGTGTTAGAAATGTTTCCACACTTATTAGCTCCGCACAGTTTTTACAACTGCGCTCCACCAAAATGTCCTTGAAAATTGTCTCTTTTTCTCTGCATCTCTCAATTTGGCACACAATGTTCTTTGGTTTTGGTAGAGCGCGGTTGGAAGAAGCATGCCGTGATAATACAGTACAGCGTATTAAGTAACAACCCTTCATCAGTTTTACGCGTGCGATGCTAGAAGACACTTATCAGTGATTGGGGACCAAATGATTAAAAGTATGTATGTAAAACGATAGAAAATAGCAAAAAATGGTAAAACAGTGAATGAACAGAAAAAATGAAAACTACTGAAAAAATGATTTATAAACACCCGTTTATTCTTAGACTTTGGTATTGCACCCGTTAATTCTCAAAACACCCGTCTATTATATAAACACCCGTTAATTAAATAAACACCCGTTAAACCATAAAGTACCATATTTTCTAGAATCGTTCTCTTGAAGAATTCATACGGTAGTAATTGCGTCATGAGCATCAGTTGATTTGGAAACAAGTATCTTCGTTGTCTTGGTGATGCAACTGTCATTCGTTAGTAACGCAACAGTCATTTTTGGGGAACACCTGCACGTGTGGATGTCTCGTTTGGAACCCTGCTGCGCAACACATTTAGGAAGGATAGCCTACGCACATCACGGAGAACTTAGAGAGCTGATGAACACCTGTGTGCGATTACTGAAGGGACCGACAGCCAAAAAGTTTTTTTAGCTTTTTATATCTGTTGAGGTAGTATTCTATGAGCAAAATATTGCAAAAATAGTGGAAAATTAGAATTGTCGAAAATTTAGTTTTATGTGTGAATAAATTATGTTCTATTGCGGAGTATGATAAAGGAGATAAACAGATAAAGGAGAAAAAGTCAGACAGGGCATCCCTATGCTAATTATACACCAGGGGATAGGAACCTCTTCGATCGGCAATTTGAATCACAAAGCTCCGGAAGAAAATTAATTGGGTGTCCGACAAGACAACAAGAACCAGAAGCCTTTTTTCTCAAATTATAAAAAAATAAATTCATTTTCAAGCTTTATGCAAAAAAATAATAGAGAAAATGTTGAGGAAAAAACAGATTTTCAATAGGTTTGCATAGATTTCTTGCGATGTATACTTTATTACCCGATTGTTGAAAACATTTGACTTCGGTACAATTTTCGACTAATTTGAAACATTATTCAATGAGTTAAGATGATTTTCACAAGGGAAGCAAGAGAACCATTTTTGACTTCTGGAGCTCCAGCACGGTGCTCACGTTTTCTAATGCCAATTGAGGATAATTTTTTGTTTATTCAAGTGTGCTCCAACATTTCAAAACGGAAAACTGAAACACTTTAAGAGAACACACTTTTTTAAAAACAAATTTTAAAATCACTAAAGATCGATTAATCAAAAAGTCAAATTTGAAACTTTTTACTTTCAGGTTTCTTTTTCGCGCAGTATTCAGCTCGACTATTTCCTTCTCTCTTTCCACATCTGGCACACTCTCTAGGCTCATAGTATCCCACCAGACTATATTGCGAGTCCATTAGAACCCATCTTTGACAGTTCTCTAATGTCCCTCCCCCATACCAAAACTATTTCCTAATCCTCTTTCCTTGCAGGTCGGTTTTCTGCGTCTCTAACATCTCCGACTCGATTCCTTTAGTGACTGACCCACTCCTTTGAGCCCTGCCGTCTTCCACCCGACATCTTCGCGCACATCTGTGTCTCTCGGTATGAAGAGAAACTGTCTGTAGGTAGAGAGGGAATGCAATAAGTAGAAGGAGACTCGGATTGTTGCCAGAAGGAGGCATTAACACAATTGAAAGGGGGAAGATACACCACTACCTCAACTTGCGGTATGGAATGTCGAGTAACCACAAAATTTGAATTCGTCCACTTTTCGAATCTCGCGATTAGATTCTAGAACATGATGAAGTGAATATCACTCAAAACATAATGATGTGCAACCATGAAAATCAGGGATATGCGGGAATTCCAGAATTTCCAAAATTTCAGACATTTTTCGGAAAAAACTTTGGTTCCAAAATTTCTGAAATTCTGAATGTTTTCGTAATGATGTAAAAAAAACGCGGAATCACAAAAATTACTCAAAAAGCCAACGTGCACGGTGCCAAAACGTAACATCTGTGTGAAAATTTACGGATATCTTAGTTTTTACTTCTTTTTACAGATCTTGACTATTAAAAACTTGAAAAACCGATTTTTCAAAATTTCCGAAATTTCCGAAAAGAACTGATCGGAAAAGTCCAAATTTCAAAATTTTCAAAAAAAAAAAATTAAAAAAGTTCCAAATTTCCGTAATTTTTAGTTCCGAACATCCTTGATGAGAATCACTGTTATTTAAGAGGCACTATCTGTAAGAGTGAGAATGTTTGTGTTGGGCTTTGGCACAGTTGCAAAAAGTTGTTTCAATCCGAACTCTTTTCACAGCATATGTACCCCTATGGTAGTGATTTACAAAAAATATGTCACCAGTCCCCTATGACGTCATCCTAGAAAAATTTGCCCAATAATTGACTTTTCACCCAAACATTCACCAAAATTTCAATTTTTCAAATAACTTTAGGAAACTTTCGCAACATGTTAGGAGTGTTTTTAACTACCCCTACACAAATTTTCAGCCCTCCAGACACCCTAGAAACCGTTCAATTGAATTTCACATTCATGTTTTTTCAACTTTTCTCAAATAATCCCTCTAGAAGCCATAAAATTTTAAATCGTATTCATATTTCCCGCAAAGTGTTCTATTAAATCCAATTAAAATCATCAAAAAGTAGGGGGACCATTTTGAGATATTTCGAGTTTTTCAAAAATCACATAAGGGTCCCCCCTTATGAAAAAAATTTTTTCACGAAAAATTAGAAAAAAAAATTTGTTCCGAAAACAATCAGAATATTGATAAAACACATAAAATAAACCAATTTCAAGATTTTACACCTCAGAAATTGGTTTGAACAGATTTCGTATTTTTCTTCATCACAATTTTTTCCCATTTTTTGACGTTTTCATCAATAATTTGTACAGAAGCCATAAAATTTTTCCTGATGTTTTAAATTCCCGCAATATTTAGCATACGATCCAATTGAAATCATCAGAAAACAAGGGGACCATTCTGAGATATTTTTATTTATTTCGAAAATCACATAAGGGTCCCCCCCATGGAAAAATTTTTTATCGAAAAAATAATTCGACATTATTTTGATGCAAAAACGTTCAGAGCTTTGATAAAATATAACAAAACCGTTTGTAAAAAAGCTCTGAACGTTTTTGCATCAAAATAATGTCGAATTATTTTTTCGATAAAAAATTTTTTCCATGGGGGGGACCCTTATGTGATTTTCGAAATAAATGAAAATATCTCAGAATGGTCCCCTTGTTTTCTGATGATTTTAATTGGATCGTATGTTAAATATTGCGGAAATTTAGTACATCAGGTGAAATTTTATGGCTTCTGTACAAATTATTGATGAAAACCTCAAAAAATAGAAAAAAATTTTGATGAAGAAAAATACGAAATCTGTTCAAACCAATTTCTGAGGTGTAAAATCTTGAAATTGATTTATTTCATGTGTTTTATCAATATTCTGATTGTTTTCGGAACAAATTTTTTTTTCGAATTTTTCGTGAAAAAATTTTTTTCATAAGGGGAGACCCTTATGTGATTTTTGAAAAAATCGAAATATCTCAAAATGGTCCCCCTACTTTTTGATGATTTTCATTGGATTTAATAGAACACTTTGCGGGGAATATGAATACGATTTAAAATTTTATGGCTTCTAGAGGGATTTTTTGAGAAAAGTTGAAAAAACATGAATGTGAAATTCACTTGAACGGTTTCTGGTATGTCTGGAGGGCTGAAAATTTGTGTAAAGGTAGTCAAAAACACTCCTAACACGAACCAAAAGTTTCGTAAGGTTATCTGGAAAATTTAAATTTTTGTGAATTTTTGGGTGAAAAGTCAATTATTGAGCATATTTTCCTATGATGACGTCATAGGGGACTGGTGACATATTTTTTGTAAATCACTACCATAGGGGTACATATGCTGTGAAAAGAGTTTGGATTGAAACAACTTTTTGCAACTGTGCCAAGAGGAATCCTAATCTTACAGACAACGCCTCTTAACATTAAAAAAATTCCTATTTTTGGTTTTCTACCATTTCTAATAACAGTCACCCCTCAGCAATTCCTAACCTAAGGGGTTCCTAACCAGATACCTGTTAACCGTCTTCTATACACACACAGGTGGTAGGCGGGGACTCGGTGTCGGGCGGCAAGGCGGTATTCGGGTTGCGGCGGGTCGGACGCGGTACCACGTCATAAAGGCAAAGGGAGAGGAAGAAGGAAGATATTGTAATCCTCAGAAAGCAGAGAGAACAGGGGCAGACAACACACTAAACTACTTAACAATCTGAGATAGTGAGCAAAGTTAATTTAAAACACAAGTATTGTCTGGAATGAGAGGGTAGTGAATTTTACAGAATGAAGGGTAGAAATTCAACGTTTTCAGTGGAGCCAGTAGTATATTGAAAAGTCTTTCACAATGGTAAGTTTTTCAAAAATGGTATTTTGCTGCAAAACTTTGCTAGATTAGGATTTCATTGAGTTTCAGGTTTTTCAATTGTTACTGCTTCAATTGTTACTGCTAATTACTGCTTTTTGTTCATTTTGTCTGGTAGAACGTGAACTTTTTTCACGTTTTTGGTGAAAATACTAATTGCATATTAGTCACACGTCAAGGTTCTAGTTCTAAAATTGAAAAAAACATAGTTTTTGTAGAGTTTTGTATCACGATGATTTTCCATAAGATTATATGGAAATTGGGAAACTGATAGACACACAGATGGACATTGCTTGCGCAAACTTCGCAGTATGGTCTTGCACCTCCGTCCGAAAATTGTTTGAAAAACTTCTTTTTTCAAATACTTCGTACCAAAAAATCGAAAAACTTTTTATTTCGAAAATTTTTGACCGAAAAACCGAAAAATTCAAGAAATTCGCGAAAACTGGCTGAAAAAAGGTTGTCGGAGCCAAAAATCTTCAATTTGGTATGAAAACTGTAAGTAAGAAAAATCGAAAAAAACTTTTTTCGTTACTAATTTTTGAAAATTTACGCAGATATTCCTAAAAAATTTTCGAACGGTTTTTTTGAAAACTGTCCAAAAAATTTTCGTCCGAAAAATTTTTCGCACTGTCTTCTTTCTCGGTGTCGATGATGACTTTTCTCTCACTGCGAAAGCAAGCGCGGTCGCAACGCGTGTTTAAGGAATTATCTTTAATTTATTCAACAACATCAACGAGATTCATAACGTGAAAGCATATTAACAAAAATTATCGGTCGCAATTCACATACAAAGCTTTGAAGTTCTTAACAACATCATCGATGTCGTACTCCACAGTGAAGATGAAGATGGTCTCGTCCAAAGGACACTGAATGTAGTCCGACGTTGCCAATTGCTTAATGCATCCCCAGCAGTATGTATGACCGCACTCTAGAAAAATATGTTTAAATTCAGAAATATTAAAGAGAATAAACTAACTCAAAATTTTTGGGACTTTATCTCCTGTTTCTTTGAATTCGGTAAAACAAACAGCGCACTATTTCCATGGTTTTACTTCAAGACCATTATTCAGAGCCTTCTCCAGTTGTTTGTTTCGTTTTTCCAGGTTTTGAATCGTCTTCCTATAATCCTTCTTGGCAGACAAAATTTCCAATTTGATTTGCTTCTCCTTCAGCTTAGCTCTCGTTTTCGCCAACTTATTGTGCACATTTTCGTATTGCTCTTCATGATCCCAATACATCTGTATGATTTCATAATCGATAAGCCATTTTTCATTCTCTAATTTCTCAAATTTCTTCTTATGCTCCGCTTTCGCTCGGCGTCCTTTCATCTTCTCGATAGTGACTTGAGCTTTCAATTTCTTCAATTCCTTCTTCAAATCCTCGAGAGCATTTGCAGAACCAATCGTTTTAATGGCGCTTCTGGGCATGTCAGTATGATTTCTGAAAGGAAATATATTTATATTTTACGCATGTAATAAAATACTTGGTACATGGTTGCCGCCGAAAATAATTAAACACAAAAAATATTGCTATTTTCGTCGTTCGGAAATAAAACTTAAAAAAGAAAAAATTTTCGTCGGTCTACAGAAATCCGAAAAAATGAGAAATCCGACCAAACGGAAAATTTTGATTCACTTAAAAATCGAAAAATAAGTGATGATAAACGAGAAAAATGCCTGAATTTAGCATATTACAGAAATCATGAAAGCGAAAATTTGAAGTTTTTTCAATTTTCCCTATTTTTTCGGTTTAAAGTTCCTTCTTTTTTTCCAAAAACGAAAAAAACAACGTTTTTTTCGCAAAACAAAAAAACGGAACTTTTTTCTTCCGCTTTGCGAAGGCCGAAAATAAAAAAACTTTTTGTCTAAATACCCCCGAAAAACCCAAAAAACCGAAAATAAATTTTTTCGGCAGCAAGTCTGTTGAATACAGATAGTTTCAAAGAGTAAGACAAGTTTAAAAAATGGAAAAGAGGGACAGCAGACAGTTTGGTATGAAACAAGAAGGGGGCAGCAGCTAACAAAATTGGTGTTGCAAGTGAGGAAAAGAAGAGAGGGGTGTGTGGTGGGGGCGGAGCTTAAAGTGAGGGTCAAAAGATTTATTCGACTTTTTGAACTAATAAAAACAATAACACAACTTTTGGCAGATTTCCAATACAAAACTTCATTGCTGGATGTGATCAATACAGAACAAAGGTACATAGATCTTAATTTTTGTACGGACATTTCCTTGAGAGTTACATATCGTCAAAGTAAGTTCTACCTCCCATTTCCGTGTAAAATTGAGTGGTCTTTGAGCTGTCATTATAAAATGACCAGAACTCTTTAGGGAGTGACCGTACAAAAAAAAAGTCAACTACAAAAATGAATCTCTACTTTTGATCTGCATGATTCACTAAAACCCTATTTGGCGTGACAATTATGTAGAATTACTCTCTCAAAGATGGACAATTTCAACTGAAAACGGTCAAACTTCGTATATATACTTTTGCACAGCACTGTAGCTAAACGGAGACCGTTCCATTAAGATTCTTGTAGTTACTGTGTTACTGTGCCAACGACATTGCTTTACACTGATATTGGAAACTCGTCCCAACAGTCCAAAAATAGAAAAATTTATGTGAAAAAATGAAAATACAAAGGAAAACCTTTCCGATACAATTCTGATACAAAGTCTGAAATATGATTATATTTGATTTAAAAGAAAAAATAAGCACATGGCAGAAAACTTTGAACAGAAAGATTAAGTTTTTTCTTGTATTTTTGGATCATGAATCGCGCCGAGAAGAAGATCATCAGGAATAGTTGTTACAGATTTGAAAAAAAATTAGCACAAAGTTATGATAACGGAAAAAGGAAGAGTCCCTCCCATTACTGTTGCGTGTCATAAAAAAACTAGCTCCGCCGGCCGGGGAATTTCAAACAAGACCCGATGGCCTTTCATCTCACGGCAGGTGAAAGGAGGCAAGCGACACCTTTCCGTAAAGACGGCACCTGACAGCAGAGCAAAGAGAAAGGGGGGACTCCTCCCCTTCCGTGGTATAAAAGGACGCTGAGGACTATGGATAGTCATCAGTTACCTTCATGATGATCTTCTTCACGTTGTGATTCATATTTTGCAACTGTATTCAGACTTTTTATTGGTATAAAAGTCCCCGTTATACTATCTTTGCAAAATTCTAATTTTTGACTTGATTATCATGGTCATGGTCAGTACACTTTTTAGACACTTTTTAGTTATGGGATTGCGATTGAGATTCCCAGCAAACACATCACAAATTTAGTTGATTAGTAAATTTACATTATTTCAGAAGAAATGCACTCAACGCTGAGCAAAAAGGTGAGATAGAGAGAAAACTGAAGGATTTGGAACGACTTCCGACGTTTCGAGGAATCAAAGTTGGGCAAACGGAGAACTACGAGATCAGAGAGAGGCTGAAATGACTCCAGGAACGGTTGGAAACGTCGCAAGCGAGATATTTCACATGCGTTCGATTGACTGCG
Source organism: Caenorhabditis remanei (assembly GCF_010183535.1). NCBI lineage: Eukaryota > Metazoa > Nematoda > Chromadorea > Rhabditida > Rhabditidae > Caenorhabditis > Caenorhabditis remanei. The sequence continues at coordinate 2,579,902 of NC_071333.1, read as the reverse complement.
ACGTCACACTTTTTCAAAAAAATTCTGGAAGGAAGACGGATTCGTGTCAAAACACTGCATGAGGATTATCACGTCCAGAGATGGAATATCAACAATATGTTGTCATCAATTCGTTTGGAAATCAGATGACTCAAGATCGACAGGAACACGGATCAAATCTGGGAGTGTATTCGATCGTAGATGATAGAGGAGCACGGAGAGTCGGAACTGTTAAAAGTTTAATTTGGTCTGTTCTATTTTACTGGTTTTTATGATGACAAGATATACTCTCTGTTGTATGTCTTCTTTTTCCAATTGTTTTTCTACTTTTCAAATAAAACGTTTTTAGTGACATATTTTTTGCCGTTTTCAATCAACAAATCCAAATCTTTCACAATCTTTCTTTCAAAATCATTCTTATGTATTTTAAAGACAAGTGGTGTATGTCTGAGGAACTGTTCGCAACGGTTTTTGGAAGAGAAGAATAACTGAGTCAGCGAGCATAACCGAACTTACGTACTTCAAACCAATTATTTGACCACGTTTTCAGTTCACAGATTGGTCAAATTTCACCAAAGATATCAAACCTTTAAAACAAGAATTCAAATAATTTGCCTAGTCCTGCTCTAGACAATTACCGCCGCTATAAACAATTCGGCCATGCTGGCACATTTCAAAAAAGTTGGGCACGAAAATGAGGAGAGACCAGCCGGATGAACCGTCTAAGGCGGGGCAGGCAGTCTGATATTTTAAAGAGTTCATGCAAAAAAAAAACAACAAAAAAAAAACAGTTGGATTCGCACCCCCGCCCTCTACCACTGCGCCACAAGAACGCAAGCATAGAGGGCATAAAAATGAGGGGCACTCTTTGTAGCTGTTCAATGACACATACAGTGACGGAGTGGTCCGTGTATTCAAAAAAAGTCATTGGAGATTCAAGTTTCTCCAGAAAATGGTCCAGTTCCAAATTTTTTTGATCGGACTTTTTGGTTCCAATAAATCTCGAAAAGTTTAGATTGGTGTCGAAAATTCAGAGCGATTCAATGAACCGAAAACCACGAAAGCCACGAAAATCCGGTTTCATGAAAATTTTTCTAGCTGAAATTATGATGAATTTTAAATTGTTCGATAGAGATTTTTTCTACGCATTTCCTTTTTTCGGATCCAGGAATTTCTCAAAACTGAGCGAGTTACAGGCGGTGAAAGTTTTGGGCGAGAAAATGGGAAACACCGTTTTTTGTTCACTTTTAGACGGTTCTTTGAGTATAACTCGAAAGCATCATCTCAAATTTGAAATTTGTTTTTTAGTCACCTCCGCCATCCCTAGTTACATAATTGTACCAAATTTCAAAACTCTAGGTTCAATACAACTCAAAATATCGAGAGGAAAATGCGAAATTTTAGAAAAAAAACGTTGTTCCCATATTCTTATGGCCACAAATCATATTTTTCCAGATTTTCAGATAATTTTTACATGTCTCGATTGCCAGATTTTCAGAAATTGACAAAGAAGGCTGGATTCCGATTGAATTTTCCAGCAAACACATCACAAAATATTTTTTAAGATGAACGCCAGAGAAATCTTGCTGGCGTCAAGGCTAATGTTTGTTTCGGGACCCTACAAAGTTAGATGTGTCGTCATTACTGGTATTCCAGAATTAATGCCTCAGTATATAAGAAAACTTTAATTGTGTACGGTTGGCACCGTGTGCTCTTCTAAACTATTCTTTAAAGTCGCTTGAGTTTCTAGACTCACTCCGTATGTCACTGTGTGCCGTGTTTGACCTACGGGCGCGCGCGCATTTCTCGCAGCTGTTTTGTCAATTTCGGTTTCAAAATGGAGAATTTCGGCACTCTTGGGCGCTGGCGGAGGCACGTTAGGTGCTCCGTTAATCTCGTTAGTTTGTTTATACCTCTTTCTTTGGTTTTTATACCAAATTATTATAGTTTTCTTGTTTTATTGTGGGTTTTAGCCGTTTGGCTTGAAACAAATTGAATATTTCTGCAAGAAATTGTGTTTTGGTTTGTGTTGCGCGTTTTAGATTTTAGCTTATATCAAAACTCGGTTTTGATATAATTTATACCATTTTCTCGCTTCTTTTTGTTTCGGTGTGTTAGATTTTTCCTTGTTTCGAATGTTTTCGAGCGCGTTTGCGTTTCTTGTGTGTTTCTCGTTATTTAGCTAATAAATGTTGCAAGTTCCCTCGTGAATTTGTAATTTTTATTACTATTGTATTAAATCGTAAGTTCTATTGATATTGTAGGTATTCACATATATCAATGTTCTTTTTCCAGCAACCATTATGAGAGTCTGTCTCGGAGCAGCGAAGCAAGGCCTTTTAAGGTCATTTTAAGGTTTAAACCGCCTTCAAAAACTGATCAAACCCGGTAAGCTGTCCAAAAAGCATGTTGAGAAGAAGTTATGGGAATGCTTGGTTTTTCCATTTGTCAAGCCTTTTCGCACCTAGGAATAGAGGAACAAATGAGATCGGCAAACTTAGTGAATGCAAATGAAGCTCCAATTGTCATTGATTTAGGCTTATTTTATAAATTTTGTTTAATTTGAAATAACTTTTGTCGGTTCATCGCTTTAACAGTTTCCATTCTTTTTAATTAATTAATTAAACTGTAGTTTTGTGGAGTCAATTCGGAATTGGTATCGACTGGCAGACCATTTCACGAATTACACATTTTCAGAAAGTTCATGCTGAGAAGATATTGATTCAGCTCCTGAACTCATGTGGCTGAAAATAATTGAAAGCAGACTGTTAAATCTTATCCCAATACCCAGTGACCGGTTAATGTTCCCCAAAGTTCCATTTTTGTTGTAGAACCAGGTATGATTCTCCAGTATCGCACCCAGTCTAATGAAATTAGATACTTTTCTCTTTCAAGAGTGAGATAGTGTACGCGAGGCAGCTGTGGCAGATGACCTTACAAAACAAATTGCGAAAACATGTTTCGAATGTTTTCGAGCGAGTTTGTTTGATGGCAAAAGGTCACTCTGGTCTGCTCAGAATTGTAAACATGATTATTGGTCATTCAAATTCAAAAACAATCAAGAGGGGCTTTAGGGGAAAGGGAGATAGAGACAACAATGGCAGACCACAAACTAAACTACACATAATCTGAGGTAGTGAGTAAAATGTATTTTAAAGAAAAGTACGTAAAATGAGGTTGTGACCAAAGCTGGGAAAATTGTTTGTTTCATTATTGGAATTGTCAGGGGAAAAAATCAAAAACATTGTCCGAAAGAAAAATGGGAAAAAACAGGTGCATGTTTTCACATTGATGTGGCCTAAAATTTTTTTCACGTTTTGGCTTGTATCTTTCCAGGTTTCAGTTTTGGTAAAAAGCTCCAGTTAGCTTTTTTGTAGCCCACATCTTCATCCTTTTTATAACACTTTGAATTTTATAAAAACCTTTAAATTGAACAAAGTTACAGTGTCTAAAAGTGAACCAATCAAAAAAATTTGAAAAAATGAAAAATGTTTGCGATTCGCTGGAAACGAGTTTGTTGCCACTTAAACATATAGTGTCTAATGCCCATCTTTGGTGAAAACATCGTTGAGAAACTCGCGTTTCACTCAGGGTCATTCCCTTGTGAGAAAAAGAAAGAGTCCCTCCGTATTCTGTTGCGTATTATATAAAAACGTGTTCCACCGGCCAGGAATTTCAAAAGAGACTCGATGGCCTTTAGACAGGGTTACTGGCGGCAAGCGACAACTGCCCGCAAGGACGGCAGCCGACACATTTTCGGCAACCAGAACAAAGAGAAGGGGAAAAGACTCCTCCCCACCCCCTCCCTCCGCAGTATAAAAGGACGCTCAGGACTATGGATAGTCATCAGTTACCTTCATGATGATCTTCTTCGTGATGTGATTCATTTTGTTTTACTGTATTCGACCTTGTATCGGAATCGAGGTCCCTGTTTTCCTATTTTTTTCAAAATTCTAATTTTCTATTCGATTATCACTGTCATGGTAAGTTTATATTTCAATGCTGGGATTCGGTGAATTTTCACGTTTTTTTTTTGGAAAAACTTTTTGTGTAAGCATTCTGACAAACAGAACCTTATTAGTATTTTAGGTTGAACTCAGGTCACTGTAGTGTTTGTGGAGGGTTGAGTGTGTCTCAATCTTTATTTAGTTCTATAATCACAATTTTTGCATTTCAGAAATGTGGAGATTCGAGTTCAAAGAGGGGAGAATGTAGTGGAGTGCTCCGAGAGTCCGAATGACAAGCAAGAGGGAGAGAACATTGTTTTGAGAAAACCAGTCGAGACCCAACCATCGACTTCGAAAAGCAATGCACCAGAAGCCCGCTCTCCACAACAGAGGTATGACATTAACTTCTCAAGTTTCCAAAATAAAAATAAGGAAAACACTTTACAGCCAACGAAAAAGACTTCACAGTTCCAAAGCTACAAACCTCGATGAAATAATTAAATTTATTATCCTTGAAATGAAAGAAAAAAAGGAGGACTTTGATTTGAGTGAAGATTGTAAAAAGTATATTGAACATGCCTCACCAAGAAGGAAATGTCGTACAATGAAAACCAAGTGAGTTTTTTATTTGTAAGTAAAAAAAATCCGTTTGTTTGCAGAGTCACCAAAATTCTGAATTCAAAACCTTATGATTTGGATACAAGAATTCTGATGCATTTTGCTTTAATTGGCCTGGCCGCTTGATTTTTTCTTCATTGGAGACTGAGGTTAACTTATTTTCATAAAAACAAGATTATCTTATAAGCTTTTCAGAATAGTCGAAATACTCTATAAAGTCCCAGTTGAAGAATTCATTTTGAACAAAGAAGATAAAGTGATTCGTTACAAGTCAACTGTTAGCCTGGATTTTATGGAAACCAATTAAATAATCTTAATTACCCACCTTAATTGTTGTTTCTGTTGTTTTTGTTATTTTTCAATTATATCAATCACCCTCAATTCAAAATTCCTTCAATGCATTGTCAATAAATTGTTTTTTGCTCCCTCCTATTATCAGTAATCAATTTCAGACCCGAAAAAAGTTCCTTATTATTTTTGTACCAAAAAGATCCGATACAAAATTAGAAATATTGTTTTATTTGGATTGAATGAAAAAAAATCACAACAACTATGATACAAAAACTCTGAACAGAACGATTTTTCGTCTTCATTGTTTTTGCGTTTTAGTGTATTTATCTGAAGACACAGAAACGGCAAGATCATGAAACACACCGGGAAGAACATCATCATGAAGGTAACTGGTGACTATCCATGACATCAGAGACCTTTTATGCTGAGAAAAAAAAAGAGGCCATCCGTATTCTGTAGCGTATTATATAAAAACGTGTTCCGCCGGCAGGCAATTTCAAAAGAGACCCGATGGCCTTTCATCTCATGACAGGTAAACGGCGGCAAGCCAAACCTTACCGCGAAGACTGCGGCCGATACCAGAACAAAGAGAAGGGAGAGAGACTCCTCCCCCTCCGCAGTCAGTACAAAAGGACGCTGAGGACTATGGATAGTCATCAGTTACCTTCATGATGGTCTTCTTCCCGTTGTGATTCATATTTTTCGCTGTATTCAGACTTTTTAATGATATAAAGGTCCCCGTTCTACTAATTTTTTAAAATTCTAATTTTCTATTTGACGATCGCGCATATTTCAATTTTGGGAGTCTCTGTGAGTTTTCACGTTTTCTTTCGTAAAAACGTTTTATGTGAGCATTCTAATTAACAGAACCTCATTTAGTACCTTAGGTAAATCTCAGGATACCATAGTTGTCAAGGCCCGGCCCGGGCCTTGTCGGCAAAATCAAGGCCCGGGCAAATTGGCGCGAAAGTCAAATTTTCAAATTTTTTCGAATTTTTTGAATTTTTTCGCGAAAAAGTCAAATTTTCGACTATGATTCAGAATTAGAAGAAAATCTGAAAAATAGTAAAAAATGGTCACATTTTCGATAAAAAATTGAAAAAATTTCGATAAAAAATTAGGAAAAAAAATGGTCATTTTTTGAAGCCGGGCCGGGCCTTGAAAATTTTTTACCAGCCCTTTCTAGGGCCCGGAAGTTCAGAACTGAAAAAAATTCAATTTTTTTTTCGAAAATTTTCCGATTTTTTTTTGAAAAATATCTCTTTAAAATAATTTTTTGTAGGTTTCGAAGGTTTTTGAAAAATTAACTTGAGGAAAAATATGAAAAATTTTCAGAAAATAAATTTTTGGACAAAAATTGTAGTGAAAAAAGTTCAAAAATTCAAATCCGGGCCAAAACCGGACCGGGCCGGCCTTGAATTTTGCAAGTCTGATTTATAGTAAAACTTCAACTCAACTCGCCATGAACTTCCCTTGCCAATGTATTGCTCGTGGAAAAATTTGTCTTTTGGTTAGATAATAGGGGTTCCGACCACTCGGTAGTTTGAAGACCGTTTATTTATTCACTTCTTGTTCTGAAATCTTCTAAAATTATAAACTAATACAGGATGATTTTAGAAACAATTTAGAATCTCACAACATTCGAGTTACTGTGATTTTAAAAAACAATAATAGATTTTTGTAGTTACAAACAATCAGCTGGAAGACAACGAAGGAGATATATCAGTTGCGAGCTTCACCACCGAGAAATCGATCGCCGCCAAGAAGTTGATGCCGGACCTTTATCACTATGGCCAATAAATATCTTGCCTATTTTATGTTTGTCCCCTTCTCATGTTCATCCTCCCCAGCGCATATGTAATTCCGTATTTATTTTTTTCAATAAACCAAACATTCTATTTACTTCTGAATCTATATATATATTCCAGATGCAACAAAATGCGCGAATTTGGTCACCCATTCTGCCTTTTTCACACAGTTAGAGTAATAACTCGAGTACTTGTTTCTAACAGATAATAACCAGGCTATACATGTGTAGGGTGCAAAGAACCAATTTAGGTTCATATGATTTGCCATTTCATGTTGCTTACGTGTGCATGGCAAAATCTGTATTGTCGATGGTTACGTCTTTATTAGAACATAGAACAATCACATCTATAACGAAGCCTCAGTGGCTTTTATACATAGAAAAGGGGGGAGGAGTTTTAATATATGAAAACAATAAGTGATGTGGGGGAAGGAATGTCGGGGGATAAGAATGTGAGGATGAGGAAACAATATCAATCAGGAAGCAAAGGGGAAAGTGCAAAAGAGATCAAAAGATTATGATTCATCACATCATCAAAAAGGCACCCGGAATCGGGTTGACTCCCGGCTCGGCAATTGACTTGGCCTAGGTTGATGGATTTCGGTCTGAGTTCGATCTGATTTGCCGTTGGCTTCCATCCCTGCTTTTCCCTCGGTTTCGCTCTTCTCAGTGACTCAGGTCTGCTCGTTGTCGGTCGTATCGGTCTGATAGCTCGTTTTGTCAATCGATCAAGTATCGGTTACCAGGTTTCGATTCCTGTTCTCTCGTTTGACGTTGGATGTATAGACTCATAAGAGAGAGGCTCCCAGCAGCAAAATTTGGGAGTTACGTCTTCGATGGTTGATTTTTCGGCACATTCGTTGTGCCATGCACCATTTCTCAAGTTGACTGAAACTGGAGATGTCCATTTTCAATTTCAATTAGTAGCACGTTTTAAATCTTTGTCTCGTGCTTCGGTAGGAAAAATTTCCCAAGTAATTCTCAGAGGAAAAATTCGATTTTCTTCGATTTGCTCTCAGCTCCTTTTTGATCTGTTGTAGAACACATCCTCGCATCGTGTGCCTGTCCGATATTTCCAATCCAAATATCGAACACCAACTGGCTCCTTTAGCTTCATCGTCAGCCAGAATCGCTTTTCTGGCACTGTCACTCATGTGTCCAGTCCGCGGATTTCTCCATTTTATCGCAACGTTGACTTCTGCATTCTCTGTCCAGTTTCGCTACTTTTTCCTTTGGTTGTTGAGCAAATCGATCTTCGTTCCTCGATGGTGATGTCCATAAATTGAATCTCCCCAGTGCCTGGAAATTCTGGCTTGTAGTGGTGATGTCCATATGTCCAACTTCGTTAGTCGCTCGCCCTCCCGGATGGAGTGAGAAGTCTTCTCTTTGTGCGGGGCCACGCGGTGTTGATCAGAGTTCAAATCCTCGATGCACCATATTGTCGATGGTTACGTCTTTATTAGAACATAGAACAATCACATCTATAACGAAGCCTCAGTGGCTTTTATACATAGAAAAGGGGGAGGAGTTTTAATATATGAAAACAATAAGTGATGTGGGGGAAGGAATGTCGGGGGATAAGAATGTGAGGATGAGGAAACAATATCAATCAGGAAGCAAAGGGGAAAGTGCAAAAGAGATCAAAAGATTATGATTCATCACATCATCAAAAAGGCACCCGGAATCGGGTTGAATCTGGCGATTGTAATTCTTGTCTTGTTGTTGCGCAAAAGAACCTTGAACAGTGTAATGATATTTTTCAATAAAACTCATGTAACTAAATGGAGTATCGGTGAGGGAAAACAAATCAAAAAGAGAAAGAAGCAGAAAAATAACTGAAATTCTTTAAAGCAAAATGTGATTCTATATAAACGTTTTGTCAATACAAAAGTTATTATTTTTCAGGTCGATTTCTTCGATTTGTCACTTTTTCCTTGTGCTCTTCTGCCTGGACAACCTTTTCCTGCTAGGAACTCAAGAAAAGTTGACCATCTCCACCTCGTCCATCATTTTGACCAGAAATAGTATCAAGTGTTATCAGTCAGTTGGGGTACTATTTCGAAAAATTTTCCAGAAGTTTATAAACCCGAATTATGTTCCAATTATGTTCTTTAATTTCATAATACTATCCTGAATATTTTAGTCGGAATAATTCAATTCGGAGAAAAGTAAAATAAAAACAAAAAAGCTTAATGTTGGGAAATCAAAAAAAGATATGAATGAATGAAAAACTAAGAAAACCATTGTTATGGAACTCCAATAATTTACCGGACGGGCTCGAAAATTGGAACCGCAGTTTATCCCAAAAACGAGTAGGGGAAAAACGTATGCAAAAGCAATTTTTCGAATAGTTTTCTTCTACTCTTATCAAGAATTCAAGTTTTTCTCGCCCCGTCTTCCCACTCCCCTCGCGTTCAGCTTTTTAATACTGTTGCTTGAAGTGGGCGTGGACGCCGCAAAGGAGCGGGGCAAAATTGTCTTCCGTTCTTCCACCTTTCACTTTCCGCTTCCCATTCAAAAACCGCATGCTGCTCAACGCCGGGATTGGATAATATTATGAGTCATAGCATTGTGCAAGCAAAGCTTTCCACTATCCGAACGTACCGTTATTTAAATGATTTCTCTCTACGTCTCCTTACTATAAACAACTTTTCCCCTAAAGAGGCTAAAACCGACTTTATCACTGCTTTAATACAATTCTGTTCTTTTTCTCTTGTACATATTTCATAACCATTTTCCCCCATTTCCTTCTTTCCTTCCAGAACTCTATTGTTTAGATGACTCAGGCTCCCGTGGTCTCAGAGATCAACCACCATTCCCCTCCGGACTTCTATAAGTCTCCTTCTTTTCCCCACTATCTCTCTATCACTTCCTGGTATAAAACGGGCCTCGTTCCGTTCCTTTCCTCATTTTTTTCTCCTGATCACTAATATTTTGTCTTCTCCTTTACTTTGCCCCCTTTTTCTTTTGTTGCCTCTCATCGCCTTTCCCCCTAGATGTTCCCACACCTTGACAGTTTCCCCCCGCCCTTATCTGTCTTTAAGTTTTAAATAAATCACTCATTGAAAAGAACCCGCAGACTAGTCTTTCTTTTGATCTTACAGTTTTTTTCAAAGCTCATTTTTGTTTTCTTCTATGCACACATTCATGAGTCACTCATAACTTTTGCTTCTTTCTGTTTTCCCCCGTACGCATGGCCTTCGGTTCTCCTGCTTCTACTCTAACGAAACCTAACCACATCTGAGGGTTCAACTGACCAGACAGTTAGAAAACGCTACAAAAAGGGACTGTAGTGGCTAGACGTTCAGTAGTCACGTGAAGAAATTAATAGCATGATCAGATAAAAATAGAGAGAGACAAAGAAAATCAGAGACGATTGCGCTAACCATTTTCAATGTTCTTTCCGCATTTGTGTGCATATGATGGGTTTTGAAACGAGAGAGAGAGAGAGAGAGAGTGAGAGACGGAGAGAGTCTGTTGTGCGTCCTTGAAATTGCACCTAGTATAATTCGTCTCTTTTGAGCTTTTTTTTGGTTTCTTGTTGGAAGTTTAATCAGTTTTTTAACTGGCATGACGTTTCTTCCAACACTCAGGTTTTTCTCAACTGATTACCATCAATTTTGTTCTCATTGTTGAACATTACTATTTCTATTCATCTTTTCTAGAGTTCTTACTCGTTCCTTTCAAATTAGTTGGTGATGTGCAAGTGTATTCCACAAAAATGAATGATCAGGTTCAAATTATGCATATAAAAACAAGAAAGCAAGCACACATATCTTCCAATTAGTTCTCAACTCACCTGACACTGATTAGTACGTCTGCTTTTTTCCTCCCAGACAGGATGATGTGTACTTTTTATGTGTGATTTATGTTTTCATTCCTCCGCATCATTTTCCATCTTTTTTCTTCCATGTGTTTCTTCCTGCCTCTGTATATCTCTTTTTCTAAGAGTAACAGTGTATCACTATGATGTTAAACCATATTTTTTCGAAATTTTTTCCTGAAGTTCATAAACCTGAATTATAATTTCTCAATTTTTCAAAAAAAAAAATCAAAACCTGTGTCGGGAATCAAAAAAAGTTATGACTTAATGAAATAAAACTAAGAAAACCATAGTTTTGGAACATCAATTGTTAACCGGACGGGCTCAAAATTTGAAATCGCAGTTAATCTCACTTTTAGAAAAAACCGTTCTTGGGGTCTAGAGATACGAGCTGGGAAAAAAAATATGCAAAAGAAATTCCTCGAATATTTTTCTGCTGCTCTTATTAAAAATTCAAACTTTTCACGCCTGTATTCACTCTCCTCATGCGGCGGCCACGCCCACTCCCATGCTGTGTTCAGTTCATTGATACTGTTGCTAGAGAAGGACGCTGCAAGGGAGTCGAACAAACTTGTCTTCCCAGAATAATTCAAATTCATAATACGTAGATTATTGCAATCAGATTCTGGAATTCTCTCTGCTTCTTTCACGTTTTCTTTTTAGCTGGTCTTTTTCCGTATGTACATTTACGCCCTCAATTAAAAAAAGGATTGATGCATAGCTGTTTGGACGCCGCGTTTTCTTCAATGTTGATATTTTGAACTATCAGATGTTATTCGGTTTCGTGGACCGGCAATTGCGAAATCAGACAGACATTTGAACTCATAACAAACCAATCTACTAACACGCGACTTCTACTTCTTTTGATTTTTCCTTTTTTTCCACCACTTTTTTTATTCCTCCATTTCAATATATTTTCCGCCTTCTGCCTAGAGGATATCACCTTGAATTATGTATTTTTTTGCCAATTTTTGGCATTTTTGAAAATTTTTTTACAGAAAAAATTGATTGCCTTCTGAAAATGAAATTTCCTTGCACCTTTCGCTTTGTGTCGTTTTTCCACATCCCAGTTTCGGTGATCTGCCTTTTGCTATTCGCGTCTCATTCGAAAACCGCATTCTGCTCAATCCTGGGATTGGATAATATTATGAGTTATAGCACCTTATTCGAACGTACCGTTATTTGAAAGTTTTCTCTCTACGTCTCCCTATAAACAAATTTTCCTTTGCAGAGAAAGCAACCAATTTTATCTTTGCTTTTATGCAATTCTATGTTTTTTTTCCTAAGCTCACTTTCGTTCTCTTTGATTCACGACCTTTGATTCTCCTTCTTCCATATACACATACACGAGTCACTCATAATTTCTGTCTTTTTTTTTTCCTCCATACGCATGACCTTCCGTTTTCCTGTTTCTACTCTTACGAAATCTAATAGCATCTGGGGGTTCATCTGACCAGACAGCTAGAGAGCGCGACGGCAACGGACTATTGTGTCTTGATGTTCAGTCGTCACGTGCAGATAGAAATTGCACAATCAGATAGAGATGGAGAGAGACAGGGAAAATCAGAGACGATTGCGCTAACTGTTTTCAATGTTCGCGTTTTGAAATGAGAGAAAGAGATACGGAGACAGTCAATCTCTATTCTTGTGTGCCATCGAATTTTGCACATAGTATACAGTACCGCTCAAAAGTATATTAACTTTTTGTTTTTTGATCATAACTTATCTCAAATAGGTCCGATTGAGCTGAAACTTTGGGAAAACATTTATTGTAGAGTTTTTAATATATTTACACAAAATTTGGGTAAAAAATCATGTTCCAAAAGTTTTTTGCACAATTTTCGAAAATCTCAAAAATGCGAAAAAATGGCATATTTTTGTTTAAATGATCAGTGTATCGAAAACAGGTTGTAGAAACAGTGTTTATGATAGTTTTCCGTAAGACATAGTCTAGTTCTTCAATTTTTGAGTACTGGTCCGCAATCCTAGGCATGCTTTCCATGTATCCCATTCCGGCAAAGTATGGTGATTGAGACATTTGGAGTTTTGAAGTTCGAACTACTGTAAATTAGTTTATTTTCGTAGAAAACAGTAGCGGTTTACCCGAAACTGTTTAAAAAACGATAAAGAACAATTTAAAAATAACCCGATTCTGATACAAGCTTTCAATCAGTTTTTGGAGACGTTCAAACGTCAACTAGAGGTTCTCCAGAATGGCAATCTGACACGTTCCGGATCGAAATTTCATAATTATCTGGAACCCTTGTTATCAAAACTTCAGACAATTATTATTTCAGTATCTGTCAATATTTTGAACCATATTCTGAAACACAAATTTGTTTGAAAGTATGTGCACACTAAAAAGTAACTACGCAGTATCCACGTTCTAACTGCAGTTTTTGCCTACAGTATGAAAATATAATAAAACGTGAGTCAATAGGTTTTTAATTGTTAGAAATCTATTGAAGTCTTTTTCTGATGTAGAAAACTAAAAAATAATCAGCTAGACACTATTTCTTGAGAAAAAAAAATAATTAAAAAATTTTGAGTTTTTTGAAATGCCATTTACTAATTTGCAGAGAATGGCACAGCTCTCAATTACAAATTTGTGTTTCAGAATATGGTTCAAAATATTGACAGATACTGAAATAATAATTGTCTGAAGTTTTGATAACAAGGGTTCCAGATAATTATGAAATTTCGATCCGGAACGTGTCAGATTGCCATTCTGGAGAACCTCTAGTTGACGTTTGAACGTCTCCAAAAACTGATTGAAAGCTTGTATCAGAATCGGGTTATTTTTAAATTGTTCTTTATCGTTTTTTAAACAGTTTCGGGTAAACCGCTACTGTTTTCTACGAAAATAAACTAATTTACAGTAGTTCGAACTTCAAAACTCCAAATGTCTCAATCACCATACTTTGCCGGAATGGGATACATGGAAAGCATGCCTAGGATTGCGGACCAGTACTCAAAAATTGAAGAACTAGACTATGTCTTACGGAAAACTATCATAAACACTGTTTCTACAACCTGTTTTCGATACTCTGATCATTTAAACAAAAATATGCCATTTTTTCGCATTTTTGAGATTTTCGAAAATTGTGCAAAAAACTTTTGGAACATGATTTTTTACCCAAATTTTGTGTAAATATATTAAAAACTCTACAATAAATGTTTTCCCAAAGTTTCAGCTCAATCGGACCTATTTGAGATAAGTTATGATCAAAAAACAAAAAGTTAATATACTTTTGAGCGGTACTGTAATTCGTCTCTTTTGAGCTTTTTTTTGGTTTCTTGTTGGAAGTTTGTTCAGTTTTTAATTGGAATGACGTTCTTTCCAATACTCATGTTTTTCTCAACTGATTAACACCAATTTTGTTCTCACTGTTGAACATTACTATTTTCTATTCATTTTTTCATGAGTTGTAACTAGTTTCTCTTAGATTTGTTAGTGATATGTAAGGTTTATCCACAAAAACCAATGATCAGGTTCAAAGTATGCATAAATATCTTCTAATTAGTTCTCAACTCACCTGACACTGAATAGTATGTCTGATCTTTTCCTCCCAGACAGGATGATGATTTTTGGTTTCTTTCCTCCGCTTCATTTTCCATCTCCTGCCAATTTCTTTTTTAATATTACAATTTTAAACTATGATTTTGAAGTTTACAGGTAACAGTCGCAAGAATCCGGAACATACAACCACGCTCCAACCACGCTTATTCAACAATAATAATGGTGAATAAATGCTTTGAACAGAAAAAAAAACAATTAATATTTTTATCTTTAGGCCACCCGACCAGCTCCAGGAAAGACTCCAAATAAACCAGTCAAGGTGAGCAAGCCGGAGTTTTTTTTGCTCTTTTACTATCCTAACTGTTTAGCTATTTGAGTGATAGAATTTAACTGTACTCGAAAAGACTTTGTCCAGAAATTTTCAAATTAGGGTTGCTGGACGAACTATGCACGATAAAAAAATGGAAATTTCGACTATAATTTTAAAATTTGAAGTCCCGCTCAGCTATAGAAAACGTTTTTGAAATTTAAGTTGGTGCATAATTTTCAAAAAGATATGACTATCGTAATCTTTACGTGACTCAATTTCCGAATTCTCCCTTACCAATGCTAGATTTTATTATGCTATTCTTCATTGGGAATTTTTTAAATTAAACTTTTTAGGAATTATTTCAATTTTTTGGAGCACTGTATTAAGGTGGCACCGTTGACCAAGTTAGATCCCACCATTTTCAGTTTGAACATTTTTCCTGGTTTTTGGGTTACTGTAGCTACTGCATCCCTTGAGGGATATGATAGTGGGGAATCTGTGCTGTTTTTTTGTGAAAAAGTACGGAACTGCAGAGTTGAAAATCATGTCGAAGTAGTTGAGGAATGAGAGTCTAAAGATTCCAATTTACTCAGGTTCCTGTGTACATGCTCAAAACTCTGTAACTACCATAATCCTACAGAAACCGGTTCAATTTTTTGAGTTTCATACTAAGAGTCTGGTTTCCTTTCTTTCAGTTGAGAGCCGTTGTCCACTTTTTGCGGTTGCGGTAGCTAGAGTAATTCTACAGTAATCTGACACCCGAAGTTAAAACTATTAAAACACTCGGGAGTTCATGGCAGAGCTGTGCGGAATTCCTTCCTTCGACTTCCTTCTTCCTTCTTCCGGGCGTTTTTCCACTTCCCTTTTTTTTCTTCCTTCTTCCTTTTTAAAAATTTCACTTTCTTCTTCTGTTGAAACTTTTTTGCCACTTCCGACTTCCGTGTAAAAAGTTCACAAAAATTTTGTAATTTTCGACGGAATTTCAGCGGAATTTCGGTGGTTTTTAATCGAATTTTGTATGCAAAACAATGCCAAAATTCGCTTTCAGAGATGACTATGTAGAATTACATTTCCTCAAATTTGTCATTTTCAAAATTAACTTCCGACTTCCGGGTTCGGACCCAACTTCCTTCTTCCTCCTTCTGGACTTTTTTTACTTCCTTCTTCCTTTTTCAAAATTTTAATTACTTTTTCCTACTTCATTCTTCCCTTTTCCAAAATTTTACTTCCGCACAACTCTGGTTCATGGGTATACCATCAGACATCTCTTGAATCAAAACTTTTCACATTTATTTAAATTCCTAATATTTTATAGGAAAATTGAGTAGTAGTGATCTCATTTTCAAAAAAAAATATACTGACCGTCATTCATTTTTCAGGCTCGAAAAACCGAGGCGGAGAGATTGAGAGAGGGACTGGACGCAGATTGGTTCACCAGAACCGGAAGACGAGCTGGTTATGTGGATTACACACAGTTTTTCGGCGATACGAACACTAAGGAGTTCAACAAAAGACGTCCTCGCCGATCAGCCACCCGATCGAAAAACTCGAAGAAGACTCCGTCCACCGCGCCAAACAACTCTACTCAATCTGTTGCGCTTCCAGTTGTTCCAACGCCCAATAACTCTCCACCATCATCTCCCATTCCACCTGCACAAGTCTCAACCACCAATCAAGGCACTCCTTCACCACAACTCTCTCCAGTAGCCTCAAGACAGGATATCAATGTTGATTTTGATCAAATCCGAACCGTTAAAGAGGAGGAGATGAACATCGAACCAATTCCAACATCAAGCGGTTCTAAGCGGATTAGTCAAAAAGAAAAGGACCATATCGATGTTATATTGAAAACCATCTCGGATACAACTCTCTTCACACTTCTCCTTCGCTTGGCACCATTGCTGGATTTTTTGCCATCTTACCGTGATGAGGCGCTCGGTTTGTCTCAAATGTTTGGTGACCGCTACTGGATTCCTTTGCTTCACCATTCATTCAAAACCAAAGCATTCCTTGCTCTGCAAAACTTGAGGGAAGCTTTCGTCAATGGCAAATATATTCCCCTTGAAATAAACGGAGCGTGGGCCATGGGATGTTCAATGTTTGATATCAACAACATCTTCAAACTGTTGGTGGATCAAAAACTTGCTGAGATTTTTTGGAAACTCAACAGGCGACAGAATGCAGCCTACAGTTTCCCAATTCTGGACGATATTTCAAGACGTCTGCAAGAATTGAACGTTGTCAACACTCTACCTCGGTCTCCTCACGTCCTTGGTCTCGACAAGATTGCTGTATCCGAGTTTATGGAGTTCACGATGGTTTTGGCACTGTTGAAAGAGACCATTGGACAAACTCTGAATGAGTATGCCATGTCAGAAGCACGAGTGGACGTCGTTGAGCCAATTCCAGTGAAATTCGTATTAGACGTGAGACTCATTGGAGAAATCGAGACAATTCAAAACCGCTCCAAGGCTTCAATTGCTGCAATGGTTAGTGTAATTTATATTTTTTCGCAATTAAGAAAGGGCTTTTGTTTATGAAAGTATTAAGGAAACAAATACTTGTCAAAAATCGGGCCGGCCCGGCTTGACCCGTGGGCTCGGCTCGAAATTTCTCTCGTCCCGGCCCGGCCCGTCGGCCCGGAATCAAAAATGTGTACTCATTTTGTAACACAATTTTCTGAAATTTTTCGAAAATTTAGAGTAAAAATGCTTAAGATATCATACATATTTACCTTTTTAATTGAATTTTGAATTTTTATTTGAAATCTTTTTTTTTTCAAAAAATTTCCAAAAAACATCAAAATTTCAAAAATGTTTCAAAAAATGTTTTAAAACGGGCCGATCGCGCCGGGCCGAGAATATTTTTGATTTTGGCCCGGTCCGGCCCGTGAGTATGAGTAAACAGCAAAAAAGAATTTGATATGAGTAAATTTGTGGTGAAGCATCTAGAGATCATATGGAATACTGAAAATTCTTATTTGTTTTTTCAGAAACCCGAAATTGCGATGGACGAAGACTCCAAGCAAGACGTGAAATAAGATTCGACTATGATTGCATCAACGAATATCCACTGTCTCCAACTCAATCCCACTTCTTTCTTTTCTTTTCGAAGCACTTATTCTTACTCCCTGATATCCACAACATTCCCGTTCATTTTCCCTCAATGCCAAAATGTGTGGTCTTTGAGATCACTCTTCCACTTCTTGGCCCAGCCCTTTTCGTTTGTCTTTTCTCAAAATTCAGTTAATTCTTCACATCTTTTTGAAAAATAAGTAGTTGCAAAAAAGTTTCTAAGAAAACTTGCTCAAGGCTTGGTCCCTATTTTTAATTTGCAGTTATGTTTTGTTAGAGTTGTGTCATCTTGCCACTTTTCATTTTTTTGACCTATCTTTTTCTCACAAAATCCCTTTCCTTGTTCCCTTAGGAACACTGTTCTCATTTTCATTTCCCTGTTTCCCATCATTTCTAGATTCCTTTTCAAAAATTATTTCTTCTCCAACGTTTCCTCACTTTTTATTGATCGGTTTTCTTTTTAATTGTATAAATTGAGGTTAGTTCCCTTTGCCTTTTTTTCTATACCTTTTTGAACCAAAATGTGCTGACATTTTTCTCGAAGTTCACCGTTCACAACTAATAATGCTCATAAATTTTTATTTCAATCGTCAAGTCAGAATCAGAGTTGAGCGGAATGCGGATTTTGAAATGGCGGAAGGCGGAAGCGAAATTTTTTTGGCGGATGGCGGAAGGCGGAAAGCGGAATGGAAAAAAATGCCAAAGGGCGGAAGGCGGAACACAATGTCGCTTTCAAAAATACGATTTTGACCTTATTTTGTAGTAAAAAAGACTAAAATGATAAATTTGAGTTAAATTTTGTTTTTTTTTGATAAACACTGATAGCTTTGCTGCAAAAAACCACAAAAATATCAGTAAATTGGAATAGGTGATCAAATTTTTCAAGCTGAGGAAAAAATCTTTAAACAGCGGAAGGCGGAAGGCGGAAAGCGGAAATAGGAAATTTCTGACGGAAAGCGGAAGGCGGAAGGCGGAAGGCGGATTTCCGCTCAACTCTGGTCAGAATTATTCAAATTTAACGGAAAAGACACTTTCCATCGAAACACTCGTAGAGCTTCTCACATCTGCCATCACAGTCGTCGGCGTCGGGCGGTCCTTCGAATCCTCCAGTCAACGTTTCAGGGAGAGACATACAGTACCCTTGGATGCATCTTGCCGAAAATTCACAGTTTTGGTTGGTCTTGCAATTGAACCCAATTCTAGCGGTGTCAGGGAACGCGGACACGGTGGAGATGGTGAGGAGAGTGATGAGAAGGATCTAGTATATATATGTATATAAAGTAAGCAAATGCGCGCAACCTGAACTCATCATGAAAATCTACATTTTCGAACAAGTATCAGGAAGTTCTCTAGAGAGAAAACTGTCGAATGATGATATTTTTCACTGACAGAGGCATATATTTATAGGCCGTTTTCTCCTTCTTCTTTCTGATTTTTCCCACACGCCCCTCTGGAAATGGGGAAATCATAAAATATGGAGAGAGCAAAGACTAGGGACAATGAAATCGGAGCGTCACATGAGGAATTAGGAGAGGAAAATATGGTGGAAATCGTACAGTTGACTGAAGAGTGGTTGTGGTACTGAAAATGAATGAAAACTTATTTTTGAATTGATCGAATTGAAGTTTCATCCCCTGTAGGTTAAAACCTCTTAAATTTTAGCTCGATATTTTTGAAGCTCAGTTTTAGGAAGTCTGAACTTTCTTGTTGAGTCTGATTTCTGTTCTTGACGACTACTTTTGTCAATGAAATAAATTAATCTGAAAGTTCAAAAAAATACTTCTTTAAAGAGTGAACAAAAAAGGTTATCATCCATCTTTTTGGTTTGAAGATCCGAGCTGTTCTAGTTCGGTGCAGTTCCATTGACTTCAGCATGAGGGCAATAAGAATATCGTGATCCGAAGGCATGTCCACTAATTCCTACAAGGAAGTATACGAAAATGACTTTTTTGGCGGGGGAGGTGGTGTCATGAACAATATTTTCTAAAAAAAAACTGTGCCTGAAAGGGAAATTTATACATTTTCAACAAATAATTACTCGCAGACTAGAGGAAAAAAGCGCTCAATTGCGGCCAATTCAAGGTGGGATACATGCTCCCAAACTTTGATAACGTGATGTGGAGATAAAACTGTAAATATCGACTTATTTTTCTAAAACTGCTAATATCTACATATTTTTTCTGAAACTGTAAATATCGATCTATTTTAACTAGAATTAAGACAATTCGAGAATCTGACGTGTCTTCTGCGCGTTTTTTGAATTTCGAAGTCTATTTCCAGACATGTCACTATCTCAACTCATAACTTTCCCTATCTGTTACATTCGCTGTCCAAACCTCTCTCAACACTACACGAACTCTAAGAATATTATTTCAGAGTGGCAGAATTTACAATCAAAATTCGTCATGCAATATTATACGCGTGCACCAAGTGAGAAACAGATGAAGGGTCTCCAAGAATTACTTGCTAAAAAGAGAAAAGAAGTTGATACAAAAAGTGTAGGTGTCACGAAAGGTGTTCAGACTGAAGAGCAATACTTTGAGAAACTGTATCTCTCAAACAGAATAAAAGGTGTTTATTCCAGAAACCGTTTTTTATCCGTTTCTTTATTTTACTTCGTGTCAATCTTGTCGGAACAGTAGCGAGCTGTCCACTGGTAAGATTGGGAAAGTTATGAGTTGTGTAAGTGAAACGTCAGGAACAAGGTTTTGATTTTCGAAAAACGCGCAGAAGACACGCCCGATTCTTGGACAATTTTGACAATTTTAATTCATTTTTCTCAGAACTCTTCAATGGTTATAATGATCTGACGCTGATTAGCAGGAAGTTTCAGCTCAATTTGGAAAATCTAGAAAAGAGTTCAAGGCTCGTGTATCTCCACATCACTACCCCAAACATAATCTTTGTGTTTTACAGTTGTTACCTGAAAACACAGGCTCATGAGTCACACCGAAATTAAGATTATTGGGAATAGTCGTTACTGGTTCTTTTCGTTTACCACAGAGTCTTTTGTAATGAGAAAAAGAAGGAGTCCCTCCTCTTTCCTCACTTTTTATCTTATCAACATTCAATCTTATCTTTACTCTCCATCCTATCTTTTTAAATCTTTCGTTTTAATGCTTCAATTCTACATAGCCCCTTTTCTCGTATTCTTGTCTTTCTCCGGTTAAACTCTTATACTGGTGTAGCATCAAACGAGGTGTCCCTCCTTCAATAAATAAATACGAAATTCTGTTGCGGATTAGATCCAAACGGTTTCCGCCGGCAGATGATCTCAAAAGAAACCCGAAGACCTTTCATCTCATGGCAGGTAAAAGGAGGCAAGCGACATCTCTTTGCGCAAAGAGAACAAAGAGAAGGAGGAGGGACTCCTCCCCCTTTACCAGTATAAAAGGACGCTGAGGACTATGGATAGTCATCAGTTACCTTCATGATGATCTTCTTCCTGTAGTGATTCATTTTTTAATTGTATTCGACCATGTATCGGAATCAAGGTCTCTGTTCTACTATTTTTTTCAAAATCCTAATTTTCTATTTCATAATCTTTTTTAATGGTGAGTACATATATCAATTCTGCGGTTCTGATTGAGATTTCCACCAAACACATCAAAAAATATCTTTATTAAGAATGTCATTGCTCGTTTCCATGCCGGGAGTTGTGAAAGACCACTTGATGCAGTATTTAAGCTATAGTGACATGTAAGTTGATTTATTATCATCTATTCAAGTTTTTCTATATTTTTTCTTCTTTCAGTGCTCGTCTCCACTAAACTTGCCATAACTTACGGGAATACATCACTGTGAAGCGACCAGACGCACATTTCTATGGGATTGAAGTATCACAATTCGATGACCACGTCAAACTGGGTCAAATAATGGAAAACTAAGAAGATTCGATAATGCTTGAATATAAGAAAGCTGATGAGGTACGTTCGATCTGGAATGATGTCAATTCTGGTCATCATTTAAAATTGACGGATTGGATTATATGGCCGTTTTTTGTCGGGATTTCGAAATGATTCTGAAGCATCAAACGTCGAATTTTGAAAGAATATTCGTAGAGACCTCGACCTGATAACACCAATCGACGAAGTTTTCCAGTTGGAGCATTGGAAACGTCTGGAATCAGTGAATTCGTGCAATTTCGGTATAAAAAACATTCTACCAGAAATTGTATTAGGCTGAGTCATAAGTTTCTTTCTTTTTTGAGATGATTTTTGACACGCGATTTCTCGAAAGCTAATAACTCACATAATGAGAAATATAATTGGTCAGTACTTATAACTCATTGTGATTCTACCTGTGACTTGACGTCCGCCATCTGCTTAATCTCAGCCGTAGACAAGTCAAAACACTTGACGAACCCTTTTTTGGTACAATTTTTCGACTTAATTTTATTCCTATAAAATTTTGGCGAGAATGTGTGAGTCATTTGGAATTAAAACAAGCAAGAACAATTATGTATAAAAAACTAATAAAGATATTTGAACTAAACAACGATGGTTTAATGCGGGTCTTTAAAGAAAGGTGACCATAAGCAATTTAGAGAGGTGCGAGTATTTTCGATTTTTCTTTAACGCTAGATAAGGAAATCAGTGGAATTGTTTATTATTGAATAGAGTAGACATTGATGTTTTTAAATTTACTTTGTTTCGGATATTCACACCATTTGTCTTTTTTCGCAAGAAGCCCAAAGTTAACATCATCAAATTCACGTGATTTTTGAGTTTGATGAAGCCTACTGCTCGTACTTATGAATCAATCCACTATATCTTTTGCACAATTTTAGAGTAATGTATCTACTGTTGATTACTTGTAACAGAATATTTCAGACTTGTTCGTGATCGTTGAAAAGAGATCCAGACTTCACTCAGGTCTACTTCACTAATATTCTCAAAAATGTGAAAATCTTAACAATCACATCAACCAACTTTTATCACTTATTCGAATGACTTTGGTATACAGTTTTTTGTTGCATAACTTGCTTATGTTACTGTCTAATTTTTACAAATAGTTTGATATAAATGCTCTCTCTAATGATTTAGTAATCGACTTAAACTCAGGAGAATATTGTTTTCTCATACCTGTCGGTCGTCTGATCATAAAATCTTTATCTTGGAGAGTTTTATTTAAAACTAAATTGTTATAACAAGACAAAGTCTTTCTTTATAAATACCACTCGTTTCCTTATGAAAATTTCAGAATTTTGATATAAATCCGACTAGAATCAAAAATCTTTTCAAAATAGGAATTTGATTAGAGACAGAAAAAACTGTCGTTTTCACGAGTGGACAGTCTGTGCACTAACTTGAAACATTTTTTGTTAGCCACTGAAAAGGTCATTATAATGCTGCAAAAAAGTTAGGGTCAATAAACAATCATAGTACTTAGAAACTGGAAGTCAAAGTTCATCCCCAAAAAAAGAAAGAAACTTATGACTCAACCTAATACATTTGCAACGTTTCGAGGGTACGATCACACTGACTTCGGAACATGTAATTCAATTGAAAAACGTTAGTTTCCAGAGTTTAACCAATTTATGACTTCTATTCCAGCTGGTACTCCAATCAACTCGACTACAGTAGCCACTGTACCAACTGCATTCGTCACGAACTCGAACTACCAACGAAATGCTCCCAAGCTTGCCAGTCAACTTGCACCACAATTGGTTTTTGAAGCAAAATTTTCCTTAATGTTTTACCTCCCACAATTGCAATCACTTTTTTCAAATAATTTCCCTTCATTTTCTCTTTCTAAATAAATGTTTTTACATTGCATCATACTTTTCAATGAGCCAAAGCCAAATAAGAAAATTTTCTTTCTTTTTCTTCATATCAGAAAAAAGAGACGAAAAAGTCCGCGTCTTATGAAATCGGATACTTGTCTTTCTCAATAGTGAGATAGTGTAGACGACGAATATGACCCCACAATAAATATTTAGAAAACATGTTTTGAATGCTTTTCAAACGAGTTTTTTACGACATCGGTGCCAGATGAGCTTACGAAAAACATTGCGAAATCATATTTTGAATGTTTTCCGAACTAGTTCTTATGACGACAAAAGGTCACTCTTCTCTTTTTAGTACCATAAACATGATTAGTGGTCATTCAAATTCAGAAAATATGACAGGGAGAGAGAGAGATAGACAGAAATAGATAGCGATTCCCTTCTTCATGATCTATTATGTTGTTTTATTTGTGACCTTGACGAGACGAGCCAACGGGGTTGGAATGCCAACTGAATGACGAGATTATACGGTGCAACTGGAAGAGCGTTGGATGATCTGAAATTAACGGATATTTTTACAAGAACAACGGAAAGTACAAAGAAACTCACTCCCAAAATTTCTTATATAGTAATTCCTGCGTTGTTCAGCAACGTCAGTCGAAAAGAAAAAAGGAGAAGCTTTTTGAGAAAATGCTCGATCTCCGTAATAAAATCATCATAAAATTATAAAATCTTTAAAAAACAAGCGAAACCTATATTTGAAAATTATCAGCAGATACGCGTCAAAGTTATTGCGCTGAAAATTGAAAGATTGCTTGAAATCGAATGAATGTTGTTTTTTTTTCAAACAGATCAAATCTTGAGCTACAATTTTGTTGTTGACATATTTTTGATAGTTCTGCAAGGTTTTGAGTTGTATGCGGTCGTATATAGGCAGTGGAGACAAGGAGAGGGGAGAAAAGAAAAGAGAGAGAGAGGGAGAGAGACACTCTCACTTCTCTGCGTCTTTCCACATCTTTCTATTCTCCAATCTCAAGTTTGAAGACGTCTATCACAAAAGCCTGAGGTGCTATCAAAAAGTTAATAATTAAACAAATATAGCACACAATGAGTTCAACATTTTTTAGTTGACAACTTTTTGATACTGTCTTAGGTTTTTAAGATATGAAAGGTTGAAGAAAAGTATCGAAGACTGTGCGAGAGGGAAACACAGAGAAGCATTTTGTTGTCATGAGCTCTTTACCAAATAATGGCTTTTGATCTGAAAATTCCTATAAAGCAGCTTTAGATTATTGAAACTATTGAAGAATTTCTGAAAAATGAACTAAAACTGTCAATAGTGAACAACAACACACGAGTTTGAAAAATGTTATAACAGAAGCTCCTGCACAAAAGGACTACTTTTCCAACGAAATTCACATGGGACTCGACTTGCTGAATATTCCTTTTTAACCTTTTCTTGCATTTGTGTTGTATTTATTTATACCAGAAAAATTACCAAATTGAGAGCAACCGGCTGAAAAAGAGTTGCACCTCAGGGTTAGACGTTCACTAGGTTAGGCCATGCTAGTTCACGCCACAACACCTCCCTTTCTTCTTTGAACACAAAATTTGGTCATAGGTATTTTTGACCACGGGGGTCCATTTCTGCAGTCAAAACCTGCTAAATGTCTCTGCGAGCCTTGTTATGAGCTTTTATAACGTTTCATATGGATAAGCTTTTTCAAATGAAATTTCAAATCGGCAAGTAGTATACGCAAGATATTTTTATTCTTGCAACATACAGGCACAAATAAACCGCTGGGAAACACAAATGGAACCGCCCGTTGGCGTATATGCGGCCGATTTGCAATTCAATGTGAATAAGCGAAACCTTTCATTTTGAAAAAAATTACATAAAAATTCGAGAAGAGGTTAACATGAGCTCTTTTTTCAATTATAATTTTTTCATTTGCTAATACCTTTTTAAAGTTTTGAAAAGAGAACAAAAAACGGATTGTTTGAAATCCGCATACTTGTCAACCGGGCCGAAACGGGTCGACACTGGCTGGCTCGTCGATATTTACATTTCACTCGCGTCAAAATAAATATTATGAGCTGAAAAATATATCAAAAAGTAGATCTCAGCGAGTTCTATGTCTGTGATCTGCTACGGGCCGGATGGCTATTCGTTAATACGCCGCGGGCCGGGAAAAAGTGCCAAAAAACGCGAAAATGGCCAAAAAAGACATTCTAGCCCGGCCGCGGCACTAATAGTCATCCGGCCCATAGTAGGTCAGGAGCATAGAACTGTCGATATCTACATTTTGGTATTATTTTCAGCTCATAATATTCATTTCGACGCGAGTTACAAGCCGGCCCGCGTCGGCAAAAAATTGTTTCTTCCAGGATTATTAACTTTTATATTGGACCGCGGCGCATTTGAAATTTTATAGCCTCTTTGCGATTGACTTTCATACTCCTTTTCACTGAAAGTTTTAGCCAAAAAACATTTGCATGGTCTTGGGGTTCCCTTGTAAGTCTTTTACTCCACTCACACCTTTTTTTTAGGTTTCAAGCAAATAGATAGATCAGTCTGGCAAATCGTTAATAATGACGTAAATTAACGTTAAATTAACGAGATTAACAAGGTCAATCACACTTTGTGTAGTGTATGACCCTCATTAATCTTAATAATGTCAATAAGTATGACAGGAGTAACGTATAGCACAGTGCACAAATAAACAATGTGTACAGACAGCTAGGAATCATTTTCTCACAGCACAAGGTGCAGTAGAAATAAGAGTTTTAAAGTGTAAGGGGTTCGCAAAGAACGGTTATATTGGAACACTGATTAAGAGACAAAAATTCAAGAAATATCTTTAAAAAACACTTACTGGTACTGGCTGTAAACTCGTGTCATGTTCTCACGGATAATATTGCAACGAAAATTTTCTAGAGTGTGTAGATCAAGTATATAGACTTATTTTTTGTAGTTTGCGAGTTTTTCAATCTACTAGGAAGTTACAGGCGACAGAATTGGTGAACAAAAATGTTCTTCACTATCTGGTAAAGTTTTACTTATTTTCAGGATTATTAATGTGTAAATTGAAAAATGTTATGCTATTATGGAGGTTTAATTCTGAGTATATCACTAATCGTACTCTTAATTGTTGGAACTCACTACCTATTACGTGCTTCCCGGTGAAAATCTCATCCCGTCATTAAAACCAACATAACATCACAGGAATTATCTAAACTTCACACTTTAAACTTTTGTAAACTTTCATGTTTTTCATATGTTTCCTTTCATTTTCTTTCATCACGATTGTTGTATATCAGGCTTGCAGTACGCAAAGTTTTTTATCTTAAACTCCGATTATTGTTGGAGTTATTCACAAGGTGGCAGAAGAAGCAAAAACTTTTTTAAAATTTTAGATTCCTAAATAGTTTTTGCTATCCCTTTTGCTGCCTTCTTTCTGTTTTACCCCAGTTAATTTTCATTCCCAGTTGTCGTATAAGTGGCTATGCCCTTTGTCAAATAAATCATTCATTCATTCAAAATAGTGTGAAGTGCTTTCACATGAATTGTTTCTAACACTGAACCACCTGCTGTTTAACCTGTTGTTTGACGAAAAACGAAGAGAAGACAGCTGTTCACACTTTTCATGTGGAGAGGACGTCATTCCACCTATTGCGAAGACTCCGCCCAATAACTAAGCTCCGCCTATTCCTCGAAGAAGGTCTGCCGATACTCGCAGATCAGTATAATTCTTTCGATAACCTACTGAATGGACGTCGACCCTTGTATTCCTATTTTTCTAGAATTCTAGTTTATTATTTTTTGTTCTGTCATCAAGGTAAGATCTTCTGTAGAAATAAATAATTCCGGTCACCAAGAATTTGTGTACTTTGTACATATTAGCAGAGAAAATAGTCAGCATGTAAATAGTTTCAAATACTGATACTAAACATTTAATTTTCAGAAAGCGAAGTTCTACAAAGTGCCGGAGGAACCATTACAAAAAATTAAGATAGAGAATAAAGACTGTGGATGTTCTGATGATTGTGAGCATATGATGTGAGAAAATTGGAGTGTCCTCCTCACTGCCAAAAGATTCGAAATCGTTCGAATCGATTCGTCTAGGAAGGAAGATGCAGCAAGAAGATCCGTCTTGTGAAAACGGATACAATAGGATATGGAGTAAAAGCCACTCGATATGGCTGACGACTTGGAGTCCAATCGCTACATCAATCACTCGTGTGAACCCTAAAGAGAGGAGATCACACTCAACTATCAAATGGATAATTTGATGGAGATCTGCCTGTGTGAAAGCAATAATTTCTCATTGACGAAGATGATATGCTGCTTTATTTTTGTTATATTTTATTTAATGCCGGTTAAAAATATATGTTTCTTATAATAAACATTTATGTATTAAAAAACGGTGTTTTAATGTGTTCAAAACTATCAATTGGATCAATTAGACATTTGCAAAAGATATTTTGGTCGTTGGCTACCAAGGTCTTCCACTCTCAACATTTCTCAAGGTTTTGAGTAAATAGATAGAAAAGTCTGGCAAATTGTAAACAATGACGTAAATTAACGTGAAATTAAGGGGACGTGGATTAACAAGGTCAATGACACTTTGTGTAGTGCTTGACCCTCATTAATCTTAATAATGTCAATAAATATGACAGGAGTAACGCATAGCACAGTGCACAAATAAACAATGTGTACGGACAGGTAGGAATCATTTTCTCACAGTACAAGGTGTATTGGGAATATGAGTTTCAAGGGGTAAGGGGTTTGCAAAGAACGGTTATATTTAAACACAAATTAGGAGACAAAAAGTCAAGGAAATACACAAAAAATCACTTTCTGGAACTTGGTGTAAACTCGTGTCATGTTCTTACGGATAATGTTGCAAAGAAGGTTTTCTAGAGTGTGTGGATCGAGTATATACATAAACTTTTTTGTAGTTTGCAAGTTTTTTCAACCTACTAGAAAGTTACAGGCGACAGAATTTATGCGCAATTTTTTCTAGTTTTTGGATTGTTCTGAAGTAGGTTTTGGAATTGATCAGGCGGACTTCACTTTTGATAATAAGTTTTTCTCAAGAGTCACGACACTCTCTTGCAAAACTTCAGAAGTAAGGCCAAGAGTTAAACTGACGAAAATCAAACTTTAGACAGTGTTCTTCCGTGATAATTCTTTCGAATTTCAAAACTATCAGTTTGGATTTCGCTTTGCACTAATTCAAAGTGACGACCGTCTTCAAAAATTCTTTTTTTAGCTTTTTGCAAAACTGATATAAAATGGTCGGTGCACAATTTTTGGAAAAGACACACGGGGGCGGAGCCCAACAATTTAAAACTAAATGTAAGCCGTATTGGAAAAAATTAGAATTAGAATTCAAATAAAATCAGATATTATTATTGATTCGACATCCATATTCGTGAGGACGTCTTGAAGGGAAGTAAATTATGAAAATTGTATAGATGGAACTGTCTGTGCCATTTCTTATGTACTTTTTTCTCCTTACTTTACACCCACTTAACTGTTAGTTATCCATGATTCTTATCAATTGTACGGAGACGCATGTAAACAAAAATTGAAAAGAGACATAGTTCTGATGGTAAATATTAGGTTTCCAGATATCACGGGAAGCATGTTCAACAGATTGTGAAAGTTGTTTTCATTTCGAAAAGAATACATGAAAATTCCATGATTTTTTAAAGTTCTGAACATGGTATATTTTGCATTGAATCGGTAACGGATTTTTTCAAATTCGAAACTGTGTCGTGAAAAATCAAAGAATTCCTGTCATCCACAGATTTGGTTATTCATTTATGTGGATAAGAAATTCTCAGTATCCCTTCTGATTTCTAAAACTTTAAATGGTTGAATTCCAATGTTTTTTCCGATTCAAACAGGTAAGACTGATTTTCATATGCGTTGCTCGTACAGTGAAAAAAAATAAAGTTTGGCCAAGGAATTGTTATGTCTTCTGGTGGCGGGAGAAGGTACTTATAAAACCATTCATTTACATGGTGAGAATCAACGACTAAGAGTTCTCTTCATCTTATATAGGCAGATCTTCTTGCCACGTGTGACCTCAGGGTTGGACGTTCACTAGGCTAGGCCATTGCTAGTTCACGCCACAACAAAGGATTTTCAAAAAAAATTTCGCGGGCAAAACACTTTAGTTCACAAATGCACTAAAGTGTTTTGCCCGCGAAATTTTTTTTTGAAAATCCTTGGCCAAACTTTATTTTTTTCACAGTAACATTGTTGCACCTGCTGTTAATTGTTGTTTGACAAAGAAAGAAAAGAAGACAGCTGTTCACACTCCCTCCTGTTGACAAGACGACACTCCACCTATTGCGAAGACTCCGCCCAATCATTAAGCTCCGCCCATTCCTTCGAGTAGGTCTGCCGATATTCGCAGATCAGTATAATTCTTTCGATAACCTACTGAATGGACGTCGACCCTTGTATTCCTATTTTTCTAGAATTCTAGTTTATTTGATTTTGTTCTGTCATCAAGGTAAGATCTTTTGTAGAAATAACTAATTCCGGTCACCAAGAAACTGTGTACTTTGTACATACTAGCAGAAAACATAGTCAGCATAAAGTTTGATAGTTTTGTCTCAATTTTGGGTTCAAAAACCCGATTTTTAGATCTGAAAGCCATATTTTTTACTTCAAACCATCAATTTCTAGCCCTTAATTCGAATTTCCAGGCCCTAAAATCTTCATCGGAACACCTGGACGTATAGATCAGCTTCTGAAGTTAGGAGTAATGGATTTATCGCATGTCGACTTCTTTGTACTCGATGAGGCTGACAAATTGATGGATGACGTGTTCAGAAACGATATCAAGTAAGGAAAATAGGAATTTTTGAGTGAAATTTCGAGATTTGGCTATTAGAATTGGCGTTTTTCACCGTTTTCTACCTCAAAATCATTTTTTTTCATCGATTTTTGTCCCAAAAGTCTAATTCTACGCAAAATAAGGATTTTTGAGCAAATTTTCGAGATTTGGCCATTAAAATAGGCATTTTCACCATTTTCCACCTCAAAATCTGCTTTTTCCAATGATTTTCGCCCTCTAACTTCCTGTTTCAGCATCATCATCAACTCTCTCCCACCAATCCGCCAAGTCGCCGTATTTTCAGCCACTTATCCGCGAAATCTCGACAATTTATCGTCGACATTTCTTCGAGATGCGGCACTTGTTCGGTTCAATGTAGGTACGGGAAAACAAATCATGTTTTTATTGAGGAAGAACAAAAACAAGAAGATAACTAGATAATAACATGCTGAAAATCACGTCTGTGTTCCGCTATTTATAGAGGGTTTGGCCGGAATTTTGACTGAAAATCCGGTTTTTTAGCTTAGAAATAGCGATTTTTGTTCAAAAATTAGGTCAGAAAATCACTTTTTTTCCCCAAAACTTCAAAAATTTCCAGACGACGTGCAGCTCATCGGAATCAAACAATACGTCGTCACAAAATGTTCGCCAATGTTGGAAAAGTTGATACATGTGCTGAAATCAATTCGATATTGTACTTTGACTCCGCCCATATCTCATTTTTATTAATTTTTGTTGCAGAAAACAAAATGGTGTCGAGAACCACTTCCGTGATAACCATCTTCCTGTGTCTGGAAAAGGAAAAGATGATAAGAAAAT
This sequence comes from Caenorhabditis remanei, assembly GCF_010183535.1. Classification (NCBI taxonomy): domain Eukaryota; kingdom Metazoa; phylum Nematoda; class Chromadorea; order Rhabditida; family Rhabditidae; genus Caenorhabditis; species Caenorhabditis remanei. Next base: position 2,549,129 of record NC_071333.1, on the reverse strand, counting down.
GAATCGGATGTGGGACGAGGGAACCTATTTCACCAAATCGGAGAAGCCGAAGCCAAACGAGGAGCCAAAGAAGGAGCCAAAAACTGATCAAACGCCATCAGTAAAGAAGATCAAGAAGTTTGATCCAACAAAGCCAAGCACATCCAAGGTAAGGAGCCCGTAACTATGTCTGGGGGTATTGGTGTTCTGAGATCAGATTGCAAAGTGAGTAAACAAGATATCATGAGGGGGTTATTTGATTGATTTTTGATGGTGGAAATGAAGGAAAAACTGGTTTTTAGCGTGGATTTGACGATTTTTCAGCGTTTTTGTGTGTTAAAAATTTAGTTTCCGTTGCAAAAAAACTGCATGAAATTTTCACCCGTGGTTTTCAATAAATTTTGTTAAATTTTGAGCATTAAAAAAAGTTTTGACGTCAAAGTTGCCAATTTCTCGATTTTTTAGTTCCAGTACATTATCAAAATAGTTTTTTTAATTTCAGTGATTCAAACTGGCTCATTCAAGCTCGAAAGGAATGAGCTACCATATCGACCAGCCTTCATCATCCGAGCACCCCGATCAATCAAAGAAAGAGAGTAATATTTTGTTATATTTTATTTAATGCCGGTTAAAAATATCTTTCTTATAATAAACATTTATGTATTAAAAATAATTTTTTTAATGTGTTTAAAACTATCAATCAGATCAACTACACATTTGCGAAAGATATTTTGGTCGTTGGTTACCAAGGTCTTCCACTCAACATTTCTCAAGGTTTTGAGTGAATAGATAGACCAGTCTGGCAAATCGTCAATAATGACGTAAATTAACAAGATTAAGAAGGTCAATCACACTTCGTGTACCCTCATTAATCTCAATAATTTCAATAAGTGTGACAGGAGTAACACTTAGCACAATGCACTAATAAACAATGTGTACGGACAGATAGAAAACCTTTTCTCACAGCACAAGGTGTAATGGGAATAAGAATTTTGAGGGTTGGAGGGATCGCAAAGAACGGATATATTTAAGCATACAGTACCGCCCAAAAATATAGCATATTTTGCTTTTTTCAGCTCAAAATGCTCAACTTTGAAAATGTGTCATGGTAATGCTGGTTGTTCCATCAAGTAGTTTTTTAATGAATCATGCAGATCAAAACTAGTACTCTATTTTTGTAGTTGTTAACTTTTTGTACGGGCACTCTCTAGAGAGTTACATCTCGACAAAGTAATTTCTCCTCAAATCGTCTTATTTCAGTGCAAAATGAAGTGATTTAAGAGGCACTATCTGTAAGAGTGAGAATGTTTGTGTTGGGCTTTGGCACAGTTGCAAAAAGTTGTTTCAATCCGAACTCTTTTCACAGCATATGTACCCCTATGGTAGTGATTTACAAAAAATATGTCACCAGTCCCCTATGACGTCATCCTAGAAAAATTTGCCCAATAATTGACTTTTCACCCAAACATTCACCAAAATTTCAATTTTTCAAATAACTTTAGGAAACTTTCGCAACATGTTAGGAGTGTTTTTAACTACCCCTACACAAATTTTCAGCCCTCCAGACACCCTAGAAACCGTTCAATTGAATTTCACATTCATGTTTTTTCAACTTTTCTCAAATAATCCCTCTAGAAGCCATAAAATTTTAAATCGTATTCATATTTCCCGCAAAGTGTTCTATTAAATCCAATTAAAATCATCAAAAAGTAGGGGGACCATTTTGAGATATTTCGAGTTTTTCAAAAATCACATAAGGGTCCCCCCTTATGAAAAAAATTTTTTCACGAAAAATTAGAAAAAAAAATTTGTTCCGAAAACAATCAGAATATTGATAAAACACATAAAATAAACCAATTTCAAGATTTTACACCTCAGAAATTGGTTTGAACAGATTTCGTATTTTTCTTCATCACAATTTTTTTCTATTTTTTGAGGTTTTCATCAATAATTTGTACAGAAGCCATAAAATTTCACCTGATGTACTAAATTTTCGCAATATTTAACATATGATCCAATTGAAATCATCAGAAAACAAGGGGACCATTCTGAGATATTTTTATTTATTTCGAAAATCACATAAGGGTCCCCCCCATGGAAAAATTTTTTATCGAAAAAATAATTCGACATTATTTTGATGCAAAAACGTTCAGAGCTTTGATAAAATATAACAAAACCGTTTGTAAAAAAGCTCTGAACGTTTTTGCATCAAAATAATGTCGAATTATTTTTTCGATAAAAAATTTTTTCCATGGGGGGGACCCTTATGTGATTTTCGAAATAAATGAAAATATCTCAGAATGGTCCCCTTGTTTTCTGATGATTTTAATTGGATCGTATGTTAAATATTGCGGAAATTTAGTACATCAGGTGAAATTTTATGGCTTCTGTACAAATTATTGATGAAAACCTCAAAAAATAGAAAAAAATTTTGATGAAGAAAAATACGAAATCTGTTCAAACCAATTTCTGAGGTGTAAAATCTTGAAATTGATTTATTTCATGTGTTTTATCAATATTCTGATTGTTTTCGGAACAAATTTTTTTTCGAATTTTTCGTGAAAAAATTTTTTTCATAAGGGGAGACCCTTATGTGATTTTTGAAAAAATCGAAATATCTCAAAATGGTCCCCCTACTTTTTGATGATTTTCATTGGATTTAATAGAACACTTTGCGGGGAATATGAATACGATTTAAAATTTTATGGCTTCTAGAGGGATTTTTTGAGAAAAGTTGAAAAAACATGAATGTGAAATTCACTTGAACGGTTTCTGGTATGTCTGGAGGGCTGAAAATTTGTGTAAAGGTAGTCAAAAACACTCCTAACACGAACCAAAAGTTTCGTAAGGTTATCTGGAAAATTTAAATTTTTGTGAATTTTTGGGTGAAAAGTCAATTATTGAGCATATTTTCCTATGATGACGTCATAGGGGACTGGTGACATATTTTTTGTAAATCACTACCATAGGGGTACATATGCTGTGAAAAGAGTTTGGATTGAAACAACTTTTTGCAACTGTGCCAAGAGGAATCCTAATCTTACAGACAACGCCTCTTAAGAGTTGTCGTCTTAAAATGACCATAACTCTCTAAGGAGTGCCTGTAAACAAAATTTGTCAATTACAAAAATAAGGCTCGATGTTTAATCTGTATGATTCATAAAAAATCTACTTGATGGGACAATCACTGATACCATGACAATCTCTCAAAGTAGGACATTTTCAACTGAAAAAGGCAAAACATGATATACTTTTGGCCGGTACTGTAGGTTATTTTCTCAATACGACATAGTTTCTCTTTCTCTCACTCTGGCTCTCATTGGACACAGATAAGAGGGGCATTCGGACAAACATAAATTGGACAGAAAGACAGACGAAAGAGGGGGAGGAAGACTTTTTAGCTGTCTAGTGCGTCGGCGCACTTGAAATAATGTGTACCGGGAACAAATTGACTGGGAGACTACAAAAGTTGGAGGACGTAAACTAACTTTTCACTGTTCGGACTTATCACGGACCGGGCTCGGCTGGTATTCAAATATTTTTTGGCCTTTTTTTTTAAAAAAGTCTAGTTTTCGACTAAAAACTCAAACAATTGTAAAGAAATGAGCATCCATCTTTGAATCCAGGCTGACCGTCGCCTTGCACGCGCTAACAAATCTGTTAAATAACTTTTTGTCTACGATTTTACCACTTTTGGCTAGATTGTAGAAGAAATCCCGCGAAGTGACCGAGAAATTTTCGTCGGCAAACTTAAAGGCGTAATGAAGTGATCTGAAAATGTTAGTAGTGACTATTACAGTTTTTACAGTCTATCGTTCCCTTTTGTTCCTTCTTCGCTCCCCATTCTTCTGTTTACTCGACATCACACCGGTCCCATAAACGTTTTATGATCGATAATAAAATCTCTTTTTTAGTGAGTTTTATGAGCGAGATGACAATAAAATCAGCCTTCGCTATCAAGTATCCTTCGTTTTATTAAATTTATGTGCTTGAGAACTCCAGGTAAATTTTGATAGTTATAGTACCAAGATGGGTTACGGTATTGGTTGTCAGTTTGAAAATACTGGAAGTGAATGATATTCAAGAATCTAATCAAGACCTCAACCCTCATGTCATCCAGAAACAAACTTTAATTTTTAATTTTCATAGCTGATCGCTCTCCACTTATTCAAAATGTTCTCTTCTTCGGATATTGGCTGAAAAATATACTCGAAGCGAGATAGTGTACACATGGTGAAAGGTTTCTTTGACCCAGACAGCGCGCTCTATCAAAACGCGTCATACCAGTCGCCTCTCTCTATTTCTCAGTTGTTCTCTCTCTCTCTCTCTCTCTCTCATTCGCTTTTTTCGAAATTGGCCATGTTTACGATTATGAACGAAGAAGAGTGACGTTTTCAAATAAAAACTCTTTCGAAAAACATTCGAAACATGTTTCCGCATTGTTTTTCGAAAGGTCACATGCACCGCTTCCTCGCGTGCAGTATCTCACTATTGAGAGTGGGGGGGGGGGGGGGGGGGGGGGGAAGTTTCCAATTTCATTAGACGGGGACCAGGGTTGGAGGCGGCAATGGTCGGATGGAAAAGTGGCTGGGAGGGATACTGTCTCTGATGAGAACCAACGGGTGGGGAACAAGGGAGCGTCCCATGTGACAGACGTTGATAGGCGGTGACATGGCAGCGGCGATGTTCTGGAAACGATAACTGCTGATGAGAATCTTAGAAAATAGAACCGTTAATCATTAGACTGAAAAACGAGCTACAAAAGCAAGAGACTCGACCTCCAAAATCAATTCTCCCACCATTTTTGCGCAATGATTTTTATTCGCTGAGAATTGCTTTGAACACAAGTTTTTGCAGTTGGAAAGTATGATGCAATTTGTGTGAGGGAAACAACATTTATTTAGAAGTGTACGAAGAAGAAAAAATGAAAGGAAATCAGTTGAAACAAGAGTTTGGAGATTGTAGGGAGGTCCTTTTGGAAAATCCCGCCTCCTATAGAAATTCGAAAATTTTGATTTTCATCTATGAAAACTGGAGCCTACGAGCATTTTGAAGAGTTTTTACTATTTTTAAATGAACATTTTTGAAAATTTCGAAAATAAATTGTAAACAACTGCGCAAATTATTTGAATCCGGGCGACCGGGGCGGGACGGGCCGGAAAAATTTTTTGTCAGTCCTGCCCGGCCCTATGTTTTCTGTGCACAGATTTTTCCGCTCATGTGTGTAAGCCCTGAAATAAAACGTAAACCATATGATCCGTACATATAATTGGTTTCTGATATCCATTTCTACCGTTTCCTAGAAGAATTCGTTTTCTTGGCACTGCGCCAAGTTTTGCTCTGATTCTCCGAAATGGCCGAATTTCATTGAATTCCTCTGTTTTTTTGATATTCTGGACCAACTTTGTCATACTTTTGGTTTTTGACATCCATTTCTACCGTTTCTTGAAAGAATTCGTTTTCTTGGCACGGTGCCAAGTTTTGCTCTGATTCTCCGAAACGGTCAATGTTGATTCTCGATGCTACAGTATCCTCGATCTGAAACTCAGGGTCTTTTCGAAAAACAGTACCCTCTGTCGATGCTACAATACCCGTCTCTCGATGCTACAGTATCCTCGATGCGAAATTCAGGGTCTTTTCGAATTACAGAACCCCTCTCTCAATGCTACTGTATCCCCGTTCCTAAATGCCAGACAGTGGTGCCAGATGACCTTGCAAAAAATAATGCGAAAACATGTTTCGAAAGTTTTCGAACGAGTTCTTCTGACGACACTCCTCTGTTCTGAATTGTAAACATGATCATTGGTCATTCAAACTCAAAACAAGCGAGAGAGAGGAAGAGACTGAAAATAGAGAGGGGCGACTGGCACGGCGCGTCTCGACGGAGCGCGCTATCGGGCGTCGGAGAAACTCAACACTTTGTATACACTATCTCGCCTCGAGTACAAATTTCAGCAAATATCTGAAAAGGAAAACATTTAGAATAAGTAGAGAGCGAGCGAGCTGTACTTTTCTTAATTTGGAACGACCCACTCATCACAAGACTATTAAAAATAAAAGTTTGTTTTTGGATAAAGTGAGGAGGTTGAGGTCTCGATTAAGTTCCTGATGATCATTCACTTACTGTATTATCGGGCATTCAAATTCAGAAAAAGCGAGTGAGACAGATTTTTAATGATCATCCACTTCCAGTTTTTTCGAACTGCGAACTCGCAATGTCCTCTACCGTAACCCTGACAGAAGCGCCGCCCACATTCTCTAGCGAATAATATTTTCGGATAATTCGATGATACGCAAGTATTTTTTTTCTGTTTTTTTCTCTCAGTCTCCTTTTTCTCACAAGAGTATATATTGCCCCTCGATTCCTGCCTCCGGTCGATGCTTCCCCACTTTCTCTTACCATCTCTCTTTTCGTAGTTCTTGCCCAACGTCGCCCATCGTTTGTAGATCGCGTTCTACTTTTTTTTATTTGTCTTTACAGGAGTGTAGTTCTGAACAATTTCTATTTCTCCGCCATTCTACGAGCCATTCTTACCTGTTCCCTGTCGGTGGAGACAAGTATTCATATTCTAATCCGTTCCGTCTCTTTTCATCTGTTCCTGCCTTTTATTGATCGCTCGGATTTCTGCTTGGTTTATTTAAATATTTAATTTTGTTGTTTTCAGTGTTCGAAATGTCGAAAAAATCTGGTACTCCAACCAGATCATCCGAGAGAGACCGGTAAGCTACTTTTCAGACAACATAGTTAAGTATAAAATATCGATTTTCAGTAAAACGGTGTCCAGATTTCAAGTGGAGACCGGCACTCCAAAGTCGGCCAACTTCAAAAAAGTTGTTGGGCATAGTGTTCACGACGAGCACTATGTCGTCTACGAGGTCGAGCTCAATGATGGGTCCAGAATGAGTGCGACGGATTACGACTTCAAGGTAAAAATGTTGATTTGAAAAACATAACTATTTTTTGAAATTTCAGATGAATCCGGGACTACTTGCTGAGTACAAGACAAGTGTCACTCAACAACCGGAAAACAGCGACGGAGGTAAAACTTGGTCTGACTTGCAACTGAAATACGATCTTTTTGCAGAGTACGCTGTTGAAAAAGTTCTGGCACATCGCCTCGTCAATGGAAAACCACTGTATTTGGTTCAATGGATTGGATATCCAAATCCGGTGTGGAATTCAGAGATGTGGGAGTCGGAGCTTGACGTGAGTTTGCAATAAGACTATCAATTACAAAGAAGTGGTCATTACAGAACTGCAAGAATCTCCTGGCTTGTTATAAGAGCAAATCGATTCCAGCAAATCTGGATTCAAACTCAATAAAGAAGCGGAGCCACTCTCTATCGGACGATGAGGAGGAAGACGTTGAGCTCAAAAAATCGACTCCAAAGAAAATGAATCTCAATTCTGCTCAAAGCTCGAGAGCAAGACTGCAAAGAGCTATTACCGCAGAAGAGCAAGAAGAGGATGAGGAAGAAGAGGCCGAATCCATCAGACGTGGTGTCGAAATCAAAGATGAAGTCGATGAAGATGAGGAGGATGGAATTGAAGAGGAACGAGTCATTCCCGATGATTCACAGAAGGATGAACAGAAAAAAGGATGGTTCTCCGGATTCAGCTTCTGAAAATGGTTCTAAGAAGGAGATCTATGTCTCTCTCTCTCTCTGTTTCTCTCTCTCTCTCTCTCTCTCTCTCTCTCTCTCTGTTTCTCTGTCTCTGTCTCTGTCTCTGTCTCTGTCTCTGTCTCTGTCTCTGTCTCTGTCTCTGTCTCTGTCTCTGTCTCTGTCTCTGTCTCTGTCTCTGTCTCTGTCTCTGTCTCTGTCTCTGTCTCTGTCTCTCTGTCTGTCTGTCTGTCTGTCTGTCTTTCTCTCTCTCTCTCTCTCTCTCTCTCTCTCTCTCTCTCTCTCTCTCTCTCTTTTTTTTTCAGTCTGGCCACGCCCCTCGTGGCGCGAGCGAGATTGTTTCATTCCTAAGATTTTTCCAATTCTTCCACTTTTTCTCTTTTTTTTTCCCACTTTCCGATTTCTTGGAAGCTTCATCTGGAAGCGTCTTCTTTTCCCACCATTTCAATCTCTCTAAGAGTCTTCCCAAGAAGATTCTCATCCTTTTTCATCACACATTATCAATCTTATGGGAAGCTTCCCAAAAATCTTCCTACTGTTGCCTTACCTTTATTGTTAGGTTACATCTCTTTATCTTTTATCAAATAAAAGGTTTAATTACCCAAGTTTGAGATTTTTTGTTTTGTTTGGATATCAAGATGTGACTGTCTAGGATAGCATAAGAACCGCCTGTGTTTATCAAAAATTAAAGTTTGTTTCTGATTAGCTTTTTGATTATCATCCCATTCCTGTGCTCACAAACTGACAACCCATACCGTAACCCATCTGTGTACTGTAACTATCAAAATTCACCTGACGTTCTCAAGCGCATAAATATAATAAAACTCGAAATACTTGACAGTGGGTAGATCATTTTATTTCCCTTTTTTTATTGCCATTCCGATCGATCATAAAAAGTTGATGGGAGCGGTGTGTTGTCGAGTCAACAGAAGAATGGGGAGCGAGGAAGAAATAAGAGGAATGTGGAGAAAAGACGGGAACGTCGGGTTAGTATTAAAAAAAAATTACGTACATAGAAATAGAAAAAAAGAAGAATATCATCTGAGCACGAATTTATTAGCTCATGTGTGTAGTTTGTTAGGTCGTCTATTTTGGATCCTTGAAAGTCGACGCTAGTCTACTTTCAATCACCACCAATTGAAATGAAACAGTATTCTGCCAGTTCCATATCTTATCAGAAACGCTTGATTCCGAAATCAACTAAATTTCGCCGAAAGAGAAAATGTTGGCATGATTGTTTGCCCGAAACCACTACATTTCATTCAATTCCTTTGTTTTTTTGTTTGAGAAATTGTTTGACGTATCATCGGTTTTTGATAGCAATTTCTACCGTATCCCTCAAAAATTCGTTTTGTTGACACAGTGCAAAGTCTAACCTCTCCGAGTGTGAGCAAGTCTACTTTTATACTTGTTTCTTTTTTCTCTCAATCTTCTTTCTCTTATAAGAATATTTAATGCCCCTTGATCGTCCCCTCCTGTCCATGCTTCCCAACTTTCTCTTACCATCTCTCTTTTTGTAGTTCTCGGCCAACGCTGCCTTTCGTTCGTAGACCGCGTTTACTTTCTCTTTCTCTTTTCAAAAGTACAGTCATGTTAAGGTACTCATCGTTGTCGATGAGTACCGAAATTCCTTAATACCTATATCCAGCCGTTTGGCACAGTGGCAATTTCTTGTCGCCTGATCGTATACTACCATTTTCACTTCGAATTCTTTTTTTTCCGATATGATATTCGACGTTATTAATCTGACTCCTCCTCTTTTGACAGCTATCCGTTAGCCAAAAGTATCGTCGCATGACTTTGGTCAATGATTTCAAACATCACATTTTTCTTCAGATATAGCCTTTCTCTTTTGATAAATGAATTCATCCAAGAAAACAGACTATTAGGATGCCTTTCTGACTCCCCTCCGACTTGGCATGCTGCCAAGCACACATGAAGTGTGGAGGTACATTTTTAGGTGTAAAGTGTAGGGAAAAAGAAGGAAGGAGAGAGATCTTTTTTCTATGGTTTTCCTGCTTTTTTCTAATCAAATTAAAATGGTGAGTCTATTATGTTATTTTTCCATCTCATCGTAGGTATTTAATAGCAAAATGTACCGTACCTTGATAACCTTCCTATAATTCAATTATGGCACGGTGCCAAGTTGTCATATTTCAACCTAACATTCGAATGTTCCATCGTTTTCAACTCGTTTTCGAATATCATTTCAACAAGTTTACTGCAAAAAAAGATCCAGCTAATTTCACTCACTGGCTTACAGTTTTTCAAAGTTTGGGTCAGAAGTGGGCGGAGCCTGTGCCCATCTCTTAACACGTTGTCTGATCATTTACAACTAATTTTGGATGAATGCCACTGATCAGTACTAAATTTTGTTTTTTCAACCTGAAACCGACGGCTAAGATTCTCGTAGCGATTTCAACCGTATCCTGTCAGAATTTTTTTTTGGCATGCTCCCAAGGTCACCTGTGTCTATCATTTCATTCCTCATTTTTTCTTCTGATATTGCCTATCCCTGATGATAATACTAGTCAGAATTTCTCTACTCATTGACATCTTCTTCCTTTCTAAACTCCATCAGATTTCTGAAATTATGATGGGAATGAATTCATACAAGCAACAACAGACAAATAGGGTGCCCCCTCCGACTTGGCATGCTGCCAAGTACACATTGAGAAAAAAGAGATCAGGAAGAGAGGTAAGGAAAGAGATCTGCCTTCAGGGACATTCTTGCGTGTTTCTGCTCAAATCAAAGTGAAGGTCTATTTTGATATCTCCTTATCTCATCGGAACAATTACCAGAAGTGCTCATGAGGGCACTAGTATTATTTCTTCACAACCCTCTGTTCTGTCATCCCATTCTCTCATCATTTCCTTCTGCTATCAACTTCTTGTGTATCCGATCAGTAGCGGCCTTATTGGCATGGTGCCAAAAACTTTTTTCTTCCGAAATTTCCGAAATTCCGTCAAAAAATTGTCGATTTTTTCGTAACTCACAGAAATTCTGATTTCCGAGACATTTTTGCGGAATCGAAAGAAATTGTTCCAAAACCAAACGGTGCCAGAAACGCCATAAATTTGTCAAAAATTACAGAATTTTTAGTTTCTACTGCGTAGTCATAGTTCTTGACTATGAGAAACTTGAAAAATCGAGTTTCTACAATTTTCGGAATATACGAAAAAAATAATTTGGTAAAGTTTCAAATTTCGAAATTTTTAGTTCCGCAAAGCCCTGATGCCAACTCATCTTCTACCCATTCCTGATAAATTATACTGCGGTCAGGACATTCCTTTATTTGCATGCAAGCAACTGCAGACAGCCAGGGTGTACCTTTTGATTTGGCATGCTGCCAAATACAACACATGGAGAGAGAAGGGACAGGAGAAAGAGAAAATTAAAAAGTGAGGAAGGAAATAATTATTTTTCTATGGTCTTTCCGAATTTTTCATAACGGTATGAAATGGAAGTCTATTATGTCATTTCCTCGTCTCATTGTGGCAGTACCTTCCTTTAATCCATTTTCTGGCACGGTGCCAAGTTGTCATATTTCCGCCTAACATTCTAATTTTCCATCGTTTTTAAATCAATTTCGAATATCATTTCAACCAGTTTACTGCAAAAAAAATCCGGCCGATTTCACTCATTGGCTGGCAGTTTTTCAAAGTTTGGGTCAAAAGTGGGCGGAGTCTGTGTCCCATCTGGTAACACATTGCCTAATATTTTTCTACTGATACCGAATCAATGTCACTAAGATAACTGTTTTATTTTCCGTTTTTACAACCAAATACTGACGGATGTCATTTTGGTAGCAATTTGTATCGTATCCTAAGAGAATTAGCTTAGTTGGCAGGATGCCAAGTTGTTGTTTCATGTCCCGAGACTGGCACAGCCTGTTTCTTTTTTATCTAACCAGCTTGATATGAAGTCTAATCATATTGACTTGCGACCAATTCAAAAAAGAGCAGCTTCGCGCACATTCACTCAATGTCACATGAAGTTATCAACTCACGTCTTTATAACTGGGCGGAGCCAATATTCTATTTTTGGCATGATTCCAAGTATTATTCAACCAGATCCAAATAAAGTCCACTGTAATCAGTGCATTCATTCCTATTTCTACGCAACAACACACTTCTAGGGTGTCCCCTTTGACTTGGCATACTGCCAAGTACACATTGAGACTGGAGGGACTCTAAGGAAGAAAGAGGGAGAAGGAGGAAGGAGAAAGAAAGAGAGGGAACTACCTTTTTGGTCTCTTTGCTGCTTTGTGCTCAAATCAAAATGAAGTATTTTTAATAATCTCCCTATCTTATCGGAACTATTTAATACAAGAATATACCGTATGTTGCTACACTGTTAACCTTTCTTGACCGGTTTCAATTTTTTAAATCTCAAATCAGCAAGATCAGATCAGGAAGCGATGATCATTCGAAACAGTGGGAACTTCACCCATATTCCCTGATCAGCCAAAAAGTCCGCATAGGCTTGGCAAACTGCCAAGCACTCATGAGGGTAGAGAGACCGGGAAGAAATAAAGAAAAAAAGAGATTTTACTACTATTCGCTAACCTCCGTTCTGTCATCACCTTATCTTATCACTGCCTTCTGCTATCAACGTCTATTGTATCCTACCAGAATGAGGCTTGCTGGCATGGTGCCAAAGTTTTTTTTTCATGCCATAAGACCACCCTAACTCTTTTTTTTTTGAAACGTTCCGCCAACATTCACTCGATGTCTTACTGTTGACATGTTGCCAAGCTTTTTTTTCAACCAGATCCCAATAATTCATTCTATCCCGTATCATACAAAATTAAATTGCGGTACGCAATAAGTAATTGGAAGCGATTTTTCAAAATGGAAACTACCCATGAGGTCTGGGGTGAGTACCGAAAATGAACGCGCTCCGAAAATCTGCGAAAATTTTAGCGCGAAATTCAAAAAAAAACTTTTATTTAACAATTTTAATCACGTTTTTCAATAGAATTGATCTCGAAAAGACGCGCCACGATCAAAAAACCTGTCCAAAAATGCGGGAAAACTGACATAAGTCGGCTCAAAAGTGGTCGATTAAGCTGCGTATCAAAATGCTTCAGTAAAAGGTTAAATTGAAAACAAAATTTTATTTTGAATTTGCCGCCAATGCCTAGTGGAGCGAATTTGATTTCACATCACCTCAACATCCCGTGACTACGCCGAGTTTGGCACGCTGCCAAGTGGGAGGAGGGAACGTCAATGAATGAAGAGATACGAGAGAGTGAAAGGGACGTCTCTTTCATAAACACCGTGTCTCTCATTTCTCTATACCATCAATTTCTTCTGTTCCCGTACCCCACAGAGGGAACAAAAAAAAAAGAGAGAATTGAGTAGAAGAGGGGCGCCATCCATCTTTCTGTTGCGTCTGTTCCGTCACCTTCTTTTTTTATTGTCGTATCCGGATAAGGGCTTTTCGGACAAAAAATGTCCTCTGTTTTTCCGTGTTTTTCAAAATATTTCAATGCGAAATCAACGGTTCTCCGAAAAACCGTTGATTTCACCGTTTTTCCGTTTTTTTTTCGTCTATTTTTGAAATGAGTAATTTTTATTCATGACTAGCGTCCCTAGTTAGGTGCTAGTTATTTGAATTTTAACCCCTAAAAACGACTTCATCCCAACCTATTTTGCTTCTAAAGTTCAAAATAAGAAACAGAAAAAATTGGTTCAGACATTTGAAACTCATCCAGAGAAAAGTTTCTGTACCAAAAAATTATCGAAATTTTTAAAGATCCGCCCACAAAAAAAGTAAGGTTATCTTCTAACAGTTTTATAATTCCCCTCGTGTTGTCAAAATGAGCGTTGCTTAGTTTTCTTAGTTCAGAATCGGCTTTTCGCCACCGAATGACCCCCCCCCCTCGAACAAAAATTAGCATTCTTTTAGACAGCATTGAAACTGATAACGTATCACAAAAGCAACAACTTTTCAGTGGGGAGTTCATTCAAAACCGGGAATTTTCTGTAATTTTTCCATTAGTTTTCGTTTCTCGCCTTTTTTGAGAATACTTTCCATAAAAATAGTCATGAATTTTACATAAATCAAAAGAGAATTTCTTTTCTAATAGGTTTAACATTTTTCTGATCGAAACTTCATACAAAACCGGCGAAATTTGCTGTTTCCCAACACCCACTTCCACCTCTCTCTTTTTTCTCCGCCGCCGCGGCGAGAGAGTGCGACAAAAGAAGAGTGAGTTTTTCTCTTTGTCCACTAGAGCGCGGTCTCATTTTTCTAAATTGGCGCCCACCTCTGATGAGCACGTTTGAGTTTTACGGTTCCCTTACATCTTCCTGTTTTCAATTGAAGGAAACAATTGCCCAAGCCAAATTATTTATAGTTTTTCGAGTTTTACCTTTTGAAAACGACTTCATACAAACCTATCTTACTTCAGGAGGGCAAAAGCAAAAAATTAGTTCAGAACAGGCCTGTTCGGAGGAAAATTTTCGGAGAATCGGAGAATCGAAATTTTTTCCGACTTTTTTCGAAGAATCGGACAGTCATTGAAAGCTTTCATCAGTAAAAATTATACAAGCATAGAGTTTGGAGTACCGTCATTTCTCCGAAATTTTCCGAAATTCTCCAAAACCTTCCGACGGGTAATTTCTCTGAAAATAAATTGGAGAATTATCCGTCAACGAAATTCTCCGTAAAATAGTTGGAGAATTAAAGAAGTCGGATATATACCGATGCTCCGACTCTGAGCAAGTCTGCACCATTCTTCTTCCTTTCACGTGATTTTGGTGTACCTATAAGGAATACCCTGCTGTGCATCAGCGGGTGGGGTTGAAAAAAGGTGAGAGACAACTGGCTACTAATACGATAACAATGTCTCGGATAAGTTGACTGTGATGGTCTTCTTGCGCAAATATTTGCCAAGAATCCCTTTTTCTCGTCTATCCAGTACGAAGATTCTAAACCATCTGCGTTGGGCTAACTGAACTGTTTTGTGACGTCCTAGATAGTGTGAAGAATGAAATTCACAAAACAATACTTTCGATAATACAGAGTTCTTGTTCCCTTTTTACCAAGTGTAAGAAAAAGTGAAAATCGGTAATTTTACTCATATGATTTTAACTTCTGTCAGTTGTCCCCCTCTCAAATCATACTCCGCAAATTCAATTCTTCATCTAGCGGAATTCTATTGAACTAACTTTTTGGCATTCTTTATTTCAGCCATGACAGAAAAAAGATGGCTCCAATCGGACAACTAGCAAAATAGTTACTTATTTACAGTCAGTTTCAGAGTCGCAAGTCGCCACGTCATAATATATTTGTTGAATATGATCATTTTTCTCTTTCTCACTGGTCTCCTTCTTCCTCTCTCGTTGCCCATCCCCTTTTCTTATTTCCACTCCGCTCTTTCCCTGCGTCTCGTGTCGCGCAACACTATTTTCCCTCTTTTATCCCACCTGGGTGGGTCATGTTGAGATTTATATTGAAATGAACCGACTGGTTCTATTTTTTTAGTATTTGATCAGAAAATCAGAAATTTTGGCCTATTTTTCTTCAGGCTGGGAAAAATCAGAAAATTATCTAGAGACAAGCTTTTGTACCAAAATGATTGACCAAAACTATCGACATTTTTAAAGCTCGGCCCAAAAATCACTCCGCTCACTTATCTTTTAACAGTTTTATGATTTACCTCATATTGTCAAAATGCGCATGGCTCACATTCAGTTTTCTTGCCATCCCGCAGCCGTCTCCCTACAATCCCTGATTTTCTCATTTTTTCGGTTTGATGTCTCTACACTAACCACTTTTTGCTCGATTCCCCAGCTCATATTTGCTAGTTTCCCCAAGTTGCATCGTTCCATTCAATAAACCTTGTGCCTCGCGGCCAAGGGACGAGGAACAGTGGCCGAGGAACCCGAGGAGAAAACGCGCGCCGATAAATCGGTGGAAAAACATTATTCAAACCGTCGGCGCCAAATTTTGCATTTCCTACTGAAACTTTCTCTGATCGACATCATTTTTCCTTCAATCAACTCACTTCTCACTTCACTTTACTTTTTGAACTTTTGACCATGTCGCTCTCTCTCTCTCTCCACTTTTTTTCTAAGTTTCTGAACTATTCTGTTCAAATTCCTAGCAAAATATCAATCGGAAAAAGAACGCGAGTTCACCATCACAGGACAGAACGATTGACTCATAGGACACATAAGTGAAGGGACATCCAGACAAACACAGCTTGGACGGACACCAAGACGGGAAAATAGAAAGGGACTCTTGTCTTCTGGGGCGCACGTGGAACGTTAGGAATTTGTGACCTACTGTTTTCAGTAGATTCTGGTTAGGGACGTTTCCTTTAAAAATAAAGCCCCCCCCCCCCCCCTTCTATCCCTCTCTTCAAATATCACGCTCTAGTATTTTCTCTTTTAACTTATATTAACATTTTTCTTTACGTAAATGCCAGATTCATTAAAAAAACACAACTAATAGTTTCATAAAGAATCGCATTTTGGTTCAAAATGGTATCAGTTATCGTGCTCCTGTTTTCTTTTCTTTCGTGTCTTTGAAAATTATTATTACACTGTTCAAAGCTATTTTGCGCGACAACGACACGTGATTTACAATCCCCAGATGTTGCCATTCACACTTTGTGAAGCAACATGAAATGTGATATCATATGAACCGATTTTTGAATTAGATTTTCTCCTCAAGTCTTTATTCCTCGAATTCATCGAACCAAAACTATTTCATGAATTCTTCAAACCGAATTCCACATTTTCGGTGATTTTCAATAGTTTTTTTGACTCCAGATCATCAAAACCAACCCCAAAATTTATTTTTTTTGACCTCGGGGACAAGTTTTCCCAAAAAATTGGGTTTCTAGGCCACGGGATGAAAAACTCGGCTATGAGCCAAATTAGACATTTTCCGTGATTTCAAATAGTTTTTCTGACTCCAAATCATCGAAATAAGACCTAAAATATGTTTTTTGACACTGGGGACTAGATTTCCCAAAATTTGGGTTTCTCGGCCATGAGTCAAATTCGGCATTTTCCGTGAGTTCCAATAGTTTGTTTGACTTCGAACTATCAAAATAAGATTTAAAGCATGTTTTTTGACCTCGGGGACTAGTTTTTACAAAATCTGGGTTTTTCGGTCATGAGCCAAAATCGGCATTTTCCGTGATTTCCAATAGTTTGTTTGACTTCGAACTATCAAAATAAGACCTAAAGCATGTTTTTTGACCTCGGGGACTAGTTTTTACAAAATCTGGGTTTATCGGTCACGGAATGAAAAACTCGGTCATGAGCCAAATTTCACATTTTCCGTGATTTTCAATAGTTTTTTTGACTCCAGATCATCAAAACCAACCCCAAAATTTATTTTTTTTGACCTCGGGGACAAGTTTTCCCAAAAAATTGGGTTTCTAGGCCACGGTATGAAAAACTCGGTCATGAGCCGAAATCAGCATTTTTCGTGATTTCCAATAGTTTTTCTGACTCCAAATTATTAAAACAAGCCCCAAAGCATATTTTTTGACCTCGGGGACTAGTTTTCCAAAAATCTGGGTTTATCGGTCATGAGCCAAAATCGGCATTTTCCGTGATTTCCAATAGTTTTTCTGACTCCAAATTATTAAAACAAGCCCCAAAGCATATTTTTTGACCTCGGGGACTAGTTTTTACAAAATTTGGTTTTCTCGGCCACGGAATGAAAAACTCGGTCATGAGCCAAATTTCACATTTTCCATGATTTTCAATAGTTTTTTTGACTCCAGATCATCAAAACCAACCCCAAAATTTATTTTTTTTGACCTCGGGGACAAGTTTTCCCAAAAAATTGGGTTTCTAGGCCACGGGATGAAAAACTCGGCTATGAGTCAAATTAGACATTTTCCGTGATTTCAAATAGTTTTTCTGACTCCAAATCATCAAAATAAGACCTAAAACATGTTTTCGACACTGGGGACTAGATTTCCCAAAATTTGGGTTTCTCGGCCATGAGTCAAATTCGGCATTTTCCGTGAGTTCCAATAGTTTGTTTGACTTCGAACTATCAAAATAAGACCTAAAGCATGTTTTTTGACCTCGGGGACTAGTTTTTACAAAATCTGGGTTTATCGGTCATGAGCCAAAATCGGCATTTTCCGTGATTTCCAATAGTTTTTCTCACTCCAAATTATTAAAACAAGCCCCAAAGCATATTTTTTGACCTCGGGGACTAGTTTTTACAAAATTTGGTTTTCTCGGCCACGGAATCAAAAACTCGGTCATGAGCCAAATTTCACATTTTCCGTGATTTTCAATAGTTTTTTTGACTCCAGATCATCAAAACCAACCCCAAAATTTATTTTTTTTGACCTCGGGGACAAGTTTTCCCAAAAAATTGGGTTTCTAGGCCACGGTATGAAAAACTCGGTCATGAGCCGAAATCAGCATTTCTCGTGATTTCCAATAGTTTTTCTGACTCCAAATTAATAAAACAAGCCCCAAAGCATATTTTTTGACCTCGGGGACTAGTTTTCCAAAAATTTGGGTTTTTCGGCCATGAGCCAAATTTGGCATTTTCCGTGATTTCCAATTGTTTTTACGTCTCCAAATTATTAAAACAACCCCCAAAGCATATTTTTGACCTCGGGGACTAGTTTTTACAAAATTTGGGTTTGTCGGTCATGAGCCAAAATCGGCATTTTTCGTGATTTCCAATAGTTTTTCTCACTCCAAATTATTAAAACAAGCCCCAAAGCATATTTTTTGACCTCGGGGACTAGTTTTTACAAAATTTGGTTTTCTCGGCCACGGAATCAAAAACTCGGTCATGAGCCAAATTTCACATTTTCCGTGATTTCCAATAGTTTGTCTGACTGCAAACTATCAAAGTAAGACCTAAAACATGTTTTTGACACTGGGGACTATTTCCTTAAAATTTGGGTTTCTCGGGAATGAGCCAAATTTGACATTTTCCATAATTTCCAATAGTTTGTTTAACTTCGAACTATCTAAATAAGACCTAAAGTATGTTTTTTGACACTAGGGACTAGTTTTTCCATAGTTTGGTTTTCTAGGCCACTAGTTAAAACCTCGATCATGAAAGAAATGTGCTCCTTTCTCTCATCTCATTCATTTCATCTAAACAACAGATCGCACCTCATCTATTATATTGACCACGTCGTTGCACCTCTTCCGGTTAGAATGCGGTATGAACAGAGCCACTCTTCTAATACTCTACATTATGCAAATGAACATCTGTTTTCTCGGTTGGTGTCTTACTCAGATGAACGCCATCTGTTGGGCATTGCTCATTACCATACCTGCCTTCACGACGCTTATTTGCGGATAGCAAACCCCGCCCCTTTTGGCCACTGCACTCTCATTACCTCACTCGGTGCTCACCGTGGACAATCTCTTAATCGTTCTCCTCTAGATACGTCATCTGGCGGGAGAGAGATTCAATTCCAATCCAAAGTTGACCCCTTTTTCCACAGGAGTCGTAGAAAGTTAATATGAAGGAACCGCGCTTTTTTGTGTGTTTTGAAAATTTGAGTTTTTCCTATTTTTGATGAATTCGATATTTTTGTGCCAGGTTTAATTAAAAAAAAACAAGAAAAATAGAAGAAAATTCAGCTTCATTTGAAAAATATAACTGCCTATCGTTTTTCCACATTATAAGTTCCGCATTATGGTTGAGCGGCGACTCAATTGCTAAGTCGAGTGCAAACGCGCTTCACTAGACTTCCTGTTTTGCGCGAAAATAATTTGAATTCATATAGACAAAAAATGGTCTTTCCCTTTCTGTCTCTCCCTTTCTGTATGACGTTTCTCTCAAAACTCTCAGAGAGTCCACACTATTTCCACCCTTCCCCCCCCCCCATTCTCATGTCAAGGGAGAGAGAACTCTTATATCGTCTAGCTAATACTCTCTCGCCTTCTCTGCCTTCTTTTCCCCTCTATCCTTTATAAGACTGTCTGGCCACGCCCCCTGGCGGCGCGAGCGAGAGAGTGTCATTCGTCCTATCATACCTCAACAGGAAGCTTTGTTATGAATTTTTTTCCATTTTTTCTCCTCATTCACAACTTTTGGGAAGCTTCCCAAGAAGATTTTCACAATTTCTCCACCCTCATCACCAATCTTTAGGAAGTTTCATAAAAAGCTTCTTCCGTTTTTTCACTTCATTGTAAGGTTTACGTATCCTTTTCTTCTACAGTTATCTAATAAAAAGATCCGTCCTGGAAAAAATGAGAGCCGCACGATTATACTAATCTTCTACCTCTCATTGGTTTGCATTGCTTATCCGCGTTCTCTTACCTTCATCTATTTACCTTTCATATTCTATAACCTGTCAACAACATTTTAAAATTTCAGAATGAACCCTCTTGAGAAGATAATGGGCGAAATGCCTGGAACTCCGTCGTCGGGTCAAGGAAATCCACCGTCATCAGTCCGTAGAAGTGTTTGGGGAGATCGAAGTGGTGCGCCGCCATCATCCTACTCATCGGGATCACGACCACCGCAATCATTATATGGTTCTCGTCCATCTCCTGCAATCTCTTTCTCCACTCCTGAGAGCAGAATGAAAAGGAGAGAGATTGATGATGCTGGAAGCGAGTCAAAGGCGAAAAGGGAGAGAAACTATGAATCTCTCAATTCATTCTTTCCAATCACCAACATTCCGGTGCAAATGAACTCATGGAGACTGGACATCACTGAAATGGACGAAATCATCCAGAAAGTCTTGTTCAAGACAACAATGATAATGTCAAATGGAAAGAAATTCGACTTGGCGGATGGAGTCGTCGCCGTATCTGGAGAGTGAGTTTTTTTTTCCTTTGATGAGCATAGGGCATTTTGCAACCAAGAACTTTTGACAATAGGCACCAGGGATGTGTGGAACTAAAAATTTCGGAAATTTTGGAAATCGCAACTTTTCCGAATTATTCTGTTTGGAAATTCCGGAAATCTCGTTTTTCGAATGAGTATGCGATTTCTCGGAAATCGGAATTTTCCGAAAGATCCGAAAAAATCGGAATTTTCCAAAATTTCGGAATTTCCAATTTCCGTTCTGCACATCCCAACTAGGTACTTCCTGTTTTGAAACGTCTGGAATACTGTACCGACCAAATTGAAAAGTAATTGTGTAAACTATCAAAAAGTAAATTATCTTTGTCAACTTTGCGAGTCTGAGACAGCCTTACTGATAATTCCACACCTTCGATTGCTTTTGTAGTGTGTAGATCACAAGTAGAACTTCATTTTTGTAGTTGGCAACCTTTTGATAGCTCTGCACGCTTTTGAGATATGCGCTTTTGAAAAATTGAGGCGAGAGAGTGTGCGAAAAGAAGAGGGTGTCTTGCTTCTCTGCGTCTCTCTCCTATTTTCTCTCTCTTGCTGCGTCCAAAATACCATCAAAAGACGCATATCTTGAAAGTGGGTGGAGTTATAAAAATGTTGTCAACTACAAATTTTTTTACGAAAAAGTTTGCACATTTTTGTAGTTGATCACTTTTTGATAGCTCTGCACGCTTTTGAGATATGAGCTTTTGAAGATTTGAGGCAAGAGAATGCGCAAAAAGAAGAGGGCGTCTCCACCCTTCATTTTAAAAGCGCACATCTTAAAAGTAGGCGGAGTTATTTAAAAAGTATCAACTAGAAAAATGTAGAGCTAGGTTTGATCTATACAACCAATCTACATTCATACTTTTTATATTGTGAAGAAATTAGTTACAAGCTTTCAAAGTTGGTAAATTTTTTTGAAAAAGTGAGAAAAAACTCAAACTTTGAGACTGCGTCAGGGTGTTTAAACTGCACTTTTCGTTAATTTCTTTTCTGGCCATGAGCAACATTCTATTTTTCTATTTTTTCAGCGTTAATCGCCAAGTCAGACGTCAGGCGTTGTGCCTCATCTTCGAGTATTGGTTCCGACACCATCCGCACCTGTTCAATGGGAACAAAAATCCCTCAGTTGCTGCATACGATGCGGCCGAGACATTCTATGTCGGACTGAGCAACATGCCAAACGAAATTGCGGAGCAGAAAATCGTTTTGTCGGAGAGTGCATTCAGTATGGAAGATTGGGAGATTGTGAGCCGCATTTTCAGAAGAAAAGACACAAAATTTGAAGTCACTGTCAAATCTACCGGACAACTCTACACTCGTGGACCAAAAGCGCTCTCTGTTGACAACCGATCGGAGCTCACTCGTTGTCTGGAGTGTGTGACCAATCAGATCGTGCACACCAATGACTACCTACTCTACAACACTGGAATTTACTCTTTGAAAGGAGGAGCTCTGTCGGAACCGGATGGTGTCACCGAGATCAAACCAGGATTCACGAAAGTGACCAAAGTGATCATGGGAGATGACAACACCAAACCACAAGCTGTGATGACTGTCGACACAGCACAATCCGCGTTCTTCAAGTCGACATCAATGCTCAAATTCTTCC
The DNA here is from genome assembly GCF_010183535.1 of Caenorhabditis remanei. Classification (NCBI taxonomy): domain Eukaryota; kingdom Metazoa; phylum Nematoda; class Chromadorea; order Rhabditida; family Rhabditidae; genus Caenorhabditis; species Caenorhabditis remanei. The sequence goes on along the minus strand of NC_071333.1, from coordinate 2,527,107 downwards.
ACGCCAAGATTGAAGAGGCTAACGGAAGAGGTGGAGGTGGCAGAGGAGGTTGTGGTGGTTATCGCGGATACGGTGGAGATCGTGGTGGGAGGATACGATGGCCGTCGTGATAGCTATGGAAGACAGCGTGAGAGCTACGGAGGCAACCGAGATGGCCACCGAGGAGATCGTGACAGATACCGTGACGACCGTCGTGACGACCGCCGTGACGACCGGCGTGTTGACCGACGCGACGATCGCGGAGAGAGCCGTCGAGACCGTCAGAACGACGATAGAACTCGTTCTCGCCACGAAATCGACTACGATGCAGAGGCTATCAAAAAGTTGGAGAGAGAATTCGAGGATGGACGAATCACCAAGACTATGTTGGAGAATATCAGTCGTGCTCTCAAGGGACTCGAGTGTTACCCGACACATTTGAAGGACGTCAAAGCAAACCGAGGGTTTACTGTTCACTCCATCGTTGACCAATCCGCAATCAAGTAAGTTTCAGCATACGGGTTCCTCCATCAGGGATGTGCAAAACTAAAAATCTTGGAAATTTCGAAGTTTGGAACTTTTTAGAATGATTCCTTCCGGAAAATCTGGAAATTTTGGAAACTCGGTGTTTCCAATTTTTCGTAGTCAAAATCAATAAATTTGCTGTAAAAACAAAAAGTTCTGTGACTTTTGACACCGATATTTGAAATTTCAAAAATTTCGAAAAAAAGTTATTCAGAACATTTCTCGGAAATCAGAATATTCCGAACGTTCCAAAAATGAAATTAGCAAATCTTCCGACGGAGGACAGTTTCGAAAAAATGTCAGAAATTTCCAAATTTCCGATTTCAGTTCCGCACATCCCTGTCCTCCGCAACAGTTTGATGAACTGTAGATCAACAATTTTTATACTTCAGCGTAAAATTCGATAGAGAAGTAAATGGTGCTTTCAATCAAATTACCGTTCGTGACTACTACCTCGACAAGTACGGCCTCAAGCTCAAATTCCCGAACCTTCCACTCATTGTCTCCAAAAGGATGAAGGAAATGAACTTCTATCCGATGGAATATCTTTTCATTGTGCCGGGACAACGGATCAAGCAGCAGAAAATGACGCCAGATATCGTGAGTGTCCATCGGTGACATTAAAAACATTTAAAATCCAATTTGTACATCAAAATGATGCATAACTAGCTTTTGATTGAAAAAAATTCGACACTTTTGAAAAAAAAATTTCAAAAAAATATCAAAATTCCGTTCAAAATATATTTCAAATACATATATTCAAATTTCAAACCACGGGCTGGGCCGGGCCGAGAAAAATTCGAACTTCTGCCCGGCTCGACCCATGACAAGTTTGGTGATCTCATCTAAAACTTTCAATAATTTTCAGCAGCAACACATGACTGGCCAAAACAGCTCGCTTCCAGCACAACACATCCGGCAGAATGAGAAAATTCTTCGGGATCATCTCAAAATGGAAGGAGGAAATCGCTATTTGGACGCATTCAAGATTAAGCTTGAAAGCAAAGAGCCGATCAAAATGTCTGCTCAACTCCTGGCTCCTCCATATATCAAGTTCAAACCATCCCAACCGATACGTTTGGAAGGAAAGGGAGTGAGATTCCCTACGAATGACAGGACAACATTCGTGAAGCCCGCCGAGCTACAGTTGCTGCTCATCATCAGCTTTGATCGCAACTTTAGAGGAGTCGAGTAAGTCTTCGTTATAAACATTTGTGTCAAGGGCCGGCCTGACCCGGACCAACCCGGCCCGAATGCCCGGGTATTTGGCTTCAAAGTTAAAATTTCAAATTTTTGGAATTTTTTGAATTTTATTTGCGAAAAAGACAATTTTTTGAATATCATTCAGGAATTAAAGGTATTCTGGAAGCTCATCAGAAGTGTTATCATTTTGGACGAAAAATTGAAAAACTTTCGAAAAAAATTTGAAAAAAAACCGGTTAATTTTTAAAAGCCGAGGCGTGTCGGCTTGGACCGGGCGTTCAAACATTTTCCAAGGGGCCTTGACAATCATGATTATGAACTAGACCGAATTATGAATTCAAATGTTTTTTCAGCATGTTCGAAGAATGCCTGAACAGACAATTCCAATTGCAAGGAATACGTAAAGATCGGGATTACAAGTGTATCAAACATCAACAGGATGCAAATGATGCTGATGGCATATATAGATTGATGAAGAATGCGAAGAAAGATAAAGTCACGTTGGTGATCGCAATCTGTGCAGAGAAGAAGCCAGAGGTTCACGGTAGGTCTAGTGGAACATAGAGCAAATTGAAACTATTGAAATTTCAGATACCCTCAAGTACTTCGAAGAGAAACTCGGTCAGGTAACTCTTCAACTTTCCACCGAGACCTGCGAGAAGATGTCACGAGGTGGTGGAAACCGACAGACAGTCGATAATGTCCTTCGCAAGCTCAACAACAAGTGTGGAGGCACCAACTTCTTTGTCGAAGTTCCAGAACAGTACCAGGGAAAGTCTGTTTGCAGAAATGCGGCGGAAATGAGTCGAAAGCTGTTCCAAGACACTCAGTTCATCGGATTCGAGTTGTCACACACCGGAGCTCGAACCAAGTACGAGCAACAGAATTCGATTGTCGAAGGAGATCCGACGTCTGTTGGTGTGTGCTATACTCTCAAACAATTGGCTGAACTCGGAGGATTTTCCTACTACCAAGACACCCGCCTTCATCGTTTGTCCCACGTCGGTGAGAAATTCGTGAAATGCATCATCGAATACAAAAACGCTGCCGGCAAACTTCCGAAAACGATTGTGATCTACCGTATCGGTTCCGGGGAAGGCGACTATGAAAAGATCCGACAGGAAGTGGACGACATGAAAAAAACTGCTCAAAAATATGAGGATGGATACATTCCAAAGTTCCTAGTTGTTCTTTCCCAAAGGAATTCACACGTTCGCATCTTCCCGAACCAAATCCGAGAAGGAGGAAAAGCGATCGAGCAGAATGTGCAGTCTGGAACATGTGTCGACTCAATTGGATCTGCTCACGGACTCATGGAATTCATCTTGTGCTGCCAGACTCCAATGATCGTAAGTTTTTTCCCGGATTTCTAGACCAAACTTGTCAAATTTCGGTCAGTTCCGGCCAGGGTTGGCTCGGATTCAAAAATGTGCACAGTTTTTTCTCAATTTTTTTGAAATTTTCATCAAAAATAGTCCAAATTCTCCAAAATTCTCGTACGCTTCAATTTTTATCGATGTTTCAAAAAATAGTCGAAAATTTGGAAAAAAATTCAAATTTTTTGAAAATATTTCAAATTTCTACAGGAGCAGGGTCGGGCTGGGAAGGGTCGAGGGAAATTTTTCAGTCGGTCCGGCCCGGAAGACCGAGTTTTTAGATTAAAAAAAAGATTTTTCATTAAAAAATCCAATTTCTTGATGCTTAACTAGCTTTTGATTGAATCTTGAAAATTTTCACAAAACTTCTGAATCTCATACCCCAGCCCGACAAGCCGGGCCCGTGACAAGTGTGTTCTAAACTAAAATGTGTTTTCCAGGGAACCGTCCGTCCAATACGCTACACCGCCATTGTCAATGAAACTGACTGGACCAAGAACGAGTTGATGAACGTCACATATCATTTGTCGTTTGGCCACCAAGTTTCCTACTCTCCTCCTGCCGTTCCGAACGTTCTCTATGGAGCAGCAAACCTGGCCAAGAGAGGTCACAACAATTTCAAGACGTTCACGTAAGTCTAGACTATCAACAAGTTCTAGCTTCAGTCCTCTAACTCTCTTCCTCTTTTCAGCCGAATTGGTAAAACGAATGACATAATGAAAAAAGTCATGGACAGTCATCGGGACGTTACTGAACCAGCGGAGATGGCGGAACTTGTGACCAATGACTACATCGAGACAATATCTGAGAATATAAACAAGCTAACCATAAAGAGCCGAAACTTTTGGGCCTAGTTTCCTTCGGTATCCCCCTCCCCTTTCCTTATTTTTTCCTATTTCCGGAAAGCCATACCGCCTATCTATTCACCTGCTTTCCTTCTATTCTCCTGTTTTTCCTGTTCCCGTTTCCCGTTTCCCCATCCATTTGGTTGCCTTTTAACCGAGATTCCCACCAGATCTAATTGATCGCTTTTTTCTGTTTTATCTGAAATCTGATTTTCTGAAATGTGGGAGGAATAAATGTTTTAATCCACAATCACAGTTTTTGAAGTAATCCTAAAAAAGGATACAAGAAATTCTAGAATAGTTTCAGATGTATGTTTGGGGAAAGAAAAAAAAGAAGAGAGAGAGAGAGAGAGAGAGAGAGAGAGAAAGAAAGAGAGAAAGAAAGAGAGAAAGACAGAAAGGTATCCAAACCCCGATGAATAACCTCACTGACTAGAAGATGTTTTATTCAGGATCAGGGGAAATTGTAGGATCGTAAAAAGAGGTACTGTAGTTTAAAACAATGTTGAATTCCAGATCGGGGGTACTGTAGCATCGGGAGAGGGTTACTGTAGTTTGAGAAGATCCAAAATTCAGCATCAGGGAAGCTGTAAGATCGTAAGAAAAGATACTGTAGCTTGAAACAATATTTCATTCAAGATTGGGGAGTATTGTAGCTCGGGGAGAAGGGTACTGCAGTTTAAAATAACTCTAAATTTAAGATCGAGGATACTGTACAGAGGTGTACTGTAGTTTGAAAAAATCCTAAATTTTCTAGAAAAGTGTAATTTTCTCGACTTTGTAACTGTCTTTAATATTAACCAAAATTTTCATTGTTTCGTTTTCCAAACAGATCACATCTAGAGCTATTTTTTGTAGTTGACACATTTTTGATAGCTCTGCTAAGTTTTGAGAGATACATCTTTATTGTCACTTCTGTATCGTCTTTGCCCGAATTTCCAAAATCGCGTTCATAGCTAATAAGTTGTTCAGAAAAAAACGCTTCCTCCAAAATTAGTTCCTTCTAATCCGACGATCTCCTGTCTTTTCTCCACTTTCTTTTTGTCCTTCCTCGCTCCCCGTGCTTTTGTTCACTCGCCACCACACTGCTCCCATCGAAAACGTTTTATGATTGATAACAAAATCTATTTTTTTATAAATTAGAGAAGAGAAATGACAATAAAATCAGCCATTTACTGTTAAGTATCCTCGTTTTATAATATTTATGTGCTTGAGAACGTCAGGTGAATTTTGATAGTTCCACACAGATGGGTCACGGTAGGGACCGCTGCAAGTTGTCAGTTGGAGAATACTGGAAGTGGATGATCATCAAAAATCTAATCAAGATCTCAATGCCCTCATTTTACCCAAAAACATACTTTAATTTTTAAATAGTCTTGCGATGAGTGGATCGTACAAAATTAACAAAATTACAGCGCATTTCTCTCTAATTATTCAAAATGTTTTCTTTTTCTGATATTCCCTAAAAATTGTGCTCGAAGCGAAATAATGTACATAAGGGAGAGAGTTTCTCAGACGCCAGACAGCGCGCTCCGTACCAGTCGCCCTTTCTATTTCTCAGGCTCTCTCACTATCTCGCTTTTTTTGAATTTGGAGGACGAATGATCATGTTTATGATTCAGAACGGAGGAGAATGACCTTTTGTCGTCATAAAAACTATTTCGAAAAACATTGGGAACATGATTTCGCAATGTTTTTGGAAAGGTCGTCTGCCTCGAGTACACTCTCTCACTTTTGAGAGCGAGAAGTATCCAGTTTCATTAGACGGGGACCAGGGATGGCGGCGGCGATGAAGGCGTCGGAGGAGTGGCTGGGAAGGACCAAAAATAAGAATTTCAAGTCGAACTGTCACGCTAGTTGTGTCTTACCCCAAACGGACGGGTGTGTCTGGAAAAAAGTGGTACGAAGATGTCTGAAAAGTCTGAATTTCTGATAAACAAATCATAAATAAAAAAAAATCACAATCATAAAAAGATAAACATCTACCATTGCTATCCTCTGTGTATTTTTCCCCGAAAAGGACGACTTTCTAGACTTTGTCACAGTCTTTAATATTGACCAAAATTTTTATTGTTTCGTTTTTCAAACAGATGAAATCTAGAGCTTCATTTTTGTAGTTGTCCAATTTATGATAGATCTGCTAGGTTTGGAGATATACGCGGTCGTCTATGGGCAGTGGAGACCGAGAAGAAGAGAGAGAACGCAGAGAAGATAGATAGTTTCGTTTCTCTGCGTTTGAGGTCATTTTCGACTTTTACTGTCAGAGAAGAGATACACAGAGATTACAGATACTCTAAATTTTCTGCGTCTCTCTACACATTTCTCTTCTTTAATCATCAAACAGGAGTGTATAGGAGAATGGACAATATTTTTGACGATTTTTAGAAGAAAGTGTTCAAAAACCGGAAATGGCGGGACATGTCAAGATAAAAAACAGGAAGATATTAATAATATGATTACTTACATACAGTAATTCTCGAAAGGTTACCAACATTGACGGTTTTCGGTAGAAAATGACCAACTTTGACCATGTTTTTTCGGTGTTCAACGAATTTTTTTTATGGAAGCAGACCAAAAATAGCACGGCATTTTTGTAGTTGACTATTTTTTTTGTAGGGACACTACCATGGATGTTATAGATTGTCATTTCTCACTGACGCCGACTAATTTCAGTGCATATTTGCGAAATTTTGGAGATTTCCACTCTGTAACTTTTCAGATAATGTGGCTACAAAAAAAAGATCAACTACAAAAATTATGTGCTATTTTTGGCTGGACCAGCCCATACAAATTAATATTTGTCAGACAATTGGCTGACACCGAAATGCACTGTCAAAGTTTGTCATTTTCCACTGAAAACAGCAAAAGTTGATAAATTTTTGAGCGGTACTGTAATCCACAGCAAAAAAATCCACACAGAAAAATGGATTCTGATGTCTCGGAAGATTTTCCATATCTGGGACGAAAACCAGGTAAATTTGGATGGAATAGCAAACAAATCACATGTATTAAATTTGGAACTTCGGAAAAACTATCTGGATTCTGGAGGCCATTCAGCAATGTTTGAAAACTGATTTCCCATCAGAATTCGATTGTCTTTTTATTCTGATTGTTCTCGTTGCTGAACTCCACGGTCAGTTTAGACCATTATTATCTAGTTATGAGCAGTAGATTAATACTGATGGGTTTCTGTAAAAAATTGAAAAGAAAACATGCGAAATCAACAAAAATGTGCAATCAGTTTGGAAAACGAAGGTGTAACTGATGATGATAAGATTATCAGTTCATTTAGGATGATCTGATTTCGATAGAAATAAATGAGGCCTTCTTAATGGTGATAAAATCTCACTGGTAGAATAAAAACTGACTGAGATACACGTGAAACAATTTTGTTCTAAACACCCCTTGGAGAAAGCAAAGGAAATGTCTAAAATAATGACTCAAAAATTTATTTTATGAGTCACCTCTAGTTCTGGAAAGTATCTATCGTCGTCTCCGTCTTTTTCGACATTCTCTCTCTTTCTGTTGTTATTTTGACATGTAAACGCATTTCATTCTTTCCCATGTTTCCTTACTGAATAGGAGCCTCCCCCTTTGAGCTTAAACTGGCTCATATCATATTTTATTTGAATACTAATATGTTTTGTTTGTAACTTCAAGGAAAGTTGTTTGGATTTGGGATCGAGGTAATTTTTGAAGAATTGATTTGATTCAATTTTAAAAAAAGCAAGCTGTTTTTAGTAGCACTGCCATATTCTCTGCACATTTTCGAGAAATCACGCCAATTTGAAAACTTCAGTAACATTTTTTAATACAGTTCATCAACCCCACTCATCTTATTTTCAGATTTTTTTTCAATTTTTTTCAAACTTTTAGAAATATTTCGTAGGCGTATCTTAAAACAATGTACGTTTCATATTAATTAGCACGGCTATGTACATGATTCCGACCTCAGTGAAATATTTTTTTTGAAAAAGGCGCACCGCTCCGCCCATTTATGAAATTTGTTGCGGCACCTTCCTTTTTGAAGCAAATCGGTATATTTTCGCGAAAAACATCAAGAAAAACAATTTTTTGAAAAATCCAGATCCAAACGATCTGAACAACAACCAAACCTCCCACCACGTCAACAAGAAATCCAATGAGTACAATACACCGTTGCTTAAAATAACAATACATTTTTTATAGAATCCAATAAAAACCATGCCACATGTCTACTGGAACAACTGTGTTCTACTGGATCCTCATTGGAATCTGTCTCGTGAGCTTCATTGCTCTGCATCAAACAATGTGTAAGTTCTCTTTAAGCTGGTTCAAAAAATCTTATTTTGAACTTTCAGGTGAAGAAACCTCACCAAAACGCTCTGAGCGAACCAACTGTGGTCATGTCTTCATTGGCAGCCAAACGCGCTTTCAATCGACAACCGATCGGTACCCGCACGAACGCCACTTCGAATGCCACGGCAACGATGAGTGCTGTTTAAGGTACGACTGCAGACAACCAAATGAATGCTTGAATTTTTTTTTAGAGATTTATATCAAACAAAATATAACAAAATAAAATGATTATCGTGATGAAGTAAGCGGCAACCCGTTGTTTTTGATAGAGGGTACTCATCACTGTTGTCTTCCGGATGAGATTTCATGTCAACGTCGTCGATGGTTCTGGAAATTTTCATTAATTTAAATCTTTGGGGGAGGAGAGGAGTTTACCTGTAGAAAGTGTCATTTTTCAAATCGTCATTGATAATCTTCTTTGCCTCATTGATATTCGCGTATCTTTCAGTTTGATGATGTAGATCTCAGAGGTAGTGGTGCTACTGTAGTGGTAGTGAAAGACCCTGTTGTCGTGCTGGTCGGCTCAATGGTAGTGGTGGTGGTCCATTCCTCTGGAACTTTCATTGTAGAAGCTGTAATCCGCTCGATGTCTTCCACATCCTCCTCCTCGGATTCTTGAATTATAGTTTCTCGAAGTTGTGTAGTTGAAATGTAATCTGGAAGTGGTGCCACATCATCGTCTTGCTTCGGGATGTGTTTGTGTTACCATTCTGGAAAATTGGGTATGGGATTTCTGAATGAATTCGGGCCGCGCAAAAACTTGGAACTTAAAAAAAAGGTTAACATGACCAGATAGCTGAAGTCGCGAGGATTCAGAATCTGAGTTCAAAATTATTCTAACAGCAATGTTAACCTAGATACAAGACTACAAAGTCTGTCAAGTCGAGAACACTATTAAAAAAACACAAATTTCGGCTTGAATCCTTACGATTTCAGCTTTCATATACAGTACCGGACAAAAACTTATCAACTTTGCCTGTTTTCAGTGGTAGATGACCTACTTTGAGAGTGTGCCATAGTAATTCTGATTGTCACATCAAGAAAACTTTTAATGGATCATACAGATCAAGGGTAGAACTTTATGATTGTAGTTGACAACTTTTTTGTACGGACGCTCCCTGGAGAGTTATGGTCATTTTAAGACGACAGCTCAAAATTCGCAATAATTTGCACTGAAATTGGTCAATTTGTTATTTTGTCGATATGTAACTTGCTAGGGAGTATCCGTACGAAAAAGTTGTCAACTACAAAAATAAAGTTCTACCCTTGATCTGTATGATCCATGAAACGTTTTCTTGATGTGACAATCAGAATTACTCTGGCACACTCTCAAAGTTGGTCATTTTCCACTGAAAACAGGCAAAATTGACACCTTTCTGTCCGGTACTATACATATAACTTTCTCGTAACTCCTGCATATGTTTTCATTGTTAGACACACTTGGGCACTTCCTGAACATACCTCTTTGCTTGCTTGCGCATATTTTGAATTTCCCGTCTGTTCTGACTATAACTATAGAGAGTCGTAAAGTTGCAGACCCTACTTCCCTACAAAATCTTCTTCCCAACCCATTACTAACCTTTCACCTTCTCCTCCTCACTCCTGTCATAGTTTAAAAATCTGTTTGGAGCATACGAGCCGAGTAGATAGAGCAAGATTGGTGTGACATGGCAAAGTATAATACGAATAACTATTGTCCGTCTCCTCATCTCAACATTTGTGGCTGAAAACGTGTTTCATGATTATAGGTTTGTTAATTTTTTTTTCTAAGAATTTGAAATTTGTTTTTAAACTTTTCTTGAATTATCTCCTTAAAACTTCTCTCACCTCAACAGCTTCAAAATGACATAATATGAATAAGAATTCTAGAAAAATCAATAAATCTAATATTTCGACAATCTATTCCGATAAGATGTCTTGAATACTCATAATTGAATTGATTGAAAAGTGGAGAATAGGGAGGAAGAAGGGAGCGGCCGTGAAGGACGATCATTCACTCTCTTTCTCTTTTTCTCCTTTATTCATATAGTATCTATCAGATTACTTTTGCCCTTTATCTGGTGAATGGCCAGACGACCAGCTCAGCGGCACCTGTTGAAATGAATAAGAGAGAACAGAGAAAAATAGGAAAAAAAATGAACCGCCAGGACGCTGGCAGCGTTTCATTCACTAACAACATAGGCTTTGTGTGTAAAGGCCGATTCTATGCATATATAATGATTTTTTGAGAATTCAATCTGCTTCATATCTATATTACGGATTCTTCATTTGATCGTCATGGCTATCTTTGACAACCTTCCATTTTTGCTTTAACAGTAAGTTTTTAACTTTGGGGAAACACTTTTTGAAGAGTGGACAAAGAATCAGCTTTAAACCCATTGAATGTCTAGCGCAAAAATTTACATTCCTTTTTAACTAATTTTTGTTTTTTTCAAAGCTATTTCACGTTAAAATTTAAAAAAAAAACTACCTTTGCAAAAAAATTGTTTAGGTACAAAATTTATAACTGGTTTAACTTTCTGAGTAACTTTCTGAGACACCTAAAAAAGAATTTAGTCTTTTCTTCGATATTCTAACTATTCAAACTAGTTGGTGATATTTTAGCTAGTTAGAATTCCCTAGTTAAATTGAAACTACTTTCTAAAAATATCAAACTCCCGTAAATACTGTATTATAACGGCATGTCGTTATATTTTTCAACTGCTTCCCAGAGAAATGTTGTGGTTTCAGAAACTCATTAATAATTGAACGGAAAAACTTTTTGACGCTTTATTTGCTGACCCAGAAGATACTAATCACGCTGCTTCTTATCAGAACCAGTAAAAAAACACTGGTATAATCATACTATTGAGTTCTGAGTATAGATGGGGTGCCGTTCATTTACAGGTGCCGTTATAATACAGTATTTACGGTATATTTTGTCAGTTGACAACTTTTTGATATATCTTTTGGGAACCACGATATGCCGCTTTGAACAAACACCGTCTTTTTTCAATTAGTACCATGCGCAGTTTTCACAAATGCAGGCGGTCGAATGGATAGTTCATTCTTTATGACAGATGTTTATTAAAAGACCCCTAATGGGTATCCAACTGAAAAAACAGAGAAATCTGAGTGGAAAACATCAAGAATGGAAGTGGAACCACCTGTTGACCACGTGTAACTCGTACCAGTCTATTTCGAAAGAATCGAAAATGAAAAGAGAAAAGTGAAAATCTAGACTACGCCCCTCCGCCTTCGCTCGAGAGCCATAGACGACCATTTAGTAGGCTCGGATGAAAAAGAAAACACTAAGTGAGATTGAGAAAGCGAAAAGGAGGTCTTGAAGATCATATATATATGCTACATGACGTGTTTAGTGATAATGACGACCTAGGTAGACATAATCTGGAAAATTTTCAAGAAAGTTGTTTCATGTGGCAAGAACGAAGAATATGTCAAAAGTTTCTAGACGGAATTAATCCTGAATAATTGTATTTAGAGTCCGACCTGAGGATTTCGAGTCCGTCCTGATTTCAAATACTATTTCTTCTTTTCAGACATCATGCAACTGGCTCTGACAACGGACAACATCCAATTCGATGAAAACCAGGAACGATTCAAGCTCATGGAGATAGTCCGTGGGACTGTCTCCTTCAATGCACCGAAAGACTTTCACGTCACAGCGATCATAGCCCGATGCAAAGGAGAGGCCCGTACAAGATGGGATGGAGTGCCACGGGCTGGGTATTGGCGCTACTTCGATAAAGAAGTGTACATGTTTCACCGGAGGTTAGTTGGGTTGGGGGACTTGGGTGGGAACAGACATCAGGACAGATTGACACTCGGACAGACAAATATTTGAAGTGATATGCATTTAGTAGGCTCAGAGTGAAGATGGGAGATGTATACATTCGGACTGACAGACATTCGGATAGACATTCGGCCAAACAGACATTCGGACAGACAGACATAGGGAGTTCCCTAGTTATGTGTTCATGTGTGCCCTGATGTCCGTGTAATAATAATTTTGCAGTACTCAACTACACTCTTAACAATTTGGATGAGGAACAACCAGTTGGTCAAACTCGCGTGGCTGAGAGCGAATTGTGAGGGGCAGGACGAAACTTCCAGAATAGCTTCCAGAATCTTCTTTGTAATCTATTCTCTAGTCAATTTTTTTCTCCCTTTTCTCTTTTCTTCCAAAAAAATAGATCACTATCTAATTCTCTACTTGACCGTACTGTATCTCCAGCATTACTAAATTTTCCAGTTTCAAGATTCCATTATCTTCCTCCTTCTCATCTCTCTTTAGAGAACACTGATGAAAATAAATTTCTCTATTTTAACCGTCTTGAGATTTTTATTACAATAATATAAAGAAGGAGAATTTTTGTGGCAAGATGAATATTGGGAAATTTTTTTTCTGAGAAAAATTATGCGAAAAAGTTTAGGACATGTTTCGAAAAACCTTTCGAAAAATTTCGGAAGTGTTTCCCTCAAATGTTCCAAAAATAAGTAACAAAAATAGTGATTCTTCGATTTTTCCAGATATTTTTTCTAATTTTGTACTCTTTTGGGGGTATGTCCTTCAAATACTTGCAGTTTCAATACAATTTCAACATTTTTGATTCTGAATAAATATAAAACAAGCCAGATCGGGCATACAGACAGGGTTTGTTTCTTATACGTATCTTCAGGAGCACAAATTTTCCAAGACTAGGAGTTCGGTAGGTGACAGCTGATATATTATATTATATCAATACAAAAACAGATGAACGCATGGTCACGGACCCACAAGGGCTACAAGTGCAACCTTCAGTACTGAGAAAAATGAAAAAACATCAAGTTTTTAGATAAACCGTCACAAAAATTGAGGACAGAATATAGGAAGAGTTCAACAATTCTAAACTGAATTTACAGTGTCTAATACATGTTTTGATCATTTCGTTTTTAGGTTATCACATTCTTATGAGTTGATAGTCATGGTTTTTCATTATTTGTTTCAAAAACTAGACTTTCTGATATCAGAGAGGCCCCCACTCTCCTCAATTTCAAAAAATTCAAGTTGAGGGCTGAGTAATATTCAGAAAGTCTACTGTGAGCAATTTAGACCAATAATGGGACAATCGAATAATTGTTGGCCGGTATATTATTGAATCTCTGTGGTTGATCGTGAAACATTCCTAGCCGCGGCGCAGAGTCTATTTTCCTTGTCACATCTGGACGTCTGGCACGCGACCACGAAATCAAACGTTGTACTTTATTCCAAATGCTGGTCATAATGTTGTACTGATTCGAAAAATATAGTTATTTTCTGAAATGGACACCTTGAGTTTTTTCTATGCAGGGAAACACATGTCTCAATACTTATCAGCCACGCTAAAAACCGATCACTTCAATGGATTTTTCCACCAAAAACAAAAACGTCGTGGATTAAAATTGCTTTTTGGTCTTTTTTGCTTGTTTAACATGATTTAAAGGTTATTTTTCGGCTCCGGGATTATGTAGAACTCATCAGTCAGAGGTCAATTTTGAGGATGGCGATGAATGTTGATGTTTGTAGCACAACGCTAAAAAAAAAGAATTATCATGCATGCTCATATTTTAATTGATTTCTGAACTTTTAATGTCGAAAAATGTAATCACTGCCGTCAAGTCCTGTTCAACAACGTCCCTGTTACCCTAATTAAAGAGCAGATTCCCCAACAAAAGGGCAAACCAGCAAAGTATATTGATAATGATGGAACTGGTACAAACGAGGTGCCACTGGTATTCTGCTTCGGATGCTGTTAGAAGTAAGTGTTTTTTTTGAAATATGATTTGACTGACGTGTGAATTCTCAATTTCAGCTTATGGATCCTTTTAATCTCTTAATTCCAGAATGAAGTTTCGACATGTCACTGTCTACCAGCGATACACACTCAACACTTTCTTCGATGGGCTCAACGTGTCCAAGGATGTTCCGTGGCATTCCATCGGTTTCTGATTTCCATTCAACGACGAATGTCTTCACTGATGCCTACGATTCGGAAGATGATGACTTTGACCAATCGGCTCCTTCCAGCGACGCAAGAGATACCACTGATTGTCTTATTTTTTGTTTAATCTCCCCCCACACCTGGAATTCAATGTTACCCTTTACCTAAATATTCTTTCTCTTTTGAGAATATATCGTTGTATTGTAATCATTCCTAGACTTATAAGATTTGAAGATTGATATGTTTTACAATTATAAATCACTCGCATAGCCTAATTTTCTCTTATTCCATAACCTTCCCTGGTGTCAACTCCACACGAGTCAGAAACGTTTTCTCGATCTTCTAGCGTCTTACCTTCTGTTTTATCCGGGATTCTTCTTCTCCCAACCGAATTCTAAAATGCCGTATGCCCCATTTCAATCGACTTCTGTTCGCCAGTTATCAGGAACATGTTCGATTCTCCTGTTACTGTCCTCCGATGCTCAAGAACCCCTATTCAGAAAACAAGGAAATTATTTTGAACAAAAATCTATTCTATAGTTCAAGAAAATACAGATACGAAAAGCTTACAGTTGGGACAAAGTTACTTCAGGACAAGAAAGTGTCAGTGAGTAGGGAATCCCAATTGTCAGTAGTAGTAATCATTGGAGAATAGAGATGTTCCAAAAAATCGACGTCACAAGATGTAGCTAGAAATAATATGGGTAAGAAGAAACAAACTGAAGAAACTATATAAGTGTGTTTGATGACACAAAAGTACATCTGGGAATGTCAAAAAGTAGACATGTTCTTCTCACAACAAAAACTGAAATAAGGCAGAGTGATGAAGCAGAGACTGAGGCAGAAATCGAAAACTCATCTGATTCCACATTAGCAAGCGTTAGAACATCAGAATTATCGATTCATGAACAGGAAGTCGTAATTTTGTTTATAAAAATAACATTTTCACAAATATATTACTGAACTTTTGCACAGCGAAAACCATACTTGCAAATTTACGGTCGGGCCGGCCCGGGCCGGGCCGGTAGAGAATTTTCAAGGCCCGGCCCGGCCCGAAGGCCCGGCTTCAAAAAAAGGTGCCTATTTTTCACCAAAATTTTCGAATTTTTTTGAAATTTTACATTAAAAATTTCAATTTTTTGATTCATAACTATCGTTTGAAGTATAGTCAAAAATTCGACATTTTTTGGAAAAAATTTTTAAAAAATTCAAAATTTCGTTCAAAATTTCAGTTCAAATTTTCAGCCGGGCCGTGGAAATTCTCGTCACGGCCCGGCCCGGCCCGTTGCAAGTATGGCGTAAACTGATTTCTATTGTCTCTGATTTTTACTCGATATTTTTTCAAAAAGCGTTAGTTATTTCTCGAATTGCTGTTGTTTGTAAGCTTGCTTATTACGCAGAGAAAAAGTGCAGCGCGAAATGGACTCACATTCAGATGGAAACTCAAAAAGACCAACAGTTCTCAGATTAGCAACCCGATTCGGAAAAAATCCCTAATACATGAAAAAAACGCCAATGTACAAAATATTTATATTCATTGTTCACGTGTTTATAAAAGAAGTAGGAAAAGATAAATAAACTTCTTAACTGATTCACTTTTTTTGTCTACAATTCCGGTGTCCCCATCTTTGATTCACAAAACTGTATAAATTTTGTCAATCCAACTGCTATTTTTGAAAAATCTCTCATTTAACGAAGCATGACAATTCGAGGTGACAAATATAAACTAGAAAACTTTTGCATTCAAAACACTTTTTTAAAGAAATTCAGGTTTATCCGAGAATAAAAAAGTACCCATTTATTCGAAATCCTTCGTTTTCAAATTTTCTCCTACTCTATTTTACAAAAATCCATTGTTTTGCACAATTTCCCATCTGCCACCAATAATTACACCTTTTTTGGGGGGGGGGGGGAGGGGGAGGTGCATATGGTAGGACAGAAAGATGGGTACATTTATACTTCAAACGGTTCCTTAATCCAATAATTGTGTGTTTTAATTAAATGACAGATGGGTCAGCTACTCCAAAAAGGACGTTTCGCATTCAAATATGATCGGTCATTCTCAAAATCCCGCCCATTTTTCATAGACTCTGTCGTGAATTTGGCACTTCACGAGTTTCATGTGCTAATTATAACTTTGCTTTCGGTTAAATATCACTCTGATATCACTTCGCCTGAATAACATTCAAATGTCATCCCCTTTCCACCTGACCGGTTTAGACTAAGCCCTTCGCCAATAACAACTCTCTGGCTCTAACCTTTTTCATCCTCGACACTCTTTCGTCCAACACCCACGGACACACCCCTTTTTCCTCTGGCTCCCTATCACCTATATAAAGCCCCATTTCCCCCCTTTTCCTCACTTTTCACCCCTTCCTCAGCTGAAAGCAGCTCATTTTTTTTTATTACAATCAGAATAACACACGATAGCCTACTGGATGGCCGTCAAAAAAGTCTTCTTATTTTTATTGAATTAAACTGAATGTTTTTGCTGTTCACCACTTTGAAGGTAAGAATTTATATTTAAAAAGTGTGTAGCGTTTGCATTGGCCAATTTATTCTAGAAACAAACTGAACTGAACCCATTCGATTTTTGGTTTTTTAATAGACATTTTTAGATTCCTAAGCTAAAAAAGTCGGTCGAAACTGTCTGAAAACACCAAGGATTTCCAACCACGGGGAGTCAATTTCTGCAGTCAAAACCTGCTAAATGTTTTTGCGAGCCGAGCCACGAGCTCTCAAATTTTTCACTTGACCAAGATTTTCACATAGAGTTTCCAAATCGACCGCATATACGACTTTGCGCGGTTCCATTTGTTGCAAAAATAAGAATATCTTGCGTATACTATGTGCCAATTTGGAATTTCATGCGAAAAAGTTTAACCATTAAAAAAATTTGAAAGTTCATATCTTAGCTCGCAGAGACATTAACCCGGTTTTGAGGCGCCAAAACCACCTGAAATAATATCCATTCAATATTTCACTTTCGTTTCAGAAGAGCACAAACCTCTCGACGTTCAGTATACTGCTGACAACGTGCCAGCGTCTCCGAAAGGTTCTTCACGTCCACTTATAATTGTTTACTCAAATGGAAAAATTCAATTTTTGAAAAACACTGAAGATACCGGTAAGAATATCTGAAGTAGTGGGATGCTCAGAAAATGTTCAAGTCAGTGTAACTTCTTCAGGTTTGACCAGAATTCGACAAAACTTGTACCACCGAACTCAGCTCAACTAGAGCTTCCAGAAAAGTATAATCATGGCTAGCTTTGAAGTGATTCAGGCCAGGGACGAGCGGCAATGCAAAATTTCGGCAACCCGGCAATCCGGCAATTGCCGGTTTCAAAAATGGGCAATTTTCGGCAACTTTCGGCAGCATGTAAAAATAAGGATTTTTCAAAAGTCGAGAAAAAATGCGAGCCGAAGTGTTTTGAAAACAAAATTGTATTGATTCCTCGTGATTATCGGGCCAAATCGTTGGTTGGAATATTTTAGGAACCACAACTGTTTTTTCAGCATCGGGTTTCGTTGGAATATTCAGAAGCAAGAATTATTGGTTTTTGTATTACTTTTGTCGAATTTAGCTTGAAAATTGAATAAATTTAGAAAAAAATCTGCAAAAAAACATTGCCGAATAAAAAGTCGGCAACCCGGCAACGGCAATACATTTTGAAAAGTCGGCAATTCCGGCAATTCGGCAACGCGGCAACGGCATTGTCGCTCGTCCCTGATTCAGGCCTCGACGCGAAAACTACAGTACCCCAACCCTTACTGTAGTTTTCGTGTCGAGACACAAATTGCTTCAAATGTAGTCATGATTATACTTTTCTGAAAGGTCACGACGAGTAGATTTTGAATATGATAAAGACACTAAAAGCAATTGTATCCCAATAGAAATCCTTGTAAAATTTTTTGAGGCCGGCTTAAAAAAATGAACGAATGTTTTTCAACATATTTTTGACATTTTTTTTTTCAATTTTTTATCGAAATGTAAACATTTTTGATGATTTTTCAGAAGTTTTTCTAGTTCTTTATGATAGTTCTGAATGATAGTCAAAATATTAACTTTTTCGAAAAAAATGTATTTTGCACTTTGGTGCCAGCTACTGGGGCCTTGTTTCTGCAAATTCTTCTATCCAATTTTCAGATCCGGTCCTTTAAAACCAGATTGAGCTCACCATGTGACAGCGACACTTGCAAAATGGTCACCCTCCGGGACCAATGTTGTTATGATTTGGAAAGATGAGAGATGGGATGCTGGGCAGCAAATCAGAGGACTCTTTGTGTCGAAAGAAAGAGTGGTAAGTCTTTTGTAAATGAGCCTCTCAATCAAAAACCAAAATACAATAATTTCCAGGAGCTCCTGGTATTCCACTTTGCAAATACATCTGAAATCTACGGAATATCTTGGCATGTCACTGAGATATTCTTGCAATTAGCAATCGATAACAAATTTCGATATGGAAGAATCCCCCTTTTAATTATTGTGTAAATCAGTGTTATACTTATTGGTGGCATGATGTTTCTGGCGTGCCAGCGGCGTATTTTCTTATTTAGTTTGAAATGAATAAATCAGTGTTCAATAACTTTTTCGGCATTTTAGTTCCAGAAAAGTTTCGAGATAAATTCATATTTCTTCCTCTTTCTAATGACATACCGTAAAAACTGTATTTGAGGTGCCCCTCAATTTGAAGTGCCCCTCTAATACAGTTGCCCTCCAGCGATTTACACTTTTGTCTAATATTATCATAATCTGACTCAGAACTGTTCTCTCACATTACTATTTCAGCGTTTTTGTTGTTAAAAACGTAGTTCGGTTAAAAATTTAGGATTTTTTCCGTTTTTTACGTCGAAGTTCGATGAATTCGGCATAAAAATTTAAAAAATAGTCGGGTATCGAGGTCGGGCGAATTTGTGGACAAAAAATAGAAGTGCACCATCTATTTGAATTGCCCCTCTAATAGAGTTGCACTACGACGGACCCTTTGAACAATAGAGTTGCATGCACCTCAAATACAGTTTTTACGGTACATTTGCAGCGGTGAATGATTTTGGTGGACATGTCCTGGCTCAAAGAATGTCAGCCGTCTATTATACTGCTTCGAAAGGTTTCACTGCACACTCTGTGCATTGTTATTTTATTAGAGGAGGTGAGTAAATGTAATTTACTTTTCGCTGATAAAAATGGGCGAGGCCAAAACATCTATTAGGTTGTCCCAAAAGTTTTCGAACATATTTTTGTTATTCTGCTATAGAACAGAGAGCAAAAATCAAACCAAATAGTGCATGTTTTCCATTATATTAGACGTCTGGTGTATTAACAATAACATTCATTTCTTCTGGCTGCCTCCTCTCAATGAACGCGGCACCAATCTTTGTCTCCGACCGACTTCATATTCGTCATGTCATTTTATTTTTGTTTCTATCTAACTCAAAAATCACTGAGATTGAAGAACGTATGGTTGAAGAGCCTGCGTCAGAAATCAACTCTCCGGACACATGACCACAGAGACAGATCGCATCTACAGCAAAACATTTGACGAACAGCAGGGGGAAGAAGGCAACCTTTGCCCTATGACCAATTTTCGTCTTACTCATAACTCCGTCCTCCCAGATTTTAGGAAAATAAAAAACTATTCTACTAAGAGACGTAATATTTTAGTTATAAGATAATTTTTGGAAGTTTGTAATCAAAATTAATAAAATGACAAAAGTTATGCATTCAAGCACTGGCTTCGTGCCAAACCGTAGAGAATTGTCCTCTCGTGTGTCAGGAAGGAGAAACTTTGATTTTAAAAGTCTGATTATGTTCAAAACTATCATTTGTGCATTTTTTAGCCCACATTTCTCATTTTATTGAAAACAACAAATACAATTTGGGTTTATGACGTACGGTCTCAAGACGTTCTCTATTCTTAGAAAAATGCGAATAACAATGTTTTATTGTTGGTTTGCTCTGAAAGTTTCAAAAAAGCTGAAAAACTGTGGACGCTGAAATTTACATCACTGCAAATTTTTCAAAAAGTTGAATTATTTACGTAAACATTGCTTCATTTAACAAATAGTACTTGTAACTTAAAATTAACAAATAAAACTGCGTAAATAATATAAAGACGGGGTAAAAATCATCACTTTCTGGGGGATTACGGTGAAACCTAGTTGAAAAAACTGAGGTAGCTTATATGACAATTAAAAATATCGAATTGTCGCGTGAACTGTATAAAACAATTGAATAATTTGAAAAGTCTGAATAGGGATTGACATGGAAGTTGTGAAGTTGGAAGGAGAGGGGAAAACAACCGATCACCGAATAAATAAATAATTACAAAAATAGGACGATGAATTAGATATCGGGACTTGACACGTTTCGCAACAAGAATTGAAGATTTTAGAGAAGTCTCAACAATGAGAATCTAATTGTGACGGCGTCTCTTGCCCGCGGCTGCCTCCTCGCTATTTTCAGAACGAAGATCGCCGAGTGGTGCCTTGTTCGTCGATGCGGTCGCCAACGCAGAGGATGTAGACATCTTCCGAAGGGAGACACGTCTTGGAGGTGCGGTAGATGGTGGTGCAACTGAGCCAGGCATATTCTGATCATTTACTTCCACATCTTGTCTTGATGTGATCACTGAAAATTCACAAAAATCATAGTTTATTGGAAAATTTCAGCCAAAAACTTACATTTCTTAGTGTTAGTGGTCGTTCCTGCAAGAGCCTTCACAGCGATTGGTCGAGCTTTTGTTGAAAGACGACGACAAGTCAGAGCTTTCGTTGCGACAGGTGCTCTAGAAGCTGAGTTACGACGCGCAGTGGTCGTTCCTGGTGGACGAGAAGTCTTAGCTTTCGATCCGGAAGAAGCTGTGGAAGATGCGGTCGAAGCTGATGTCGTTGGGACGTGTCTTGGTTTTGAAGAGCATGACTGGGAGCGAGGACGAGAACGTTCCTTAGCTGGTTGAACAGGAACTGTGTTCGCGTGGCCCTGAAATGAATGATTTTGAATTTAGGTTTTGTATTAAAACTACTCTATGTATTTAAATCATATACAGTCATTTCAAAATTAGGGAAAAATACAAATTTGTCGAAGCCCAAGTCGGCAAAGAGAAAACTTTGGAACCAATTTTTTTCATAATGTTCTTTTGTCATTTTACAATTTTTCGTAGAAAATGTTAACATTTTTGATGATTTTTCAGAATATCCGCAAATTCTGAATCATAGGTGAAAACTTGATTTTTTCGCTAAAAAAATTCAACAAATTTAAAAAGAATTTGAAGTTTTAGCGCCAATTACCCGATCTGGGCCTTGACAACCATGAAAAAATATTAAAAATATTATTTTCGAAATTCGCGGCCAGTTTTTGAAATGTTCAAAAGTTTGGTATCTTTATCAATTAATATGACAAGTGAACTGACCCACAAATTGTTATTACCCAAAACTCACCATCACGTCTTCACCAACTTTGGTTCCATTTGACTCCGTCTCGTCGATATCCTCAAGTTTCAAACGACAACGCTCGAATGGGCAAGTGTGAATATTTGACGTGTGCTCAACACATTTCAAAGGAATCAACGAATCCTTATAGTCGAAGTCGAACGGAAGAGTGATCTCGTCGTTTTTCCTGATAAATTTCGTTGCTACAAGCATAATTCCCAAGGTATCTTCGGTACCCATAATGTGCTTCAGAACACAATTTGGTTTACAGGATCTTCTGGTAGGGTTCGTATCACTCCCAAGTCCGTTGGTGTCGATGCAGATGACGTCTCTCTTTTTAGATGTCAGTCCTTCGTATAGAAACATACCGTTTCCTCCACCGGCTGGTTTCTCCACTTCAGTCGTTAGCGATACATGTCCATTCATTTCTAGAACGATATCACCAGCTTGGACGTTTTTTGAGGCGATCAGTGCCTCCCCATTGGTTCCGATGAACATCCTTTTCGCGTTTTTGGTTCGACGTAAGTCCTGAAGGAAAGCGTCGGCAACAACACTGGTTCGATCCAGTTTAACGAGGAGACTGGTGACAAGCATTGAGTACTCATTGAGTTTGGACGGCGGGAACACTTGTTGTGGTGGTGGTGGCGGTCGTAATTTACGAGGCTGTGTTTTACGGGGCATTGTACCGGATAGTTGTACTCGACTGAAAACATTGGAGAATTTAATAATAACGTCAGAAGACAGTAACATAAGCGGTTGGAGAGAGGAAATATCCTCGAAAAATAAAGTGAAACATTTGAATAAAACGTGAAAGCAGCATTGCAAGTGAAAAAAAATACAATAAAAACACGGTTTGTACCGGCAACGCAACAGAGACGGCGAAAAAAAAAACAATTAGAAAAAATCAATAAAAAGTCCCCATTTGGGTGTCTGTGTCGCAGGGGTCACAGGGGAATACGTGCGCAACACATGTGACACAGAGAGTGGGCTAATAGAGTGGGTGTGCGCAATAGAGCGCATTTACACTACTAAGAAAGAATCGATCGAGGGAAGAAAGACCCAATTATTTCTATTTTCCGCGGGAAATTAGGAAAATTAGGCAAATTGTGAATGAAAGAAGTGAACTAGGAAAATAAAGAAAAAAATAAGAAGAATGAAAGTTTCCAAAGTTTCAAACCAAATTGGTTTCAGCTTCAGTCAAGAATGTCGTACGGCCGGCCGCGGCCTTCTAGAGTTTCAACTGAAAACATGACTTGATATATTTTTGACTTTTTGGTACCAATCTGACAACCAGGGTTCGATTCCCACTGGTACCAAATTTTTTAAAAATATTTTGTTTTTGACTTTTTGGTACCAATCTGACAACCAGGGTTCCCCTCCCACATGTGCCAAACCTTTTTTGTTTTTTGTTTTTGACTTTTTGGTTGCCAGATTGGTACCAAAAAGTCAAAACCAAAAAATTAAAAAGTTTTGGCACCAGTGGGGATCGAACCCTGGTTGTCAGACCAAAAAGTCAAAAGTGTATAAAGTCGTGTTTTCAGTTGAAACTCAAAAAAGCGGCTCTTCACGGCCGGCTGCAATTTCTGACAGCCTTGGCTTCTGTGAAATGCAGTCAATATTGAAAAACACTTTAAAAGTTTATTCACACTCAAAAAAAATTGAAACATCAAAGGAAACTAGAGTAATGTAATCTCAAAAACTTTGAAATATGGACTTTTTTCAAGTTTTCACAGACATAATCGAATTAGCATTTTTAAATTGCCAGCAATGCACTGACAAACAGGAAACTGTAAGTTTTATGAAAATCAAGCAACATGCTATACATGTTCAGAGAGAATGAGGGCGAGATAAACGGTGAGTTTCAAAATATAACTCAATGAATTATGCCAAAACTTTTTTGACACTGTTTAGAACCTACGCGCGCGATAACACCCAAAAAACAGTTTAAGGATAATTCGCATTTATTCCTATTGCTGAAAATGCGCTAAATACTCTAGAAAACTTTAAAAAAGGAAGAATAACCAAAGCTAGGCCGAAAATCCCAAAAATACGCGCGTGCCCGTAGGTCAGCACAGTGACACACGCTCGTGAGCCTAGAAACTCAAGCGACGATGAAAACATGTTCAGATAAAAACAATGTTAACAATTATTTATTTTTATTTATATAACAAAACTTTGATTTACATAAATTTTAGCACAATTGAATCATATACAATTATTAATTCCATTTTAATCAAATTTTGTTGTTTTTTTCAACAGTACTCTTCTTTTAGCGAACCAGTTTGCAACCTGTGCAGAAGTTAACCCGATTTCTGCCGCAAACTTCTTTTTTTCTGGTTGCTCAATATTCGGTTTCTCATTGAATCTTTTCTCCAATTTTTCATATTGTTCGAATGTAAATTTTCCGCATTTGTTGATTCCTGACTTCGGGAGAAGTGACAGATGAGATGAGTTATGATGATCCTTCTGGAAAAGCACTGGCGCAGGTGAATTCACTGGAGGAGTACTGTAGAAAATATAATTATTATGTAGTAACTCAAAACACTTTAAACTTACAACAATGGAGCCATAGGTATTCCAATAAATGGTTGATGAAATCCAAAAACTGGGAAAGCGCCATTCAGATAATATCCATTGCTCGAATTAGTTGCATTGAAAGAGCCTTGCAACGAAGGTGTGTTAGGTTTCAAATTGTCAGCCAGCTGTTGGGTTTTTTGTTGAAATTTGGCAAGAAGTTTGTCAATCGAATATTGGTGAGCAGTATCTTTCTTTCCGTTCAGGTTTTCGCTTTCCGACTCATCAGTTGTACTTTCAGCAGCTAATTGGACCGGGCTAATAGGAGAATTTTCGGTGAGCAATGAAGAAATGGAAAATTTTTGATTCAGCGGTTTTCTTGATCCTGATGTTGATGATTGGGCATTTCTTCTAACTGTCTGTCTATGTCTTCTTCTATTTTTAAACCAACAGTACACTTGTTCCCCAGACAGACCAATTTCGGCACCAAGTTTTTCTACTTCAATCATATTAATTTTGGGGCTTTTTTTGTATCTTTCCTCCAGTTTCTCTAGCTGATAGACATTGTGCGGTGTTCTTGTCTTTCTTGGTTTTTTCGTTTCTTCTTTTGGTGTTCTGAAACTATTTCAATTCAGATTATGAAAGCGGAAACATGACTTACTTATTTGAAAAATTCAAACCGGTCTTTTGCAGATTTACAGCTTGCTGAGGCATCGAGCGTTGACAATTCATCAAAAGATAAGAGTAGAAATATGTTTCGCACAGGACGACTTGGTGAGTCAGATCAAATATAGGAAAAGGGGCGGCCGCTCACCTTCTGTTTGCCATAACAAGAGGATGAGTGGTGTCCTTCTGCCCAATTACACTGAACCGCATGTATACTACCGCAACTTGCTACAATTCACTATATATATTCAGACAGCCGCCCAATTCGGAAAAATGCTTGAGATCAGTTATATTTTACATTTGGTGAAATTCTGATTGTATTTTCAGTATTTAACAAGTTTCCGACACACATGCAATCACTACCAATCACCGATTTTTTTCCATCACTACATTGAATATTAAATAAAACACGTGATTGTCTTTATACCATCTCTAATTGTAAAATTTCTCTTTTTTTAGACCCCTCAAAATATCTATCCCTAAGAACTCAAATCTTCTTCTTTTTCTTTTAATTGTATTTAGAAAATGTTCTTACTGTCGTCATCAATCATTCTCAGACAATTCAAACAAAGTGTTGGATTCATTGTTTAGGTGACAGCCGAAGTGCAATATCAGGGAGATGAAGGCTCTGCATTAAACATCTGTTATGGGAAAATGAGGGTAAGCGGCATCCCACACACCGCTGATAGGCCTTTCTTCCCAGCCGTTCGGTTGCTCGTCGTTGTCGACTGACTAGGGAAGGTCTCCGTGTGACCGTGGAGTCAAGCGACCTATATTATTGAAAAGATGAGAAAACGCTGATTTCAATTATGTATTCAGTTGTTGACTTTGAGGCCTGGTATTCGAGAAAAAGGAAGTTAAAGTTTGGATCAGTGACATTTCTGACTCAGGAGAAATATCGACAGCATGGTATGGATGGTAGTGAGGCAGTGTGGCCTGAAAGTTCATTACGGAAATTGCTACAAAAATTACAGCCAGGCCTTTCCCATGCTGATTTCTCATGTCGGTAAGGTAAATGACGTGTCATTGGTTTAAATTTTGACCTCGTTTTTTTGACCAGGCCACGAGAGAATTTATAACTCCCCGGTCACCTTGGTGACCTTCAATTTCCTTCTCTATCTAACAAAATCCAAGACCTGTTCCTCTACCGAGGGTATGCAAAAACCGACTGAATTCATGATGTAAACACACCATTAAATGGGTCATCTGAAAGATAATCGTATGTACTGAAATCTGAAAACTTTAAATCAAACGTTCGACTTTCTGCGACAAGTTTATTCGGTAAATATGTATATAACAATATACACAACAAAACTTGGCATTTTCTCAACAATCAAACTGTCTACAATCATTCTGCAAGTTTTTGTTTACATCTGCTCTTTTGTTTATAAACCAAAGTTGAACTTGGTGAACAGTAAGTCCCGTTTCGGCACTCAATTTTCTCAAATCTTGAATGTTGACGTTCCGCTTATACCTGAAGTTTTTCTGCAGTATTTCCCTGTTAGTGAAACTTGGTAATGCCAATCCCAATCACTTGCTCCCTGGCGATACATACATCTCCTGGTTGGCAGAGTTTTGGAAGTATCAAATTGATGTGTACTGTAAATTATTTGGTTTACAATTTGATATAATATGAAACATGAAGTGTCACTTACATGAATAGACGTGGCCTAGTAGTGTTTAGGTACATGTATCTTGGGTAGAAATAGACAGGCCTAGAAACAGGTATTCCACGTCTAAGTGAAGGAGCGACGTGATATGGATGAGCTCTGGAAAGTACACATTTTTTAAAGTTCCGCTGGAGAAAGTGACTTACTGATGTGCTATCATTGGACAATGTTGAACTCCTTGATTTCTCACGTTATAAACAGGAAATTGATTTTGACCTGTGACATCAACTCCGTTAATCCACCGGGGGCTACTGAAAATAAACTTTCAATTTTTAAACACATTTTATCAAACTTACTAATTGGCTCGCATAAAATAATCTGCTAAAAATTGTAACTGCGCGTTCTCAGGCTTTTGCTGGGGTGACATCTCCATGTTGTTGTTTGCAACAGGAAACATCACTTGAAAGGCGGAAAAGAGAAAATAATAGAAGGTAGTTATTAAGGTAGGCTAGTATTACAGGAGGCAGGCAAGATGAAATGACGGAGTAGGAATCTAGACCTCAGTCACGACGTGACGCAGTGTACCTCTAATGAGGGGAGAGGGATTCACGTTTTTGACGGTATGGGGGGAGGTCGTAAATTTTATCAAGTACCCCTAATCAACAAGCTGTGGGAAACAAATATTTGGAGACATCAACAGAATTGCCTATCTGATTGATCTTCGTTCAAAAGGATCGACGCAATACAGAAATTTTAAGACTAGGAAAACTCTATCTTTCCCCATTTTTCAGCGGGAAT
Organism: Caenorhabditis remanei; assembly: GCF_010183535.1. Classification (NCBI taxonomy): domain Eukaryota; kingdom Metazoa; phylum Nematoda; class Chromadorea; order Rhabditida; family Rhabditidae; genus Caenorhabditis; species Caenorhabditis remanei. The sequence goes on along the minus strand of NC_071333.1, from coordinate 2,499,865 downwards.
CAGTGAAAGCAGAGATTTCGGCCACTATCATAATAATGCGATGTTCACAGTTTTAGTAAAATTCTTTCAGAACTGTCTACTGCAACTGCCAAACTAAAAGTACGAGCATCATTGAGAAACTAGAACATTTACATTCCCTCAATCGACTTTTTTTCTGTTCTTTAATATCAGACCGTATTCAAGACTTTTTCAAAAACATGTGAGCGTTGTGAGTGTTAGCACCACGGTGACAGAATCATTCAAAAACACCTAAAAAATAAAAATGACTAGCTGAGCCACTACTATTGAACGAACTCTGCTGGATATTGCGAGGGTGAATTTGAGATTATTCAAAGCTACAGTATTCCTCTCCCAATCCTACTGTACCCTCTCTTCAGATCCTACAGTAAACCCGATCTTGAATTTAGGATTATTTCTAACTACAGTATTCCTCTCCCGATCCTAAATTTGTATCTTTCCAAACTACTGCACCCCATCATCGGATCCTACAGCAACCCCGACATATAGAATTCTTTCAAACTACACTAGCCTTCTTCCAATCATAAATTTGAGTACCCCCCTTTTCCGATCCTCCAGTAACCCCGGTCCTGAATTTAGGATCTTTCAAAACTACAGTATCCCTCTCTCAATCTTTTTCTTTTTAGAATTTGCTGATGTCAATTTGTATGGATTTTAGTTATTTGCAGATAGGGTTTTTCACAAATTTACAAAACAACTGTTTTATTCATTTAATTTATATCTATTGACGAAAAAAATTGAAAATAACTACATGAAAATGGGATACTAGGTATGATCAGTCACGAGATGGACTATTAAGTATGGAAGAAATGGTCAGGATGCTATTTATTTAGATAATTTAGGTAATCACATTTTCGAAAATATACCAGGAACGATTGGCGGAAGTTGGGGAAAACACGTGTTTCAAAGGCTAGGTCGAAAAAATGAAGTCATCTGGACAAAAAAAGAAAAATGCACAATCAGGGTTTTGAAACAAAATGAGAACATATAAATATGGAAATTAATGACTTTTTGACAAGAAATACAAGGTAAACAAGAAAAAATTCACTTTGTTTCTGTGAAATGATCGGTTAAAACTATATTCCATTTTTTGATGGAATATGGTTCTTCCACTCGGAAAGTGAAATCATCATTCGTCATGCCTCTCTTCGAGAACGCAAAAACGAGTCCATCCCTTTCCTTTGACCGTCGGACATCATGGTTCCCAATATTTCTTTCGAAGATGGGCTTGAAATCCAGCTTTTGTTTGACAAAGACGAGGCGATCATCATTTTTGAGCCATGCAAAGGCCTCTGTTTCCATCGCTCCAGACCTGGAAAAATATGAGTTATTGATTTTGAAAATCTCAGTTGTATGTAACCTCAAATAAACGAGACCAAACGCCTTGGTTTCCTTTTTTCTTTCCTCCAAGTCAAATTTCTTCAAATCACGTTTCATGGGCTCTTTGAAAAGTTTGTCGGCAGCCTTCACCTCCTGGAATATAAGTATTAAATGAAATGAAATAAAGAAATTATTGTTCTACTCACCTCCTTTTTTCCGATCTTCACATAAAGTTTTCCTTTTCTGCTATGTTTCAGCTCCTCCGGGAACAAAGTTCCTGTGACATCTGAAATTTTAACTTTATTATTTTCGAATAACGCAACAAAATAGCTTACAATCGTCATAGATTTCCTTGAAGCAGTCTGGGCACACGATTTTCCTCTCGAACAGATACTGGGAGACTGGAGCGAAACCGGTGCACAGCGAACAGATGCTCTGAAATGTGTTTCAAATGTAGTTATACTTATGTTACTTTAATTTTTAATGAGAAATCTATTCTGTAGGAAGCTTTTGTTACTTCATTAAGAAACGTTCCCTCAAAAGAAATTTCTAAGAATATCTGAAAATAAACTTACCAAGCCGCATCGTCTGCAATGATTTCGTTCTTCCGCAGACTTGAACTTTTCCGAGCATTGCTCCATCAGACATTCGCCAGACTCCAGAATCCAGACGGGCTTCAGGAACTTCTTTTTAGCCTCCACAACCTTCTGGTTGTATCCGATTCGATGTTTTATCTTCTCCTGGCTATCCAAAATCGCTTTGATCCAATCAGTCTTCAGCTTCCCATTCTCGAAGAGGAAGAAGAATCCTCTCTCCGTCGTCGATACTTTTAGAGTTTTTTCGTACTCTCGGTAGTGATCAATTTCGATCTCGATTGTGTTGAGATCAAATTCATAGAAATTCTTCTCGATAGTGGAGCCTGGATCTTTTGAGTTGGTGAGCCGGCAGACCAACAAACAGTCCGTGAAGAGAATTATGTAACGCTCTTGACGTTTCATTCCGTTGTCGCTCCACACTCTTTCTTGAAGAAGAAGTTTCCGAGCTTTTTTGAAAGTGTCGAACCGACCCTGAAACGTAGTAAATACTTTAGTTTCAGAAAAGTGTATAATTTTGAATATTTGAGTCATCAGGCTTCAGAATTTTGCTATCATTGAAGGACTTCAAGATTTGCATGTCAAAAATCTAAGACATTTCGTTACTCTTCTCTGGAACGTTTTCAAAAATTTAAGCGAATATCCTTTGTTTTTAATATACTTGACTAGATTGAAAGTATGGTTCAGCAAACTTCGATTTTTGGACTGGAAAAAATAAAAATAGATTATTCGAGATTGGTTTCAAAGCTCGGTAGTCGTGTTGCAACTCTACTGATAATTGTTTTTTGAGTCTATTTTGCTTATTTTTATCAAGTCTCACATTATGTTTCATACAGATGATAAAAATATCATGGAAGTCAACGAATTACGATAGTGGCGGTGCTCAAGCTCAATGGGGAAGTTATTGTGAGTGTATTTTCATCTCATGATGGAAAATCTCTATGGTTTTTTTTAGGTTCTCGTTAAAAAGTCAAGAACGCGAACTTTCTACATGGAATGTATCGTCATGAAGGTAACAAATGAAAGGGAAAAACATTATTAAATAATGTGTTTTACATACATTCTTTGACGACGTCTACATCTGGGCGACAAATCGAACACACCAGGAATACTTCGAAAAATAATTGTATTTAGTTGTTTTTTTTTGTATTTTCCCTAAGTTTTTTAGGCGATCGTGCGGTTCTATGCGGTTCGAGTCAGAAATTGGTTGGAAGATGGTCGTATTTTGGTCGGCATTTGTAGCAAACATGTCCAGAATACGACCAACCTCCGAGCTAAAGCAACCGGTGACTGCCGAGAAGTGTCATAACAAACTTCTTACCTGCAAACGTTCATGGACCTTTCTTGTCTCGTTTTCAGTCGCTGTTGCCATTTCAGCTTCGATGATCGTTGTGACATCTTTCAGTTTGTTCACTGCTTCTTCTGCTTTTTCTTTCATGTGTGATCCATCCGAAAAGCATTTTGAAAATTCATCCATGAGAAAACCATATCTCATGATGGTTTGATGAATTCGATCCAACTGGTTCTGGAGATTCAGATGACCTCCTTGCTTGAAATTGGTTTTTTCAAACTGAAATTGTCAGAATAATTTTAATTGTCTCTAAAATTGATAGTACCTTGCTGAGAGCCAAGTCCAACTCTTTGTCATTTGCTCTGCTCAATTTCATTTTTTCCACCAACTCTGTCTTCTCTTTTAGGAATGGAATGAAACTTTTCAACACATCCGCATTCTCGATGACAACGGCAGCAAATTGTGGAGCTTCTTGAATACTTGAGAAATCAACCACATCAAATCCGTCTGTGAACGCCGCATGAAAACCTTTAATCATGTTCATCTTATTGATGATTTGGAGCAAAATGTGATCCTGTTTTTGCGGCACGAGGATTTTGGATAGCTTGCGTCCTTTAGTTTCCAAGTAGCTTGGCAATTCCTGAATAACAACAAAATCAAATATTTTATAACATAAGATTAGTGTGATACCAACCTCGGTAATAATGCGAAGAAGATTTGAAAGGTTTTTCAGTTGACTTTCAAACTCTAGACCAAGCCTTCTAGATCTCTCCAGTTTCTTTTGCGAATCATATGTTTCTGAGGTGCTCGACGATTCAAAGTCATCCGAATAATGCGATCTTTCTCTTTCTTCAACATCAAACTGACTAGAACTGCCTTCCATTTCAGTCGACATTGATGAGTTGACAGACAATTGATTGGAGAATATTTGAGAGATAGAGGACCGTCTAAAATATTCAAGCATTTTCAGAAGAAAGTCCCGATAACGCATCTGTTCCACTCCAAGCTGATCCGGAACAAATAATTGCATCAATCAGTATGATTAATGCAATTTTTATTTTGAATATCATTTTCTGTTATCTATTATTTTCCACGTTTATAAAAGGCTCTACAGTTCAATTTTCTATACGAATGCTACCTTAACCGCCCCACGTTTTTCCTGGCCTATTAATTATATATTCTTATTATGGTTCACATTTCTAATTTCAGTTTTTGTGATATGCAGATCACCTATGAGTAAAATTTGCGTCTTACCTGCTCGAAATTCGATTTTTCAGTTTCAGTGACATGCCGATCGTTTCATTTGTCTCTTTCATTGATGGGGATGGTGGTGTGGAAACGGATGGAGAGAGTGAAAACGATGGAGCCTTGGACGAGCTAACAGACTTGTGGCTGCAATGAATTATCAGTTTATTTGAATTTCAGTGAGAAACTCTAACTATTACCTATGACCTTTATATTTTAGGAAATTAGGGATAATTGGTAGAATTATTTAAATACCTTACCTGCTCGATGTTCGTTGTGTCAGATTCAATTGAAGTCCCTTTTCTCTGACCATCTCAACAGCGTCATCCGTTACTGGTGATGATGAAGTAACCGACGATCCAGACGAGGTATGAGAGAAAGATTGATCTTTTGAGAAGTTTCCAGACATGATGCTGGAAAATTAGTAAATTTGTTCACAGGTATTCATACGAAACTGTCAATTCGTAGAGTTGTTATACTGGTCACAAAGGTTTGGATCAACATTGACAGTTTTCAGTGAAATACGGTTAACTTTGAAAGGGTGTCACGATTTCACACGATTGTTCCAAAATGTAAGAAATGTATGAGATATTCAGATGGAAACAATAATGTTATTTTTGTAGTTACTATTTTTATTCTATGTAGACGTTTCGAAGAACTACACATTTTCATGTAGTTGTTTTTCCAATTTGCGCGTTTTATTGCAAACTTGATATTTAATATCCATGCAAATAGTGCTGGTCAAAAAGTCCTGGATCTTAGCCATTTTGAGTCGAAATGGTCCAACATTGAAAGTGTGTGATGGTAATTCGGATACTGTAAAAACTGTTATAGAAGCGTCCCTTTATTTGAGGTGCACCCTGATAAGCGGTTTGAATAATAGTGGGGTATCCTCTAATAGTACACCATTAGTATGGTAAAACTATTTTTCTAGACTTTAATCATTCTTTTTCAAATATCGTGGAAAAAACAATAAAATCACAACTTTTTCGTTCACAGTACTGAAATTTTTTTTAAAAATTAGGTTTTTTCGTTAGGTTTTTTAATAAAAAGTGTTGAAAATTGATGATATAGACGGTCAAAGAATACCCAAACGGATAGGTTGAAAAATAGAGGCGCGCTCTCAAATAGGGTTTGAAAAACAGAGGCGGATGCGCCTATATTACAGTTTTTACGGTATTCGCTAATTCTAGTCTAATTTTTCAAAAAAAATACTGTAATGTTCAAAAAGAAAGAGGAATATCGAAAAATGAAAAGGCAGAAACAGGTCAAAAAAATCAGAGAACAATATAGAAAACGTAATTCATTCTTATGACTCATTCTATGAAATGTGTTTTTTCAGTAAAACATTTTTATTGTTTACATAAGAGTATCAGAAAATCTGGGATTCTGTTTTATGGAAAACAGTGAGTAATCAAAAAAATGACTCAGTTCCACGAGGTGTTTGTCATAATGATTTTCCTACAATATCGGAAAAACATAGAATTGAGATTATGAATGATGTTACCATTATTACACTTGCAAGCTACAGTACCGGTCTAAATGTTCCGGAGTTTGGCCGTTTTAGTTGAAAATGATCAGTTTTGAGAATGTTTCATGATCCGGCTTGTTCGGAGTCAAATAATCGGATATCCGACTTCTCCGATTCCTTTTTTGGATAATTTCTCCGTGAAAAAGTCGAAGAATCTCGAAGAATTTCGGAAAATTTCGGTAAATTTTGGAGAATTTCGGAAAATTTCGGAGAATCAACGACATTCCAAACTCTGTTTTGCTGTATTTTTTGTGGTAAAATCTTTTAATGATAAATAAACATGTTTTAAAAAGATGAATTCTGAAAAATGCAACAGAAAACCCGTTTTAGAAACATTTTCAGAAAAATACAATAATTTGAAACAAAAGATGACCAGGCGAGGAAACATTAGCTGAACGCAGATGGTTCTTGAAATAATTATAAAAATTCCGGCATTCGAAAAAAAAAGTTAAAATGAAAAAATTTGAATCAGGAAAATTGAGAAGAAAAACCTGAAAGAATTGGAAATTTCGGGCGGAGAACGCTTTCGAATCACTGGCAATCGATTTGTGGCGTGAGGAGAAGGAGACATGGTATAGTCGGTTGTGACTCATTCTTCTTATTCTTTGTTTTTGATTGAATGAACTCCGCAATTTTCTGTTTTGTTTTTATGAATATTTTTTGTTAAGTTGTTAAGTTTTTTTATTATTTCTGATAACCAACATTTGATACGTTCAAATATTATTATATTTTTAAATATTCCGCAACCTATAAATTTGGTCATAGGTATTTTCGACTACGGGAAGTTTAGCAGACCGGGTAAACGTCTTTGCGCACCGAGTTATGAGCTCTCAAACTTTTCATAAGGTCAAGCTTTTTCACATGGAAGTTCAACATTTGGATCTTTTCAAAGTACAGTACCCCCCTCTTCCGATCCTACAGTAACCCCAATCCTGAATTTAGGATTTCTTCAAACAACAGTATCCCTCTCTTACGATCTTAAAGCTCCTCTACTGTAGTTGGAAAAGTTTATAAAATTAGAATTTAGGGAACTTTAGGAACAGGAGAGGGGAGCACTGTAGTTGGAAAAAATCCTGAATTCCTGAAAAGTAGTTGGAATTGGATCAGGAGTTCTGTAGGATCGGGATCACACTATTTTTCTCACTTTCCCCTTTATTGCTTACAATATTCTTGTTTTTTCATGTACTTCTGTTACACGTTTTCTTGTTCGATTTCTAAAACTTTCAAAAAAGTTTTTTTCCGAGAAGCTTGTGAATTTTGATCCAATTTCAGACCCCCACGTCAAGTCAATTGTGTCTTCATATTCTTTGCCGAGTCAAGTGTTTTTTGACCAAAGTCTTTTTTTTCAACCACCAAACGACCACATGCTCCGAGTGACCAACAATTAAAAAAAAGAAGCTGAGCAGCGGTCACTCCGCTCGCTGCCAACACGTCTCCTTTTCTTCTAAAACTTTTTACGTATTGCTTCAATGTTTCTGAGATGCTCTTCTTACACCTTTCCTCTATTATATATCTAGAATGAAATTCATCTTTATTTTTTTAAATGAGACTCAATTTCCTTTATCATGCAGTTAGCAAAAAAAAGAAAAAATTATCCGTTTTATTTTCCAGCTTCTATCTTTTTTCCTCTCAACATGAGCAACACATTTTCAGTCTTTATAAATTCTTTATTTCTTCTCCATCATAACTAGAAACAAATAATCTTCTAAAAACAGTACCCACGTTCTTCCCTCGTTTCTTCATTTCTCTACTTTTGCATATCTCCTACTCTCTGTGTCTCCGTACTCTCGTACCCCGTCGCCGACCTCGATTGATGTTGGTACATAACTTCTCGTAAATGCGGACAGGCAAGTTTTGACCATCTAACTATTTCTTCTGCCTTCTTCTCACTCATGGCAAGAAAGAGGCGAAATTCATTTTTTCCACTTGAAGAAATGGGTTGGTCGGTGTAAATAAACAAGTTATAAAATACAAAAAATACTACATATAAATAAGCCTGATAACAGAATACAAATTTTTTTAGTAAATTGTTATTCTTCTTTCAAAGTATAAAAGTATAATGAATATGCTGAAAAAATATTCAAGGTCACACATACCTCACATTTGAACCAAAGCTGTCACGGGATGGGCCGAACCAAATCCGGTATATTTCTCTGCCCGCTTTGATACAAAAACATGTTTCTAACCAACATTTAAACTTTTTTGCTTAAAAAAGTCTAGTTTTCAACTAATAGCATAGAATTCAATAAAAAGCTGAATGTTTATCATAATTTGAACATTTTTGTTTTTAAATTTGAAAAAAACTACAGTTTTTATACCGGCCAAACAAAGAGAAAGTTTAGCTGCCCGACACGGTACGATTTTTCAAAAACTAGTTTCAAATTATATGGGACACATTATCCTCACAGAGGAACCTACTACTTTAGTTTCATTAATTGGCCCTACCGTTGTTTCGACATTTTCCAACTCCTTTTTCGTTTCCTTTTCCACATTTCTTCAGTTTATAGCAAAAACCAATAATTTTTTACAGAATACCATCTGAGGTCTTTTGAATCAAAAAATTGACCCCTCATTTCTGTTTCGTCTGATTCTCAATGACACATTCCGCCATCTGTCTTCTCCAATAACAAACCACCACACGTTTTCTCAACACCGACGGAAAGTCATCTGTCGTCTATACGATGCGTTCTTGCTCTTTGCGACATCTATTCAAATGACCTTGAAAGAAATAGACGAGGAAAGACGGAGACGTAGACTTTTTTGGGACTATCGCACAGCGGGAGACCACGTGCCTCTCTCTTCTTTCCCCTTTTTCTCTTCTTTCGGCTCTTTTTCCACTACTGGACAGAATCAATAAAATCCACACAGGTGAATACTTTCTCACTTTTTCTATGAACTATTTTTTGTTTGCTTCGAATAAAAAAAAGAAACTTGCTATGGATTCTAATATTCATTTTTCCAGAACTCCTACTACCATCTAAGAATTTTCGATGCAGAACAACTGATGTAATCGCGTGATAACTGGCCATGTCTACTATAATCGCATTGTCTAACATTTATGATAGCCAGTCAAAACTCTAATAGGTAAGTTTTGTTCCAAATGATTTATCTCCCATCTCCTAAAAACATCCATTTGAAAAAGCACACTTTGCGGTAACTGTGCGGCAACCTTGCAAAAACCGCGTGCCCGCGTTGCGTTTCTTCTGCTACGCCTCTTTTGAATCTCTGACGTGTTTGTTCTTGTTAATATCGTGTTCAAACTACCTAATTATGATGATTTTGATATTAAAAAAAGAAAATTCAAAAGGTAAGCTGATTTTTTATGCCAGAAACCACGTAAAAGTCTCAGAAATATAAATGAATAAATAAACATTACAAGATTTCGTAAGTCTAATAATCATTACATCAAATTTCAGAAAACGTCGGAATCCCAGGAATTTGGATTTTCATAAACCAAACGGTTTTCATCTGCACTGTTTCCGGAAAAAAGGGAATGCTTCCAGGATTCCTTTAACTCAACGAATAACCATTATACACAGGACAAAACGGACTTCCAGAAGTCCCCCAATTGAAGGTAATACACTTCGTCTTATAAAGATTTTGGTTTCAGTATTCATTTGTTTTGGGATTACAGGACAACCAGGACAAGAATTTCTTCCAGGAATTTTTGGATGGAAGGGATAATCTGTACTCCCAGGATTTTCGGGACGGGACAACAAAACCAATCAATTCTTGGACCAGTCGAACCACCAGGAGCACCTGGCCTTTAAAGAATGGATGGATTTCCAGGGTTTCCAGAACAAAAAGGAGACTTTGGACTTAACGGACGTCCAGGGGCACCAGTTTTTTGGAGCAATTATCCAAAATCCACAGTCACAGTTCTCATCAATTTATATTCAGGAGATCCTGGTCGTCTAGGATTCGCTGAAGTCAACGGATACTCAGGAAGCAACGAAATTCTATGGAACGTGGGAAGAAAATTTTCTAGGTATGCAAAAAAGAAACGGACAACTAGGAAATCTAGCACCCAATGGAAAACTCGAAGGAGCCGGTTTGCCAGAACAACCAGAACTCCCGGGACTTTCAGGAATCAAAAGAGAATAGGCCTTCCAGGTTTCCCAGAAGCAAAAGGAGAACCAGGATTTTTAGGATACGCTGGAGAGAAAGGTCATCCAGAAAGAAAAAGATTTCCAGGAGCTGACGGACCTCCAGTCTCCAAAACCTTGTGATGATAGGATAGATGGGACTTCCAGATCTTCCAGGAGCTCCAGGATTCCAAGAAGGGAAGGAAATGCCAATACTTGATGAACTGCCAGGATAAGACAGGGCGCAAACGACTGTAGACAGGAAACACCAGGAACCGGGATCCCCATGTCTTCCTGGAGAACTAGCTGGAAGAACATTCAAAGACGGATGTCCAGAGGGCTAATCAAGTTAATATGTAATTTTCGTCCCAATTTTTTAATCTTTTAAAAACATACTCTTGAAAAAGCGTGACTTTTAGAGATGTGTGCGGAAAACTTGCAAAAACCGCGTGCCTGTGTTGCATTTTGTTTCCTAGCCTTTTTAGAACCTCTCGCTTTTTTGGCCAACAATCTGGAACAGACTTACTTTTGACAATCATCATCTGTAAATGCGTCACATTTTTTGCGCGTCAAATAAAATGCACAGTCCGCAGTGTGTGCGCCGGCGGTGTTTGGGTACACTTCAATTGTCATCCTCCAATTTCTCGAACGTCACCTGCTATTTTTCATCTAACTTTGAGTTTTCGACTACAGCGAAAAAATAATTGAATTCATCTATATAAAATTGGTAATTTTTCTAGTTTTTTATGTAGTAATGTAGTTGAAAGTGAAATTTAAACGGTTTTTTTGAATGAAAATTTCAAAAATGTATTTTCTATAATTTTCAGAGTGGAGTGGAACGTTTCCTCCGACAAGCCGGTCTCCATGGTGAATTCGGTTGATTCTACGCAAGTCTCCAGGATTTGACTCAATTCGACCGTTTGTAATTAGTGTATATCTTGTCGCCGGCACTTTTAAAGATACTGAAACACGAAAGAGCCGATGGGAGTGATGACGAGATGGTCCACGACTAAATTGCCAACGTCATCGATGTCATCCCAGCGTCACATTCGAAAACGGTGAGTTTTAACGAATTTTCGAAGTTTTTTGAAAAAAAAATTTTTGAAAAAAAAAAACAAGCTACAGTACCGGTCTAAATGTTCCGGAGTTTGGCCGTTTTAGTTGAAAATGATCAGTTTTGAGAATGTTTCATGATCCGGCTTGTTCGGAGTCAAATAATCGGATATCCGACTTCTCCGATTCCTTTTTTGGATAATTTCTCCGTGAAAAAGTCGAAGAATCTCGAAGAATTTCGGAAAATTTCGGTAAATTTTGGAGAATTTCGGAAAATTTCGGAGAATCAACGACATTCCAAACTCTGTTTTGCTGTATTTTTTGTGGTAAAATCTTTTAATGATAAATAAACATGTTTTAAAAAGATGAATTCTGAAAAATGCAACAGAAAACCCGTTTTAGAAACATTTTCAGAAAAATACAATAATTTGAAACAAAAGATGACCAGGCGAGGAAACATTAGCTGAACGCAGATGGTTCTTGAAATAATTATAAAAATTCCGGCATTCGAAAAAAAAAGTTAAAATGAAAAAATTTGAATCAGGAAAATTGAGAAGAAAAACCTGAAAGAATTGGAAATTTCGGGCGGAGAACGCTTTCGAATCACTGGCAATCGATTTGTGGCGTGAGGAGAAGGAGACATGGTATAGTCGGTTGTGACTCATTCTTCTTATTCTTTGTTTTTGATTGAATGAACTCCGCAATTTTCTGTTTTGTTTTTATGAATATTTTTTGTTAAGTTGTTAAGTTTTTTTATTATTTCTGATAACCAACATTTGATACGTTCAAATATTATTATATTTTTAAATATTCCGCAACCTATAAATTTGGTCATAGGTATTTTCGACTACGGGAAGTTTAGCAGACCGGGTAAACGTCTTTGCGCACCGAGTTATGAGCTCTCAAACTTTTCATAAGGTCAAGCTTTTTCACATGGAAGTTCAACATTTGGATCTTTTCAAAGTACAGTACCCCCCTCTTCCGATCCTACAGTAACCCCAATCCTGAATTTAGGATTTCTTCAAACAACAGTATCCCTCTCTTACGATCTTAAAGCTCCTCTACTGTAGTTGGAAAAGTTTATAAAATTAGAATTTAGGGAACTTTAGGAACAGGAGAGGGGAGCACTGTAGTTGGAAAAAATCCTGAATTCCTGAAAAGTAGTTGGAATTGGATCAGGAGTTCTGTAGGATCGGGATCACACTATTTTTCTCACTTTCCCCTTTATTGCTTACAATATTCTTGTTTTTTCATGTACTTCTGTTACACGTTTTCTTGTTCGATTTCTAAAACTTTCAAAAAAGTTTTTTTCCGAGAAGCTTGTGAATTTTGATCCAATTTCAGACCCCCACGTCAAGTCAATTGTGTCTTCATATTCTTTGCCGAGTCAAGTGTTTTTTGACCAAAGTCTTTTTTTTCAACCACCAAACGACCACATGCTCCGAGTGACCAACAATTAAAAAAAAAGAAGCTGAGCAGCGGTCACTCCGCTCGCTGCCAACACGTCTCCTTTTCTTCTAAAACTTTTTACGTATTGCTTCAATGTTTCTGAGATGCTCTTCTTACACCTTTCCTCTATTATATATCTAGAATGAAATTCATCTTTATTTTTTTTAAATGAGACTCAATTTCCTTTATCATGCAGTTAGCAAAAAAAAGAAAAAATTATCCGTTTTATTTTCCAGCTTCTATCTTTTTTCCTCTCAACATGAGCAACACATTTTCAGTCTTTATAAATTCTTTATTTCTTCTCCATCATAACTAGAAACAAATAATCTTCTAAAACAGTACCCACGTTCTTCCCTCGTTTCTTCATTTCTCTACTTTTGCATATCTCCTACTCTCTGTGTCTCCGTACTCTCGTACCCCGTCGCCGACCTCGATTGATGTTGGTACATAACTTCTCGTAAATGCGGACAGGCAAGTTTTGACCATCTAACTATTTCTTCTGCCTTCTTCTCACTCATGGCAAGAAAGAGGCGAAATTCATTTTTTCCACTTGAAGAAATGGGTTGGTCGGTGTAAATAAACAAGTTATAAAATACAAAAAATACTACATATAAATAAGCCTGATAACAGAATACAAATTTTTTTAGTAAATTGTTATTCTTCTTTCAAAGTATAAAAGTATAATGAATATGCTGAAAAAATATTCAAGGTCACACATACCTCACATTTGAACCAAAGCTGTCACGGGATGGGCCGAACCAAATCCGGTATATTTCTCTGCCCGCTTTGATACAAAAACATGTTTCTAACCAACATTTAAACTTTTTTGCTTAAAAAAGTCTAGTTTTCAACTAATAGCATAGAATTCAATAAAAAGCTGAATGTTTATCATAATTTGAACATTTTTGTTTTTAAATTTGAAAAAAACTACAGTTTTTATACCGGCCAAACAAAGAGAAAGTTTAGCTGCCCGACACGGTACGATTTTTCAAAAACTAGTTTCAAATTATATGGGACACATTATCCTCACAGAGGAACCTACTACTTTAGTTTCATTAATTGGCCCTACCGTTGTTTCGACATTTTCCAACTCCTTTTTCGTTTCCTTTTCCACATTTCTTCAGTTTATAGCAAAAACCAATAATTTTTTACAGAATACCATCTGAGGTCTTTTGAATCAAAAAATTGACCCCTCATTTCTGTTTCGTCTGATTCTCAATGACACATTCCGCCATCTGTCTTCTCCAATAACAAACCACCACACGTTTTCTCAACACCGACGGAAAGTCATCTGTCGTCTATACGATGCGTTCTTGCTCTTTGCGACATCTATTCAAATGACCTTGAAAGAAATAGACGAGGAAAGACGGAGACGTAGACTTTTTTTGGGACTATCGCACAGCGGGAGACCACGTGCCTCTCTCTTCTTTCCCCTTTTTCTCTTCTTTCGGCTCTTTTTCCACTACTGGACAGAATCAATAAAATCCACACAGGTGAATACTTTCTCACTTTTTCTATGAACTATTTTTTGTTTGCTTCGAATAAAAAAAAGAAACTTGCTATGGATTCTAATATTCATTTTTCCAGAACTCCTACTACCATCTAAGAATTTTCGATGCAGAACAACTGATGTAATCGCGTGATAACTGGCCATGTCTACTATAATCGCATTGTCTAACATTTATGATAGCCAGTCAAAACTCTAATAGGTAAGTTTTGTTCCAAATGATTTATCTCCCATCTCCTAAAAACATCCATTTGAAAAAGCACACTTTGCGGTAACTGTGCGGCAACCTTGCAAAAACCGCGTGCCCGCGTTGCGTTTCTTCTGCTACGCCTCTTTTGAATCTCTGACGTGTTTGTTCTTGTTAATATCGTGTTCAAACTACCTAATTATGATGATTTTGATATTAAAAAAAGAAAATTCAAAAGGTAAGCTGATTTTTTATGCCAGAAACCACGTAAAAGTCTCAGAAATATAAATGAATAAATAAACATTACAAGATTTCGTAAGTCTAATAATCATTACATCAAATTTCAGAAAACGTCGGAATCCCAGGAATTTGGATTTTCATAAACCAAACGGTTTTCATCTGCACTGTTTCCGGAAAAAAGGGAATGCTTCCAGGATTCCTTTAACTCAACGAATAACCATTATACACAGGACAAAACGGACTTCCAGAAGTCCCCCAATTGAAGGTAATACACTTCGTCTTATAAAGATTTTGGTTTCAGTATTCATTTGTTTTGGGATTACAGGACAACCAGGACAAGAATTTCTTCCAGGAATTTTTGGATGGAAGGGATAATCTGTACTCCCAGGATTTTCGGGACGGGACAACAAAACCAATCAATTCTTGGACCAGTCGAACCACCAGGAGCACCTGGCCTTTAAAGAATGGATGGATTTCCAGGGTTTCCAGAACAAAAAGGAGACTTTGGACTTAACGGACGTCCAGGGGCACCAGTTTTTTGGAGCAATTATCCAAAATCCACAGTCACAGTTCTCATCAATTTATATTCAGGAGATCCTGGTCGTCTAGGATTCGCTGAAGTCAACGGATACTCAGGAAGCAACGAAATTCTATGGAACGTGGGAAGAAAATTTTCTAGGTATGCAAAAAAGAAACGGACAACTAGGAAATCTAGCACCCAATGGAAAACTCGAAGGAGCCGGTTTGCCAGAACAACCAGAACTCCCGGGACTTTCAGGAATCAAAAGAGAATAGGCCTTCCAGGTTTCCCAGAAGCAAAAGGAGAACCAGGATTTTTAGGATACGCTGGAGAGAAAGGTCATCCAGAAAGAAAAAGATTTCCAGGAGCTGACGGACCTCCAGTCTCCAAAACCTTGTGATGATAGGATAGATGGGACTTCCAGATCTTCCAGGAGCTCCAGGATTCCAAGAAGGGAAGGAAATGCCAATACTTGATGAACTGCCAGGATAAGACAGGGCGCAAACGACTGTAGACAGGAAACACCAGGAACCGGGATCCCCATGTCTTCCTGGAGAACTAGCTGGAAGAACATTCAAAGACGGATGTCCAGAGGGCTAATCAAGTTAATATGTAATTTTCGTCCCAATTTTTTAATCTTTTAAAAACATACTCTTGAAAAAGCGTGACTTTTAGAGATGTGTGCGGAAAACTTGCAAAAACCGCGTGCCTGTGTTGCATTTTGTTTCCTAGCCTTTTTAGAACCTCTCGCTTTTTTGGCCAACAATCTGGAACAGACTTACTTTTGACAATCATCATCTGTAAATGCGTCACATTTTTTGCGCGTCAAATAAAATGCACAGTCCGCAGTGTGTGCGCCGGCGGTGTTTGGGTACACTTCAATTGTCATCCTCCAATTTCTCGAACGTCACCTGCTATTTTTCATCTAACTTTGAGTTTTCGACTACAGCGAAAAAATAATTGAATTCATCTATATAAAATTGGTAATTTTTCTAGTTTTTTATGTAGTAATGTAGTTGAAAGTGAAATTTAAACGGTTTTTTTGAATGAAAATTTCAAAAATGTATTTTCTATAATTTTCAGAGTGGAGTGGAACGTTTCCTCCGACAAGCCGGTCTCCATGGTGAATTCGGTTGATTCTACGCAAGTCTCCAGGATTTGACTCAATTCGACCGTTTGTAATTAGTGTATATCTTGTCGCCGGCACTTTTAAAGATACTGAAACACGAAAGAGCCGATGGGAGTGATGACGAGATGGTCCACGACTAAATTGCCAACGTTATCGATGTCATCCCAGCGTCACATTCGAAAACGGTGAGTTTTAACGAATTTTCGAAGTTTTTTGAAAAAAAAATAAAAATTTTTGGGCGATTTTGTTAATTGTTTACTTTTAGGGAGTTTCCGTTAAAGCGGTGAACCCGCAGACGGGTCTTTTCAAGATGGTCGTCGGACTTTTTCTGGTTCCCCGACTGAATCTCAGCACTCAATCATCGTTTGATGCACTTGCTAAAGTCGCAGTCATTGTGGGTCCGATCGAGCCAGCGGATATAGAAATGTTGATTTCTGCATTCCGGACAATCAAGAACAACCAGTAATTTTGAACATTTGCAGAAAGCCAGCATCCAGGTTTGTATGATAATCAGATTTTTCAGCTGGAAAATTTGAAACATTTGTATTATTTCAGTGAGAATATTTTTTTATTTTTTTATTTCAGGAAGAATCTGGATTTCCAAGACATTCAGGACAACAAAGACATACAATTCCAGGACGAGTTGGACTCTTTTGGAATTCCAAGTTTCAAGAGAGAACTCAGAGGACCTAGACAACCAGGACTTTTAAGATATCCAGTAAGAGACGGACACCAGGATTAGCAAAACCACTAAACCATGTCGAACTCCGCGGAGAGAAGAAATGCGAAGACTCGATAGGCCACCAGGAATTCCAGGACAGACAGGTTTCAGTGGACCAGACGGACCATCCGGACACCCAAAAAATGAAGGAGTACAAAGAAAACCTGGAGAGCAAAGAGAAGCCCAGGAAATAACGCAATTTTAGGAAAACGTGGAGAGAACGGTTTTCCCGCGCCAGGAAGAGACGGCCGTCCAGATTTCCCGTTGACAAAGGGAGAACCAGGATTCCTGGAGGGTGTTCCAGGTCATTCTGGGAGATATGGAGTCCCAAGAGCTGACTGATAACAAGGAGCCAGGAGAGAAAGGACTTCCAACTCCGGTAGAAGCTCCTGACCTCCACGGAGAGAAGTGAATGTCAGGAATCAAGAACCACCAGGATTCCAAATTGGCGAATTGTAATTTTCAGAAGGTAAATAAATGTTTCTTACCAAAAATATGTGGAAATACCACAAACCTATTAAAATTGAACCATTTCTATCAAAATGTGTTGAGGAGAGCCAAATCAGTAACCACTAACCACAAACTGCAAAAATTTATGGAATTTCGCTTTTTTTTTCAATGTAAATCACTATTAGAAAACTCGAACTCTGATAAATGGTCGTTGAAACTACGGTTTTCAGAGCATTAGATACCGAAACCAATGGAAGGAGATCAGTCAAACTGCAGTGTGAGCGAGTTTTCCAGGACTATCGGGATTCTCGGACACTTCCAGAAGAGACGGACTTCCAGAAGCTGATCGACTACAAGTACCAGCAAGACCAAAACATTTTGTTGAGCCAGGAGCCCCAGCACTGCCATGATCACCAGAATAACCAGAAATCAATGATTCACTGCCGAATTCAAGCGTGAGTTAGGTATAAAAAGTCAAGCTGGGCTTGATGATCATTATCTCAAATTTCAGGTGAGACCGAATTCCCAGGCCTGTAAGGACAAACCAAAGAGAAAGCCAGGAGTACCAGGAGGGCCACGAAACTTGAGATTTAATGATAACGATGGTCTGCTTGCATTGCGAAGACGTGAGGGACTTTGTACCGGGAATGAAAGCAGTCCGCGAATTATACGGAGTTCTTGGTTGAAAAGAAGCCGGACCTGCCGCTAGAAAATGACGTACCACCAGGATTTCCAGAACAGCGCGGACGCGACAGAAATTCAGAACCCCACGACTTTCCGAAAAAAAAGAATAAGAACACTTCCAGGATTTTCAGAAATCAGCAATCCCCAGGATATCCAGGACAGGACGGACTTGCATGAATCCCAGGATTGAAGGTAACGCACTTTGTCTCATAAAGGTATTAGTTTGAATATTCATTAATTTCAGGGAGAGTTTTGATACCCAGCGACAACAAAGACAAAAAGTTTTTCCACGGCCTTCTTCAGAGAAAGGACAATTTGTACTGCCAGGACTTTCAGGGCAACCATGACAATTAATATCAGGACCAGTCGGACCACGAGGGTCATTAAAGAAAGGACGGATTTCCAGGACATCCGGGACAAACGGGAGCACCTGGACTTGGGGTAATTATCCATAATCCCAACTTACAGTTCTTATTGATTTATTTTCACTAGATTCTAATATGCCATGATTCGCAGGAGCCAAGAGAGATCAATGAACAACAAAATTCCGGGAAAACATTGAAGGAAACAAAAAATCCCATAATCAAGACCTCAATAAAATAATTATTTGTTATCTGCTGCAAACATCTTTTTTACTTTTGAGTTTCCATTTCTTGTCATAAAGGCTGAAAGTTAAGCGTCTCTATCTCTTTTCCCTCCAGAAATAGAAAAAGATGTCAATTACAAGAATAATGAAGGAGGTATGTGCAATGTTCTTAATTCATTTTTTGAAGAACTACAGTAAGCCATTTCTAGTCATAAAGGCTGGAAGTGTAGAGTCTTTATCTCATTTCCCTTCAGAACTAGGTAAAAGGTGTCAATTATAAAAATTATGAAGGAGACATCTCCAATGTTTAGGAATTATTCTCATCACATCTACAGTAATCCATTTCTAGTCATAAAGGCTGGAAATGAAGAGTCTCCATCTCTTTCCCCTCCAAATATAGAAAAAAGATGTCAACTACAAAAGTGATGAAAAAGACCTGTCTAATGTTTTGAATAATTTTTATCGAGACTACAGTAACCCATTTCTGGTTAAAAAGGCTGGAAGTTGAGCGTCTCTACCGTAGGACATCATCATTTGGCCACAAAACATTGGAGATGTCTCCTTCACCACTATTGTACAGAAAAAAAAACAATAATATCATCCAAAAATTCGCTTTTCGCTGTGTTTTGTACTTCTGCCTATTTCTAGCCATAAAGGCTGAAAGTTAGGCATCTCTATCTCTTTCCCCTCCAAATATAGAAAAAAGATGTCAACTACAAAAGTGATGAAAAAGACCTGTCTAATGTTTTCAATGATTTTTATCGAGACTACAGTAACCCATTTCTAGTCATGAAGGCTGGAAGCTGAGCGTCTCTACCGAAGGACATCATCATTTGGCCATTGGTCTAATTATTTGATAAAAATTTAAAGTATAGGGGGTACGTGTAAAATCTGAAACTTTCAATAACAACTGAAATAACTCCAGTAACTCAAACGCTCGACCTTTATTTAAACACGTATATAGACATAGGAGTAAGGAGTACGCAGGAGGCTCCATCTCCGATTTTCGAAATTTGGCTTTTCATTATCGTTACCTCACACTGACGACTTTCAAAACAGGAGGTTATGTTTTTTGGCCAATGCTCAAAATCAGAGAGAAGTTTTTGAAGTCAGTGTTATTGTCTATCGAATGAGCGAAAAATCATTACGATAGCTCGAAAACTCAAAAAAGGTTCAGCCAATTTTTTTTTGAAATTTTCTGACTCATATGATAAAGAATTTAATTATTTCAAGTTCTGATGAATGGGACCTTTTTTCAGCCATTGCGACGTCTGAAAATCTGAAAATACTGCAGTTTGAGTTCAAAAATTAAAAACAATTGAATTAAACCGCGAAACAATTGAATTCACGTTTTTTAATGAAATAATCTTAAAATGTTGCAGAACCAGTACAGTATATTCACCATTTCTGAAACTTGACCTATGTTATTTCTAGAATATTCTTAAATTTCGCAATATTTCTTTGAAAAAGACCAAGTGTTCAACAACAGAAAAGTAATAAAACATAGCGAAAAGTCACAATGGAACACATAAAATTGAAGAAAAAAAAGAGGAATAAATGGGGGAAATAAAACTTTTGACACTGATGTTTGAGTATAAAAAGGGGCTTTGTTTCACTTTTACTTCACACTCATCCGTCTTTTCTGATTGAAAGTTTCTGATTGAAAGTGAAGCTATGGGGTACAAGTTTGACTTTACCTTTAACAAAAAAATTGATGAGTGAGTTATTTTGGTGTAATCTAGTAATTTTGAAATTTTCAGGACACCGAAGACTCGCGAATTGAAGAACCAGGGGGGTGGGGACGGCACCCCCCTCCACTTCTACGCCGCATTCTTCGTCTAACTAATGTTGTTTTAAGTAATAAAAACAAGAGCATTCAAACTGTTTTTATTAATTCTTGATTTAAATACCTCTGCATTGAGATGAGCTTCCATGGTGGAGCTAGCGCATCGAAGAACATCGAACTCCATTTTTTTTCACGGGACGTGGCGGTTTTTAGTTCTGATTTTCCGCAAATTAGTTATTAGCTTTTCCTCCATACAGTTGGCTCCATTTACTGTAATACTTGTTTACCGCTTTCCGGATTTTGTATCCTCCGAACTCACTGCTCTCATTTAGACTCTCTAGTTTCTCTATCCTCCGCAGTAGTAATTGGTAACTTCAACCTCCCATCAATCAACTCTAATGATATAATTTGAAATTGAAATTGTGTTTGAGTAACTATGTCGATTATAAGTAAATAACGGAAATTAGATTTTGAATCAAGTTTCAAAGTACAGTACCGGCCAAAATGATATCATATTTTTCTTTTTTCTGTTCCAGATGTGCCACTTTGAGAGTGTGTCATAGTAAAACACAATTTCTTACAAAGGAAATTTTTTTGGATCAAACAGATCAAAATTAGAGCTCCATTTTTGTAGTTATCAACATTTCTGTACGGACACTCCCAAGAGAGTTTTGATTATTGAGACGACATCTCAAAATTAGCACTTTTTGCTATGAAAATTTTCCATTTCGGATATTACTTTGTCAATGCGTGAATTGCTATGGACCATCCGTATAAAAACGTTCCCAACTACAAAAATGGAGTTTTTCTCTTCTCGGCTCGATCCATATAAATTTATTTTGAGGGACAGTTAGTTTAACTATAATACACTCAAAGTCAGTCATTTTCAACTGAAAAATGCAAAATATGGCATATTTTTGCCAGGTACTGTAGACCTTCGACTCCGAGATGTTTATTTCTGCAGTCAAAACCGGCTAAATGTCTCTGCGAGCAGAGATATAAGCTCGCAAACATTTTCATATACAAATGGAATGTGCGGAGTCGGATGTGCAAAAGATTTGAACTTTCTTGCTCAAAACTCGGCTCGCAGAGACATTTTGCAGTTTTGGCTGCAGAAATGAAATTCCCGTAGTCGAAAGTGCCTATAAACAATTTTATAGATCGTTTGAAAGCCGCGTCTCCAAAGACTTCCCTTGTGAATGATCTTGATCTCGGTAAAATGTTCAAACCTAGCTCATCATTTTCATAGTTGGTCACTTTTTTGTAGGACCCCTCCCTCGCTTACTGTAGCTCAGAGGAACTCAGTCAGTGTAGTGTGACAGTCCAGGGAAAACTCGCATCAAAAAACGACCAACTAGAAAATTGAAGTACAAGAGATAACCTGTTCAGATTCTATAATTTTGCTCAGTTCCTAAGCCTGTACT
Source organism: Caenorhabditis remanei (assembly GCF_010183535.1). Taxonomy (NCBI): domain Eukaryota; kingdom Metazoa; phylum Nematoda; class Chromadorea; order Rhabditida; family Rhabditidae; genus Caenorhabditis; species Caenorhabditis remanei. Next base: position 2,478,046 of record NC_071333.1, on the reverse strand, counting down.
ATCAAGCTAGTTTCTCCTCACTCAGATGAGTGGAAAGAAAGAAAATAGTGTTGCGCGGCACGAGACGCAGGAAAAGAAAAAAAGAGTGGCGGAGAAGAAATAAAAAGAGAAGGTATACAGAGAGAGAGAGGAAAAAGGAGACCAGAGAGAAAGAGATCAATCATGTTCAACAAATATATTATGACGTGGCTACTGGCAACTCTGAAATTGACTGAAAATAAGTAACTTTTTTGCTAATTGTCCGATTGGAGTCATCTTTTTTCTGTTATGGCTGAAAATAAGAATGCCAGAAAGTAAGTTCAACAGAATTCTAAAACAGCGAGAATTAAATTTTTTGGAATATGCTTTGAGAGAAATATCTACCGCTTTTCGAACTATGAAGGAATAGACAGTCTTCCCTTCAACTCCAGAACTGAAAAATTTCTCAAAGTAGATCTACATTATATTCACATGGAATGTACTTTGATTGCCCCCCCTAAAGTACCGATTTTTTTTGCTCATTTGATGAGTTTTGCGAAGGATATATAAGATATAACGGGTTTTCCTGTGACGTGACCTGGTTTTTGAAAAATTAAGATTTTTCAAAAAAAAAGTTTTTTTTCGAAAAATTTTCTAAATCAATTTTTTTCACTGGCAAGATGTAATATTGAAAAGAAAGGATTATATCATAAAAAAAGCAAATTTCAAGGGCTTCAAGAATAAAAATTGAATTTGTAAAAAAAAGTTTTTTTTGAGTGTCAAATTTTTAAAAAACTGACACCAACTCGAATTTTCGAAAATTTCAAACAGCTCTAAAAAAATTTAACGGGATTATTCATTTTTTTCCTGTTAAGGGTAAAAAGTGCAAAAGATGTACATTATTGTTCTGCAAAAAAATTAGGGGGGTACCCCCCATTTACGAGAGAAATTTTGATTTGAATGTTTTTTTTCAGTATACAAAAAGGGCATGTAAGATAAAAGGTCAGATCTCTAACAGGACACTTATTTTTAGGAAAATAGTCAAGAATATGTTTTTCATTCTGTGCCGTTCCCTATTTAAATATTATCGCGCGGTCCTGTCGACTTTCCTACTCACCAAATGTCTTCAAAGATCGTTAATTTTCACTATTTTGAAATTTCAAACACTCACTACTTCTTCAAAACTGTGAGAAAAGAGTTGAAACTAGAAGAACACGCTTTTAAACGTGTTTTCGGTTAAAAAATGTTATTTTGGGCAATTTTTAGAAAAAATTTTTTTTTCGATTTTTCATAAGGGGGGACCACATGAAATTTTGGCTAGAAATGAAAAAAAAAATTTTTTTCTTAAAACAACACAAAACAATTTCCTGTTGCTTGGAATCCTGGATTACCTTCAAAAAAATTGTTTTAGGCTGGTTTAGGAAAAATTTCAGTGGTGAATGAGTGAAGAAATGAGTGTTAAATGTTAGTATAATATATCAGATGCCTGAGATCAATGTAAGTTTGTTATGAGAGTGGTTGGCTGAGATTTTGTGTTTTGGTGATGTATTGTTACGTATTTGAAAGTTAATACGCCGTTCTATTAACTTTCCTCATCATAAAACTTCTTCAAAAATTATTCATTTTCGATATTTTGAAACTTCAAACACACTTAACTTCTTCAAAACTGCGGGTAAAGTTAAAAATTGAAAAATTTCTTACAAAACATTTATTCTCTAGAATTTATTCTATGTATTTTTATTATTTGATATTATTTATTATTTATTTATTGTTTCATTTGATATCTTTTCAATTAATTTGAATTTGATTTGTTGATAAGATAAAAGTTGCAATATAAGATACACATATTTTTTTCGGCAGTTTTTGATGATGGGAAAGACGCCGACACCGCCAAAGCAGTTTTACAGCGTCAATGAATTTGTATACTGAACTTATATATATTGAATACTGTATACTGTATACTGTATACTGAATTTGTAGCGCGCAAACAGATTCACTCGGCAGTGTTCGTATTCTATATTATTTTTTTTTTTTGAGTTTGACAATATTTCATTCATTCGTTTTAATATTTTGTTTTGAAATATATTTTTATTCTAAGACTATTTATCTATTTCCCAAAATTTTACTTTCAGAAAATGTTAATGCCAGAACAATCTTCAATTCCACAGTATTCAAAATCTAACGGGCTGTGGGGAAATTATCATCGATTAACTGAATCAACTTTTTCATCATTGTTACCACCACCGTCTTATGATTCTCTGATTTCTCCAAAAAACACTGTTTTGCGCATTGAGAAAATTGAGTTCCCGCAAGAGGACCCTACCTCAATTTTTCTGATAAAAGGTCCAAGTGAATTAAAAAACATGCACGCAAAAAAGAATACTCCGTTTGGCTCCATGCTCTCTGCGACCAAGTCTTTTTCGGATAAGTATTTTGAAGACAAAAAACACACGGCTGAGAAATACTGGGAAAATACTGGAAAAACAATGGAAGCATCCAAACTTACTGCAACATACCCTATCGTAGAATCTCGATTTGATAAAATAGTTGAAGAGCCTGAGACTGTCAATGTCAAAATGTCTGTGGATTCATTCAAATCAGAGAGAACAGCATCGGATATTCATCGCAATAAAGATTGCACGTCGATCGATTTGTGGAATCCTACTTTTTTTACCGTTGACAACAAAGAAGGAAGCAAAAAGTTTAATCACATGGACGAACTAATGGAATCCGTAAGTTTTTGAAGCTAAACTTTAAAATAATTTGATTTTTTAGAATGTCGAGGAGTATAGAGAGCAAAACTTCGGCCGGGAAGACTATCCAATGTTTGAATGTTTGACGAAAAATCACGAGAGGAGTTTAAGTTTTGCTGTGAGATTTTCAACATTAACGTTGCATAGATGAGTAGAATAATTACAGAATCACTCTACACCATCGTGCGCTTTAAGTTTGTCAATGGCGTTGCATAACCATAGTAATGAAGTTTTTGGCATGGAAACCATCCAGAGCAGCAATAGTGATTTTTGTAAGCCCAAAGAAAATCAAGTAAGTTTGTTGAATTTCAAGTTTAAATTGAATAACCAAATTTTTTTAGCAAGTAGAATGCTAACTTACAATTTCAGAACTATTGGAGGAATGAAGCAAAGAGGAGGCTGGAAAAAGAAAACAAGTCGAAGACTAAACAAAAATATTCAAAAAAAGATGACAAATCAGAAGAGATTGATCCAGACACAAGTGCTAGAGTACTCCGAAAACTTGAAGAAAATAGAGTGAGTGAAAATGACTTGAACCAATCAGAGCTTCAAAATTTACAGAGCTTTTCATCACGGCAAACGTTTGCTCTACAAAAAGAAGAACTACAAGCAAGAAATGAAGAGAAACGAATTCTTCATATGGAAGCAACTCAAGATGGATATAGTTATAAACCATACAATTCGAATCAGACTGTGGCTGTGAAAACTGAAATAGTTGGAGAGAACAAGGTAAATTGAAAGGAAAAATATATGTAACAGAACTATCATTATATGTGTTAAAACAATTAAAACTTCTGCGGTATTTATGAGTTTCAGAAATACAAGGGAGCCATAGAAAAAATGGGAAAAAAGAAGAAACTCAAAAAATCTAATGGAAATGAAATGAAAACGAGTAACTGGATTTCATGGAAAACATTTAAAAATTTGTTCCGATCAGATAAAAAAACTTCAAAGGATATCCAAGATGGAAGCGAAGCAACTGTTAGTGAAACAGATGGAGCTAGCTCAAAGGTTAGTTTAAATGCTCGTTAAAAAACATGTTACAAAACAATTTCAGTCGAACAAAAACAAAGAAAGAAAGAAAGTCAAAGAACAGAAAAATTTGATCGAAAAAGATCAAAATGAAAAAAGCGACAACTATAATGATAACACCCAAGAAAAACTAAAAAACGATTATGAAAAAACTGACAAAACAATGCGAAACGATCAGGAAAATCAAGCACGAGCAGCAACCGAGAAAAACCCAAATAACGCATCTTCGGAATCGTACGGTCACATAAACCAAAGAGTAAGTAAAAAGAACTTTTCTAGATTTTACAAATTTTGTATTTTAGGAAATTCATGGTCCTTCCTTTGAAAAAGAATCTGGGCTTCAAAATAGTTTACGTTTTGGCCTGGAGGACATTGATGTAGAAGCTGCCCTTAAGAAGAACTCAAAGATGACAGACCAAGGAGTTTTTCATCTTCTGTATGAGATGGTAACTTTGCTATAAGAAACTTTAATAAACAGAATACATTACAGGTAGGAGATTATAACACTGGTAAAGAAGAATCGTTTCAATTTGGTCTAATTCATCCCAATTTTCTCAACGATTATTTTGATGCTCACTCAACGCAATCATTCACCGATGCTTTCTCCGAATACACGTCTTTTGTACGAGCTTTCAAACCTCAAAAACTACTGATGCCTGTCTTACGTAGAGATCATTTTGTTTTGGTTGTTTTCGGAAAAGACTCGGAAAATTCACGAATGATTCGAGTACATGTTTTGGATTCGTCTACAGGAAAACGGATGATAAGTGAAAGCGAAGCGGAAAAAATAGCTCATGAGTACTTTGGAGAAAATATTGAAGATGTCTTTATTGAACGAGCGGAAAAAGAAGAAGCCCAGAAACAAGCGTTTGATTCAAATGATTGTGGTGTTTTCACTTGTCATAACGCTAAAAGATACCTGGAAGCCAACACAGAATCTTTGAGAAAACTACATTATATGATGAAGCTGCAAGATGATGATCTAATCATTGATACTTCTGCAACTAGAAAAGCAAACGCAGATATTCTCAAAAGTTTAAAATTAGCACAAGATACATATCAGGAGAACAACGTTGTGCCTCTTACGCCAGCCCAACATTTCTCAGATTTATCTGATCTGCCATCAGAAGAATCAAAAATTGACAAAACTAGAAACGAATCGAATACATTAGGAGACCATCTGGAAGTTCATGGCAGGAGTATTCGATCAAATTTTACCAACAAAAAAACCAAAGGTAAATTTCCCAAGAAGTTTGAACTGCGGCAAAGGAAAACAGGACGTATCCAAAAAGTGAAGCCGGATGAAAATGTTATTGCAAATATAACTGCTGAAACAATTGCGAAAGAAATTAATAAAGCAATTACTGAAGTTAAAGACCGCGACGAATTGAAAAAGCTAAAGAGCGCCAAAAGTAAGTAATTTCTTGAAAGCTAAACTACAATGCTTGATTTTTCAGAGATTCTAGAGGAACAAATGAAAAATTCTTCTGAACCTAGTTCTACATCTGAAGAAATTAGTTGTGACAGTGGTTAGTTTTATTCGAGAAGAGAAGCAATAAGAAATACTGTTTTCAGACTTTTCCCCGCCAAAGGTCAGCAAATACACTCCACTTCGTTTGACGGAAAAACAAAAAAAGTTTATAATTGAAAAATTCGATTCTAAAAAGATATCACTTGATGAGATCATCAGACGTTTTCATTTCCCCGCTTCTAAAAAAGACGCGAAATGTGAAATCAGACGGTTAGTTTTTGTGCTGGATAATTACTAGTTTAATACAATATCGTTTCCAGAATTCGAAAAGAAATTAGATCTCAGAAAACTAATCAAAGACATGCGCTCGAACTATTAAATGATAGGGTTGTGAATATGGTGAAAGCGGCAATCGATAATAATGATGAAATTCACGAGGACTTTATTCAAAGGACGGGAATGAATCAAGCAGTATGCTTTGGAGTGAAGAACTTCAAGGTGTGTATTTTTTACTAATATTGAATTGAGAAGTTTAATGTTTTAGGCTTCGAGAAACTGGGTGGCTGGCATAAAGAAAAGATTGAATTTGGTCAGCAGACATATCGACCGCAGAATTGTGAAGCCGAAAGCAAACAGTGGACCTAGCGAAGAAGAAAAAGTCAGAAAGTTTTTACTGACAGAGATTCCCAGACTAAAAAGAAAATATGCTCCAAGCCACGTAAGTTTTTTATTACAAAATTCTCCGATACCCTTTTTGAACGTGTGATTTTATAGATTTTCAACGTGGACCAAACTTCTGTGAAGTACGAGATGACTAAAAACCGATGCTTGGATGTGCGAGGAAAAAAAAAGGTTGAAAAATATGCTCAGAGGAAAAATGCTTTAAGCCACAGTTTTACTGTAAACCCGTGCATTTCTGCTGCTGGAGAAATTATTGGAAAAACTTTTATAACGTGTTCTCTGTAAGACTCGAGCAACGTGTACCATAGGAACAGATTTTTATATTAAGATGTACTATGGGTTTTCGGTAACCCATATGCAAAATTTTGGCGCCCACCTACCGGCCCCTGGGTTACTGTAGGTGCTCAAAGGTGCAAAACTTAAATTTTTTCTTTCAAGTCGTAGAAGCCCAATTTTTTTAGTGTAGTTCATAGACGTTTATAATAGTTTTTTAACAAAGTTTCAAAACATTTCAAAAAAATGTTGTCGAGTTATTCGCAAAAAACAAATTTTTTGGATCTTTTTTTCTGTAATTTTAAAATTTTCGGTTCTTAAAACAAAAAACACCCTTGGCAAACATTATTTAAAACAAAAGTTTTTTGATGAGTTTACAAATAAAACATATTTGAAGAAATTTTAAGTCTTCGCAGAAGTCGAAAAGAGCTCATGTAGAGTACTGAAATTTTCAAAACTGAATTTTAGTTAATTTTCTTTATGAAAATGAATAGAGCACAATTTTTTGAACATTTTTTTATTGCACTTTCTTCAATAACTCTATTACATCCTGCTAAAATTTTGAGTTTTTGTCAAAAAATGATAATTTTTAACATTTTTGAAAAGCAGTTTTTTTGATTTACTGCTATCTTGTGAATAGACCCATAAATCTTTAAAATTAATAGTGGGACGTTTTAGAAGATATAGGAGCATCACACTCCACGAGAGACCTTTTTTCGAATATTGCCATTTTCTGATTTCACGAGTACTGTCAATTTTCACGATATGAGTCGTATCTCTCCCGGTTTTAGTTTTGATAGATTGGTCCAATAAGCTTTTTTGTAGCCAAGTTTTTCACCTTTTTGCCACAATTTGAATTTAATGAAATCCTTTAAAATAAACAAAGTTACAATGTCTCAAAGTGACTCGACCAAAAAATCGTTCCAAAAGTGAAACGTGTATGAAATTTTCTGGAAACGGAGTTGTTTCTTCTGAAACATACCGTTCATTTTTAGTCTAAATAAAATGTATCTTATGTTGAAATATCGTCGACAATATCGCGTTTCACTCTGGAGAATTACCTTGATACAAAAAATGAGGACCCTCTTCTTAACAAAAAAGGAAAAACGACTCCCAGCTCACACATTAGTCTCAGAGTGAACAAAAACACATAACTACAGCAATTTTCTAGGTTTTGGCTGAGCAAAACTATCATCATCATTAGAGCTTAACATTTAAAAAATTTGAAAAAAAAAATTTTTTCTGACAAAACCTCAAAATTTTAGCAGGATGTAATAAAGTTATCAAAAGAAATGTAATACAAAAAATGTTTAGAAAATTGTGCTCTATTAATTTTCATCAAGAAAATCAACTAATATTCAGTTTTGAAAATTTCAGTACTTTACATGGGCTCTTTTCGACTTCTGCGAAGACTTAAAACTTAATCAAATATGTTTTATTTGTAAACTCATCGAAAGACTTTTGTTTTAAATAAAGTTTGCCGGGGGTGTTTTTTGTTTTAAGAACCGAAAATTTTAAAATTACAGAAAAAATTCTCCAAAAAATTGGTTTTTTGCGAATAACTCGGCAAAATTCTTTTGTAATGTTCTGAAACTTTGTGAAAAAACTTTTATAAACGTCTATAAACTACACTAAAAAAATTGGGCTTCTACGACTTAAAAGAAAAAATTTAAGCTTTACACATTTGAGCACCTACAGTAACCCAGGGACCGGTAGGTGGGCGCCAAAATTTTGCATACGGGTTACCGAAGACCCATAGTACATGCATACAAACTGAGTAAACACTATCTTACCTGTGGGCTCTACGCCCCTACATACAGGGGTGATGCTCGAGTCTTACGGAGAATAGGTTTTATAACATTGGCCGAACAACAAACCCCTCGATCGTTCCAAAGGATGGTGGCTCCATTCACCGAGTTATATGTCACTAACACCAAATCTGGAATGATGACCAGCGATCTCGCTATCGAGTGGCTGGAGAAAGTATTCATGCCTGTTGTACCAAAGGACAGTGTTCTTATTCTTGACGGATGGCCGGGATGGAAGAGAATGATAGAGGAAAACACCGTAAACAGCAAGAACCTTGAGTTTGTCGTACTGCCCGATGGAACAACAAGCAAGCTGCAACCATTGGATTTATGCTTCAACAGGCAGCTTAAAAATTTCATTCGAAAGCTTGAGACACAGATTCGATACACCCACTCTAACATAATTATTGCAAGAAGAGAACGGCAGCTGCAAATCGTTCAGTATATACTGAATCAATTTAAAGCTCCGCGCTACAAGGGCCTGATGGAGAGAGGGTTCTTTTTGAATCAAATACTTGACAAGAGGCCCGCGTATTTTGAAACTCCTGATCAGTATTGCATGAACGTGAAAGCAACTGGTGGAAAGTTATGTGCTAATTGCCGTCAATTTTCATACTGCAAGTGTTCCTATCCCACATGTGGAATATTAATTTGCGCATCGTGTGCATTGGAACACTTGCATCCTTGAATTAACGAAACTCTTTAACAATCCGTCATTTTATTTTTATTTTACTAAATAAAACTATTTAAATATATCATAGTTCAGAATATAAATAACTAATTACAAACCTTTAAAACGTAAGTTCTCACAAAAAATGAAAGAGACTATGAGAAAAAAGTTGAAACTTGGAGAACTAGTTTTAAAACGTATTTTTGTTTAAAAACAATTGGGACAATTAAAACAATTTTTTTAAAGGTATTCCAGGTTTCCAAGCAACAAAAAACAGCTTTGTGTTGTTTTAAGAAAAAAATTTTTTTTTCATTTCTAGCCGAAATTTCATGTGGTCCCCCCTTATGAAAAATCGGAAAAAAAAAAATTTTCTAAAAATTGCCCAAAATAACATTTTTTAACCGAAAACACGTTTAAAAGCGTGTTCTTCTAGTTTCAACTCTTTTCTCACAGTTTTGAAGAAGTAGTGAGTGTTTGAAATTTCAAAATAGTGAAAATTAACGATCTTTGAAGACATTTGGTGAGTAGGAAAGTCGACAGGACCGCGCGATAATATTTAAATAGGGAACGGCACAGAATGAAAAACATATTCTTGACTATTTTCCTAAAAATAAGTGTCCTGTTAGAGATCTGACCTTTTATCTTACATGCCCTTTTTGTATACTGAAAAAAAACATTCAAATCAAAATTTCTCTCGTAAATGGGGGGTACCCCCCTAATTTTTTTGCAGAACAATAATGTACATCTTTTGCACTTTTTACCCTTAACAGGAAAAAAATGAATAATCCCGTTAAATTTTTTTAGAGCTGTTTGAAATTTTCGAAAATTCGAATTGGTGTCAGTTTTTTAAAAATTTGACACTCAAAAAAAACTTTTTTTTACAAATTCAATTTTTATTCTTGAAGCCCTTGAAATTTGCTTTTTTTATGATATAATCCTTTCTTTTCAATATTACATCTTGCCAGTGAAAAAAATTGATTTAGAAAATTTTTCGAAAAAAAACTTTTTTTTTGAAAAATCTTAATTTTTCAAAAACCAGGTCACGTCACAGGAAAACCCGTTATATCTTATATATCCTTCGCAAAACTCATCAAATGAGCAAAAAAAATCGGTACTTTAGGGGGGGCAATCAAAGTACATTCCATGTCAGTTCTGATTTCCATTTCCATTTTCTAGTTATCTGGAAAGAAAATGCCGATTTTCAAAGTTTATTTTGATCTCTGATGCAGACAGAACTTGATTTTTCACAATACACTCCCTGTAATATCTCCAGTCTTGATGACACTTAATTATATATTGACCCGGGATCATTCCCTAGTGAGAGGAGGGGCCTGATAAGGTCTCCCGTGTTCACTACTTTTTTCTTTTCAATAAATAATATTATTTAGTATCATGTTGTAAATTGCGGAATTGACTAGAAATCTTTTGTTGGGTTCTAAAAATTTTAGGACTTATGTATTTTTCGAGCAAAATTGGGTACTTTTCTGGATTGTGAACGCTCAATATCTGAAGAAGGAAGAAGAATCACGTTTTAATCTGTTTATGCCCCTCCGTTTTTTGTTGACTCACAGGAAAAGCAATAAAATATGGTTTCAAAAATCATATTTTATTGCTGAGAACTCCCATGACGCCCACAAAGATAAAAAATTTTATGACCTTGAGACCCTATAAATATGTTTCTCTTTCCACTGTTTTCACCAGGTTTTCTTCCTTCTCTCCTCACCGAGAATGAAAATCTTCCGGAATATTCTTCTGCTTCTTTGCCTTTTGGCGATCTGCAAGACGGACACATCCCAGGTTCATCTGAGATTCACCTGCGGTAAACCGGCCGGCACTTGGTGGTGCGGAACTTTTCTGGTTACTGTGCAAAACCCTAGGTAAGTTCAGAAGCGAAAGTTGTGATGATTTTTAAGCAAAATTTTAGAAATGGTTTTAACATGACGTACAGACCTGGTAACTTCTGCAAAATAGGTAATGATACCCTGAAATTCGATGCTTCACTTTACAATAGAGGAGATCAATTCCCGGTAACAAAAAAAAATTCCGGTGGAATTCAACATGTATTATTTACAGTACAAATGGTACTATCACTTGATTCACAACTGCTCCTGTTACGGAATCCATCACTGTCTAGAACTAAAAGACACGGAGAATGCACCAAAAGAAGGATTGTGAGTTGAACAAAATTTAATTGACATTGCATAAAACCGAATGATTCAGAACCGCGGCAGAATTCAAAACCGAACTTTTTGACGCAGGTTACCTAACCAATGAATGCGGCGATGACGAGCATCCTATGGTCATTCGGACAATTTAAAAATAAAAATGTGAATTTATGAATAATAAAGTATTTTAAGAGGGTCTCTGTGTTTTTTCCACAAGTAAAACAGTTCATGATGTGCAAAACCATCTTTTTCGCTGTCAGCGGAAGTCTTTGAAGACACGGGTTTCAAACGGTCTAAAAACTTGGTTATAGGTATTTTTCAGACTTGTCAAAAATCGGGCCGGCCCGGGCCCGGCCTCGGGCCGGGCCGAGATTTTTCTTGAGTTTGGCCCGGCGGGCCGGGCCAAAATTTTTCCCGATTTCAAAAAATGGGAACCCGTTTTTACCAAATTTTATTTGAAATTTTTTGAAAAAATGTCAAGATCAAAAATAAAAGATCAAAATATACTTTTTATGTTGTTTTCGAGTATTTTCAAATGTTTTCCCTCATTTTCAACTCCGGTAGACAATGTTTGACACTGTTCGAAAATCGACCTCTCAGAATACTTACTGTTTCAGAGCTTGAAGACGTGTATCTCAGTGATCAGTGATAACGTACATTTCTGAAACTTGTCAGAAATGTCAATCATGTATCTGGTAATCAAATATACAAAGATTTCATAGAATAATAGCGATTTTCGAAAGTTCCACTCAAAAATCTAAAACTCATATTGACCAAAATTCACAATGTTTGAAAAATGTGTCCAGAACGAATATTCTTCAACTACAATGAAGGAAGTGATGATAAAACTTAACAAATTAATAGACCAATTCTTTGCAAACATGTGCAGACCAGTTTTCTTTGATTAAAATTTTTTTTCAAAAATTGTGAATTTTGGTCAATATGAGTTTTAGATTTTTGAGTGGAACTTTCCAAAATCGATATTATTCTATGAAATCTTTGTATATTTGATTACCAGATACATGATTGACATTTCTGACAAGTTTCAGAAATGTACGTTATCACTGATCACTGAGATACACGTCTTCAAGCTCTGAAACAGTAAGTATTCTGAGAGGTCGATTTTCGAACAGTGTCAAACATTGTCTACCGGAGTTGAAAATGAGGGAAAACATTTGAAAATACTCGAAAACAACATAAAAAGTATATTTTGATCTTTTAAAACAACTTTTCGTGAAAAAATAATTCTAAAAAATCAACTGAAAATCGGATTTTCGAGGGTGTCCTATCCTTTTTGCACACCCGTAAAAGTGACTTTCTGGTGGTACGGGAGTATGAAAAATGGCAAGATGACGGAAATATGTACCCGGGGGTTATTTTGTACGCTGAATCGAATGGCAGTGTCAGATTCTTCAAAACTTTTTTCGTTTGCTCAGGACGCCCGAAATCGAGGGGTGTCCTATCCTTTTTGCACGCACTGTATACGCAAAGATTTTCTCATTTTTCTACGTACGAGCACAGGTTAACCGCTGGGGAGCAAATACGGCATCGCGCGGTGACGTATGTGCGGCCAATTTGAAACTCCTTCTGAAAAGGGTATACCATATGAAAAGTTTGAGAGCTCATTACATGGCGAGCAGAAACATTAATGCGGTTTTGACTGCAGAAACGGACTCCGCGTAGTCGAAAGTACCAATTAACAAAAATTGCTTCAAACCCGCGTCTCCAAAGACTTACCTTGTTAGGGTTCTGTTAAAAGTTACGGAAATCTCTCTGTCCACACGAAAACCACAACTTCAGCCGTTTATATGTATATTCTCTAGTTTTTCTCTATCACAAACTGAAACATTTTTCTAAAAGTAGTACCTATCTTCTTTTCTTCTTCCTTTCTTCATCTACCTTTACGTATCCCATACTATCTGTGTCTCTGTTCTCTCCTTGCCTATCGCTGACCACAATTGATGTGGTTCCACTTTTTTCCTCTTTTTCTTCCAATCCTACTTGTTCTCCTCTCAACGCCAAAAGGTGTCATATTTCTTCTAAACGATTTTCTCTTACTCCTTGCGACACCTATCCAAATGACTTTCAAGGAAATAGCAAAGCAGGAGACGCAGACTTTTCTTGGGACCGTTGCACAGCGGGAGACCACGTGCCTCTCTCCTCTGCCCTTCTTTTTCTCCTTTCTGCTCTCCTCTCAACTATTGACCAGAATCAATAAAATCCACCCTCGTGAATACTTTCTCACTTTTAAATGAATTACTTCATATTTCGTTCGAATAAGAGATTCATGAAACTTTTTATGGATTCAAAAATTATCTTTTCCACAAGTGTTTTTTCTTTTTGCAAATCGATAGCATGAGATGACGGACTATATCAATCACAATGAATCACAATGTCCCGGAAAAACTGTAATATGTTAGTTTTGTCCCAAATCACTTATCTTTCATCTCTTGAAAACATCCATATAAAAAAGAGAAAATCGTTCAGAAGAAAGATGACACCTTTTGGCTTTGAGACGAGAGCGATGAGGATTGGCAGAAGAAGACTAAGAACAACTTTCCGGTCAACCCAATTTTTTATGTGAAAAAAAAAGAGGAACCACATCAATCGCGGTCAGCGATGGGGAACGAGAGAACAGAGAAACAGATAGTACGGGATACGTAAAGGTAGATGAACAAAGGAAGAAAAAAAGAAGATAGGTACTACTTTTAGAAGATTGTTTTTAGTTTTTGATAGAGAAAAACAAGAGAATCAACATATAAACGGCTCAAGAAGTGGTTTTCGTGGGAACAGAGAAACTTAAGTAACTTTTAACAGAAGCCTAATAAGGGAAGTCTTTGGAGACGCGGGTTTCAAACGATTTAGAAATTTTTTGTTTATAGGTACTTTCGACTACGCGGAGTCCGTTTCTGCAGTCAAAACCGCATAAATGTTTCTGCTCGCCAAGTAATGAGCTCTCAAACTTTTCATATGGTATACCCTTTTGAGAAGAACATTCAAATTGGCCGCGCATACGCCACCGCGCGATACCATATTTGCTCCCCAGCCGTTAAGCTGTGCTCGTACGTAGAAAAATGAGAAAATCCTTGCATATACTATGTTTAAGCCAATTTGGAATTCCGTGCGAAAAAGCATAATCATGTGAACAAGTTTGCAAGCTCATATCCCTGCTCACAGAGACATTTAGCCGGTTTTGAATGCAGAAATAAACTTCTCGGAGATGAAGGTACCAATAACCAATTTTTTAGAATGTTTGAAACCCGTGTCTTCAAAGACTTCCCTTGTCAACGAGAAAAGAATGATTTTGCATATCATGAACAATTTTATTTGTGAGAAAAACACAAAAAGACTCTCAAAATAATTTATCGTTTGAAAATCACTTCTTCATCTGAAATTGAACCATTCATGGAAATCATGGTCCTAGGTTCGGAAGGAACGAGGCAGGGGCCGCCAGTGTATCCTCTGTTAAAAACATCTTCATCGATTTCAACACGGCCTCTGAATCATTCGATATTATGCAAAGTCAATTAAATTTAATTCGACTCACAGTCCTTCGACAGGGGTGTCATACGTTCCTCTTGGTGACAGACAGCGAGTTCCTAAGGTAGAGGAACAGTCGTGACTCAACTGATACCACCATCGGTATTTCTGTAATTAATACATATTAAATTCCACAGGAAAAGGTTTTGTTACCGGAAATTTATCTCCTCCTTTCGAAATTTCATAATTGAATTCCTTTGTACCACCTGTTTTGCAGAAGGTTTCGTTGGTCATTATGTCTAGACGATATCTAAAATTTCGTTTATAAGATTATCAGGACTTTCGCTTCTGAAACATACGAATCGTTCTGCTCATAGACAATTAGATTTCCGCACCACATGAAGATACGTGGATCACAGCGGAACTTCATATGAATGCGAGTCGGATCCGACTTGCAGATAGCCAAAAGGCAAAGAAGCAGAAGAACATTCCGGAAAATTTTCATTCTCGGTGAGGAGAGAAGGAAGTAAACGTGGTGAAAACAGTGGAGGGAGAAACATATTTATAGGGTCTCAAGGTCATAAAATGTTTTATCTCTGTGGGCGTCATGGGAATTCTCAGCAATAAAATATGATTTTTGAAACCGTGTTTTATTGCTTTTCCTGTGAGTCAACAAAAAACGGAGGGGTTGTAAAATATTAAAATGTGATTTTTCTTCCTTCTTTGAATCTTGAGCGTTCACAATCTCCAGAACAGTATACCATTAATCCTGAAGTCCTAAAATTTTTAATACCCAACAAACGATTTACAGTCAATTTTGCTATTACAACAGTTAGTTGGAAACTGAATAAATTTATTTCTTGACTAGAAAAAAATAGTAGTGGACACTGGAGACCTGATCAGGCCCGTCCTCTCATTAAGGAAGGATCCCGGGTCGAGATATAGTTAAGTGCAATCAAGATTAGAGATATTACAGAAAATAAATCGTGAAAAATCAAGTTCTGGCTACATCAGACTTTGGAAGTCATAACTTTCTTTTTAGATATCTAAAAAAAAGAAAATAATAATCAGAATTGACTAAATATAATGAAGATCTACTTTGAAAAGTTTTTCAGTTCTGGAGTTGAGGTAAAAACTGTCTATTCCTTCCTAGTTTGAAGAACGCTGCTAATTTCTCTCAAAGCATACTTCAAAAATTTAATTCTTTTAGAATCTGTTAAACTAATTTCCTGGCATTTTTAATTTCAGCCATAACAGAAAATAGATGAGTCCAATCGGACAATTAGCAGAGGAGTTACTTATTTTCAAAAAATTTCAGAGTTGCCAGTAGCCACGTCATAATATAATTGTTTTAACAAATATTGTATTTTTCAACTCTTTAAAAACAAAAAAATCGCGTTTTTCGGAGTAATGTGCGGCAAATTTGAGAAGACCGCAGGTCAAAATGATATCAAATTTTGCCTTTTAATGTCAGTTGAAAATCGTCATCTTTGAGAGTGTGTCACAGTAAAACCATTTTTCCCACAAAGTAGTTTTTTCTAACCAAACAGATCAAAAGTAAAGCTCCATTTTTGTAGTTATCAACTTTTCGGTATGGACAATCCCTAGAGAGTTATTCTAAGTTTACGCGGAGAGCTAAAAATTTGACTATTTTACACCGAACTAGGTTGATTTGAGGGAGAAATTACTTTATCTAGATGTAAATTGCTAGGGAGCGTCCGTACAAAAAAGTTGTCAACTACAAAAATGGAATCCCACTCTTGGTCTGTTCAATCCATAGACTCTCAATGTTAGCCATTTTCAACTCAAAAAGGCGAATAACGCTAAAAATCGAAAAGTAAGCTGATGCTTCATGCCGATTACCAGTTAAATACCTTGAAAGTAGAAGATATGATCTTTCTCTCCAAATGCTCAATGGTTTAGTTAATAGTGGATTATTTAAATGAATAAGTTTAACGAGTTCGATAGGTTGTTAACAGAAGTAAAAATCTAATTAACTATAGTGTTCTGCTCCTCCTCCGTTCCTCATGCTCTCTCCCATTTGACCTCCGGATTACTGCTCCCACAATTGACAAGGGCAGCTGTCCTTACGGTATCTTTTTGGTTCTTCAGCATCATCTTTTATTCTCTTTAAACTGATTTGATTGATGGGTTGGATCGTCGTCCACGACACTCCCGGGGTCACGAACAGTTGTTGGACCACCAATATTCTCCTCCTATCTCTATCCGTTTGTTACAACCGATATTGTTACTACGAACTGGTGTTCCCATTCTTCGCATTTATACTTATTGAAGATATATTCTAAAGTGACTTCCTCGGTTTTTATGCATTTTATCTGCTTCTTTCTGAATTTGTTATCACATCTAGGCATTTCCTATATGTGAGACCAGTCTCCCATTCCATAACGTATTCTGGTTTTATTTTTCATTTTTTAGATAGTATTTTGTTAAGGTGCTAGTTGCAAACACACGTTTGATTGAGTTGGAGAGAAAAATATATCTGTTTGGCATTTAGTATCATTACAAATTGTTTCGATATACAAAAAAATAAGTAGAAAAGAAGACCGATTTCCCATTTTTCATACTTGAAGGCCCCTTGGCGCCAAAGTTGAACTTTTAAAATTTTATCGAATTTTTTGATTTTTTTTTTCGAGAAAAAGTCAAATTTTTGCCTATCATTCAGACATAGAAGAAATTCTGAAAAATCATCAGAAATGTTCACATTTTCGAAGAAAAATTTCAATAATTTCTCGAAAAAATTGGTTCATTTTATGAATTTTTTTAATGCTTCGACGAGTATGCTTTTTTTGTTCATTTGTTTCGGTGAAAACTCGTTTAGAAACGGAAGAAACGAATTCAAATCGAGAGTTGTGCAAAAGGACACATGTGTTTGTAAGTATGCCGTGGTTTGTCTCACAGTTTTAGAAAAATTTTGGTTTTCTCAGAATTTGGATGTTATTTTTCTACATCTGAGAAGTATATCATGCATTGAACTATTTTTTAGTTTTTATTATGAATAGTCCCTTCGTATGTTTTTCTTCAATGTTTCTAAAAAGCTACATCGCTAACATCTCTTTTTCCCTATCACATCTCTAAAATGAAATTTTTCTTTGGTTAAAGACACTGAGACTAAACTTCTTTAATTTTATGCAGAACACTTAGAAAACAAAAAAAAAAGGAATCCGTTTTATTTTCCTGCTTCTGTTCCTCTCTTTTTCTTTCTCTACCTGAGAAACAAAACTTCAGCCGTTTATATGTATGTATATTCTGTATTTCTTCTCCATCATAAATTAAAAATAAACATTCTTCTAAAAATAGTAAACACGTTCTTTTCTCCTTTCTTCCTTCTTCTTCTTTTCCATATTTTATAATCTTTGTATCTCCGTTCTCTCGTTCCTTTTCTGCCAATTCTCCCGGCTCTCCTCTCAACGCCGAAAAGTGTCTTTTTTCTTCAATGCTGCCCTCTTGCTATTTGCAACACCTATCCAAATGACTGATTGAAGAGGCGACGATAGAGACCCAGACTTTTTCCGAGACCATATCACAACGGAAGGCCACGTGTGTCTGGCCATCTTTTCTTTCCTTTCTCCCAAGACAGCTGTCCTTGCAGAATCATCTGTTCTCCTCTTTAAACCTAATTGATGGGTTTGTCCACGACACTCCCGGGGCCACGAACAGTTGTGGGACCATAAATATTGCAAATGTTCTCCTCTTATCTCTTTTCCGTTTGTTACAACCGATATTGTTACTACGAGCTGGTGTCCCCATTCTTCGCATTTATACTTATTGGAAATATCTTCTGAGGTGGCTACCTGGGTTTTTATTTGCTTCTTTTAATTCGCATACTTTAGCATTTGGTCCTACATCTATGTATACCTACCAGTGCACTTTTCCATCCCATAACATCTTTTAGATGATTATACTCTAGTGGTTGTATTTTTGGTACATGTTACATTTGGTTTCCAACATAGTCTATACACGTATTTTGCTTTTTTTCGAGTTTTGAGATAATGTTAGTTGCAAATACACGTTTGATTTTTTCGATATTCAAAATTGATATATAGGAAGAAAAACTGATTTCCTTTTTTCATACTTGTCAAGACCGGTCCCAGCGGGGTGCTTCGCGCCAAAGTTTAATTTTTTTTTAGTTTTTCGCGCAAAACTCAAAATTTGGACTTTTTACAGTTTTGGGCAATTTTAGTTTTCTCAGATTTTGGAAGAATTTTTCCTACATTTTATATTATGCAATCTACCTAATTCATATTTGTATTATTTATGATTTTCAGTATTCTTCAGAAGCTACGCTCACATCTTTTACATATCTAAAGCGGAACACTTAGATTACAAAAGAAAAAAAAGTGTTTTATTATTCTGCTTCCAACTCTCTCTCTCTCTCTACATAAAGAAATCCAGATTTAGCCGTTTACATGTATATTTTCTATATTTTCTCCATCTTAAATCAACAACAAATAATTTTCTCAAAACAGTACACCCGTTCTTTTTCCTTTCTTCATTCTTCTACTTTTCCATATCTTATAACTTTTGTGTCCCCGTTCTCTAGTTCCCTATCTGCCAATTTTCCCGGCTCTCCTCTCAACGGCGAGAGGTGTCATCTTTCTTCTATACGATGACCTCTTGCAATTTGCAATACCTATCCAAATGATGATCGTGGAAATAGAAGAGGGAAAGGTGGAGACGCAGACTTTTCTTCGAGCCATAGCACAGCGGGAGGCCACGTGTGCTTCTCTTCTGCGCTCTTTTTCTCTGGTTTCCGTTCTTCTTTCTATCGGCCAGAATCGATAAAAGCCAGAAAGGCGAATACTTTTTCACTTTGTATGAACAATGTACTTCATATTTTCTTTGCCTAAAATAATAATGAAACTTGCCATGGATTCTGATATTCATTTTAAGTTTTGTACTAAATAATTTTTCTATCATCTTCTAAAAACATCCAAAAAGCGCGTTTTTTGGATATTTTGTGCGCCGTTTGCAAAACCGCGTGCCCCTTTGCATTTTGTTGCCCCGCCTTTTTAGAACCTTCGCGGCGCCCTCTTGATAATATCTCGTCGAAACTACTCAATTATGATGCTGTTAACTCTCAAAACGGTATGATTACAGGTCCAGCATGTCGTGTAACATTGAGTATGAGAGGAAATTGATGCCGAAAGAAACAAAAACGCTGAAAATTAAAAGGTAAGCAGATTTTTCTTACGAAAAACCACATGAAATACAATAGAGTTCTTCAGATTTTTTCAAAGAAAAAGTTTTGACAATTATTTAGAATAAGAAGAAATTCTGAAAAATCATAAAAATTTTCATATTTTCAATGAAAAAAATTGAAAAAATGTCAAAAAAAGTTTTTTATAAGTTCATTATTTGAGGCCGGGCCTTGAAAAGTATGCTGAAAACCACGTTAAAGCCAAAAATAAGTGACAGACATTACAAGATTTTGTAACATTGATAATCATTATATCAAATTTCAGGGGACACCGGAATCCCAGGATCGTCGGGACTCAACAAGGTTCCAAGACGTGAGGAATTCCCAGGAGTGTCAGGAATGAAGAGAGAGAAGGAGTTCGGAACAACTGGACAGTCAGGACTCCCAGGACACGGGGGAGAGGAATGATTCGCCGAATTTCCAAAATTTCCTAGACTCAAGGGATGAATTCAGCATAAAAGGACACGCCAGAAAAATTTGGACGTCGAGGAGGACCAGAAACACCAAGGCGTGACGAACTTCCAAGAGTGTCAAGAATGAAAGCAGATCACGGAACGGCTGGACAGTCAGGACCCCCAGGACTTGGGGGAGAAAATTGTGGGATTTCCAGGATTTTCAGGATTCAAGGGATTAGGATTCAAAGAAATCCCAAGATGCATCTGAACTCCCAAGACTTCTAGGACAAGAAGGACAATCAATTCCATAACCAGTCGGAGCACAAGGAGCACGTGGTCTTCAAGGAAAGAACGGATTCCCAAGCCTTCCAGGACAAATAGGAAGACTTTGGACTTACCGGACTTTCTGGAACACCAGGACTGAAGGGTAATTGTCCATAATCCCTGCTTACAGTTCTGATTGATTTGATTTCAGGAGACGCTGGTCTGCCAGGAATCTCAGGAAGAAGACCCAGGAAGCAATGAAATTCCAAGAAAACGTAGAGAGGACGGTCTTGTGGGCGTGCCAGGGAGAGAGGGGCAACCAGGATTTCCAGGACAGCGCGGAAACGTCAGAAGCCCAGCAGACAACCAGAAACCTGGGAGCCCCAAATTTCAAGTACCATTAGCCGTCGAATAAGAAAGATGTCCAAACCAGCATTTATATGTAAGTTTTTCCTTGAATAAATTGTCTTTCATCTCCTTAAAACATTCATTCGAGAAAAAAAAGCTTTTTGGAGAAATGTGCGGCACTTGCTAATACCGCATGCATTTTGTTGCCTCGTCTCTTTAGAACCTCTGACGCCTTTTTGCAAATAACAGGTTAAAACAGATGTTTTTGTTTTTAAATACCCTCAAATCAAAAGAATTTTTTTTTTCACCGAAAACCACCCGAAATCTGGAAAAATAACAACATTAAAAGATTTCGTAGGCTTAACAATCAATGCATCGAATTTCAGGAGACGCCGGAATAATCCCAGGACCGTCAGGACTCAACGGACAAAATGAAAATCCCGAAGATTCAGGATTGTCCGGACCCCAGAACATCCCGGCCCACCAGGACATCCAGGACAGCCGGGACAGCCAGGATTTTTAGGACGATCAGGATTCCCAGGACACCCAGGATCTCCAGAACAACCAGGATTTCCAGGACACCCAGGATTTCCAGGACACCCAGGATTTCCAGGACATCCAGGATTTCCAGGACGATCAGGATTTCCAGGACACCCAGGATTTCCAGGACACCCAGGATTTCCAGGACACCCAGGATTTCCAGGACGATCAGGATTTCCAGGACACCCAGGATTTCCAGGACCACCAGGATTTCCAGGAACACCAGGATTTCCAGGAACACCAGGATTTCCAGGACCACCAGGATTGCCAGGAGACCAGGATTTCCAGGGCCACCAGGATTTTCAGGACGATCAGGATTTCAAGACTATCAGGATTTCCAGGACCACCAGGATTGCTAGGACAATCAGGATTTCCAGGACACCCAGGATTGCCAGGACACCAGCAATTCCAAGACCAATCATACTGTCCCGACGACAGGTTCCCCTTTTTCGAGACTGTATTGTTGATGACAGACGGGAAGGCCGCGAGGCACCAGGCGGGTAACTCGGACTTGTGCTAGTAGATCCTTGGATCCGACAGCCCTGGCTAAGAGGAACCCTGGGAGTGGAGAAAATCCACATGTGCACCCCAGGCTCGCCTTACCGTTTACCGCAATTTCAATGACTTGACACAAGACAACCCGAACAAGATGTGCTTCCAGGACTTTTCGGACAGAAGAGACAATCGGAAGACTTCCAATACAACCAAGATAATACGGACGATCAATTCAGGATTAGTCAAACAACCAGGAGCACCTGGTTCTTAAGGAAAAAACGAATTTCCAAAACTTCCAGGACAAAAGGGAGACTTTGGACTTACCGGACTTTCTGGAACACCAGGACATATGGTTAGTTATCCATAATCCCGAATTACAGCTCTGATTGATTTATTTTCAGGAGACACTGGCCAACCGGGATTCCCAGGACCCAAGGGAGACCCAAAAGCAACAGAATTCTAGGAAACCGTGGGGAGGTTTTCCAGGCGTGCGAGAAAGAAAGAGACAATCAGGAATTCCAGGACTTAAGGGAGAAGGAGTCCTTCCAGGTTTCCCAGGAGCAAGAGGAGAACCAGGAATTCCGGAATTTGCCAGGAGTTCCATGCTTTGCTGAAGAGAACAGAGACGGAGGTCTTCCAGGTCTTCCAGCAGCTGACGGACCACAAGGACCACAAAACTTTGTGAAGTTAGGATCGAAAGGATGTACATATGTAAGTTTTGTTCCAAATGATTTATCTCTCACCTCCTAAAATCATCCATTTGGAAAAGCGCACTTCTTAGAGAAATGTGCGACAAACTTGTGAGAAGCTTTTTTTTATCACATGAAAGCCTCACAAATAAAAATATTACACGATTTCGTAAGCTTAACTATCATCACATCAAATTTCAGGAATCGAGGCAATCCCAGGACGGCCAAGACTCAACGGAACAAAAGGAGACCCAGAAAAACAACCAGGATATCCCGGACCACCAGGATGAATTCCAGGACCACCAGGAGGACATCCAGGAGGATTCCCAGGATAGCCCGGAGGAGTTCCAGGACCAGCAGGAGGAATTCCAGGATAACCAGGATTCCCAGGACCATCAAGAGGGGACTTCCAGGACAACCAGGACTCCCAGGACAAACAGAAGGAATTCCAGGACCATCAGGAGGAATTCCAGGATAACCAGGATTCCCAGGACCATCAGGGAGGGGGGGGGGGAACTTCCAGGATAACCAGGACTTCCAGGAAAACCAGGAAGAATTCGAGGAAAACCAGGACATCCAGGACACGTAGGATATCAAGGACATCCAGGACATCCAGGACAACCAGGACATCCAGGACACGCAGGACATCCAGGAGATCCAGGTCATTAAGGAAAACCAGGAGATCCAGGACATTAAGGACCACCAGGACATCCAGGACATCCAAAACATGCAGGACATCCAGGAAATTAAGCACCACCAGGACACCCAGCGCACGAAGGACATCCAGGATATCCAGGATTCGGACGGCAACCAAGGAGGCATTCCAGGAAACCCAGGAGAACTTCCAGGATAACCAGGATTCTCAGGATAACCAGGACTCGGAGGACAACCAGTAGGACTCCCAGGACCATCAGGAGGACTCCCAGGACCATCAGGAGGACTTGCAGGATGACGAGGATTCCCAGGATAACCAGGAGGCATTCCAGGAAATCCAGGAGGACTTCCAGGACCATCAGGGGAACTTCCAGGATAACCAGGATTCCCAGGATAACCAGGACTCGGAGGACAACCAGGAGGAATTCCAGGACCATCAGGAGGACTTCCAGGATGACCAGGATTCCCATGACCACCAGGAGGTATTCCAGGAAATCCAGGAGGACTCCCAGGACCATCAGGAGGACTTCCAGGATAACCATTATTCTCAGGATAACCAGGACTCGGTGGACAACCAGGAGGATTCCCAGGAAAACCAGGAGGACTCCCAGGACAACCAGGAGGGATTCCAGGATAGCCAGGACTCCCAGGACAAACAGGAGGACTTCCAGAACCATCAGAAGGACTTCCAGGATAACCAGGATTCCCAGGACAACTAGTAGGAATCCCAGGAAAACCAGGACATCCAGCATACGGAGGACATCCAAGACATCCAGACATCCAGGACAATAAGGACACGCAGGACATCCAGCGCTCGAATGACATCCAGGACATCCAGGACATCCAGGACATCCAGGACATCCAGGACATCCAGGACATCCAGGACACGCAGAATATCCAGGAAATCCAGGACCACCAGGATATCCAGGACCACGGGGATATCCAGGACGCGCAGGATATCTAGGAACACCGGGATATCCAGGACATTCAATACACGCAGGATATCCAAGACCAGGATATCCAGGACCAGGATATCCAGGACCAGGATATCCTGGACCACCAGGAAATCCAGGACATCCAGGGCATCCAGTCACCATCATACTGTCCTGACAATATGGGTTGGGACAGGTTTCCCCTTCTTGAGACTGTGTAGTTGATGACAGACGGGAAGGCCGCGAGGCACCAGGCGGGTAACTCGGTCTTGTGCTAGTAGATCCTCGGATCCGACAGCCCTGGCTAAGAGGAACCCTGGGAGTGGAGAACATCCACTATTGCAGCCCAGGCTCGCCTTATCAGTTACCGCGGACTCAACTGATTTCCAGGAGAGAAAGAAGAAGCCGGGCCAGCTACAGGTGGATAAAAGGGAAAAGAACTTCCTGAACGTGATGGACTCCCAGTTCTCAAGTAATCCACAGGAAGCCCAGGACAGAACAATCTTTCAGGATTCCCAGGATTGAAGGTAACACTTTTTGTTTCATAAATATTTGATTGAAATTTGAGTTTTTCGGCCGAAACCAGTTTTCAGATAAAAAAACGATGTTTTCAACCGAAATTCGCTTCAAATTTTCTTTTTTTGCTAGAAAAACACAACTTTTAGTGAAAAAATCCGATATTCCTGCTGGAAAATTCAATTTTGCACCTTGCCCGCTGAGATCAATCACAGTTCCAGGTGAAAAATCGGGTTTTTTAAATCATACTTTGCGTAAAAAATCTAATTTTCTCATTTTTCTGGTATTTCAGCTAAAAACTAGATCATGAGACGCCGGTCGGACAGAATGCACAGAAAGCAACTGAATTCCAGAAAAACGTGAATTAAAAAACGTGAAAAGCCATTAGGACCACTTGGGCCACAGAACCTTGTCGTGTCAGGAGAGAAAAAATTCATGAGACAACCATGAGACTCTTTTCTAGGAGCACCAGGAGCCGCCGAACCAGCTGACAGAGGCGGATTGGTTTTTTTCAAGCACTCTGAAATTACAGAGGTGCAAAGATGTCCTGAGGGTCAAACCAAGCTTTGGGACGGTTAAATCAAGACTTTGGTAGGTTTACTACCTGCTGTACATATTTTTCTTATGTTTGAATTCCAGGAAGCGCTGGATCCTTCCTCCAAAGAATCTTCACCTTGTCATGCTTGTTCTGCGATTTCAATCTGCAACTTACGTCTTCAAAAATGAAAAATCGTACTGGCTCTCTTCTCCAGGATTGTGCCTAAAAGCCTTCCGTGCCACTGCATTTATCAAGTGTAATGATGCTCGCAGATCGCCATTCTGGCTCACTACCATTGACAATGACTCTGAGTTCAAAGTAGTTTACTATTTTCTTCAAGTCATCATAGAAATTCTAATGATTTCATTTACAGGAATCGGAGAGTAATACAATCAAGTCAGGAAACCTCCGTACCAGCGTCTCAAGATTCCAAGTTCGCGTCAAATCGACTGACGGACGTCATTAATTATATCATAAATTCATAAAATTTTGCCGCAGGGTTTTAAAGGCGCATGTAGTCTGGTCGAAATGGTCGCAAAGCTGAAATCACGATTTGCAGTTCTTTTCAGGCCTGCAAAGCTCGAAAATACGACATTTGATATTTTTCTGCTACGAGACCATTTTGCGAGGTTTCCAATAAATAGATGCGCCTTTAAAATCCTGCGGCAGAACTTTGTGAACTGATAATATTTTTCTTCTAAATTTTTTAATTACTCTCATTTGAACCACTATTGATAAGATTCATACGACCGGGGGTTCAAAAGAGGCAGGACAATAAAAATGCAATGCAGACGCGCAATTTTCGCGAAGTTTCCGCACGCTCTGTCGAAAAACTCACTTTTTGAATTAGTATTTTTAGAAGATGACAGTGTATTTATTTCGAACAGGATTTATGTACTTTCTCAAGTTTCCTCACCCACTTCTGTAACATAGCCTTAAAAAGGTATCATTTTCAACTCTAACTACAGAATCGTAGAAAAAATAGAAAAAACTGGACATTTTTAGTGCGTCTAACATGCTCAGGTGTTGTTCGAAATTGTAGGATTATGTATTGTTTTATGAGAAGTTACTGTCAATATGCTTCTGTTGTATTTTTGCATTTTTCATTTGTTTACTTCAAAAATACCTTACATTTAATATACAAAAACTCATTCATCTCAACATGACCCGCCCAGATGAGAGGAAAGAAGGAAAATAGTGTTGCGCGGCACGCGACGCAGAAAAATGAGTGAGAGTGACGGAGAGGAAATGGAGAGAGGGGGTGGACAGAGATAGAAAAGGAGACTAGACAGAGAGAGAAGGGTAAGAAATATACGTGGCGACTAGTGGCTCTGAAACTGACTTTTTTGCCAATTGTCCGATTGAATTCATCTTTTTTCTGTCATGGCTGAAATTAAAAATGTCTGAAAGTTAAAAATTACTACGCATCTCAACTGGCTCTCAAAAGTGCATTCTAAAGAAAACAAGTAATTGTGATAAAACATTAATTCAAACTTCGCAACACAGTTTCTATTTACCCATTTTTCAGAAGTGACAATGATCATTATCATCCCCGCGATTGAATAACGCCTGATGGAATTCCACGTAGTGCCTGGAAATATTCAATAAGGGGTTTCAATAGAACAACGATATTGTACTCACCGTCTAGAGACGCTTACGCTGACCTCGTTGTTTCCATCAAACAGGCAACGCGTAGAACCCGAACTCGTGCAATTGTGTTCGATCATGTAATTGAATTCATAGTGCTGAAAATATAAAGTTTCTATTTTTTTTGTAAATTTAGAATCTCACATACATTAGTTCTTTCGTCACCCCCCAGAGTCTTATTTGTAAATAAGAAGTTTCTTTCACGTTTATGAGTGCAGAATGTCATTCCTAGGATTAACTCGTCTAGACTGAAAAAAGTGTTATAAAATTATGGGAAAAGGAGAATTAAACTTACATAAGATCCATTTCGTAGATGCGGAATTCAGCACACCAGAATGGGATAGATGGATCACAACGGATGAACATCTCCATGTCGATTGGATCCGATTGGATCATCGAAGTTAAAAAAATAGAAATAGCAAGAAAACGGAATATCAACATTCTTCACGTTCGGCACAATAGAAGAAGTTCTACCAGAGCAAAAAAGTGATGGAAACTGACGAAGGAGAGGGGTTTATGACGCACTCTCTGACTCGTTTGATCACCCGTAGGCACACGAAAAAAGTTGACCATCTCCGATTTGCCTATAATTTCGATCAAAGATAGTATCAAGTGTCTTCAGCAAATTGAGGTACTTTTTGGCCGGGTCCGTCACCTAGGTACCTAGGAAAATCAAAAAATCGATATTTTTCGAAAATTTTTCCTGAAGTAGTTAGGTATGAAATCTCAACGGGAAAGTATTGTAGACACTATTTTAAGCATTTTTTGTGTTTAGAAAAAAATTCCAGCTCAACACCTTCATTGTGAAAATTTTCAAAATGTGTGGAATTTTAGGGTTTTTTTCATGAAATCGTTTTTATCTCGGCAGTGACTATAGAAGACGAGAGTTTTTATTTGAAATTCGGAATCTACATAAAATTTGGTATTGGAAACATGCTGTCCCTACTCGTATCCCGAGGACCGAAGTACGGTTTTCTTGGGAAGTAAGTGAGTCAGTAGCGATCAGGTTCAACTGAATGTGTCCTAAGTCGCGCTGTATTTCTCTCGGAAATGTTTTATTTTGCTTCAAATTTATTTTTTTGTTTATTTTTTTTATTGTTCAATCATTTATCTCCTGTTTTTAACCATTCTCACAATAATTTATTTTTATTTTTTGATTAAAATTTATGATTTTATTTCAATTTCTTCAAACTCAAAAATTGGCTCAAAACTCTTCAGTGTTGCGTTATAAAATTCATCCTCAATTGTCCAGAACATTTCGCTCTTCAAAAAGGATATCCATTCGCTATCATAGGAGATAAAATCATAGGAGATCATAGGAGATAAACTAAAATAGGAGATCAACTTGTTCAACATAGTTTTGTCCACATTTATTCTGGGTCGGTGAATCAGGTGTGTCACATGACAGTAAACTATTAACGTCGGAAACAAAGATTATATTTTTTCAGGACAGTACTTTGGTCGTGCTAACAATCGCCCATTTTGCTGCAGAGCTGAAGAAAGTTGGGATTAAGAAGATATCTTTGAGGTCGGACAACGCAGGTAAAAATATTATAATCTGCAATATTTTAGTAGGTAGATTTTGCAGGTTGTTATCATGGTGCTGCTACTATCGGCTCATTGCATTAGCTGAATTCAACCACTGGAGTTGTGTTCGATTCTTTTACCTTTTCGGAGGCTCAGAACGAAAAAAGCGCCAGTGATCGAGACGCGAATAGAGTGAAGAACAAAGCCCGAAATCATGTGGATAAAGGAAGTAATATACCAACGTCTGATGATTTTTTCACAGCGTTGAAAGAAAATCCTTTGAACGGAGTCTCAGTCTATCATGGATCAGTAACACCTGGCAAAGGTTCGGGCAAGACAGAGTGGACAGGAATTACCAATTTGAATCATTTCGTTGTTGAATCAAATGGTATCAAAGGTCGTCGATATGGCAGTATCGGAAGTGGCATCTTGCTTGAAAAATCGGCCTTGAAACCAATCAAAGGGACATTCAAATTTGAAGGAACCGGTTTTGTTGCATCAAATATTTTATCGAAAAAAGCAGAAAGAAACGCTGTGCTGACAGGAAAACAAACAAAATTTTGGTACTACTCACATTGTACTAAAACAAATTCATGCGTGGATGAACCTGATACTGTCTCTGAAACAATCGAGGATGATGTTCCAGAAAAAAATGTTGGCGAATTGTACTCTTGTCCAGAACCTGGCTGCTCGTCAACATTTTTGAAGCATTTCAACTTAGAAAAACATATTCTGAAAGCTCAGCATAAAATCGCACCGGAAAGAATGACTGAGAGAGATTTCGCTTTGAATCTTTTCGCTCGACGTTTAGAAGATGTAAACGAATCAAGAACGTTTCCAGCTATTGAAAATGCTTTAAAAGAACTGAAGGAGACAAAAGAGGACAAACATGTAAAACAAGGATGGGGCTTGCCAGAGAAGAGAACACGCAAAGCATTTGGAGAGGACGTCAAAAAATTTCTAATAGAATGTTTCGATGTAGGATTCAACACTGGCAGGCCACTGAACCCATTTACTGATGCGAGAAAAATGCGTACGGAGGGAAAACATGATGGGTCAAGAAGGTTTTTGGAAGAAGAGATTTTGGATGTTCGACAAATCGCAGGATTCTTCTACAGAGAATCAGAAAAAAGACAACCTCAGGAAACGCCGCAAAATCGTCAAAAACGATGGTGGAAAAGACCATCCCCGCACAGAAGACGCAGAGAGAATCAACATGAAAACCCGGCCGCAGTCGACATCGAAGATGAACACGACGATAGCGAATGGATATCCTTTTTGAAGAGCGAAATGTTCTGGACAATTGAGGATGAATTTTATAACGCAACACTGAAGAGTTTTGAGCCAATTTTTGAGTTCGAAGAAATTGAAATAAAATCATAAATTTTAATCAAAAAATAAAAATAAATTATTGTGAGAATGGCTAAAAACAGGAGATAAATGATTGAACAATAAAAAAAATAAACAAAAAAATAAATTTGAAGCAAAATAAAACATTTCCGAGAGAAATACAGCGCGACTTAGGACACATTCAGTTGAACCTGATCGCTACTGACTCACTTACTTCCCAAGAAAACCGTACTTCGGTCCTCGGGATACGAGTAGGGACAGCATGTTTCCAATACCAAATTTTATGTAGATTCTGAATTTCAAATAAAAACCCTCGTCTTCTAGGGTCACTGCCGAGATAAAAACGATTTCATGAAAAAAACCCTAAAATTCCACACATTTTGAAAATTTTCACAATGAAGGTGTTGAGCTGGAATTTTTTTCTAAACACAAAAAATGCTTAAAATAGTGTCTACAATACTTTCCCGTTGAGATTTCATACCTAACTACTTCAGGAAAAATTTTCGAAAAATATCGATTTTTTGATTTTCCTAGGTACCTAGGTGACGGACCCGGCCAAAAAGTACCTCAATTTGCTGAAGACACTTGATACTATCTTTGATCAAAATTATAGGCAAATCGGAGATGGTCAACTTTTTTCGTGTGCCTATGGTCAGTTGATCGATGCTCGATCGACTCGGAGAGTGCGTCTTATATAGTCTTTTCTGATTCAATTAAGACCGCACGGGCAAGGGTGCAATAAAAATAGTTTATGGGCGTGAGCGGTGGCCTCGATGTGAATAACACTGTTTTGTGGTTTTTGATGCCTACAGTAAAAGTTTGAACAAAAAGTGTTTCATCCGGGATCTTAAAAGGTTAAGGTTAAGTGACTGTTATAGATTGAATTTGAATTCGCAATTTTGATGCGCTTTTCGAATTTCGCTAGTTTTAGACTAAAATAGACCAAACAGACCGAAAAACAAGACGTCTGTCAGGGATCGTGATAACACAAAATAGATTATAATTCAATTGTGCAAAAAAAAGAAGTGGAGAAAAATATTGTTATGTTCTTGGGTGGCAGGAGAGTGGAGTACATATAAATAACTATTTATTACATAAGGAATAACGGAAGACTATTAGTTCTCTACGCTTATATAGGTAGATCTTCTTGCCACGTATGACATCGGGGTTAGGCGATCACTAGGCTAGGCCATGTCAGTTCACGCCACAACACCTATCTTTCTTCAACAAAAGTCCACTTGTCTACTGTCTTGAATACTTCGATTCTTCCACGACATCAGCTGCTCAGACTCCATAACTGCTCCTTCTTTTCCCACCTGAACATCTATCCCTATCGTTGCCCTTCTACGGTCCATCTAACAACACACCTCCACGGTGGTTTTAAAAAATTTAAAAATCTCATAAACGATAATTGTGAAAAATAGCGTTGTGAAATACTTCTTTCTCTTGCATGCTCTGAAAGGAATGTTCAGTGCTGCTGCGTTTATTTTTGAAAACGAGCGTCTTTGAGTTACAAAATGTTTATTTAGAAATATCTACAAATAAAGATAAAGAGTTTTTAAAAATTTATCAAATATCGATTCATGGCCACATACATAGTTGTTGATCGTCAGCTTCTCATACATCGCCACCACTGTCGAATCCGTGATGTAACAGATCATTGTTTTGTCCTCAATCAGCAATTTGCACTTTGAATCCATGCATTCGATTTCGCATTGTCTTCCTCCAACGATTTTCTCCGTCAAATATGATTTCCAGCATTCGAAGCACTCCTTGTGGTTGCAGGCGAGTCCCGAGAGCTTATCCGTGAGCTCACAACGCATTCTTGTGGAACGTTGAGGACATCTGGGAATGGAGTTGGAGACGGCTTTGGGATGACTTGCGCATCAATCAGGAAGGCTGTTGTCTCCGGGTGCTCATTGAACTTGTCGAAGAGTGAGTCCTTGTTCCATTTGTATTTGTGAAGAAGGATTCGGCAGACTCCAGTTTTGATTTCCAGGGCGGATTGGACATCAGCGATCGCTTCTTTCATGTTGGACTCCAGGGGGAGAGGAACTGAAAACAACATATATGGATTACTGTGGCTAGAAGGGATTATGATAATCTTTTAATGAATTTCCGGGTGTGTGGATGTCCGAAAGATTGGAAAATCTTGACTTTTCAGAATCTTGATCTTTTCAGAATTTTCGATCACTTGACACAAAATTTGCGTTGCTGTAACCTACAGTAAGACAACTATCACAGTAGAAACCAAAGAGTAAAGTTGGTTCTTATAAAATAAATTAAATTATGACTCAAACGTATATTTAGGTTGAGTCGTGAACACTTAGCCTTCCGGTTTTTAAGTGCTATGAATGAATTTTAACTCAACTTTTTCGTGTTTTGACGACAGTGGATAAAAAACAATGTTTTTTCTTAATGCATACAGTGCCGTACAAAAATATACGAACTTTGGCCGTTTTCAGTGAAAATCGTCTAACTTTGAGAATGTGTCATGGTATTTCTGATTGTAACACCCAGTAAGTTTTTGATGAATCATACAAATCAAGAGTAAAGCTACTTTTTTGTAGTTTAGAACTTTTTTGTACTGTCACTTCCTAGCAAGTTTCATATCGACAAAGTAATTTCCATCTCAAATCGGCCAATTTCAGAGCAAAATAGCAAAATAGTGCGATGCTGTCGTCTCAAAATAATCATAACTCTCTTGGGAGTGTCCGGACAAAAAAGTTGTCAACTACAAAAATGGAGTTCCACTTTTAATTTGCTTAATTCATTAAAAACCTGCTAGAAATGACTATCAGAATAACCATGACACGCTCTCCAAATTGGACAACTTTAATAGAAAACGGCCAAAGTTTGTATACTTTTGCAGGGGCTTTAGCCGAGTAGCTTTCAAAAAATTCATGACGATCATTAAAAAAAACCTAACCGGAATTACAAATAGAAAATCGCCCTAAAAACTTCAAGCTAAGATTACTCACCTCAATTTCCATTTCACAGACTCCAATGATCCTATTGCGGCGACCTTCGGTCGTTTCACCTGAGCCTCGACATGGCCATGCAAACAAGCCTATAAAACTTGACGTTGCGTAGCAGATCTATTAGAAAATTATAAACCTCCACATAAAAAAGTGATAATCTTTTGTGACAGTTATTATTTAAAAATTCTGAATATTGTCAAGTTTTCCTTCTGATTAGTCACAATTTTGGTTTGATTTTCTGCCATATTTGAAATGTTAGTGGTTTAAACAAGTACTGACTGAAAACGGCTTAAATTAGAACTGAAAAACTCAGAAAGTTAAAAGTGTGCTAGTAATTTATTTAATTATATCCATATTATAAAATTCTATCTATGTTTTTCGTCTAAAAATTAACTTTTTTTAACTAGCGTACCGCACAAAAACTTAACAAGTATAGCTTTTAGCTTCAGATTTCGTAGGCCTACCCAGCCGAGTAATTGCAAAATAGCTAGCATTTCCATTAAATAGTACGAAAATCTACTCAAAAACATCGGAAACTATGAGAAAGTTGGTATTTAATGCTAACATTGCGAAATTTAACTTTTTTTTTCATTTCTTTTTACTCACCATTTAGAATTCAAATAAAATCAACAGTTCTCAAAAGGAAAACTAAAAAAATTTGGGGTAGAGCAACAAACGAGTCGCTCAAAGAGGAGAATACATGATAAAATGATGTTTGAAAGAGTCAGTTCCTGCCCTCCAATGAATACGCTCCGTGGGGCGCACTTTCACTACCAAGCGAAGAGTAAACAAAATGAACAGGTTGATTGAAACCTGAAAGTAAACAAATGGCGGAATCTGATGGGGGATCAAACAGAAGAAGAGTTGCTCTGATTTTTCTTTCTAATCTACTGAGGAGAACACAATATGCTGTTCTTAATAGAAGAATAATAAAATATTATCATTAACAATTAAATTCACGATGTTTTTGAGAACATTTTCGGACTATTTATTGGAAATTTTAGCTAGTTTGCAATTATTGGCTCCGTAAATCTAAAAAATCTCAAGGTGAAAGTTAGAAGACATAATTTTTCGTGCGGTAGCTTAGTTTTCAAAAAAGGTTAGTTTTCAGACAGAAAGAGTAAATAGAACTTTAAAACATGTATTATGGCAAAAAATCAGATTGTGACTAATAAATCGAAAAATTTGAACAAATTTAGAATTTTTTTAAGACTTCATTGCTCCTTATCTGAAATTTGATAACACAAAACCCCGAGCTTAATCAACATATTTTGTTCTGAATTTTAGTCTTATGAGTTGGTTAATGGATTTGTTTAATTTTTCATTACTGATAATCCGTCTCCTTCTTCATAACACTCATACATAAATGAATTCTTCCGTGACTTCAATTACACAAAACTTCTCGTTCCTCATAACGTTGTTATTTATGCTAAACCTTCATAATTATCATTGATTGTCGCCTTCATCATTCCCAAAACTCACATACCGTACGGATACACCGTCAACCGCCCACACCACACACCGACATTTGATTTGCAGTGGAACATCAGATACATCCGAGTTGCGTCCGCACGAAATAGAGACTGGGGAGCAACAAAAAGTTTTCATTCTCAGTCAAGTCACCGTCTTTCGGATGCCCGTATCTCTGAAGTGGGTAAAGAAACGAGAAAACTTTCAACTATTGAAATAAAGCACTAGACTTGCTCTACAAAACAACAATCACAATTATAATTTTCTTCAACAGATGGTTATGGTACAAACGTTCACGTTTTTTTAGTTTTCCTATTTTCTCGGCAATTTTGTGGTTAGACAAAAAAATATTTACATTTTTGAATGATTTTGCGATAGAAACAAAAAATACTTATCCGTTTTGATCTCAAGTAGTTACAGTATCACTTCTCCCTTTCAATTTCATGAAAACGCTCTGCTTCTCTCATCTCCTAACTCTCTCAGTGTATACGGGTCACCGTCTTTCGGGCTTCCGCATTTCTGAAATGGGTAAAGCAACAAGAAAACTAACAACTATCGAAATGAAGCACTAGACTTGTTCTACAAAACAACAATCAAAACTTTAATTTTACCCAACTGATGGTTATGATACAAACCTTTAAGTTTTTTAGATTTCAATTTTTCTAATCGATTTTCCGATAAAATCATAACATTTCCTCATTTCTTGAATGATTTAAAGATGTAAAAAAAATAGTTCTGTTTTGAATTAAAGAACATACTGCATTATTTCTCCCTTTCAATTTCATAAAAACGCTCTGCATCTCTCATCTCCGAACTCTCTCAGTGTTTTCGAGTCACCGTCATTTGGACGTCCGTATTTCTGAAATGGGTAAAGGAACAAGAAAACAGATTACCTTTCATCATAGTGTCCCTACAAAACAACGACTAACTATAAAAATGATGTGCTATTTTTGCCTGTCCAACCCAATCAAAATAAAACTTTTCGGACAATTAGGTGACTCCGATATAGACTATCAAAGTTGGCCATTTTTCACTGAAAACATCTCACGTTGAACCTTTTGAGCGGTACTGTATCTCTAGCATGACTGATGGTTATTCTCGTTTTTGTAATCAATTGAATTTTTTTTGTTTTCTGTATCAATTCATTGTTTCGCACTGTTTTGTGGTTTATTTTTTATTTTTTGAGATCTTGATTTCAAACAGTAATCGGCAACTTTCGAGCATTAAATGTTTCTTTTAAAAGTCGGTTTTCTTATTTATTCCCTCCGAACAATGTTCAAAACAGACTTTGCTGTTCTTTGGCTCTTCTCATCACATTACACTTGCTCACCAGTTCAGTTTATCTTTTTCACTCAGAATACACAACACTATTTTTTGAAAGAAGGGGACGCATTCGTTTAAAAAAAGTCTTCTTCTTTCATTTTTTTTTTGAAGCGGAAGCTTGCTTCCTCAAGCGCTGTTCTTCAATTTCTTGGTTATTGGTTTCTCTTCTCCTTCAAATGCACTACAGTAGTCGCCTTTGTGCCCTCTTTCTTTCATTTCCGTCTCACTTTCAAAAAGAATGAAGAAAACGTTTCTGAGAAAGCGAATGCGTCTGAATCCCCAAAAAACTGTAGTGTAATTGAAAGAAAAGAGAAGAGAAACCAGATAACCAAGAAATTGGATGTTCGAATAATTGAAGTGTCGTGCTGTAGTAGCTTTTTTTATTCATCTTTTGCCACCTATTTATTTGACAGAAAACAAAGGTTTTTGTTCCTACGAAAAAAGACGTCTCTCTAGGTCTTTGAACCCTTTCTATTTCTACCGGAGATGACCGGAATGAGAAGTCGTTCTTCTGGAGTTCCGTCCGCTTTTCTAAATAGTTGAACTTTTTTTCTCCATGCAAGGATTTGGCGAAATCCTTTACCGCTTACAGGTCGTTGACTAAAATAGACTTGAACCCTGTAAAATGATTTTTAGTACCGTAACCAGTTTAAATGTGAACGATGTGAATTAAGACATCAATGAATTATCAACAAAGCGAAATTTATTCGAAGACAGAATAAAAATACGCAGGAATAAAAAAGCTTGTAGCAGGAAGAATCATTAACAGAAGTGGAAGCAGTCCAGCAAGAAAAACGATGAAAAATGTGAAGGGAAGGTAAGTTTCAGGTCAGCGGGGGGATCAGAGTTTCTGCAAACCAACAATATCAGAAGGGGGTGGTTGAGTTGGCCGGGGTTGGAGAGGTTCCAGGGGAAGAAAAGTTTTCGGAAACATCAGAAGTAGAGGAACCATAAGAATCATTCTTGAGAGCAGTTTCGTACGTTTGACGTCGGACTCTTATATCTGAATCCATTTTGAGACATCGTTCCGTTGGAAATTTGGCTGGCGACATTCCCCATGGTGCAGGCATCTCGTAGAATCCAGGTGGTGCCCAAACCGTCTTGCCGTAAATCGTCCTCCTTCTGTTTCTTTCGTTCCACCGCTTGTTGTACACGTCGTCGAGGTCAGTGGCTTCTCCCAACTCAAAGAGATTGAGATCATACTTGTATGAAGTACAACTAAATAGGAATTATATGCTTTAATTAAATGTATTATGTTGCCTTACTTGAAATGGTGAGATTGTCTCCAATGTTTGTGGTGGTAGCGATATGTGTTATTGTTTTTCGAGCAGTCATGCCAAAGTATAACTGCTGGCTCAAATGAATCCTAAAATTTGAGAGAAATGCAAAAGATTAGTGTTTAAATAAGGCACTCACATCAAATGTAAGAGAATCCGTTCCGTAATAGTCCAAGAAGGCGTAGTTTGTCAGTGTACGTGACCCATTCGAGCAAACGAATGGAAGATGTTTAACTACGTTGTGAATGCTGAAAGATTTTTAACTTTTTTTGTGTGAAATACAGAGGGTAGGTCTTACTGGATGTCTTCTTCAATGTACATCAGTTGAACACACCAAACAACTTTGAGAGGGCAACTAAGACTTCCCAAAAACTCGGCTTTCTGCGCTCCATCTGGTTTTTTAAATACACGGTTGTTGGATTCAATGGCTTTGGCACGGTTCGGGTGCACCGGCTCAATCAGAAGAGCAAGAGCAAGAAGAAGAAGTTGGAGCTTCATCCTATAAAGTTTCTCATTGATTATGGTATTGAAACTCAAGTATTGGAGGATAAAACGTTTGAAAAAAGGTAATAAAAATGTTCGATTTGTCCGGCCAAGCAGCCAGAAGCATTAGTGAAGACTGAATGAAGCATGAAACCTGCTTGGTTCACAGAGGCGGAGTCTACCAATCCTACAAAACTGGGCGGAGCTACCGTAGGAAAGCTTTGATGTCGCTCGGAGCATTAAAACATCAAGGAACACGCAAAATCGACGAGGAGGCTGAAAAAAATGCGAACATGTTATGAAGAAAAAAAGAGAAACGAAGGCAACCTGAAACTGTAACTTTTCAGAGAGTCCTCGTTTGAAAAAGTGGTCAACTTCAAAAATGAAGTGCTACTCTTGATCTGTATAGGCCATATGAAAATTAAATAGGAAAATAATTATTGACACCGAGACACACTTTCAAAGTTTGGCTTTTCAACCGAAAGCAGCAAAATTGTTTAATACCATGCAATAGCTCTTGACTGACTCTAATACTTTTTTTGTAGTTGACAACTTTTTGGATTGCGTGTTCTACTTGAATACGATGAAATTACTCAAACCACCTGGATTGTTTCGGCTTGAGAGCAAAATCGTTTTGGAAATGGTTTTTTTGAAGTTTTGTTTAGCTCTATTTATTTCACAAATGGTTTATGTTGGGTGGTAATCATTGAAAACGGGACACTTTTTGAAATATCACAACTTTTAAGCCAACAGATATGGTAATTAGTAAATTACTTCTGTTTTTTTTTGTTTTTACGTTTAACAATAAAAACTATGAATTGCGAAAAACTGATTTATTTTACCTTTTTGTTTTCAGAATTCTGCGTAAAAAGGTTTTGAATTTGTTTATTAGTTTTAACTGTTTCACCTGGTCTTTGCTTCTCACATTTGAAACGTTATTTTCGTATCAAAACTTTCATTCTTTTTCAGTTTTCTCATCAGTACTCTGCTATTTTTCTCTAAAACAAGCACTCTTTTTCCTAACCATTTTTTGATCTCGTTCGGGGACTCGATTTCTCACAGAGGTCATGTTTTATGCATAGACATGTACTCCTATGAGGCTTTTCCCTATCTGTTTTTTCATTCGTTCGCAGAAATTATCGACGACTTTTTTCCTTTCCCTTCGGAATAGCTGCCCAGAAACATCGCCATAAAAAAAGAGTTTTTTTTTGCAGAGCACTCATGTTTAATGCATGGACAAGTGCTCCATTTTCAATGAGGCCGAATTTTTCCTATCCCTTGGGAATAGCTGTCCATTAGCAGTCTTTTTTTTCTTTCTTTTTTTCAGAGACTCCATTCGAAACGGGGGATGCATCTCTTATTCAAAAAGTTTCTCATTCAATTTTTTAAAGGGATTGGGAAAAATATGTGAGAGTCGAATACTTTTTCTTGAAAGGGGAACGTTTTCAGAAAGGGTTTTGTTTTTAATAACTTCGAAAGGCTCTTTGAGTACAGATATTCAGAAGGATTTTGTTCTTGTTTTCAATTTTATTATCTGATGCCGAAACTCACATATTTCTTCCTTTTCCTTCAAAAAAATGAATAAAAAACTTTTTGAATACAAAATGCTCCCTTCCCTCTTTTTTGATGGAGCTTTTAAAAGGAATTCTGGTGATGAAGAGCTATTCAAAAAGGGTTTGAAAAAAGTCTTCGACGGTTCTTGCGAACGAATGGGAATAACGGATAAGAAAAAAAGCTGTATTGAAATAGGAGTGCATGTCTATGCATAATTATTTTTTCCCTCAACACAATTTTTAAAACTGGCCTCGCTGTTCTTTGGCTCTTTTCATCACATTACACTTTCTCACTGGTTCAGTTTCTCTTTTTGCACTCCAATTACACAATACTATTTTTTGAAGGAAGGGGACGCATTCGTTTTTGAAGAATCGTCCTCTTCTATCCCTTTATTTTTTTAACGGATGCTTGTTTCCGCAAGCACTTTTCTTCTATTTCTTGGTTATTTGGTTTTTCTTCCCTTCTCTTTCAATTACACTGCAGTTATTTTTTGGGGACTCTGACGCACTCGCTTTCTCAAAAAGTTTTCTTCTTTCTTTACAAAAATGGGAGGGAAATTGAAGATATAGGGCAAAAAGGCTACTGCAGTGTAATTAAATGAGAAGAGAAACTAAATAACAAATAAATTGAAAAAAAGGGCTCGAGGAGGCAAGCATCCGTTAAAAAAGATAAAGAGATAAAAAACGAATGCGTCCGCTTCCTTCAAAAAATAGTGTTGTGCATTTGGAGTGCAAAAAAGATAAACTGACTTTGTGAAAAAGTGTAATGTGAGGAGGAAGGCCGAAGGACGGCGAAGCCTGTTTTGAAAGTTTTCACAGGGAAAAAATAAGAAAACCAATAAATTCTTGAAATTTCGTCACAAAAAAGGTTTTCAGAAGTTTTGTTGAAAGTGAAGTTTCTCATCTTTTTCTGCAAAAAAAGTCATGAATGTTTTTTTTACTGAAAGCAGGCCCGGCCCGGCCCGAAGCCCCTGCTTCAAAAAAAGATACCTATTTTTTACCAAATTTTTTGAATTTTTTTGAAATTCTACATCAACAATTTCAATTTTTGATGCATAACTATTTTTTGATTGAATTCTGAATAATAGTCAAAAATTCGACATTATTGGGAAAAATTTCAAAAAATTTCAAATTTTCGTTCAAAATTTCAGTTCAAATTTTTTAGCCGGGCCGACCCGTTGCAAGTATGATTTTAGTTTTTAAATTCTCCGTTCAAAAATTAGAAATTGAAGAAAAAGACGTTTCGTCGAAAACGAATGTGTCCGCTTCCTTCAACAACTAGTGTTGTGTTTATTCGACGGTTTTAAGGTTAATATCAGTTCTTCTGCGTCTATATTTGCTTAATTCGAGCCATCCCCACCAAAGTTCAAAACATCGCCTGAGGCGCGCCTGTTTCTCAACAATTCTGCAATAGTTTCAAGTGTTTCGGACTAATTCGTTTAAAATTAGAGCTTTATTTGCCAACAGATGGACAAAATCTAGAAAGGCGGAGAAGGCACGCCAGACCCATGCACACAGAGAATTTCATTGTTTCTTGGCTAATTCCAGCGGTTTTTTTGCGAAAATTCTTCTTATTCATATTCCACGGTTGAACTTGTCTGCTATTGTTCACATGCAAGGTAACTTTATTCACAGCAAACAAGAATTAAACTGATGTTTCAGGCGTTGGGAAGTAACGGTTGCGAAGTGGAGTGGTGTCGTCGTCTCTCTTCTTACGGTAATGCGCACCAGAACGTTTCAGTGGTGATTTGCTGAAATTCTGAAGGTTTTTACAGAGTAAAATCTGAAACTATTCACCTCGGAGGGATGTCATATGATTGTGTGTGATAATAACGGTCGATAAGGCAGAAGGTGATTTGTAGAAGGTAGCCAACAGTCAGGAATCCAATGAGTAAGGCTGAAATTATATGTTTTTTTTGTTAAAGAAGAATCGGGCTTACCGAAATAGAAGGTTGGTTTAAAGTTTATCTTTGAGTAGCAGAAAAACAAAAACGTTGTACACATTCGGTGGTCTCTATTGCAAAAATGAGGACGTTTGTAGCCGTATTCCTGAGTGCACTCCTTCTGAAAACATTTTCTCTTGAGTTCTGGAAAAAGTTTTGAAACGTACCCGGATATCATAAAACAGATTGTCTCTCGGTTCACGACATATGACATTTTGGCGGTAGAAGCTGAACAACTCATGTGGTGCCACAGTGCAGGTCATTGGAGGGGATCGACAGTGGATCAGAGTTCCATTGAAATAGAGCTCTATTTTGAAAGTACCCTGAAATTAGTCATGTACTTTGATCTCGGATTTTGGAGAGTTTTCAAATTTTCGATCTTAAATTTTTTGAAATTTTTGATGAAAAAACGTTTTTCTTAGCTAACTGTCTCCTAAAATATAGATTTTCGAAATCTTTAGAAAAAACTTTTCGAGATTTGAAGTTTTCATTTACAACTCACAT
Organism: Caenorhabditis remanei; assembly: GCF_010183535.1. NCBI lineage: Eukaryota > Metazoa > Nematoda > Chromadorea > Rhabditida > Rhabditidae > Caenorhabditis > Caenorhabditis remanei. The sequence goes on along the minus strand of NC_071333.1, from coordinate 2,437,108 downwards.
TTAGTTGACACAAAACAGCATGGTCGTCATATTCTCTTGGACCGTCAAGATAGTCGTGATTTGGATCAAGTCCATAATCAAAACAGGACGAATAGGTGAAAATCAGAGAAAGGAAAAGAATATGCAACCACATTGCAGGTCGAATGCGGGCACGAATGATTCGCTGTTCTGAAAGGAAAGAAAGGAGGAGTGTGGCTCCATTAACATGGTCGTTAAATTTACATATTTTTCGAGTTTTCAATATTTGAGAGAAAGGAAAAAGGGAAGATGATTCATGACAATAAAACAAGAGAGCAAAAACCAAAACTTGAAAATCGGAATATGGTGAGGGGGAAACTACTAATTGACGGAGTATTACAACTAGAATGGCACAGAAAAAATCCGAAATTTACCAATTCGTCAGAATGTGGGAGAAGAACACTTTTGGGTTCCGAAAATAGTGGTTTTCGATGGAAACTTTGTTGTTTTGATTTAAAAACACTGTTTAATTGAGAAAATCATTAAAAAAATGTATTTTTGGTTATTTTTGATCTCTAAATTGGCCAAAATCTTCTCAATCGAGACCGGCGACTAGTTTTCTCAAAAACTGGACTCCTAGGCCATAAGAGTGAGGCCATGGGTAATTTCTGACCAACCTTATCCGCGAAAACCCTCTCGAGGAGTAGTTTTCCAAGAATTCGATTATCTAGGCCACTAAGTGAAAAGTTAAGCCACGGTTATTTTCTGCACTTTTTTAGTTCAAAATGGAAAAAAATTGTCGAAATCGGGATCAAGGACTAGTTTTCGGAGAGAGTTGGATTTCGAGCCCACCAAATGGAAACGTTAGGTCATGGGGAGTTTCAGATGGTTTTCGACAGTTTTTGGGGTGAAAACTCGTTTCTAACTTTGAAAAATGTGATTTTAATCAATTTTCCTGTTTTTGTGTGTTTTGAAATTGCTATTTTTTGAGTGTTATAGAGCTAAAAAATTGACTATTTGGACTAAAACCGTAAAAAGAGATGTTTATTGTTTTTGAGTCAATTTTGCTCTACGTTTACAACTTTGGGCTTATTTTATTTAATTTCCAAGCCCTTACCTATATTGATGGACCTCAACAGGCCGTGCGAACATCTCAGATGTGACTTGCAACAACATGATTTCCATAAATATTGTCCTTCTTTTTTCGTTAAATGTAGTTTTCGTAGCCTTCCGTGAAGAACTACTTTAAACTCTTATGATTTTTCCGCATATAATCCATAGAGTGTCCGAATCTGTCCGTGCATCTTCTGATCTTTGTAAATCGCTCGTAACATACAGGCTTCATCGTCGACAATCTTTTTTATGACGAGTCCAAGGCGCGCCAGACAATTTGCGAATTCACGAATGGAAGAGAGGGGGTTCTCTTCGTATAGAGACGAACATATAGGGGACGGGGAGATGTACTCTTTGGTGCCTCGTCTCTTCCTCTGTTCTTCACGTGAAAAAGAGAGAAAGGGGGGGGGGGGAAGCAAGGAGGAAAAGAAGATAGCGAGACGAAAGAATGAGTTGTCGAAACGAAATAAAAAGGGGAGAGGGGGCAAAATTTGGTTGCTCTGCTCTTATCATGTAAATATAGTGCTACTATCATGATAAGAGAAACATGAAATAGGGTTGGCCGTTAAAATATATTGTTTCACGTGTCTATGTAAAAAGCAGAATGATGATAGTCAAATTTTGAATTACCTCTCAGAATGTATCAGTCAAAATGTTTTAAAGAAATTTGCCTCAGTCTTTTCCACAAAACCAGACTTGTCACGGGCCGGGCCCGCTTGGCCCGTTTTGAAAATTTTTTTGAAAATTTTTTGAAATTTTGACGTTTTTCTTGGAAATTTTTTGTAAAAAAACAGACCGGGCCGACGGGTCGAGCCGGGTCGGCCCGATTTTTGACAAGTGTGCACAAAAAAAATCTATTACAAATGAGTTGGTTTATTCAAAAGTGTTTCCATATCCCTGCATTACCACATTCAACAGCTTTCTGCCAAACGACAGTGAAAGCGTGTTCTCATAAAATTGATGGAAAAATAATAAAAGATCTCCAGACATCAAGCTCAATTGTCAGTTAATCGGTGTAACTACGGTACACCAGCGATTTGACTGAACACCTAGCTAACAGCCTTCAGGAGAAACTCACCTTTTCGACCAGAGAATAATAAGTGCTTCAGAAGAATCATTCATCAAATCATAAAAATCATGCTCCAGAATGCATGGCATGACACTGGAAACGATGGACACCGAATAACATAAAGGTATCACATTTTTCGCTATCACAAAGTTATGTGCCTTCGCTTTTCTTCTGCTTATTTCTTCTTTCTGCTCATTTCTTCGCTGCCGGAAGTGATAGTTGTCACTATTTCAATCTGCTGTTGTTAATATAAACGACCGCCTTAAACTGCTTCTTCTTGCCAACATCCTTAATTTCATAACTGTCCTTTTTAATGTTTTTTCTTCTTATCCACTACCAGATGATGCCATGAAGTTGGATAACTGCAAATGAGAACGTTTACTGGAGGGTTATTCATGAAGACTAGACAAAATAACCCACACTGTTTGATTATTCTAAGGAATTGCTTTCTGGCGCATTTTCAGTGAATTTCTTTGCTAACTAGCGCACCTTCAACGCGTTTCTAGTGGATCTCAGAGCTATCTAGTGCACCTTTGATACGTTTTTGCATGTGGAAAGCGATCTGAGAAGTCATTGGCGCTCTTTGAAAAACTTTTGTAGTATCATTTAGAGAGCAGTCTATACAAACATTTTTCTTGTTTTCTCAGAATTGCTACCTGGCACACTTTTGACACATTTTCTCTAAAAACGTCTTTTTCGGCGAAAAAAAAAACGGGTTTTCGGCATAAAGAGACGTTTTTAGAGTCAAAAACAACAAAACCTATAAACAACCTGCCGGGGACTAGTTTTCCGAAAATACGATCATTTAGGCCACGGCCATTTTTTACACGTTTTTTCAGTTTGAGATGGGAGAAAACCGACAAAATTGGGTTCAGGGACTAGTTTTCCAGGAGAATTGGATTTCTAGGCCACCTAATGGGAAAGTTAGGCCATGGAATATTTTAAGTGTTTTCCGACGTTTTAGGAATAAACTCTGATTATTTGGCCCGAAAAACTTGTTCACTAGCTAAAAGTTTCATTTTTTCCAATTTTCAGCTTGAAAATCTTACATTTTTAACCACCAGCGTTATTGTGAACCGTACGATGATAACTCAATCGATGAGGGGAATTAGGTTGGATCTGTTGGGGAGACGGGGGAGTGGACGACAAGGAAGAAGTAACGGCTTCTCCAGAGTTCCCACCTGATGATCCAGATGCTCCGGGTTCTGGACGTGGGAGTAAAACACTTATGGGTTCTGAAAATAGTGATTTTTTGTGGAAAACTGGTTATTTTGATATAAAAACACTGTTTTATTGCTAAAATCGAAAAACGATGGAACACCACTTGCGGTCTAGTTTTTCAGAAATATAGACTTCTAGGCCATCAAATGGAAGTGTTGGACCATAAGGAGTATTTGGTAGTTTTCGACGGTTTTCTGGGTAAAAACTTGTTTTTAAGCTTGAAAATGTAATTTTTATCGATTTTCAACTTTTAAAATCTCATTTTCAAATGTTTTAGAGCTTAAAATTGTCTTTTTGGGCAAAAACCGTCAATTTCAGCGGATTCTTATTGTTTTTGGGTCAACTTTGCTCCATGTTTACGAGTTGTGGCTCAATTTTCTTCTATTTCCAAGCTTACCATCACTATACTCATAGTCCTCGACAGGCCATGCGAATCGAACATTTCGGATGTGGCTTGCAACTCAACATCCCAATGAATATGGTCCTGCTTATTCCATCAAATATAGTTTTCCTAGTCTTCTGTAATGAGTTCATTGAAATCATACTTGTAAAATCACGGGCCGGCCCGCAGGGCCCGGAGCAAAAAATTATTTCTGAAAAATAGAATTGAAAGTCTTGGAAATTAATTTTTGAATTACCGCAAAAAAAATATTGCCATGATAACTGGGCTAATTTGTTATTTTAATCGTTTTTTCTGCGTGTTTCTTTCGTTGTCTTTCAATCTAGTTCTGATTCTTTTTATTATTTTGACAATTTCCGTTTTCACTTGTTGTCTTTTTATAATTTCTAATCAATAATATGTTTGCCATAAAGTAGTAACCGACCAAACAATGGGAAAACGACGAAACTTTTTTTTTCAATATTTTGACGGGCCGAACGGGCCGGAAGATTTTTTAGCGGGACCGGCCCGTGACAAGTATGATCGAAATGCTCTCGCTTTTTCAGCATATAATCCATATAGAGTATCCGATCGGTCCGTGCATCCCATAACATCTGTGGATTTGTTAGGCTATTGCTCAGACTCTATCGTTGACTATCTCTTTGATGACGAGTTCGCGGCGCGCCAGACGATTCACAAATTCACATTTCAACTGCAAAAAATTGATTGATTTGTAGCAAAAAAAGCAGAAAAAACGCTCTATAACTCGCTAACTATAGTCAGTTCTGACCCAAATCAGATTTTTCGACAAGGAAAGCGCGACGAAGGTGCCTCAGATAGATTTTGAACACTTCTAATGTGCCCCAGATAGTCACAGTTCAGCTCAAAACGCTTCACAGGCACCCCAGCGGCCTAAATTTTTGAGGGGTGCCTTTGACGCGTTTTTTACCGGAAAGCCAGTGGCTGGGAAGTCTTTGACGTGCTTTAGCTGGATACACAACTGGTGCAATTCCGGCGCTTTTTTTTGCAGATGCACATCTGGTGTGTCGTTGACGCGTTTTTGACAGCAAAAAAAAGAGTGGGGAGCCTCTGGCGCGGTTTAAGACAGACCGAAGGAAGTTTTTGAGCGAAAATTGCAGTTTTTGAGTCAACTCCTCGTTACAGAGCATTGTGAAAAGAACTAGGACTATTTTAAGCTCAAAAATCTCATTCTTCAGCAATGTTTAGGTCAAAGCCCTCTATTTTCTATGAATTTCAAAACCTACCGCATAGTTATGCATATTCTCCTGCCGATACTCGCCATTCGTGTTGTAGTCAACGTGTATTCCTCCATTTTCCACATTCTCAGATGACGTCGACTTGAGATTCAAACGAGAGGAGGCGAGTAGGCTGACCGGTGGTGAGAGTGGTGGTGCTTATCCTTACGACGATGATGTCGCATCTGTAGATGAGAAATTTATTAGTAAAAATGGAGAAAAATGGATTTTCAAAGATTCACTGTAAATTTCTCTAAAAATGACAAAACCTATCAAATTATCGAAATTGAGGTTGAGGTGACCGAAAATAAGTCTATATCTACAAAAAATATTTGCTTCAAACAGAAATTTGGTCTCTAAGAAACTTCAGATTTATCCAGACCAATTTCAGCTCAAAACATCCAAAAATTATCGTTTTCTCCCTCACATTTCTTGTTGACAGGTTCTTCTTCTTGTACTCGATTCTTTTTCGACGATGATGACGATGGTGCACTCGATGATTAGTCAGATTTTTAGAGATTCGGGTCGGATGAGCTGAAAATGACATTTTTGTATGAAAAACAACCCCAAAAGTCTTAATTTTGACAAGAAAGCTGGGGAAATCACTTAAATCACAAAATCATAAATTTGGTAAATGTCTGCCAAACTTACACCATATTCCAGAAAGTAAGAGAAAGATCTTTTTGGCCGATTTTGTTCCAAAGTCCAAACTTTTGACAATTTTTCCAGTTTTTCGATCATTTTTACTCAAGCTCTGCGTCGCCAATAGATTCTTCATGAAGGTCCGATTCAGGAGCAGCCGCTTACGCTCTAGAAGACGTCGCAACTGCAGAAGACGTTGACGGACCACCGTCCGGTGCTCCAGAATCCGGGTGGCTACTATCCAAATTCTCCAAATACGATATGAGGGACTCGCGGGCGATCTCATCTTCGATATCCATCTTAGTTCTCTGATAGTCCGTACTATCAATTTTATCATGGAGCACCGTCTCCTTCAGATGCTCCAATACTGTTGTCGCCAACGCTTTTGTCATCAGATCTTTAATCGCCGCGCCGGAAGTCATACCGGGGGAACCGAGGCCGACGTCGATGGTGCCGAAGTGGGTGCGAGGACTGAAAAATGACAAATTATGAGTTTTTCTGGACAGAAATCAAAACTTTTTGTTATGTCCTCTGGTGGCGGGAGAAGGGACTTATAAAACCATTTATTTACATGGTGAGAATCAACGACTAAGAGTTCGCTTCATCTTATATAGGCAGATCTTCTTGCCACGTGGGACCTCAGGGTTGAACGTTCACTAGGCTAGGCCATTGCTAGTTCACGCCACAACACTTTTCAAACTGAAAATCAATGGAAATCAAGTTTTCAATTCGAAAACAAGTTTTTGAGAACAAAAACCTCCTAAAACACATGATTATGAAAAAAGAGAAAGAAAATCGAAAAAAAACATATATTGTTAGCTTATTTGTCGAATGTCAATTTTTTACTCGGAAACGTTTTTTTTTCGAATTTTCCGACGCTCCACTCAATTTTTACATTTCTTGACATTGGTTCCACATGAATAACTGTAAAATTCTATTCAAACCGTCTCTTTCGACCAAAAAAGACATGAAAAACAAATGTTTCCTACTTGTCCGAGAGAAGTACACGCCAAGAGTTTTCTAGGCCAGGAGGCCAAGGCCGCCAAAAAAAGCCGGGGGAGTTTAAATGGAGGTTTTTGAAAAGTTCATTACGGCGTCAAAAAAAGACGGAGAACATTCTGTGGAGTTTCTAAAGCATTTAAAACGATTGTCGTGCTATCTGGGGTGCCTATGACTCAATTTCTAATAACTTTTAAAGTTATCTGCGGAGCCTTTGAAAAATTTTCAATTTTTTTCAAAATTTGGAAATATCTGAGGCAACGTGAACGCAATTTGAGAGATTTTAATCGATAAGACGTATGCCTAACGCCTCTCTGACAATTAGAAAGTTTCATAAAACTCTTTTTTGCTTTTTCAGCAGTTTCAGACCTATCTGGAGTGCCTTCGACACTTTTTTCGAAAGGATGTGGTGTGGGAAACGCTCTTAACTCATTTTTCGTTAATTGAATATATCGGACATTGTTCACGCATTCTTGCACAATTTCCAGCTATTAAACCTAACGAATTGCTCATGGGTTTTGCCGCTTTATCGAACAGCAGTGCTTCAATATTTTAAGAAACAATCGGAATTGTTCAAAAATCAACAAAAGTTCAACGGAATTAGTCAAATGACTATTGAAATCTTTCTTTGACTGGGGAATCTCCTGCAGTTGAAAGCAATCGACATGTTTTTAGTTTGATGCCAGTTCGAAAGGCGTTGTCAGACTAAATGGAAAGGAATAACTATCCAATACAGTCACCTAATCAGGACGAGAGACTGAAGCTCATCTCTGGAGTTTTTGAATAGTCAAAAACCATAAAAACTTTTCGAAAATCAACAAAAGTCAAACGGAATTAGTCAAATGACTATTGAAATCTTTCTTTCACTAGGAAGTCTTCTGCTGTTGGAAGCAATTGGCATGTTTTTAGTTCGATGTCAGTTTGGATGACGTAGTCGGGCAAAAAGACAGGAAATAACCGTCCAACACAGTAACCTAATCACAAAGAGAGACTAAAAGTCATCTCTAACAAATTATTAGATATCTGTCTAGCATACGGTTTCCAAAGACGCTTTGTTATTTTCGAAATGCAAAAACTCACTTTGTATTATCCCAGGTTTTCTGTCTAGGTACAAACATCAATTCAAACTCCAGTAAAGCAGGCAATGAGTTGATGTGTTCCTGTTCCATTTCTTAGCGCATCCATAGAAAATCTGGCATTGCAGCATATGTAACCTGTAATGAATAAAACAGTTTTTATTAAGATTCATGGATATTTTCATTCACGTTATTAGAGTTTTTCCATTAAAAATTTGGTTTTTTTTCATCAAAATTGTTTTCTCCCGGTGTTCATACCATATCTAATTTTTCCTTCTTATTTTAGCACCCATAAGTTCGGAATTGACTTCATTTTTTTGATATCGACGAGATTTAGGCAACTAGAATAGGCGGGGCTATACTGCGCAAAGAGCGCACGCGTTTTTCGTAAACATGCCGCACTGTGACGACTTCAAGTGGATTCGTGTTTGAAAGGTCTCAGGTAGGTATTTTCGTTTGAAAAATCAATTATTACAAAATATAACTTGAAAAATTCAAAAAATCGAGCAAAAATTGTTTGAAAAGTCACAAACCAGCTGTACAAAAACTAAAACACTACTTTTTTCGCTTTTCAACTGTTGGGAGACCAAGTTTTAACGTTTTTACAAAGCGTTTAGATAATAGTTATTCAAAATAACTCACCCATTCGTGTATATTATGTTATCAAAATGAGTCCAAGGGTCCGAAAGTGAAGTTTTTTCCAAATAATTCTTGAATATTTTTTTTTTTTTTGTGATGGGTCAATGAGATGAAGACTTCCGCATTGAGAGTATAGTCTAAAACAAAAAAACAAATTAAAATGAAATTATTGTTTTCTGCGAATATTCATCTGAGAACTAAAAACAAAGAAAAATATAAACACCCTCCCGTCTCATTTGCTTCTTGCAATAAATTGACGCGTAGAAGAGAGAAAGAAAAGGCGGTTGCGGAAAAGGCTGCCTTCTCTCTATTATGTCTGCGTCCCTTTAGTCAGTCTATCGTTTGGTTGGGCTATGCAAGAAGGGTAAGGAGAATTGAAAAGAGCGGATGGCTTTCTCTGCGTCTCCTAATTCACCATAATCCAACAACAATCGACATCTGTTGCAAACGATGGATATCTAGGCGAATGGAGGAAAGAGGGGCCCCTTCGTATAAAGGAGAACACGGAGAAGACGGGCAGATGTCCTCCTCGGTGCCTCGTCTCTCTTTCTGTTCTTCACGCAAAAAAGAGATGGGCAAAGGGGGAAAGAAGACAGAGAGACGAAAGAATGGGGTGTCGGAAACTAATAAAAGAGGGAGAGGGGGCAAAACTTGGTTGTTCTGCGTTTATCATGTAATTATAGTGCTACTACCATGATAAGGGAAACTTGGATTGTTTGCATGAGTTGGCCGTAACAATATTTTGCTTCAATGTAAAAAGTAGAATGATGATAGTCAACTTTCGAATCAACTTTTAGAATTTATCACTCAAATTAAAAAAAGGTGCATCGGCAACTTCTAGCCTCACAATCTCAAATTTTAAGAGGAAAAACTGTAAACTATAGTTCGAAATAAGCTGTTTCTGGCAAATCGCAGTGAATGCGTGTTCTCAAAAAAATCTAAAAACTGATAGGAAAAATAATGAAAGATTTCCAGACATCAAGCTGAATGGTCAGTTAATTGGTGTAACTGCGGTACACTGAAAACCGATTTGACTGAACACTTAGCTAACAGTCATGAAGAGAAACTTACCTGTCTGATCAAAAAAAAATAAATGCTTCAGGCGAAACATCTTGCTCCGAAACGCTTGACAAGAATCTGGGAACAATGGACGCCAAATATCATGAAGATATCACATGTTCTGCCATCACGAAGGTGTGGACCTTGCCAATATTTTTCTGTTCATTTCTTCACTGTGCCGAAAATAATAGTAGTCACTATATCAGCGGTTGTCAATATAAACGACCACCATGAGCTGCTCCTTCTTGCCAACATCGTTAGTTTCATAATAAATTGTATGTCCTTTTCAATGTTTTTTCTTCTTAGCAACTATCAGATGATGTCATGAAGTTGGATGCCTGCAAATGAGAATGTTTATTGGAGGGTTATAGATGGAAACTAAAACAAAATAACCCACACTGTCTGATTATTCTAAGGAATTGCTTTCTGGCGCATTTTTGACTCATTTTCAGTAAATTTCGTTGTTAACTTGCGCACCTTTTACGCGTTTCTAGTGGATCTCAGAACTATCCGGTGTACTTTTGTTGCGTTTTTGCATGTGGAGAGCAGCATATGGAGACATTTTTCTTGCTTTCTTAGCTGTGCTATTTGGCACACTTCTGGCACATTTTCAATTTTTAAAAGTTGGAATGGCAGAATAAACGCGTACTGACAGTTCTAAAGCGATCATGTGTGAGTCATGTGAATAAAGCGATTCCGCCAATTTCACAGCTTCCGAAGATATTTTTCTGTTTTTTTCCACTGCTTTAGACTGATTTTTTATGATTAGACGCACTTTTTTTTACTTTAAAAGCTATACATATAAAACGTTTTCAACCAGTGATTGTGATTTATCCTTCGTGCAGTTTTTTGTCGCGTTTTATAAACAATTTTCAAACATTTAGACTAAAAACTTACGATATCATCCGACTATCCGATATCGTCATGATAGCTGTGAGCCAGGGGACGAATTGACAGAAAATCGTTTGATAATTCGATTTCGGTCTGGAATGTCATCGTTAGAAGTGATTTTTGACCAAGCTTGTGAATTATTGGTGATTTTTGACTGAAATTTCAGAAATTTTTATCAAACATCGGTACAAATCTGCTCAGAATTACTGAAAAGTCAGAACCGATAAAAAACCAGTCGGGAACTAGTTTTCCTAAAATTCGATCTTCTAGGCCATCAGTTGGAAAGTCAGGCCACGGCCATTTTCGTACTTTTTTTAGTTCGAGATGAGAGAAGATTGACAAAATCGGGTTCATGGACTAGTTTTTGGGGAAAATTGGTTTTCTAAGCCACCAAATGGGAAAGATAGGTCATGGATTATTTTGAGTGTTTTCAGACGTTTTAGGGCTGAAGATTGACTTTTCAAGCCCAAAAACGTGTTTTAGAGCTTCGAAATTTGGTTTTATAATGTTCCAATACAGTAACCTTATCACAAAAAGAGACAAAACCTCACCTTTGGAGCTTTTAAATAGTCAGAAACCATAGAAATTGTTCGAAAATCAACAAAATTCAACGGAATTGGTCATAAGACTGATGAAATCTTTCTTTCATTAGTGAGTCTTCTGCTGTTCGAAGCAATTGACATGTTTTTAGTTTGTTGTCAGTACGGAAGACGTAGTCAGGCTAAATGAAAGGAAATAACCATTCAATACAGTAACCATATCACAATTTTTTTTCACTTCTCTCACTTTCCCAACCTTGACCCAGACCAAAAACCAGATGACTGTATCATTTTTCAAAAGCTTAGAGCTACATGTTTACGGAAAATTTGAAATGAAAATACCTACCTTCATAACTTTACCAATAGTAAGTCCGCGATCACTGGAGTTGAATTTCCGGTGTCCTTTAAAATCTTTGTTTTCTCCTGCTGAGAATTTTCCCTCCAGAGTTGAGAACTCCCCATCTAGAGTCGAGAATTTTCCGTCTGGTGTTGAATAAACAATTGCATCACTACTTCACGACTATCCAACAGACACTTCCCTTTGGACACAATGCTTCTTTCGCTCTTCTTCGATTCGAGTCTCAGCTTCGAAAGCAGTAGGATCCGGTAGTTTCATTGAAGGGGTCATGGTTGGCAACTGTGGTGGGCATTGTGGTATTGGAGCGACAATTGTGAATGGGCTTACCAGCGGAGACTGCAGAACTGGTGAAGTCACCGGAGCTCGAGATGGTATTGGCGGTGGGATGCGAGTGCTGGGAGAGATTCTGGAGCAACTGCTGTCTGTAGGACTCAACGTTGAGGAGCGGTGGGGATCCTGTGGCGTAGTGTGATGAGTCGATCTCGGTGGGAAGAATCTCTGCCTGATGTAGAGCATGATGAGGAGAACGGAAACTGCAAAATTTAGAGTTGAATACGTTTTTGGGATTACATTGTTGGTCGTTCGTTGTTTTTTAACAAAAAAAAAGCACTGAAAGCAAGCTTTTCTTAAAAAGCTTGCCTTCAAAGCTATCATTCAGTCGGCAGCCAAATTGTTCGTGAAATTTTGTCACGGTGTGGAGAACACGCGTTGCAGCCGATTTTTGAGATTTTCGACTTTTCTCAAAAACGAAATCATGAACCTCACCTTTTGAACATGCCAAAGCGGAAAGGGAAGCGTAAAGGGCAAACTTGCCGACTGGTAACGTTTCTGAGTCACTTTTGCTTTTTCAACACTTATTCTGAGCCTGACCTTGAGTAACTTCTGCAAATCATGAGTGGTTGGCCACCCACGGCGCAAGATGGAATTATTTTCAAATTTGTTATTGTTATCTTTGAAGTTTTAGAGATTTTCAACAACGCGGCATCAAAAAATTTCAAAAAATGACCAAAAACGCAATTTTTGCTTAAGAAATTGCTATGGTCTTGCTGGCCGAACCCACTGATTTTTCTAGGCCACGAGTAGGAAAATGCAGGCCGTGCACATGGCTTTGGACACCATGATATTTTCCGTCTCCTCACCCTAGACGACGACGGAGTATTGAAAACCAGATGATCGACTCGATGTTAGGAATAGAGTCGATGACATCAATGGTTGTCGAATCGCGGCACGAACTGTTGATGTCGGTTGGGCAATCTTCAAGTTCTCCGGTCGTTGTGGAATCGATGTGTAGTGATTCTGAAAAATGAAAGTTTATATTTTTCAGGCTCTCGCAGAATATCAACAGGTTTTTGTTATTTTTTCCCATCTGTACTCTACATGAGTCTAGTCCCATTATTTGCAACTGTTCGCTCAACAGTGCTTTCACTTGATTTGAATAGGTCCATTCTTCTATAAGCGAAAAACAGAATCTGTGACTGAAAATGTGGAGTGAATCGACAATAATTTTGCAAAAAACGTCTTGTACAGGTGAAAAATCGTCGATTGATCCTGATGATGAAGAGTTTTTGCACAAAAAATGACGCAATACTTGCAAAATCGTTGCATCAGTGGGAAAAAGCTTTATTTTCTCGATATTCTTCCGGAGACTTCACAGAAAATGAACAGTTTGGACTTTATATCAAGTGACTGGTAGAATTTAACCCCCGGCATCCTTCTATGCATCCTTAGTTTGATTCGGTTATCCGGAAGTTTCTAGGAACTTCTTCAAAGCTGAAGAACGCACTGAGAAAGTTTTTCACAAACTGTTGGAAGAGCTTTAACACTCAAAACCAACTTATGGGGCTCTATTTAACAAAATTTAAAGTTTTCGCTCGGCTTTAAGAAACGAACAGCTATATTAACTGACGTTATCTTATCTCTGTCTACTGTCTGACTTTTAAGAAACTTACAGAATCGTTTTGTCTCAAAATTAGTGAATATTGGCAGAATAATTTCAAAAAACCCAAAAAACCTCTAAAAAAAAAACATGACTTCTGGTACAAATCAACCAAGTTTTTCGAAAATAACTTTTTCACATTAATGATGCAAAAAAATGATTGGCTGCCCAGCAAGAGCCATAATACCCGAAATTCCAAATTCGAAATTTATCCAATTGCTCTCCTAATGAAAACTGGTATGATTTGTATGATATTGTTATGATGGATTTGCAAAAAGTTGTTCTTAAAAGTCGAAATGAGCGATTGGGAGAATTCGGTCTCCAGAGCTGCCTTCAATGAGACACAATTTTGGTCTCCAATCCATGGAAATACAAAAACGTAGTGTTTTAGTTTTTTACAGCTTGTGTGAGAATTTTCAAACAATATTTGTTCAATTTTTCAAATTTTTGAAGCTATATTTTGTAATAATTGATTTTTCAAATGAAAATACCCACCTGGGGCCTTCCAAACACGAATCCACTCGAACTCGGCACATTTTTGAGGTCCTCCGGCTCTGTGGTGGCTCTGCTCGTCCGTCACATTCTTTTTCATAGTCGATTTGAGAAGACTGAAACAATAAACATTCATTTTTGACTGAAATGCAGGTAAAACGGCGAATGGATGCAAATGAACTCAAAAAAGGTAGCTTAATTGTTATTTTATGACCCAAACGGTAGTAAAATTCAATAACATACGTTGAAAAAAAAACTAAAAACCGATGAATATTCGCCGATGTAATCGAAAAGAAAGAAGAAGAGGGCGAGAAGAAAAGACTTGTTTTCTCTGCGTATCCTCTATTCGCGTGGTCTCTCTCAGCGGGGGCTGTTGTCCCCACAGTGCGCTCACACAAAAACACGCGACTGTTTTGGAGGAGGCGAAGGCGACCGAGGGGGCATTCGCGGTGTACACAGCCTATCGATTCTCGTCCCAATTACCTTCTGCCTGGGATAACGGGGAGGGGAGAACACAAGAAACGTAGAACGTGGTGTCTTTTATTCGGAATCTAAACGGGGGAGTAAAAAAACAGTTTGTTGGAAAAATGTGGATTTAGTAATGAAATTTTAGATTTTCACACAACTATTTTCAATAACATAGAAGCTACTTAATTCAAATGAGAAGAATTTAAAACAGGCTAGTTTTCACTGAAAATCAGCTTACATATTGAAATTCAGCTTATAATATTTCATGTGTAAGACTCATATTTAAAAAAGTTACAACTGCTAGTTCAGTCGAAATATTAAGGTATTTCAAACCAATTCCAACTTTCACAAAAAGTTTCTATAATTTCAGAATAATGTCTTGCGGAAATATGAAAAATGAGAAACTAGAAGTAGGTCGAATGATTACTGAATTGAGTTTTGCAGATTTGGTTGAAAACTGTACTCGATCCGAGTGCTGCGGGAGAGGAGACGGGCCCAAAGGGCACCCTCTCCTTCCCCGCAGCATGACAAATTCCACATGTCTCACCTTCCAAATGTTTTTTTTTCCCTCTATTGCTTTTTCTCTAGATCATTGTCTCTCACCAGAAAACAGTCTGGCTCCGCCCCACGGGCCGGCGCGAGACAGTTTTTCATTTCTACCCCTCATTCTTGATAGAAGCTACCAGAAGCTTCTTTCTTTTCTTCCAGTTTTTCATTTCTTTCGTTTTCTAGATTTTTCCTTTTCTTTTTTCCTCCTCACATTCTAGAAACTTCCTAGGAAGTTTCTTTTCTGTTTTTGTAATCCTTCCTCACCCCAATTGAAGCTTCACAAGAAGTTTCTTTCTATTATATACATATTCTTATTTTTCAACTGAAAAGTCACCTAAAATTGCAAAAACTTAACTATAAATAACTTCAATCAATTGGCTCATCATGAATTTTTATTGTATCACCCAAAAGACGTCAGTGAAGACAAAAAATAGAAAATCTTGATTTGGCATACCGACTTTTGTTTTTTGTATTGGATTCTTGTTTTGTGTGTATTCATGTGTGAGATTTGTGATTTTAACTTGATTTTCGGTTTTTATTTTCAAAACTTTCAATCGCTCGAAAATTCTGAAAATTTGGTTGAATTTGGCTAAAATTGCCAGTTTTTTCAAAAAAAAATTTTGAAATAGAATAAAAATGTCATTTTTGGTGCAAAACTCTAATTATTTTATGCGAAATAGCGACTTTAGTGAAACGCGTCAAAGGCGCACCAGGAGACAGAAATCGGTGAAAAGTAGCTGAAAATGTTACATTGTTTGACTAAAAACTTGTGTAAATTATTTTCAGAAAAGAACAATTCAGTATTGCTGGCGAAAATCGAAGAAAAATGAGTGGAAGTTTGTAATTTTTCAGAATAAAACACTTTTTTAAAGTTTGAGTCAAAAACTTGCGAAAAACAGCTGAAAATCAAAGAAAACTGATAGAAAAACTCAATTTTTTCAATTTTCCTCATTTTTTCATCAAAAAACCCAGTTTTTCCTGTTAAAAACTACAGAACACCCCATTTTTGGACTTTGAAAATGATTATTTTCTCAAAAAAAAATCTCCGTGAATCTACATGGCCTAGGATTCGCCGTGGCCGAACTCCCAGAAAAGTCCTCCCAGAAACTAGTTTTTGCTCTGTTTAGGCGGAATTTCGAACTTTTTTCAAAATTTTGACTTGTTAGAAAAATTTGTCATGAAGATCAAAAAACTTTCGAAAAACTTACAAAAATGAATGAGAAAAAGGCAAAAATAACTTTGAGGCAAAACTGATTTCTTGCAATGAAAATATGCCAAATCGGCTATCTATATAAAAAAAAGTGTCCCCGTAGGATTTAGAATTCTGCCGCAGTTAATAATTTTCAAGAAAAACTATATTTTGAGTCGAAAACTTGCAAGAAACCCCTGGAAATTAACAAAAACTGACATGAAAACTTGATTTTTTCGTTTTTCTTTAAGTTTACAATTCAAAAAAATTTTTTCTTGTCAAAGACCTCCTGCATGGAGGCGGAGCTTCTGATATTACAAATATAAGATAGTTGATGATTCAGCCAGACGGTGAATCATCAAAGGGCGGTAAGATAAAGGGTCAAGACAAAGAAATTGTAACTATGACTATTACATCAAGCAAAAAAATACAATCTGTTTACCAACCCAATCCATATTTCCCTTATCATGGTGTAGCATTGTGTTCACATGATAAGAGAAAAGCATTAAAAGTTCCCCCCTCTCGCTTTCTATTACTTTTTCACATTTCATTCTTTTTTCTCGCTATCTTCTTTCCTCCCTTTACCCTACTCCTTTTCACGTGAATAACAAAAAAAGACGAGGAGGATATCTGCCCGTCTTCTCCGCTTTTTCAATACGAAAAAACCCTCCTCTCCACCATTCGACTGGGTAGCAAGTTTTCCGATTGCTTCAACTTTTTTAACGTTTTTTTGTTATCACACGGAAAAGCGAGTTATTTCTCTAAACATTGGCCTCTCTTTTGAGAAAAGATCAATCTTGACATATAAATAAGACTCTAATTTGCAAAAAAAGTGTTGAAAATTGCCTGTGTGCTTGGTACTGGCGTGCCTTGAGCGCGTTTTCAGATTTTGGTCATTTCTAGACACAGAAGCTCAACTTTTATACAAATTTGCCAGAAAAAAAGAAAACTATAGCAGAACTGTTTGGAAAATCGATTAAATAGGCTTATTTTGAACCAAAAGTAGATGTTTCACAAACTGGCGCGCCTCGGGCGCAGTTTTAGAACTTCGCTGTATTTTGAGGAATTTCTTGAGCGAACAACAGCGCAGAACAAGTGATACTACCATGTAAACTAATAAGAACTGGCTCGTTTTTCATGTTACCACTTTCTTGATTTCTTTCGGCAAAAATTTTGTCTCAATAACAGCCTAACCCGGAATTTCCCGACACTGTCTCTTTTTTCCATTAGGGTTTGGAAACTCAGTCCGTGGTTCACCAACATCTGACTCTGATTTTTTTGAACTCTGAGTGCCCGTTCTCATCTCATCATTTATGATAGGTATGTCGTTCGGACAACTCTTGCTTTCGAAATTTGCTCTCCGAATTATTGAACTTGAATATTCTTTGAAGACGCCACTTTCAAACAACCTATGAGTTCGGTTATAGACATTTTAGACTTCGTGGAGTCCATTATAGATATTCAGTGACGTCACCATCTTTCCGAATGCGCCTCACTCTATTTGCCTCGTTTTCTTTTTCCCAGTCGGTCTCCCTCATTATGAACCAGGTTCGAGATGAGCGTTGGTTGGTCATTAGTCCTTTTTGAACAGATGGTCTCATCATCGTCATCTACTTGTTGTCGGATTGTTTACCTGATCTTATCTCATCTATTGTTCTCTCATTTTTCTGTACGCAATACTACTAATCCCTTTTCCCCGGGCCGCAAGATATTTAATTGACTCCTCCCATCCTCGACTACGCTTCCTCTCGATATGGGTAACGCTAACAGCTCCGCCCAGTTTTTCATGCTACCATTTTTTGATAACTGTCGGCAAAAATTTTGTCCCAATATCAGCCTAGCCTAACCCGGAATTTCCCAACCCTGTCTTTTTTACCAGTAGGGTTTAGAAACTCAGTCCGTGGTTCACAGACATTTGACTCTGACTTTTTTGAATTCTGAGTACCCGTTCTCATCTCATCATTTATGATAGGTATGTCGTTCGGACAACTCTTGCTTTTGAAATTTGCTCTCCGAATTATTGAACTTGAATATTCTTCGGAGACGCCACTTTCAAACGACTTATGAATTTGGTCATAGGCATTTTAGACTTCGGGGAGTCCATTTTTGCTGTCAAAACCAGCTAAATGTTCACGAGAGCCGAGTTTTGAGCTCTCAAACTTTTCATGTATGTACATACATTTTTTTCACGTGGAATTTGAAATCTACAAGTAGTATACGCAAGATATTTTCATTTTTACGACGAAGGAGCACAGGGAAACCGCTGGGTAACACAAATGGAACCGCGCGGAGGTGTATATACCGCCGATTTGGAATTTCATATGAACAGGCTTATCCATATGAAACGTTTGAGAGCTCATAATTCGGCTCGCAGAAATATTTAACAGGTTTTGACTGCAGAAATGGACTCCCCGTGGTCGAAAATTCCTATAACCAACTTTATAGGTCGTTTGAAAGCGCGTCATCATCTCCCCGAATGCGCCTCACTCTATTTGCCTCGTTTTCTTTTTCCCAATCGGTCTCCCTCATTATGAACCAGGTTTGAGATGAGCATTGGATGGTCATAAGTTCTTTTTGAACAGATGGTCTCATCATCGTCATCTACTTGTTGTCGGATTGTATACCAGATCTTATCTCATCTATTGTTCTCTCATTTTTTCTGTACGCAATACATCTAATCCCTTTTCCCCGTGCCGCAAGATACTTATTTGACTCCGCCCACCATTGCCTATTCTTCTCTCGATATGGATCACTCTAACAGCTCCGCCCACTTCCATCTGCTAATAGGGAAACAGTTGCATTCAGGTTTTTGCCGATTGCCGAGGAGTCCGCATCCGTTTTCTATTAAGTTTTGTACGTTTACAAGAGAATTCTTTAGAGACGCGGTTTTCATAAATTTTTAAATTTGATCATAGGTACTTTCAGCTACGGGAAGTCCATTTCTGCCATGAAAAGTTTGATAGCTCATAACTCGGCTCGCAGAGACGGTTAGCTGGTTTTGTTGTCAGAAATGAGCTGCGCGGGGTGGAAAGTACCTATCTCCAAATTTATAGATCGTTTGAAAGCTGCATCTCCAAAGGGTTCCCTTATCAGACCATGACCTACCGAAATCTTTTAACATTTTGTGAACAGGGAGTATACATTCTGGTTATCCACTACTCAATTTTTGGTTGGTGCGCAATATTGCTAACCCCCGGCCCCTGCCCTTGGCATTCATCCATTGACTCCTCCCAACCTCGACTCTCCTGCTCCCGATATTTATTATCCTGACCATTACTTTCTGCTAATAGAGATTCAGCTGCATTCTTGCCATTCTGCCGTTGTCCTCTACTACATCTGTCCCTCCCGTCTTCCAGCATTTATTGATTTTCTCTTTTATAGCATACGCTGTTGGAAAGCCGGTCTGTGGGAAGGATTGCCACATAGTCTTAATCCTGCCCAGGAGCGTTTCGCGCGCATAATTTTGTTTTTTCTTCCCATACTCACCTTTTCTGTTTTTGTTATGTCTCACATGAACAGTTTTTCTCATTCCCTTCTGCTCAATGGCATTCATGTTATCTCTTTTTTCCAAAACTGACCTATATTGCATTCACTCCTTCTGTCTTCTATAGTTCATCTATTTTTACTCTTACCCGTTCACTCGATACCTTCCATTTACTTCATTTTTTACTGTCTTCCATTTCTGCTACTTTTTTCTCTAAATGTGTTCAAAGTGATCATTTTTCAGAATCACTTAACTGCTATGAGCTTCAATGGCTATCGTGGAAATGGTGGCGGTGGCTACCGAGATGACGGTCGTAATGATCAAGAGAACGGACGTAGAGGACACCAACAAGGAGGTAGTGGTGGTCGCGCTGACCTTTCTCATGATATGAGACGAATGGATATAAATGGAGGACGTGGAGGAGCTCGTGGTGGAAACATGTATTCCCACAACGGACCAGCCCGTCCGCGTTTCGAACGAAGCGCCGCAGGTGTCGCCAATCCTGGAGACCTCGTTGGATCAGCGCACTACCCACGAATTCCAGTCGCGAAGAAAGATCTGGAGCACAATAAGCAGGAGTTCTTCAAACGTCCAGAGGGATCCGTTTATGAGAAAAACGTCGGAAGCAAGACGGAACTCTGGACGAATCATGCTCTTGTCCATCTACCATCCCAAGCCTACCTCATCCACGAGTATTATATCGAGGTCTATCGAAACCGAAAGAAACTCGAAAAACGAGAGGAAGCTGCTCCAATGTTCCGTGATATCTGCGCGAGTAAAAATGGACGAAGCGCGCTTCCGCGATCCGCCGACTACATCTTCAATGATGTAAATCTTCTGTGGTCGATTGAGAAACTTTCAAACTCTCAGGAAACTGTCGGAGACAGGCGAAACTATTTCGTTTACAAATACACTCAGAGTTTCGAATTCGGAGAAGGAATCGCTCAGAGAGACAGCCAGTTACTCTCCACACTCATCGACGCCATTGCAACTGCTCGAGTCAGAAATCCAAGGTATGTTTTTTTCTAAGTTTATTGATCAAACACGAATTTATATCAATATTTCCGTGTGATTTACAAAAAAATCGGAGAAATTTGAGTTTTTTGCTGAAAAGTGATAGAAGAACGCGTTTTTCGGACAAAATTTAGGTAAAAATCAAAGAGAACACTACTGAGAAAGCGCTTTTTTTTAGAGAAATAACAGAAACTAGTATCTGGGGTACCGCTGGCGCGATTTTCAATCAAGAAATCAGAAAAAAAAAGATTGATGAAATTTACACTGGCTGGCTCTCCATTGACGCGTTTTCTATACAAGAATCAGTGAAAACCGAATCTGGGGTGTCTTTAGCGCGCTTTGGAGAGGGAAAATGACAGAGAACAAATTCATTGGACATTTCTGGCGTGCCTAGTACGCGTTTTATGTAGTGAAATTGTACAAAATGGCTACGTGAGATGAAAACGGTCTGGTGCACTTCTGACGCCTTTTGAAAGTAAACAAAACCTGCAAATTTCATAGAAACTCAAAAGCTTCAAGGTGCGCCGTTGACGCGTTCCTAGTTGAACAATTGCGCAACAAATCAATTATCGGAACAAAAACTATAAACCTCCTCATGAAAACTTCAATCGGTTTTTTTCCAGACTGTGCCAGAACAAGTTCACAGTTTTCAAGAGGAGTATGTTCATGATTCAAGATGAGAAGTATCGCGAAGACTTCGATGATGCTCCACTTTTCTTGGAACTGAAAAACGGATTGGATGCTCGAATTGGTGTTTCAATTGGTATCAAGTTGAACCTCCGTGCTGGAATCACCGCTTGTTATGATTGTGAGTTTGAATTCAAATTTGACAGTTGACTTTTCTTCATTATTTACTTTTCAGTGTCCCACACTATGTTCACTCGTCCAAGTTATCCACTGATCCGCCTCCTTGTCGAAATGATTGCTGGTGAAACAATAAGTGATGAGGACTTTGAAAACCATTGGGACAATTCTCTGAAAAACGCTAAAGTTACGCATGGTAACCGGGAAATCATGAAGTCAATTCTCCACAAGATGAAACTGTGTTATACTCTCGAGAGTGCAGTGGAAGTTGACGCCACTGGAGAGGTCACGAGTAATGGAGCGTTGGGAAATGCCAGACAAGCCAACAGGGACTTCAAATTCTACGATGTCACAGAGAAATCAGCTCAAGAGTTGATGTTCTTCAATGAGGAATTGGGAAGAGAGATCTCGGTTGCAGAGTTTTTCTTAAACAGAAGAAACATCCGCCTCCGCTATCCAAACCTTCCCTGTATCCAAAAGAAACCATCAAGAATGAATGGTAATCGGTTCATCGCTTTTCCAATGGAATTTGTCACTCTAATTGCTGAACCGAAAAGATACGCCGGATTGACAACTCTGGAACAAAAGTCTGAAATGGTTCGATGGACTACATTCACAGCCAAACAACGACTTGTCGTACTTCAACATATTATGGCTCAGAAGAATATCACGGATGTTCCAGCTGTCGTTGACAATAATGATAGATACATGAAGAGACATGGAATCACGATTGACAAGGAAATGCTCTCTGTGAAAGCTTCAGTACTCCCACCACCTACAGTTGTTTATGGAGGAAACGACAAGTTCTCGGATGTGCATCATGAAGGGGAATGGAAAGCTGTCGATCACGAACCAATTCGTAAAGTTCTGGAAGATGCAGTGTACAAAAGAACAACTGACAAATCTGCACCAAAACTGAAAAAGCGATTGCTGGGATCGATTTTGAAAATTGGATCCCCATACAACGATAAAGTTGATATTGAGATTGATGAGTGAGTTAATGAAAAATGATATAAATACTTGCGAACCGGGTCGACGGGGCGTAATTCGCTTGAAACACAATATCAGGAGCAAAAAATGCACCAAAATATAGATTCCAGCATACTTGTTAAGTCCCGGGCACTCACTATTTTGAGTTTGTTCGCGAAAAAGTCAAATTTTTGACTATCATTCGAAATTGGAAGATATTCTGAAATGTTGAAGACCTGAGCAAGTAGACAAGTTATATGCCTGTGACCTACTGCAGGCCGAATGGCGGATTGTTAATATGTCGTGAGCCGGGAAGAAGTGCTAAAAAACTAACCAAAACGTTTTTTTAGTCCGACCGGTAGTATATCAACAAATAGCCATCCTTCCCGCAGTTGGTCACAGCCATAGAACTTGCTGAGATCTACAATTTTTGGATATTTTTCAACTTATAAGATGTTACTCGCCCGCCCGTCCCGTCCCGGTTTAGCCCGCTTGGCAGATAGCATAGTTCTCCGGAATCCGGACACCGGATTTAAAAAGTTTATTCCAATTCCTGTTAATTGATTTTCCGATTTCCGGAGTCCCGATATTAAAATGTTCGGTTTTTTGAGTTTAAAAGGTGTCTATTAAACTTCTTTTTCGCTTTTGATCCTTAAAAGTAGTGTTGAACATTATTTATCATCAAAAACATTGAAAAAAATGACTTGGTCTTCCAAATTTAACAAATCATTTGGAGTTCCGGATTGCGGAAAGTGTAAAATTTCTTATCGGTTCCGGATTCCTTAATCCGGAAATCGAAAATGTCATTCTCTACAACTATGACAAGTAGGCTGATGTATGCTTTGTATCAATGATCTACTTTCAGCACCTGCTATCACAACTTGATGAGAGCCATCGAATCTGCTGGTCAACCGGTCTGTTGGGAAAACGAAGAAATGGGACAGGCTGCAATTCAAGGAAGCACTGAGTTCCTCCAAGGAGTTGATTTACCAGCTGTGATCTACAATTTCTTGCATGATCTCAAGACCAACATCGATGACAAGTATAAGAAAAGTGACGATGAAGTGATTATTCCCCTTGTCTTTGTGATCTTTGAGCAGAGATTTACAAACATCGTGAACAGCAGAAACATGTTCCGTAACGACTACAATTTGTTGAAATATCTAGCTGATACTCAGCTGGGAGTGTTCACTCAAGGAATGCTTTACAGCACATTCAACACTATTGGGGTGAGTTTCATAACTATAAAAACTAAAAATTGGCAAATTTGTGGAATTTCGGTCCAGTTTCTTCAGGAAAAGTCAAACATTTCGACAATTTCGGAAAATAATCACGAAATTTCAAAATTTCGTTCAAAATTACGTTGAAAAGTTTTTAAATTTCAAACCCAAGTTCGGCCCGTGAAAAGTTTGAAAAATGCTGAATTAATATCTTTTTCAGGCAACACCAGCTACCTGCAAGTTCACTCGTCTTCTAGTTGAGAAAATTCTTGGAAAAGTTGGAACAACTCACCGTAAACTGGAAAGCGGCGGAACCCACAAGTCATGGACGAAGGTCACCAATCCCAGAGAGCCAACTCTCTTCCTTGGAGTCGACGTTTCCCATCCAAGCACCCGAGATCTCAAGGATCCAGAATCAGATGTGAAGAAGATGTCAGTGGCTACAGTCGTCGGAAACATTGACATAGAATGCACCGAATACCGTGCTTCCTCCAAAATTCAATCGGCCGGGGAAGAGAGAATCGTCCGATTCCAGGATGAAATCAAGACTCGTATTGCTGACTTCACAATGCACAATAGCATCCGTCCAGCTCATATTGTAGTCTACCGAGATGGACTATCAGAGGGAGATTTCCAGAGAACTCTCTATGAAGAAAGACTCGCCATTGAAAATGCTTGTATTTCCTTTGACCCCGCTTACCAACCATCAATCACCTACATTGTTGTCACCAAGAGACATCACACTCGTTTCTTCTTGAAAGACGAATCCGAGGGAATTGAGGAGCAAGGATTCAATGTCCGTCCAGGAACGCTGGTTGAGGA
This sequence comes from Caenorhabditis remanei, assembly GCF_010183535.1. Classification (NCBI taxonomy): domain Eukaryota; kingdom Metazoa; phylum Nematoda; class Chromadorea; order Rhabditida; family Rhabditidae; genus Caenorhabditis; species Caenorhabditis remanei. Next base: position 2,412,962 of record NC_071333.1, on the reverse strand, counting down.
TTCAGTCACAACCACTAACTACTACGACTTCTACCTCACGACCCAAGTCGGCCAAATTGGTTTGGCTCGTCCAACTCACTACTATGTCTTGTGGAACACTTGGCATGGATCCCTCCCAACGTTCTGGCCAACTGTCACTCACGCTCTCACTTACATGTTCTGTAGAGCTACTTCGACAGTAGCTTTGCCAGCACCAGTACTCTATGCTCATCTCGCTTCCAAACGTGCAAAGGAGACAATGGATGGAGCTATTGAAGCTCATAGGTAAGCATTTCTTTTCATTATTTTTATATATTTTCATCTAAATTCTTTTATTTTCAGACTGGTGGGACGAGTTTTCAATATGGATGTGTATAGCGATGTGGCTGAACTCACACAGCAAATCAACAATCACCCGGATTTGGATGGAATGGTCTTTGTTTAAATATATACATACATATCTGTCACAAACAAAAATCACATTTTTTTCTTAAATTCCTGAACAATTCGTGTGTTGTAATTTTAGTTTTTTCTTGTTTAAAACTATTAAATAAATCTTGTGAAGTTGATGCTTGTGTTCCAATTTTAGAATCATCCAGGCATTTATTTTGGCAAAATTAATTTTCAATTATCTGTCTGTTAGTTCTAATTAGGACTTAGGTATCCAAATAGTAGTTAAAAATAGGCATAATGGTTCTATCAGCTGTAGAAGACCGGGTGTTGCTTTTCAAAATGTACACCACCACCATTTTAATTGCGTTATAATGATCCTCTCTGACTTTTCATGGATATTCTTTTGAAATTTTATGTTCCGTGGGGCAAACTTTCCCACTCATTCATTTGTCTGATGAATGTCGGCCCAATAGTGTTCGAATAATTCCTATTGATACCTTTCACTTTCCAATTTTTCACGTTTTAACCGAATGCTGGAGTTTACTGAAAAGATTTTGAGATGCAACCAAAAAAGGTTAAACTGGACTACATATTGATCTTAAAACCGAAAAAAAATCCGAACACACATACTACGCAAAAAGATACGAACTTTGGCCGTTTTTAGTGGAAATTGTCCCAGTTTGAGAGTGTGTCATAGAAATTCTGATTGTCGCACTTAGTAGGTTTTCAACGGTTCATGCAGATCAAAAGTAGAGCTTCATTTTTGTGGTTGATGACTTTTTTTGACAAAGACTCTCTAGAGAGTTGTGATTATTTTAAGACGACAGATAAAAACCCGCACTGATTTGCACTGAAATTAATCGATTTGAGGAAAAAATTACTTTGTCAATACGTAATTTGCTAGGGAATGTCCGTACAAAAATGCTTTACGGATCCTTTAAAACCAACAAGGCGTGACAATCAGAATTACCTTGACACACTCTCTAAGTTGGACAATTTCATCTGAAAGAAGTTCGTATCTTTTTGCCCAGCATCAGGTTTAAATGCGTGTCAAAAAATGCTATAAACCAATTCCTACCTATCTCCTTTAGTTTGTTAGATCAAATTAGAAAAACCAATGACCAAATCGGTTACAGAGAAAGTTTTACGAGCAGAAAAAGCGAAAAAATCTATTTTTTTATTCAAGGTTCAAGGGGCGTTAGCGAAATCGCGATATTCGGATCCTTCAAAATTTCAAAAGCGAGAAAACGAAACATCCACTTTAATTTTTTCGTTTCGGGACAATGAAGTGTATTCCAATTTTCTTCCGGGAAAGGAAACCCATTAGATTTGACTAAACTTTCATTCTATCTCTACATTATTTTTTGAAAGAAGCGGACGCAACCGTTTTCAAAAAACCTTGTCTTTCATCTCATTATTTTTTCAAGTGTAAGTTCGTTTCCTCGACCACTTTTTTAGTTTCTCGATTATTCGATTTCTCTTTTCCGTCAATTACACTGCAGTTCTTTTTGGGGGTTCAGACGCATTTGCTTTTTCAAAAACGGTTTCTTCTCTCCTTCCTTTTAAAAGTGAGACGAAAAAAAGGGCACAAAGGAGAAAAACCAATAACCAAGAAATTGGAGAACAGCGCTCGGGGAAGGAGGCTTCTGTTGAAGAAAAAGCAGATGTCTTTTCAAAAACGAATGCGCCCGTTTCCTTCAAAAAATAGTGTTGCGCATTTGGAGTGATAAAAGATAAACTGCATTATGGAAAAAGCGTTATGGGAAGAGGAGAAGAGCCAAAGGACGGCGAGGCCAGTTTTTAACATTGTTCTCTGGCGAAAAAAATAAGAAAACGACACATTTTTCAAACTATAGTCACTCAGAAAGAAAACAAGGTTCTTAAAAGTTTGAAAAAATCAAAGAAAAGTAAAAATGGGTATATCAGCCCATAGCTCCCTTAATGTATGCTCGAGTTATTATATTTTGGGCGCCATTCCTTAGTAAAGGGTAAAGCAACGAGAAAACGGTCAACTATCAAAATGGAGCAGTAGACTTGTTCTACAAAACAACATTCAAGAATACAATTCTACGCAACAGATGGGTATGGTACAAACGTTCAAGTATTAAAGGATTTCAGTAGGAAATCAGAACTTGTACCAACAAAACACATCGCATCACCAAATAATGAATGAGCTGAAATTCGAGCAGTAGATACCGCCGGGAATTTTTCAAAAAATATCAAGTTCAGATTGCATCAGATAGAAAATCTTATGTTTTTAATTCTTCAATTTTTTTCCAGATCTCTTTGAATTCGTTTCACTGAGAAATCAAACATTGCCAGATCACATCACCAATACCAATTATTTTGCATCACCAAACGCTATGCATCACCAAAAACGTTTTTAAAAATATCCCACCTTTTTCAACTTCAAAAATTCACAATAGTTCAGTTGACTTTGAAATGATAGCTCTGATATGACTGATGGCTATTCTCGTCTTTGTGATTGATAGACTAATGTTTCTTTTTTCTATTGTTATTTATTTTTCTCTGGTTTCTTCTTTTATGTTTCGAAAATTTAATTGCTAACCGTTAAACGAAACTTTTAAGAACTTTTTTTCCTTTCCGAATTACTATTTTTGAAAACATATGTGGTTTTTCTTATTTGTTCCCCTGTGAACAACGTTTTATACTGGTCTCGCTGTCCTTTGGCTCTTCTCGTCACATCTCTCTTTTTTCACTAGTTCAATTTATTTTTCTGCACTCCAAATAGACAACACTATTTTTTGAAGGAAGCAGACGCATTACTTTCAAAAAGACGTTTTCTTCTTTCTCTTCTTTTTTTTGAACGGAAATTCGATTTCTTAAGCGCTGTTCTCCAATTTCTTAGTAATTAGGTTTTCCCTCTTCTTTAAATACACTACAGTAACCTTTTTGTTGCCCTCTTTTTGTTCCGTTTCAAAGGAAATAAGTCTGAACCCCCAAAAATACTGCAGTTAAGGAAAAGAGACACCAAATAATTGAGAAACTGAACAAATGCGGTCGTCAAACCAAGTGGAAAAAAATAAGTATACTTACATGGAAAGAAAACAAGGCTCATAAAAGTTTCGTTTTCTGCGAAAAGTCTAAACATCAGTCTTTCCAACTGAAAACTGCCAAAGATGATGACATTATGGCCAGTACTGTCCTTGAAATTACATCACTGAATCACGTCTGATCTTTTTCAACATTTAATGTTCAACAGTTTTTTGAGAGACCAGGGTTTTATGGTCAGTAAATTAATTTTGATTTTCACAACAGTTCTTCTATTAGTTTTCACTAAAGATCACTTTTTCCCCCATCCGTTCTGCAGATCTCGTTCGAGTGCTCCCTTAATTTTGCCAAGCGCTCATGTTTTATCCATTGTCTGTTTACCCATGTCTTTTGGCTCACTGACGGGTTCAGGCATCTCAATTTCTTTTGCTATATCATCTGATTTGGTTTTATACCCAAACATTGTTCTATAACGACTTCCGCTTTCTGTTTCAATATCTGATACCGATTCTTATATGTTTCGTTATATTGTTTTGAAATTACGAATTTTTTGGACATCTGGAAAAATATTTCAACTCTCACATATTCCTTCCTACCCTTAAAAAATGTATGAGAAACTTTTCGAATGAGAGATGCATACCCCTTTCTGAATGCCTCCAAAAAAGGTTTAGTGATGGACGACTATTCCCAAGGGATAGGAAAAATGCGACTTCATTGAAAATGGAGCACTTGCCCATGCATAAAACATGAGTGCTCTGCGAAAATGGAACCCCTTTTGAATGGAAATGTTTCAGGACAGCTATTCAGAAGGGATAGGAAAAAGTCTTCGGCGGCTTCTGCGAACGAACGAAAAAAACTGATAGGAAAAAAGCCTCTTTGAAATAGGGGTGCATGTCTATACATAAAACATGAGCGCCCGAACGAGATCAAAAACGGATAGGGAAAAGAATGCTCTTTGGGAAAGGATGTTTCTTCAAAAAGAAAAAAAAGAGAGAACGAATGAGAAATTGGAGGAAAGTGAGAGTTTTGAAGAAAGTAATAAGAAAATTGTTGAGAAGCTATAAACTAAACAATATGAGTGAAAAATTAAATAAATAATAAAAAAGTTTTTAAGAACTGGTACGTATCAGAATTGTGTTGCAATTATGTAGAACCATCCCAATAAGAGATGTCTAAATCTTTTCGTTCAACTAGACATCACTTAGAACCGACTGAAGAATGGTGAAGCGCTATTTTGAAGCAATGTATATTCAGAGTTATAGATTTCTGATAATACCACTTTGATCAAAACAGAAAATACTTTTTATTTGATATTACTGGGTTTTGGTTCATAAAAACTTTGAAGTTCCTCCTTATCCCTGCTCTAATTGTGTTGCTATGTATAAAAAACTGCTCAAAAGGTAATCAATTTTGGTTGTTTTTAGTGAAAAATGACCAAATTTTGGCAGAGTTTTTTTGGTGTCAGTTGATCGTCCGACAAATTTTGTATTGTAGTGGTTGGACAGAGGAAAAACAGCACGTAATTTTAGTTGAACATTTTTTGTAGGGACCCTTCTCTGAAAGATTCAAGTAGTCAAAGCTATTTATCCCTGAAACCTTTTTGGAGTATTTCACGTTGTTAACTTGTAAAGTTCAAGATAGTGTCCCTACAAAAAAGGCTAACTACAAAAATGATGCGCTATTTTTGTTCTGTTCAGATCAAAAAAAAATTGAGTTCATCGGCCAATCAGGTGACACCAAGCAAAACTATCAAACTTAGTCATTTTCCACTGAAAACAGTCAAAGTTAATAACTTTTTGTGCGGACTGTACATATTACAATTTTTATAAAGCACTAAACAATTGTTCAGTTTTTATTCATTTTCTGTTATTGTTTTCTATTCTGATATCTGATGCCGATTTTTTCATATTTTTCCCTATTATTTAAAAAAGGACGAGAAATTTTTCGAATAAGAGACGCATTCCCTTTTTCGAATGGAGCTTCCAAAAAAGTCTGGTGATGGACGGCTATTCCCAAGGGATAGGAAAAATGCGGCTTGATTGAAAATGGAGCACTTGCCCATCCATAAAACATGAGTGCTCTGCGAAAACGGAACCCCTTTTTAATGGAAATGTTTCAGGACAGCTATTCAGAAGGGATAGGAAAAAGTCTTCGGCGGCTTCTGCGAATGAACGAAAAAAAACGGAAAGGAGAAATACCTCTTTGAAATAGGAGTGCATGTCTATGCATAAAACATGAGCGCTGTACGAAAACGAGGGCCCGAACGGCATGAAAAGAGCGGATAGGGAAAAAAGTGCTCTTTGGGAAAGTTCGTTTCTCCAAAACTAAAAATAAAAGAGAATAATTGAGAAAATTGGAAAAAAGTGAAAGTTTTGAAGAGAGAAGAAAGTTTCAAATGTGAAAAACAAAGAAAACAATAGATACCAGTTGGACAGGTGATACGATGAAAACTATTGAACACATTTAAAACCATATGCTTTTACACTGAAAACTGGAAAAACTTCTGGAAAACATACATGTAATGTAATTACTATTTAAAAAGTAGAAACAACAAAATAAAACTTTAAATTTCAAAAGCGACTTTGCTCTCATGCAGAGACAATCCACTGGTAGTTTCAGCGATTTCATTGTCTTCAAGTTCTGTGCAGCCCGAAAAAAATGTCAACTACAAAAATGAAGTGTTAGAGTCAGTCAAATGATTTTGCCATCGTATTGAAAACTTTTGCTATTCTAATTTGAAAGCACAAACTTTGAAACTGTGTCGCGGTGTCAAAAGCTGTTCTACTAATTAATTTTCATTTGGACTACACAGATTAAAACTAGCACTTCATTTTTGTAGTTGACCATTTTTTTATTCGTGCACTCTCTAAAAAGTTACAGGTCCACATTTTCTTCTTTTCTTGTTCTGGCAAAACTTAGCTCAAAGTAGTTAAATTTACTTTAATTATTACTATCTATTTGTGTTCACTTTAATCTGTGTTACTTTTTAGAGCGCCTGTGTCGTTCATACAAAACAAACTGTATTTGAAAACTTTTGTCTTGAAAATATTTCCATACTTTTGTCAGCTTTCACGCCGATTTCACGTGTTGCCCAAAGTTTCAATGCCCCGAAAGACGTCAAAGCCTTCCTACGGTAGCTCCACCCAGTTTTGTAGGATTGGAAGACTCCGCCTCTGTGGATCAAGCAGGTTTCATGTTTCATTCAGTCTTCACTCATGCTTCTAGCTGCTTGGCTGGACTGCTTGGCTGACAAGTCAGAAAATTTCATTTCTTGAAATTTTTTTTCCATTTTTCAAATTTTTTATCTTCCAATAGTTAAGTTTCTTTGCCGTAATCAATGAGAAATTTTATAGAATGAAGTTCCAACTACTTCTTGCTCTTGCTCTTTTCCTGATTGTAGCGGTTGACGCACAGCCTGTCTTCTTCTTATCAACCAATGTTGGCAGCACCGAAACTAAACCCAAAGGAGCACAGAAGGTCGAGTTTTTTGGACGGGTTACTTGCCCACTGGATATCGTTTGGTGTGTTGACGTCTATTACAAGGAAGAAGATACTTAGTAAGGCTTACTACCTGTATTTCACACAAACATAGTTACAAATCTTTCAGTTTTCACGACACAGTCAAATCTCTTGGATTCATTTGCTCGAATGGATCCCGATCGCTAGAAAATTACGTGTTTCTGAACTACTTCAAGACGGATACATGGAGTGTGAGTGCCCAATCTAAACATTCATTTGCTTTATTACTTTCCGATTTCAGAATGAGTTTGAACCCTATGTTCTGATCCAACACGACTGTTCACCAAACAACGTCAAATATCGCTACGAACACAAGTACCCGCCACAAAGTCACTATTCCAAGTAAGAGAATATAACACATTTAATTAGAGTATATGATTAATATTTAGTTGCACTTCCTTCGAATACGATCTCAATTTATTTGAGTTGGGAAGAGGCAATCTCACCACTCTAGTCGACAGTGTCAATGGGTTCGATTTGTGGCATCGAAGAGATCAAAAAAAGAAAATCAACGGAACATGGATTTGGTCTCCACCAGGATTTGAAGACATGCCAGCGCCTTGGGGAGTCTTGCCGCCAAACGGAGAGTTTCCAACTGAGAGATGCATGAACATGACCATCATTGAAGCAAGCGTCCCCCTCAATGTTTCCACCCACGAAGTCCAACTCAAGAATGACTCTGAGTATGATGAGATAACACCCTTTCTTGCTGATGGTTCCGCTTCTTCTGATGCTTCTGAAATTGATTCTTCTCCTGGTAACGTTTCCACCCCAACCAACTCCACAAACCCTGTCTGACATTTTTGCTTGTTCTCTGATCCCCCTGTCCCGACTCTCTCGCTTTCCCTTGGCATTTTCCTTCTTTTCTCTTGCTTACTGCTCCCATTCCTGTTGATGATTTAGCTTACTGCAAGCTTTTTCATCCCTGCGTATTTTTATTCTTTCTTTGAATAAATTTCGCTTTGTTGATAATTCATTGTAATCTTAATTTACATCGTTTTTAAACTTTAACAGGTTACTTTACTGAAAATCTTTACGGAGAATTCCAAGTCTATTCCAGCGAACGACGGTTAAGGATTTTGCCTCATCCTTCTATTCATCATGGAGAAAACAGTGGTTTCACAGTCGACTGCCTATTTATCACAGCGGGGAGAACTCCAGCGCGGCACCGCGTTCCTCTGCCTCTCGCTTCCCTCCACTCATAGGACACCACATGTGAAACGCACGTACCACAATAGTCACGAACACTCGGGGAATAGAAATAGAAAAGGTTTTAAGGCCTAGAGAGACGAGAGCTGACCTCATTCAATTTGTTCGAGAATCATATTAGTTTTTCTCCGTTTCTCATTAGTATCAAACTTCTTTTTCGACATGCTCAGAAATTCATGAGCGTCTCATTAGCGTCGCACGTTCTTTTCGATTTCTTATGAATAATTTAAGCATCGTTCTGCGGTAGCCCTTTTCGTGTATGTTACTCTAGGTCTGTCTCATTTGACTAGAGCGATGAATGCGTCCGTCTTTTTCCGTTAAAAATTTTTTTGTTGATTTTTATCAAAGAATGCATATGGCAGTGAAAACGGTAACCACAGAACGCTATTTGAATTATTCACAAGAAATGAAAAATAGCTGAGCTTCATGAAACTGGATTTTTTCACAAACTTCGTTCTATCGAAAAATCAATCAAAAAACGTTGACATTTTGTATTCTGACGGTGACTCGAAAACACACCCAACATCAATGAAATCGTTACAATTTTGTATTCTGACCTGAAAATTGGTAAAAATAAATGAAAATTATTAAGTTTAAACGTTCGTACCGTAACAATCAACTGCCTAAAATTAAAGTTTTTACAGTCGTTTTGTAGAACAAGTCTACCGCTTTATTTCGATAGTTGTCAGTTTTCTTGTTGCTCATCCCAATTCAGAGATACGGCGGTTGAAAGACGGTGACTCGAAATCCTTTACAAATTGATGAAAGCGTTACAACTTTGTATTCTGACCAGAAAATTGGTAAGAAAAATGGAAAAATAAAAAATTCCAGGCGTTTCACAATCTGAGAGCGTTCTAAAAGACATCTCTGACATTCAAGCAAAAAAAAAACACACACAGAAGAACTTCATAGATTTTTGTTGTTGTCTCAACTCTGACGGAGCTTTCGCGGTTTTTGAATCCTGATCCAGATAAACAATTAGTGATAAACAAAATGAAAGGTTAATGCCATCTGACACTTTTATTCTTTCGATAAAAAAACAGTCGATTTACAACATTATTCACGGGTGAATAAATTCAATTTATTAGGTTCTCTTCTTTCCATCCAAGAAGATATTTATGTTGATCTCACGAGATGGGTTGCTCAAATTTTCACTTCCAATATTCACTTCCATCGGTTCAGATGCATTCGTTGTACTGCCTCCCATTTTGGCATTCGGCATTTTTTCTTTTTTGGTGAGTGTATCAGCAAAGGGCAGTTTTTTGGCGGATACACATATTCCAAAGGATTTACAAATGGAATCCCGATAGAAGGAGGCATCGATGAACTTATAATCGGGTTCGGTGTTAGATTCTTTATTGCAGTTCCGGTTTCCATCTGAATAAAATCCAAGAATCGTGTGACGTCCGTTGATGTTAGCAACCGCGTTACCCGCATAGTTACCCTGAAAATCACTCAATTGGTTTTAATGATATGAAACTTTTATCGGTGTCTTACAATACACGGTCCAGTTTTTTTCTCCACTTTCTCAGCGCACACGAAGGGTTCTTTAATAGTACAATTTGACGACGAATATTGCACACTATCGAATTCTTTACTTTTATTAGGGCCGTACACCTGGAACATTGTTGCTCCCAACCAATTTTTTGGCGATTCCGAGAAGCAGGCAGGTTTCAGGTCATTCGAGAATTTGAGAGGGATCGGTAGCTCAAAAACCATCAATTTTGCTGTCGCAAAGTTGCTGCAACCATCCGGAATGAAAATGTTTGATATTGGAAGTTGGGAAGAGGGAGCTTCTCTCATTGTAACATAACTTTGAAAGTCAACGACCATTCGACTCATGATCTCTTCCGGGACAACCAACAGATCTCCCAAACAAGTGCCATTGCTCTCCAACAATTCTCGTCCAGCAATATTTAACTTGTTGTTAGTCATCTGGAACAAGTTGAGGGCCAAGATGTGGTTAGGCGATATGATCGTCCCGGTTATCACTGCGGTTCTGCTTTTGGTTGTTCCATTGATTGTTTCCTTGACGTCTATGTATAATGACATCGCCCAGGGATACTCCCATCTGATATTTCCTTCCGTTTTCGATCGCAAGGCTTCTAAAACCGTATATAAATATTAATCACTTGATAGAAAAGTAAAGACTTACTTAATCCGCATGTCTTCTGGAGCTCTTTGTTTTCTTCTGTCCCGAGTTTTTTCACTCCGTCAACCACGAAGATTCCAATAAAAACAAAAAGTAGAATTTTCATTGTTCTCAATGAATCGAAAATCTGATCGAATGTCCTCTGGTTGCGCTTTATTCACTTTTTGCTGCTGATTAGCATTGAATTATAATAAATGCATAACAATGAATGAAAGAGACAAATTTGCATAGATGATTTTTTCATTGAAGCAACCAAAGTACAATCATCAAGCGCAAGTGTTTGGGGACCGTTGGAATAAGCAGTGTCATTATTGTGGAATTTTCTAGAAAAGATTTTTGAAAAAAGCAAAAACATAGCTTACTTATGCAAAGATTCAAAAAAAGTAATTATAATAAAACATTCATTCAAACTTGGCAACACAATTATTATTTATCAGCCACCACATGGAAGGGACATCTCTCATAAGTTCCACGATTGAATGCTGCCACCTCGAATTTCACATGCTGCCTGGAAATATTTAATAAGGAATTTCAAAAACGAATGTGTACTCACTCTCCATCGACGCTCACGCGAACTTCGTTCTCGTCTTCATTCACGCAACGGAAGGAACCCATAATCGTGCAGTTGTGTTGGAGCATGTAGTTGATTTCATAGTTCTGAAATTATAAAACTTTTATCTTTTTGTATATTAAGAGTCTCACATACAGCACTTGTGTCACCACCTAATTGCTGAGTCCATTTGAAGTTCACTCCAGGCTGATTAGAGCAGAATTTCTGTGATAGGAGATGATCGTGGGAGTATGGACTGAAAAAGTTTCACGAAATCATGCGAAATAAAAAAATTTGAACTCACATAGTATCCACTTCATAGACAAGGAATTCAGCACACCAGTTCTTGATTGATGGATCACAACGAATATGCACATCCATATGGATCGGATCCGATTGGATCATCGAAATGAAAAGAATGGAGAGTAGAAAAATACGGAATGCCAACATTCTCCAGGTACAAAGAAAGAAATTCTACCAGAGCAGAAAGTGATAAAAACTGACCGGGAGAGGGGTTTATATAGTCGTTTTCTGATTCAATTAAGACCACAGGGAGGAGAGGCGCAATAATAATGGTTTACGGGTGTGGGCGGTGGGAAAAATATTGTTTCGTGTTTTTTGATGCCTACAATATGAATTTGAACAGAAGATGTTTATCTGCTTGGAATTCGAACCATTCAAGGTTAAGAGACTGTCACAGATTGGGTGTTGGACTACTTTCAAACAAAATACAAGAGCGGTTTCATTTATCATTTTTACACGTTTGAATATGTTCTCATGCCGATAAAACTGACAACTTTTTCATGGACACTCCCTGGAGAGTCTCGATAAATTAATTTCTCCCTCAAATCGATCCATTTCAATGCAAAATAGAGCAATTTTTGGGCTGTCCGCTCAAAACGATCATCGATCTCTAAGGTGTGTCCGTACAAAAAAGATGACAACTACAAAAATGGAGTTCTACTTGTGATTTGTTTGATCCCATGAATAGTTTATTGTGGGACAGTTAGTTTTACCATGACACGCTTTCAAAATTGGACATTTGCTACTAAAAAAGCAAATTATGATACATTTTTTGTAGGTACTGTATTTCACGTTTTCCAATCATATTGCTGTCGAACTGCCTTTCTTTGTTTATAGTAACTCCTTTCTGATTGATACCGGGTATCTTTTTGCGAGAATCATCACTAACATACATGATGTGTCATGGGATTTCTCCCGATGTGTCCCAACGGGCCTCGAATATTTGTTCAAATAGGTTCTCTCATAACGATTATCTAATCGACTTCTTGCAAACAGTTGTAAATGAGCAGCAGGTGGTCATGGAAAGGATTAGCTGGCGGGCGGCGATTGCCGCACCTGTGTCGGGATTTCCCGCATATCCTTTGAATTGGGGGAGGAGTCTCCGACAAAGTGTTCCCCTTCTGAGGTCAATCACACAAACAGACAGACACCCCTTTTGTATAGTCATTCTGTTTTTGTTACGTCTACTGACTATTCTTTCAAATAATGTCTTCTGCTATAAAATCTTCTATTGCTGTCTCTATGGTCGATGATGTATTCTGGAGACAATGCTACAATCTTACAAATGAAATAAAATTGCAATACACGCGAGGATTGGTTTCTCCTTCTCCTCCCTTCCAATTTTAACCTCAACAGATTTCTGCAAGCCCCAGTCCCCCAAAGCCCATTGGCAACCATTAACAAGCCGAAAGACTTTTCAATTAGAAATATTCTAGCAAATAAGTGAGCTAATTATATTCAATCTACAGTACCGATCAAAGAGATATCAAAATTTGCCTTGCCACTTTGAAAGTGTGTCATTGTAATTTTTATTGTCAAAATTGATAGGTTTTTGATGAATCTCACAGACTAAAAGTAGAATTTCATTTTAGTAATTGACAACTATTTTGTACTCCCTCTAGAGTTATGGTTATTTTAAGACGGTAGTTCAAGAATTCCACTATTTCGCACAGAGACTGGTCAGTTGTCAACTACAAAAATGGTTTTCTACTTTTGATCTGTTTAATCCATAGATCACTATTTTGTGTGACAGTTAGTTGTACTAAGACAAACTCCCAAAGTTGGGCATTTTTGACTGAAAAAAGCAAAATATGTTATATTTTTGGCCGGTCACCTCTCCTCATTCATTCCTTTCTTTCCAAACCTTCGAAATTTTTTCTTCTTACACTATTTTTTTTCTCCGTCTTTCCACTTCCTTCAGTTTCAACTGAAATACCAATAAGGTAACTCGAATGCTGATCGCACTTCACCCTCTCCCATAATATTCCACTCCTAGCTTTTATTAACAGGCACTATTAATTTGAGGGAGAACAGAGCTTTCTGTTGTTTCATACCTCATTTTTAAAAACTCATAATCGTCGAGGCAGTACGATTTTCTGTGTATTGTTTTGTTTGTTGGTTTGAAATACGTTTTTTCTAGAACATACTGTTCATGCTTCTTTTATTTTCTTATTTTTTTGTTATTATTCAGCGTGTTTCAATTTTTTCTACTGTTAGCTACTTTGTTATCTCCCTTCTTCTTCTTTGATTTCGATGTTATACCTTGTCGTTAATTTGTTACCAACAATTGATCCTCATTTTCATACTAATACCAACAAAATAAACAAAATAAAAATACCCAAATCTTTTTACAACTCCATCAAAAATCAGCAACACTTGTTTTTCATTGATGCACTCACCGTATATGGGTTTTGTTCTTCATTGATTTACTTACCGTATATGGGTTTTGTTTTCATTGAGAAACTTACCGTATATGGGTTTTGTTTTTCATTGATGTACTCACCGTATATGGCTTTTGTTTTTCATTGATGCACTCACCGTATATGGGTTTTGTTTTTTATTGATATACTCACCGTATATGGGTTTTGTTTTTTATTGATATACTCACCGTATATGGGTTTTTTTTCATTGATGAATTCACCGTATATGGATTTTGTTTTTCATTGATTTACTTACCGTATATGGGTTTTGTTTTTCATTGATATTCCTACCGTATATAAGTTTTGTTTTTCATTGATGAACTCACCGTATATGGGTTTTGTTTTTCATTGATGAACTCACCGTATATGGCTTTTGTTTTTATTGATATTCTTACCGTATATGGATTTTTTTTCATTGATGCACTCACCGTATATGGGTTTTGTTCTTCATTGATTTACTTACCGTATATGGGTTTTGTTTTTCATTGATATTCTTACCGTATATGGGTTTTTTTTCATTGATGCACTCACCGTATATGGCTTTTGTTTTTCATTGATATTCTTACCGTATATGGGTTTTGTTTTTCATTGATATTCTTACCGTATATGGGTTTTTTTCATTGATGCACTCACCGTATATGGGTTTTGTTCTTCATTGATTTACTTACCGTATATGGGTTTTGTTTTTCATTGATGCACTCACCGTATATGGGTTTTGTTCTTCATTGATTTACTTACCGTATATGGGTTTTGTTTTTCATTGATATTCTTACCGTATATGGGTTTTTTTTTCATTGATGAACTCACCGTATATGGCTTTTGTTTTTCATTGATATTCTTACCGTATATGGATTTTTTTTATTGATGCACTCACCGTATATGGGTTTTGTTTTTTATTGATATACTCACCGTATATGGGTTTTGTTTTTCATTGATATTCTTACCGTATATGGGTTTTTTTTCATTGATGCACTCACCGTATATGGGTTTTGATCTTCATTGATTTACTTACCGTATATGGGTTTTGTTTTTCATTGATATTCTTACCGTATATGGGTTTTTTTTCATTGATGCACTCACCGTATATGGGTTTTGTTCTTCATTGATTTACTTACCGTATATGGGTTTTGTTTTTCATTGATATTCTTACCGTATATGGGTTTTTTTCATTGATGCACTCACCGTATATGGGTTTTGTTCTTCATTGATTTACTTACCGTATATGGGTTTTGTTTTTCATTGATATTCTTACCGTATATAAGTTTTGTTTTTCATTGATGAACTCACCGTATATGGGTTTTGTTTTTCATTGATGAACTCACCGTATATGGCTTTTGTTTTTCATTGATATTCTTACCGTATATGGATTTTTTTTCATTGATGCACTCCCGTATATGGGTTTTGTTCTTCATTGATTTACTTACCGTATATGGGTTTTTTTTCATTGATGCACTCACCGTATATGGGTTTTGTTCTTCATTGATTTACTTACCGTATATGGGTTTCCTTTTTCATTGATATTCTTACCGTATATGGGTTTTTTTCATTGATGCACTCACCGTATATGGGTTTTGTTCTTCATTGATTTACTTACCGTATATGGGTTTTGTTTTTCATTGATATTCTTACCGTATATGGGTTTTTTTTCATTGATGCACTCACCGTATATGGGTTTTGTTCTTCATTGATTTACTTACCGTATATGGGTTTTGTTTTTCATTGATATTCTTACCGTATATGGGTTTTTTTCATTGATGCACTCACCGTATATGGGTTTTGTTCTTCATTGATTTACTTACCGTATATGGGTTTTGTTTTTCATTGATATTCTTACCGTATACAAGTTTTGTTTTTCATTGATGAACTCATCGTATATGGGTTTTGTTCTTCATTGATTTACTTACCGTATATGGATTTTGTTTTTCATTGATATTCTTACCGTATATAAGTTTTGTTTTTCATTAATGAACTCACCGTATATGGGTTTTGTTCTTCATTGATTTACTTACCGTATATGGATTTTTTTTCATTGATGCACTCCCGTATATGGGTTTTGTTTTTTATTGATATACTCACCGTATATGGGTTTTGTTTTTCATTGATATTCTTACCGTATATAAGTTTTGTTTTTCATTGATGAACTCACCGTATATGGGTTTTGTTTTTCATTGATGAACTCACCGTATATGGCTTTTGTTTTTCATTGATATTCTTACCGTATATGGGTTTTTTTTCATTGATGCACTCACCGTATATGGGTTTTGTTCTTCATTGATTTACTTACCGTATATGGGTTTTGTTTTTCATTGATATTCTTACCGTATACAAGTTTTGTTTTTCATTGATGAACTCACCGTATATGGGTTTTGTTTTTCATTGATATACTCACCGTATATGGGTTTTGTTTTTCATTGATATTCTTACCGTATATGGGTTTTTTTTCATTGATATTCTTACCGTATATGGGTTTTTTTTTCATTGATGCACTCACCGTATATGGGTTTTGTTCTTCATTGATTTACTTACCGTATATGGGTTTTGTTTTTCATTGATATTCTTACCGTATACAAGTTTTGTTTTTCATTGATGAACTCACCGTATATGGGTTTTGTTTTTCATTGATATACTCACCGTATATGGGTTTTGTTTTTCATTGATATTCTTACCGTATATGGGTTTTTTTTCATTGATATTCTTACCGTATATGGGTTTTTTTTCATTGATATTCTTACCGTATATGGGTTTTTTTTCATTGATGCACTCACCGTATATGGGTTTTGTTCTTCATTGATTTACTTACCGTATATGGGTTTTGTTTTTCATTGATATTCTTACCGTATACAAGTTTTGTTTTTCATTGATGAACTCACCGTATATGGGTTTTGTTTTTTATTGATATACTCACCGTATATGGGTTTTGTTTTTCATTGATTTACTTACCGTATATGGGTTTTGTTTTTCATTGATATTCTTACCGTATACAAGTTTTGTTTTTCATTGATGAACTCACCGTATATGGGTTTTGTTTTTCATTGATATACTCACCGTATATGGGTTTTGTTTTTCATTGATATTCTTACCGTATATGGGTTTTGTTTTTCATTGATATTCTTACCGTATACAAGTTTTGTTTTTCATTGATGAACTCACCGTATATGGGTTTTGTTTTTTATTGATATACTCACCGTATATGGGTTTTGTTTTTCATTGATTTACTTACCGTATATGGGTTTTGTTTTTCATTGATATTCTTACCGTATACAAGTTTTGTTTTTCATTGATGAACTCACCGTATATGGGTTTTGTTTTTCATTGATATACTCACCGTATATGGGTTTTGTTTTTCATTGATATTCTTACCGTATATGGGTTTTGTTTTTCATTGATATTCTTACCGTATACAAGTTTTGTTTTTCATTGATGAACTCACCGTATATGGGTTTTGTTTTTTATTGATATACTCACCGTATATGGGTTTTGTTTTTCATCGATTTACTTACCGTATATGGGTTTTGTTTTTCATTGATTTACTTACCGTATATGGGTTTTGTTTTTCATTGATATTCTTACCGTATACAAGTTTTGTTTTTCATTGATGAACTCACCGTATATGGGTTTTGTTTTTTATTGATATACTCACCGTATATGGGTTTTGTTTTTCATTGATATTCTTACCGTATACAAGTTTTGTTTTTCATTGATGAACTCACCGTATATGGGTTTTGTTTTTTATTGATATACTCACCGTATATGGGTTTTGTTTTTCATTGATTTACTTACCGTATATGGGTTTTGTTTTTCATTGATTTACTTACCGTATATGGGTTTTGTTTTTCATTGATATTCTTACCGTATACAAGTTTTGTTTTTCATTGATGAACTCACCGTATATGGGTTTTGTTTTTTATTGATATACTCACCGTATATGGGTTTTGTTTTTCATTGATATACTCACCGTATATGGGTTTTGTTTTTCATTGATTTACTTACCGTATATGGGTTTTGTTTTTCATTGATTTACTTACCGTATATGGGTTTTGTTTTTCATTGATGAACTCACCGTATATGGGTTTTGTTTTTTATTGATATACTCACCGTATATGGGTTTTGTTTTTCATTGATATACTCACCGTATATGGGTTTTGTTTTTCATTGATTTACTTACCGTATATGGGTTTTGTTTTTCATTGATTTACTTACCGTATATGGGTTTTGTTTTTCATTGATATTCTTACCGTATACAAGTTTTGTTTTTCATTGATGAACTCACCGTATATGGGTTTTGTTTTTTATTGATATACTCACCGTATATGGGTTTTGTTTTTCATTGATATACTCACCGTATATGGGTTTTGTTTTTCATTGATTTACTTACCGTATATGGGTTTTGTTTTTCATTGATTTACTTACCGTATATGGGTTTTGTTTTTCATTGATGAACTCACCGTATATGGGTTTTGTTTTTTATTGATATACTCACCGTATATGGGTTTTGTTTTTCATTGATATACTCACCGTATATGGGTTTTGTTTTTCATTGATTTACTTACCGTATATGGGTTTTGTTTTTCATTGATTTACTTACCGTATATGGGTTTTGTTTTTCATTGATATTCTTACCGTATACAAGTTTTGTTTTTCATTGATGAACTCACCGTATATGGGTTTTGTTTTTTATTGATATACTCACCGTATATGGGTTTTGTTTTTCATTGATATACTCACCGTATATGGGTTTTGTTTTTCATTGATTTACTTACCGTATATGGGTTTTGTTTTTCATTGATATTCTTACCGTATACAAGTTTTGTTTTTCATTGATGAACTCACCGTATATGGGTTTTGTTTTTTATTGATATACTCACCGTATATGGGTTTTGTTTTTCATTGATGAACTCACCGTATATGGGTTTTGTTTTTCATTGATATACTCACCGTATATGGGTTTTGTTTTTCATTGATATTCTTACCGTATATGGGTTTTGTTTTTCATTGATATTCTTACCGTATATGGGTTTTCTTTTTCATTGATATTCTTACCGTATATGGGTTTTTTTTCATTGATGCACTCACCGTATATGGGTTTTGTTCTTCATTGATTTACTTACCGTATATGGGTTTTGTTTTTCATTGATATTCTTACCGTATATGGGTTTTTTTTTCATTGATGCACTCACCGTATATGGGTTTTGTTCTTCATTGATTTACTTACCGTATATGGGTTTTGTTTTTCATTGATATTCTTACCGTATATAAGTTTTGTTTTCATTGATGAACTCACCGTATATGGCTTTTGTTTTCATTGATATTCTTACCGTATATGGGTTTTTTTTTCATTGATGCACTCACCGTATATGGGTTTTGTTTTTCATTGATGAACTCACCGTATATGGCTTTTGTTTTTCATTGATATTCTTACCGTATATGGGTTTTTTTTCATTGATGCACTCACCGTATATGGGTTTTGTTCTTCATTGATTTACTTACCGTATATGGGTTTTGTTTTTCATTGATATTCTTACCGTATACAAGTTTTGTTTTTCATTGATGAACTCACCGTATATGGCTTTTGTTTTTCATTGATATTCTTACCGTATATGGGTTTTGTTTTTCATTGATATACTCACCGTATATGGGTTTTGTTTTTCATTGATATACTCACCGTATATGGGTTTTGTTTTTCATTGATATTCTTACCGTATATGGGTTTTGTTTTTCATTGATGAACTCACCGTATATGGCTTTTGTTTTTCATTGATATTCTTACCGTATATGGGTTTTTTTTTCATTGATGAACTCACCGTATATGGGTTTTGTTTTTTATTGATATACTCACCGTATATAAGTTTTGTTTTTCATTGATATTCTTACCGTATATGGGTTTTTTTTCATTGATGCACTCACCGTATATGGGTTTTGTTCTTCATTGATTTACTTACCGTATATGGGTTTTGTTTTTCATTGATATTCTTTCCGTATATGGGTTTTTTTTCATTGATGCACTCACCGTATATGGGTTTTGTTCTTCATTGATTTACTTACCGTATATGGGTTTTGTTTTTCATTGATATTCTTACCGTATATGGGTTTTTTTTTTCATTGATATACTCACCGTATATGGGTTTTGTTTTTCATTGATGAACTCACCGTATATGGCTTTTGTTTTTCATTGATATTCTTACCGTATATGGATTTTTTTTCATTGATGCACTCCCGTATATGGGTTTTGTTACTCATTGATATATTTACCGTATATGGGTTTTGTTACTCATTAATATAGTTACCGTATATGGGTTTTGTTACTCATTTATACATTTACCATAAATGGGTTTTGTTTTCTTGAAAATAGTTACCGTATATGGGTTTTTATTTCATTGATATAGTTACCGTATATGGGTTTTGTTACTTATTGATATAGTTACCGTATATGGGTTTTGTTACTCATTTATACATTTACCATAAATGGGTTTTGTTTTCTTGAAAATAGTTACCGTATATGGGTTTTGTTTTCATGAAAATAGTTACCGTATTGTCCTAGGTTTTGTTACTTATTGATATAGTTACCGTATATGGTTTTTTCTATGTTTGTTATTCATTGGAGATCTATTTCCGTTCTACTCAATCAATGCAATTTCCTAAATTCTGAAATGAGATTCCGACAATCTTCAGCTAACACCAATCTCCATACAAATTTCTTTATTCTGAATCTATTTTCGTTACATCTCTCATATCCAAATAATCAAGTATCCCCAGGAGCTTATCCTGTTCTATGAAAAAGCTTAATTAAATTATTCACTCGACACGAATAACATTCAAAAGATGAAAAAATCAGCTTTCCAAATTTTTTTTCATCAAAAACACGTGAGAGAGAATCCCCGAGAGAGGGACTGATTGCTCACTAATCAAAAATCTCTCCACTCATTTAGCCACACCTTCTTTTTGTAAAGAATCTAGACTCTCACCCGACTAATAGTCAGTTGTTATCACGTTATCCTAATGTGTTAACCGGTTCTGGTAATTAACAATCATGAGTTCCAACTGCTCCGTCCTCGCCGCCTATTCATCTTCCACGTGAGTTGTTAATTTCTTCTTTTTCTTAGTCATCTGGCAAGCCAAAAATCCAAATTTTCAGGCCATTGAAGCTGTCACTGTCCTATAGCCTCTTGCTCTCATGCATCGGTTTGGCAGTATTCGTGTGGGCCTCCGTGAAACTGTGGACTGGTGTCAACACGAAACGTTTCCGCGTTGGATCTATTTAACTACGCCTTCTTGCAACCATGTGATATGATTCCGAACATTTATCGGTAAGCTTTGGGGAGGGAAGTGGCTTAGCACACTCTTGCGTGAGCCAATTTCGGCATCACTGACAACCAGGCCTGTTCGGAAGCGGAGAATCGGATAATCTCGGAAATTATCCAAAATTCTCCGATCCTTCGAAAAAAAAAGTCGGAGAAATAGTGGGGTATTCTATTCTCCGACTATTTTTGGAGAAACTTTCGATTATCATTATCTGTGCCTACAAATGGTCTTATTTCCAGATGCTTCATCTTCCGTTTGATGTACAACTGCGGTTTTTGGATCACCCATTGCACAGCTATCCCTCTAATCATCGAACGCTATGTTGCAACGAATCTGATGGGAGAATACGAGAACAAGTTCATCTGCTTCGGCATCTTTCTTTCCTGTTTTCAGGTGAGCTCTCAGAATCGTTAGAGCATGTGTCTAGTCAAATGTCTAGTCTGACGTCGGTTGAATAATGTGAGAGTGTCTTCTGACTTGTGAGCTCTCAAAGGGTTTGAGTGAGAATGGTGGTAAAAACAAGTTATTTTTGGAATTAGAGAGTGGTGACGTGTCCCGAGTCAAGATCTCGAGTAAAGATGGAGTTTAAACAGATTGAGTCCGGAGAATCCACACCCTGACCTCTTGCCTCACGACCCAACCTCTTACCCACTCGAAAAAACAGCCGTTGGGAAACGTGGATCATCTGGAGAGTGAGAAAAATAGTTATCCCTCACCGCCTGTTCGAACGATTTGTTTGGTCAAGAAACGAGATCGGAGCTGAACTTTGAGCTCGATTCCTGGATGCGTTTAGCGAAGTTTGAGAATAATTTTGGAATTCCCAGCCGATTTGGACGTAACTTTATCTTGACTCGGGATTCTTCCCTAGTCCAAAATAGAGCAAGTGTCTAGTTAAATGTCTAGTCTGACGTAGGTTGAAAAATGTGAGAGTGTCTTCTGACTTGCTGGCCCTCGAGGGGGTTTGAGTGAGAATGGTGGTAAAAACAGGTTATTTCTGGACTGGAATTGGAGGATGCTGACGTAAAGATGTGTTGACCTGAAGAGAGAGAGAGAAAGAACGCAGAGAAACAAGGCACTCCATCGCTTATATTCAACAGCCAGTATCGCAAAAGCGTGAATAGCTTTCAAAAAGTTGTCAACTACAAAAATAAAGAACAAGATTTGATCTACACAACCAATGTGAATTTCAAAATGTGAACCATCATTAGACAAAGTTATTTACTGTCAAAGATAGGCAGTCTGAAAGAAGCGAAAAATCCCATTATAGCGCATTTTGTGCGTTTTCTAGGACGCAAGAATTTACAGATTTAAAGTGAAAAAGTGAGATACGCAGACGGTGAGTCCTGGAATGTTCGGAACTAAAAATTTCGGAAATTTCGGAAATCAGAACATTTCCGAAATTTACTTTTAGAAATTTGGAAACTCGAAAATTTTCCGAATTACTCTTTTCGGAAATTCCGGAAATTTCGAAAACTAGGTTTCTCAAATTTTAAGTCAAAATTAATAAATACGCAGTAAAAACTAAAAAATTTGTAAATTTTGAATCAGGGGTGATGTTTTGGCACCGTTCACGTTGGTTTCTCAAAATAAACTTGTCGGAAATCGGAAAATTCCAATTTTTGTTCCGCATAACCCAAGGTCAGACGCTCTACCTTTTTTTTCTCCTCTACCTTCTCCACCACTCAAATTTAAAGCCCAATACCTCAAAAGCTGGAAAAGCTTGCAAAAAATTTTCAACTACAAAAAAAAACATCAAAACTTTTAGCTCTCCCTTGCTGCCATCCCCATCTTCTTCGCCTACATAAACCTCCGCCTCGAGGGGGTTTTCATGCCCTACTGCTCCGTCTACAATCCCGGATCCTCAGCAATTGCTCATATCAACTCAGGAGTGGCGATTGTTTCTCAAGTTGTGGCTCGTTTCTTTTTTGGATACTTATTCACTGTTAATAAGGTTGGTGGCTTAGAATAACACCAAAGATTTTGTTATTTTAGAACCGGCGAATCGAAATGCAATCCTCCTCGTTGTCCACCAAATTCCAATTAGAGGAAAATAAGATGTAGCACCCGTTTCGACTAAAACCAACAAAAAAATTAAATTTTTCTAGGACAATGCGATGCCTTTCCATCTACGCAAACCTCAGCTCCGTCTTTCTGCTCGTTCAAATTCCTTCATTCAGTTACTTGCTCAGCATCTCCACAACCATCCCAGAAGAGGACTATTTGGCTTTGATGGAATGTAAGCACCCTCTAGAAAAGTAGTAAAGCAAAATAAAAATAATTCTTTCAGTAAACGGTCAATTCCCTCTATACGGTACCGTTTCAGTGCTCTGGGTAGCTCGGAAGATCAGTTTGGTAAGTCGTTGAGTCGCTACGCAATGAAGCCCCTAAGTTTTTATTTGCAGCTCCGCAACAGTATCAACACGAATTTGAACCAACAATTAGAACTGAACGAGACCAAGACGTATTTCCACATTCTTGACAAGCAAATCAAATCGGAAAGAAAAAATGAATAACTTTTTGTGTATCAGAGACTTGTGGGGTACCTATAAGAATTGATAACAACCGTGACGGTTTGAGGAAACAGTGGGACGACCACTGGAATGTACTCTGCGTCTCTCGCACCTGCACACTCTTTCATTTCTCTGCGTCATTACCGCACAATGATATTTCGTCATCTCTGCGCGCTCTCTTACTTTTGCAATGTCTCTCGTTTTTGTCGTGTGTTGTCACGCATATTAATTCAATTGTGTTTTTGTTTTATCCGTATCATTAAGGATGCGCATCCTTAGCGCATCCTTACCGTACCCAATTATTTTTTCCAAACCCCATGATATTATACTTTTTGAAATCGCGAAAAACTGGAGATTACGAATGTGCTAATTTCAAAACATGAATATTCCAAATGTTCAATGTGTATTTCATAAAAAAGGACAAATTCAAAGTATTTTCAAAGGACTTTTTTTCCGAGACAAAGAAACTATTTTTGACACATTCTTCTTTGTTAAGCCATGTGTCGGTTAGATGAAAGGGTAACCTTGGTTGCCGAAATTTCATCTTCACAGCGCGCCTCTCGAGAATTTTCGCGTCATTTTTGCTTTTTTCAAATAAGAAGCCTTTTTCGTGATATTATTTTTCTCCTTTTTCAACACTTTTCAAGTTTTCATTTTATATTTTTCAAAAACTGTCTTTTTATAGGATGATAGTATTTAAAAAAAACCGTTGGATATTATGATTGGAATCGAGCCGTGAAGGTAAAATTTTGTTTTATTCATCTACTTTTAAGAATTACGCATAAAAGTAAATAGAAACAAAGATAAAGAGAAAAAATAGAAAAATTTCGAATGAAATACAGAAAAATATTGGAAAGCTATTCCTTCCTCATTTGGTCTATTTCTG
This sequence comes from Caenorhabditis remanei, assembly GCF_010183535.1. Lineage (NCBI taxonomy): Eukaryota > Metazoa > Nematoda > Chromadorea > Rhabditida > Rhabditidae > Caenorhabditis > Caenorhabditis remanei. The sequence continues at coordinate 2,388,730 of NC_071333.1, read as the reverse complement.
TAATGGCACTAGCCGAGTGCTCCCACTTATCTACATTGAATCTGGTAATAATGGACAAATTCAAGTCCCTGGCTCGAGATAAAGCAGTGCAAACACTGCCTTTCCCGAAGACCCCGTCAGTGACGACGATGACGCCGTCAAAAGTGAGTCCTTGGGACTAATGATATGTAGAAGCCTCGGCGGCCATTATTGGAAATTGTTCCCAGAATACAGTTCACTCCTCATTTTGGTATTTGGTACGGTTGAGTTTGTACTTGCCGGTTTTCATGAGGCTGAAAAAAATCCGTTGTTATGATTATAATGTAGTCGGGTTTTAAACTCACTCAATAATTATGAAATCATCACCGATTTCAGACAGGCGCCCCATGGACCCATTCACCACCTTATCGGCTGCGGCAATGTTTCTCGTCACCATCACCTTACAGCCAATTGCCAGCCTGACATTCTGTATCATTCCTTCGTAATATTGCAAAAAAAAAACTTGTTACCCACCTTCTCCAAGATTGGTGAGGAGAACTGTCGCATTTTTCATTCAGAATTTCAGAAAAATCAGTAAAACCATATAACGTTTTCGACACAAGAAAACAATATACAGCAAAAAATATAAGAGTCAGAATACAAGAATTTCAGAAAAATAACTGAAACCGTATAGTTTTTCGATACAAGAAAGCAATATACGGCCAAAAATATGGGAGACAGCTATTCCGCTAAACTGTCATGAATGAGGAAAATACTACCCAGAAGGGAGGTATTTAAAGGAAATGTCACCCTTTCATCTAGCCGACACATGGTTTAACAAAGAAGAATGTGTCAAAGGCCGACAGACAGACAGATACTAAAGGTTTTGAAGCCGAGCAAGAGTTGTCTGTATCATATTCGCTGAGCAGCGACTCACACCTATGATATCCGTATTGTAGTCGATACTCAGCTAAATGAAAACTCCTGGAAATCCTTTTTATCCCTTATCTCTTCCGCGCTTCTGGGTTTCCGTCGTTTTGGCGCTGCCCTGGAAATCCTGGATGTCTGTCATTTCTTGGTGACCAGGAAGTATTTTTCCCTTTGTGTCGAGAATGTTCTGTAGCCACGTGGTCCCTTTTTTTCCTGGAAGTCTTGGGAATTCTGGTTGTCTTGGCAAAATGGGTTGCATCGTGGCCTGAGAATGGGTTGCATCGTGACGTGGTAGTCAATGTTATAAGAACCGATTTGTCATAGGATAGAAAGCATGTCCCACGAGGAACTGCATTGAAAAACCTATTTGGTCTTTCCTCTACATAGAAATTGAGGAAAAAATAGTAATCGAGGGAAGAGGGTAGTCACTCTATAAGTATCCAATATAAGTATCCGATACACGGAAGGGATACACTCGAGGGACAATATGAACGCTCTAAAACTACTTACAATAAAACGCAAACAGCATAGACACCTTCTTATTCAAAAAGAACAAAATAGACAACTTCTTATTTAAAACACAGTGCAGATCCAGATAATCCTGACAATCCACTGAGTCGATTTTCACTCTTGGGTCCCGCTGATCCATCAAGTGATGGCCTTCAGTCTTTGTCTCTTCCTTTGGTTCTGAAAATCCTGAAGCTCATGGTAGCCCAGCAACTCCTGACGCTCCTGGAATACCACAGTCTTCCTTATCTCCTTTTGATTCTCGATGTTCTTCGTTTCCTGGGTATCCTGGGAGACCGGGTCCTCCTGAATTTTCGATTGGCCCGACATGTTCTGAACTTTCAGGTAAGTCATCAGTTTCTGGTGGTCCTCGTTTAACTCGGCGTTCTGGCTATTCTGGCGGTCCTGGTGGTCCTTTTGATTATGGTTGTGCTGGAACTCCGTCATTGAAAGTAAGGCCCTGAAAATATGACAGTAATTATAGTTTAAAAAGTTGTGCTCACACCTGGTAGTCTTACCAGGGACACCCTTTGGTGTGTTTCTCCCTTTGAATCCTGGTGGTCCGCTGTTTGCTGGATGTTTTTTTTTCACCTAAATCTCTATCAAGGTAGGTGAAAAGTCATCAGTTGCAGGGTTCTCATTCTTGCTCCAGCTGGTCCAGACGATCCCTTCACAAAGTTTTGTGGTCCTTGTCGTCCGTCAGCTCCTGGGTATCCGTCTCTTCCTAGAAGACCTGGTTCATTGTTTAGTTTCCCAGAGCCCCTTGGTCGCTCAGAATCTTCTCGAATACTCTTCCTCCTCCTCCCACCACTCATTGCCTCATTTCTACTCATTCACTCTCTTCCCTCATCCTTCTATTTCTTGTCTATCGATTCTCCTCCAAAATGGTCCCTCCGAAACCATTCCAGATACTCCGTCTCCCATTTGTTCCTCTTCAAGAAGTTCTCAGAGCGATGGACCCATTTGAATTGTAAGTTTTAACTGTGATTAAATGTTAACAGTGCAAGATTTATATAATTATAAATCAAGTATATCTTTTGTATCAGATCCCCAACTTATGAGATCTTTCAGAATCAACTTCTCAATGATTTCCAAACGAGCAAAAGCGGTAACAAAGCAGATCACCTTTTATTCAACGTACTCAATTCAACTTAGTATTGATGATCAATTTGAACTTTGGGTGGTTGTGCCTCGCTATATGACATCGTGCTTTTACAAATTCACATCAAATGTAGAAATGAATGGAAAAGTTAAGAAAATTGACTGGAATGATAGAAATGAGCTATTCACATGGAAGTACTCGGATAAACCAGGAGAGGAATGGAAACAGTTGTGTAAACATGTATTGGAAATATTTAAGAAGAGGACAATCGATGTTTTATTAATGACTATGGATTCAGTTGTAGATCAAAACGTTTGGATTATTGATTTTTTGAAGAGTAATGCGAAATCAGTGAGCGAATGCGATCTGTTTCAGTCTAAACAAAATAATGACGTGGAAGAGGACGCCGCATATTTTCTGAATAATATCACAATTAATTCCAAATTATTTTTTAAGTTGAACATTAAGAACGAAAATTTTCATGGGAAAATTCCAAAAAATCTAGAGGAATTAAATATCCGAAACTCCCAATGGATCGGATATGACAAACTATTGAAAATAGATTGTAAGAGTGTGATTCTTAACAGGAATCGAATTTCGGATGATCAATGGAATTTATTCATCAAGAAATGGATAGCAATGGAGACTCATTCGAATCTGGAATTATTGGAACTCGATTACAGAGAGCTAGACAACTTCAGAGATTGTGTGTTGCATGATATTCCACTTGAAGAAATTGATGGAGGAATCAAACGAGTATTGAAAACGTGAGTATGGGCTACTGAGAACCTTGTGAACAGAAATTACAACTTCATCATCTTTCATTTATTTTCAGTTGTCGTGATAAAAATATAGAAATAAACGGAGGAATCGACATAAGGCGAATCGATGGAAAGACAGCAACATTCTTCGCGAAACGTACATTTTGGAAGCAATATCTTGCGATGAGTATTCATTGAACTTTTTCAATTGGCTGCCTCTGTGTTTTTAATATAAATCATTACCAATTTATCAACCTCAATAAAAGATTTTTCGTTTTTCACAATCTTTCTGAATTTTTTTTACTAAGCATATTGCAATTAATTACCTGGCAGCACGTATTTTTCAATAATTGGAATGAGTGTTACTGCGTCTCGTGTTGGTACTCTGAACATAACCACCTTCTTGCTTCCTCTTTCCAGCATCCCAAACACCCAAATCTGCTTGCGTCGTAAACTCCGGCCTCGGTTGTACTTCGCCCTCACCACCATTGTTCGTCTATTTCCACCACCTTTCCTGTAAGAAAACGTAATTGTATTAGAAACAATAAGATAACATAACAATAACTTACCCGGTCCGCCAAGCGTGAGGTGCAGAGATGTTGGGAAGTGAAAAATTTCTTATCCGGAAGTCGGAAGTCGGAAGTTTAAGTGATTTTTCTTATCAGGATGTCGGAAGTCGGAAATAAAATGTCTTATCCGGAAGTCGGAAGTCGGAAGTCGGAAGTCGGAAGTCGGAATTAGATTTTTTCGCAAATATTCAAAAACTTCAAGAGAAAAATCATAAAATTGCCGAAAATACGTGGAAAATTAGTTTTTGGCTGAAGAACATTTTATTTTCTGTCCTTTTAGACCATTTTTCCATGTATTTCTGCGAAATTTACTTTTCCGAAATTCCACCGTTATGGAATGACGGAAGTCGGAAATAAAATTCCTTATCCGGAAGTCGGAAGTCGGAAGTGAAATTTCTTATCCGGAAGTCGGAAGTCGGAAGTGAAACAAGCCCGGAAGTCGGAAGTCGGAAGTCAGAAGTCGGAATTCCCAACAACACTGGTGAGGTGCCGTTTGCCTTCCCGCACAAACCACTGCTCTGTCATTCGACGAAAGTCTTCCAGTAGGTCAACCACTGTCTGCTTGCTTATTTTAAACTGATCGACAATATCATCAATGGGCTTCCCGGGGTTTTCTACCCGATCAGCAGCAATGAAGAGTGTTTGTTGTATTGTTAAATTTCCATTTTCGAAATACGTCCCGGTTCTGATATTAACATCTCAAATTTATTTAAAAAATTGTATTATCACCGAATGTTCTTACGTTTCCTGAAGAATATGTTTTGTAGGCTTTTGTCTTCAACTCAGTTTTCGACTCCGGCATATATGATTTAGAAGAACGGCGCTACTGCTTCTTAGAGAAGAGGACATTCATCCGGGTGTCCATCATGGTTAGGAACCATTTTTACTGTTTTATTCATTTCGGTCAAAATTCTTTAAAACGTTCGTTATCTCCAAACTCACATCGTGAAGTTATCTTCCACCCTGTTCCCACTACCCAATGTTCAAGAGACAGTGTTTGGAAAACGTGTCTGCGTCTCTAGTTTTGTAGTGTCTTTTTTGCATCATCCCTTCCCCAGGCTTTCCCCTTCTGGCTGCTGGCGAGAAAAGGGTGGAAAATAACTTCACTATGTAAGTGACAATTATGGAGATGAGGAACATTTTGAGGAAAAGGGATTTGTTTTGATACTAATTTTGATTAGAAATGTGAAGAATGGACTGAGTTATGAACAGAAGTAATGAACACTATTAAAGCAACTTTTTTCACTTCAACTTAATCTACAAAACTACTTTTTGAGCTCGCTTCATTTCTCGCTTCATTTCATTCGAAAACTACAAAAAATTTGAGATTGTGGCAGAGGGGTTTAAAAGATCCGCCCATTCTCTACACTAGTGAAAAAAGATGAATTTTTCAAATCGATGTGCCCATTACCGCTTTTATCTTCAAAATCTTTGACGGCATTGAGCAATTATCTTCTTTTTTCTCCGACAAAAAGAAATAATTGGGATAATGAGGGGGTTCATAGGACCATCTGCTTACTATTAGCAACCACAGAACGATTGAGACGACACACCATCATATATACCCACCAATACCTCTATTTGTCGTTTCACCAAAGTAATTGTTTCTTGAGATTCTCGGGTCCTTCTTCAACAGTACCATCATCCTTTTTAGCCCTTTCTTCAGCAACAGCATAAATAAAAAAAAGATGAACTCCCGATCCAACGTTGAACTTCACCATGAAGGAGAAGAAACTGTGTAAGTAAATTTGATTAAAGACTTCTGACTATGTAAAATGCTCAGTGTATCTTTTTTTTCAGAAAACCGTTCCATCTTTTTAAACTCCCGTACCTTGCCAACCTTCTTGTGATTGAATCAATGGATATAGATGCAAGGTAAAATTTTTATTGTAACCATTGTCGTGAGAAGGAAATAACCAATAGGTTGGGTGAATCCTCATAATTGCTTGCGCATATGCACGATGAGCATGTGTGTGCAATGTGGTGCTATTATCCGTTCGTCATCTACAGTACTGGCAATAAGAAATTGCGACACATGCAGTTTCTAGTTAAAAATGATCAATTTTCACAAGTAGAGCTTCATTTTTGTAGTTGACTACTTTTTTTCTACGAGCACATCCTAAGAAGTTATCAATTGTCAAAGAAATTTAAAGAAATTTTTGTCATTTTCACTGTTAAAAGGAGAGATTTTAGAGCTGTTCACATAGACTGCCTGTAACTTCTCAGGATGTGCCCGTACGTCAACTACAAAAATGAAGCTTTAGTTGTGATACTGCGAAACTATCAATGAAACCGTCTCACACTCACAAAGTTGAATAACTTAAACTGAAACTGCAAGTGTCGCTTTCGTTATGGGCAACACTGTATGTGTATGAATATAAATGATGAAAATTTTGAAATATTGAAGAAAAAAACTTGAGCTGTATTTGACAAAGATAATAGTTTCAGATTCCATCTCCCTTTCGCTTCGAAAAAAACGGATCGATTTTTGAAAAAAGCAAGAAAACCAACTGTTCGGGCAGCTATTAAGCTCAAAAACGACGAAATACTTTTGGAATTCATAAAAGATGACGCCTGTCTGGTTATAAAAAATGACAAGGAGAGTGTTGAAGAATATAAAGCAGACTACAAACCACAGTGAGTTTTCTACAGTGATGATCAGAAAATGGTTGAATTGGGATGAGTTGGCAGCACACTGAAAAAAAATTCGTTGCGTGAGCATGGTAATGTATAATATCACTTCTCAAGTTAATATTCTTCACAGGAATTTCACAAAGCGAACCGAAAAAGATGACATTTTGTTTATCGTGTTCAGAGGTTTTTCAAATTTTCTACTACTGTCATTTCTTATTATTCAGACTGTTTTTCATTTGTATAGTACTGGTCAAAAAGGTATAAAGTTTGGCTGTTTTCACTTGAAATTGTCCAACTTTGAGAATGCGTCATGGTAATACTGATCGTTACACCCAGTAGGTTTTTGATGAATCATTCAGATCTAGAGTAGTGCGTCATTTATGCAATCGACAACTTCCTAGTAATATACGTATAGAAAAAAAATGTTTCTTTCCAATCAACCAATTTCAATGCCGAATTGTGGTATTTTTGAGCTGTCGACTTGTAATGATCACAACTCTCTAGGGAGTCGCCATACAAATAAGTTGTCAACTAAAAAAATAAAGCTCTACTTTTATTTAATTTGATTCATGAAAAACCTACTAGATATAACAATCAGAACTACTATAACACCCTTCCAAAGTTGGACAAAACCAACTAAAAACGGCCAAAGTTCGTATCTTTTTGACCGGTACTGTAATTGCTGATATCACTTTATTAATTAATTGTAAACTGAACAACCAAAATAACTTTGCGTTGTCCACCAAAGTTTCTGATTAGTTTCAGATAATTTGAAAGCTACATAATGTTATACTCAAGTATCACAAATACCTATACTTGTCAAGGCCCGGAAAGGCCCGAAACCCAGCTTCAAAAAATGAACCAATTTTTTAGAGTTTTTCATTGAAATTGTGAACATTTTTCAGAGTTTCTCTCAATTCTTAGTAATAGTCAAAGATTTGACCTTTTCGCAAAAAAAAAATTCACAAAAAATTAAATAAATCAAAATTGAAATTTGAACTTTGGCGTCAAGTGCCCGGGGCCTTGACAGGTATGCATTTAGCTATAGTACTTTTTTTTGGGTATCTGCTTTGCAGAAGTGTGCATAAACAACTCTCCAACAACATTTCAAAACTCTATTCATATATTCCAGCTACTATCCATATTGTTCAACGGTTGTCAAACTGGCTGCATCTCATTTTAAATACGCTCGTGACGTATGTTGGTTCGAGGAACTTGAGATAAAGATTTGTGACGAGAAAGTTGGCACAGAACAACTTGGGGAGTTTCTCGATCATCCTTCATTCCAACATTGGACCTGCATGATAATTGAACGTGTTGATTTGGAAGCAGAGCAGCTTAGTTTGATTTTGGATCGAGCGAATTCGAATCGAAGTTTGATGGTGATGGAATCACGAGTCCCACTAGATTTTAAACACCCGAATGTAAGTTTCAGTTTTTGTTATTTCTCTTAAAGTCTCAATTTCCAGGCTTTCAAATTTAAAGAAAATGGCTACGATGATGCGCGTTGGGTTAGCTTGGATGACCTGTTAAACATCAAAAACGTTGAAAATGTATCATTAGGAACAACTACTTTTATTGATAACGATATAAAAGTTTTTGTAAATCATTTGGTGAAAAGTGATGAAGATTTATTTGAATGGATAATGATTTCGTATAAATCATTGTTACCTGTGGATCAATTACTTGAAGGATTGGTCATGCTGGAGTATCCGGTTCCAAACGGAGCCCTTCATTTTACGTAAGTTTTGCTGAGAAAGCGAGTTATTTTATTGATTTCATTTTCTATATACAACTAGCCAAAGTTTAATCAAATATTTATTTCAGTCTTGCCAAGCCAAACTCGAGCAATCGAAAACGTACTCTGCTTGAATTCAATTCTATACCAGACGTTATAACAATTTCCACATTGTTGCCGACGGAAGATCATCCGGAAAACAAGAAATACAATAACGCCGCAAAGATTCTGGAGCTGTTGGAAGAGAAAGTCAGACTGAAGGAGAAACTGGTGAAGAATTATTCAAATAAAAACAGACAAGAACTCGCGATAGTTACAAACAAGTTGAAGGAATTGAATGTGATAATAGAAAACGGGAAGGCTAGAGTTGAGCAGTGGGATTGATTTATTTATTCTGAACAGATTTTTTCCTTTTCATTTTATTCTTATTCATTGTATCCATTCTTTTACTGTATTTTACTCATATAAACATTATTATAGTAACTTCTGTTGAAACTCTAACTCAAAAAACCTTTTTCTAGATTTTCTGAATGAACTCACTTTTTACATGGTAACATTGCACATATTTATTTTTATTTAATTTTTCTCATTTTTTAACTCCGATACACGAAAATTTCGATTTGTTTAGCCCTTAGCCTACCATTTACCTTTGACTCAATTTTATTCGTTTTAAGTTTCATGAACATGTTCAATAATGTTTTTGAATGGATTTATTTTTCATATGTCGATACTTTTACAAGATGTTGCCATCGGAAAAATCTTGACGGCCATACATCGCATGTATCTGAAGTCCGAAGCCATGTGTTCGTTGCCGACAAAGAGTTACTTTAAATATCTGCGAGTGACACCGCCCCTGAACACGTGTTTGTTTCCAACTATAAAACACATACATTTGGAAACAACATCTGTATACTGTTCAGTCGTACATTTGCTTCGTGATCGTCTGTCTTTTTTTCTGATTAACGATCCGATATTACTATCTGTTCTGAAAAATGCAACCAATAAGTAAGTCAAATTTACGGGTTTTGATGATATTCGAAATTTTAAGTAAGACTAACTAACTCAAAAGAACTGACTAGTATTCACAAACATTTTGAAAGCCTAGAAAGCTAGAAAACTGTTTTTTTTTTTGAAAAAATGTATCATAATGAAAAAGAACCATCTTTCGATGTTATGTATGATATTAGGCAAAATTCAAAAATATATTCAGATATTTATTGATTATTTACTTGCAAGTTCAAATTTTTGATTCAGAGCATTCCATAGCTTCATTGCTTGCTCCTACAGTACTCCAAGCGAATCATCAAACAGTCACCAGTCAACCAGTCATCAATGGGTATTCTATTGCTGCATTGCTTGCTCCTACAGTACCCCATGTTAACAACCAATTGGTTAACTGCCAACAAGTCGTCAATGATATTTCTGAAAGAAATCAAGAAAGCGATGAGCAGTTTTATGAAAGAATGCGGAGCAGATGTCTTGCTATATTAGCAGCGCGTGATTACGGTAAGTTCCTTGAATGAAATAATCTGTGGTCAATCTTGCAATTTTATTTTCGATGGTTACGTCTTTATTAGAACATAGAACAATCACCTCTATAACGAAGCCTCAGTGGCTTTTATACATAGAAAAGGGGGGAGGAGTTTCAATATATGGAAACAATAAGTGATGTGGGGGGAAGGAATGTCGTGGGATAAGAATGTGAGGATGAGGAAACAATATCAATCAGGAAGCAAAAGGGAAAGTGAAAAAGAGATCAAAAGATTATGATTCATCACATCATCAAAAAGGCACCCGGAATCGGGTTGAAATTTCAGATTTGTCGGGATTAGACTGGCCACCCGGACTCACTCAGCAGCTTTTCTTGGTACAACTGATCGCTGGTGCACACAAAAATGAAGTAATGAAGGTACTATTTCTACCTGAAATAATTGTTTTTAACATTTAATGTTAGTTTTCTTTCAGAATGAAAAGTTAGAAACAGAAAACCAAGTCTCGGAAGCCCAGAAATACAGATGTGTTTATTGCGGTGGAGAATTCAATGATCAAAAACGATTCAGTCGTCATTTGAGGTGAAAAGAACTTTCAAACTATGAAAACTGATCTTTTTGAGTATATAATTTTAGGAAGCACACCGACATACGTCCGTTCCTTTGCGAGATCTGCCCATCCACATTCAGAAACAACTACGATCTCACAAAACACCGAAAATCACACATTGCACGACAACATCATTGTGTTGCTTGTAAATTCCGTTTCAAAACTTCTTCCGAGCTAGAGAGTCACATGAATGCATATAAGGATTTGCACGGAACAAAAAACCCGATCACAAAGAGGTTTGATTGCAAACGATGTGGTAGATCATTCACGAGACTGAGCAGCTTGAAATATCACATGCAACATTCTAGAGTGTGTAGAGAAGAATCGGTGAAAGGAGTTCTGAACACAGTGGTAATACTTTTTCCTCAATTTTTATTACTAAATGTTTGCTTACAGAACATAGCGACATAGAACCCGGGAGTGTTTGAGTGGATGAGCTTATAGATTTACACTGGATCTAGGTTCTGAGGTCATATCGAATACCCCGATCAGATTGAATCAAATCCAATAAATTTCTCAAATTTCACTCAACAAACTTGTTACTCCCATTCCCCGTTTGTATATTTTAAAGCTTTGTACGAATTATATTGAATTTTAACTCTGCACACTTTGTAATTTTCGGATTTTCATTTATCTATCTCTGCCAGGCGAATACACCCCACTTTCTGTATCTCTGCTTCTCTGATTTTTCTGCAACTGCTCATTTATAACAAAAATCTTCCCTCTAAATACAGCCGCATGTAAAATAACTTTTTCCTCATCAATCTGAGACTCCAATTCGTATGAACGAATTTCTTTTTTTAATCCAAATGTTTTCTATAGTGAACTAAATAAAGTTTAACGTAGTTAACAATCAAATTTACTTTTAATTCGTGCTCTAAAAACGCCTTGGATTGCTTTACAGTCCCCTCGCGAGACGACCACTCTCTGCGTCTCCTTATTTTCCATACTCTCTCGCTTTTTTACGGGTGCGAATGTTTTGGTTAAACTTGTTAATTGATAGCCTCTGAAGTTTGCCGCCTAGCGCATCTCTTGAGCGGGCTTACAGTAACCTTAGCGCATCCTTTGAAATTTTTCTGGAAAGTGGGTCTCGAAGCGATATTCCGTAATTTGCTACAATTTTTTTTGCATTTTTGCATATTTTGAATAATTTTTGCATTTTTGCTTAATTGTGAGCATCAGAATTTGGAGGGACTTCGTTATCATAGAAGGGACCAGAAAAATCAAAAAGAGCAGAAAAAAGTTTGAACTTCGATTCGATTTTTGGTAGTCAAAATTGTTAACAAAAAGCAAAAGTGGATTACGGAAGGTGTAGTGTGTAAGTGGTTCTCATGAGAAACACATTTCTATTTAACCACCAATTTATTGTTAGAAAATAGAAGAAGAATTAGAAAAAAGCAAAGGTACGCAAAAGATGAAAGTTGAAAAAGTGAAAGTAGAAACAAATAGAAAAACAAAAATAATTAGATGTCATAGTTAACAGTTGATGTTGGATTGGCAGTCGATACAGAGTGTGATCGACTCCTTTGGTTGTCCGCTCAATTCAACGAAAAGATCTCGAATCTTTTCTGTTTCCTCCTCGTCCTCCACCAAGAGATCCGCCAACGAGTCCATTTGTGAACGCAATTTTTCGATACCCTCTCTGTGTTGATTCGCCTTACAGAAAGTTTCAATGACCGTTATCTTCTGCTGCTTCGACTTCATTTCCAGGTATGCCACGTGCTGAACTAGAAATCTTTCCAGAAAATCATTTGCCTCTCGCAACGCGGGCTCTCTGATTTGGAATCTTATCCATTGTGCTAGGATGGCGTCTCGATACTTCGTGTTGCATTTGTTGGCGTTACCTTCAGATGGTATCGACATCTTCGGTTTTCCGCTCAATTTAACGAGAAGATGTCGACTCTTATCAGTTTCTGCTTCGCCTTCCACCAGGAGATTCGTTAACGTCTCAATTTGAGAATGCAGCTTTTCGATACCCTCTTTGTATCGATTCGCCTTACAGAAGTTATCAATGACCGTTATCTTCTGCTGCTTCGACTTCATTTCCAGGTATGCCACGTGCTGAACTAGAAATCTTTCCAGAAACTCGTTTGCCTCAAGCAACGCGGGCTCTCTGATTTAAAATCTTATCAATTGTGCTACGATGGCGTCTCGATACTTGTCGTTGTATCTGTTGGCGTAGAAGTAAGAAAGGAGTGCGACGTCGAATGGCGAGTCGTGTCGAGCACGTTTTGGAATTGGTGAAATGTTGATGGTCTCAGAGGTGCTTTGAAATAATGGAATATGAAAAAATCTAATCAAAATCATCTTAATTTAGATAAAAAAAAAGACATTCGTTCAAACGAATTGGAGTCTCAGATTGATGAGGAAAAAGTTATTTCACATGGCTATGTATATTTAGAGGTGAGATTTTTGTTATAAGTGAGCAGTTGTAGAAAAGCGTGTGACATATTTATTAAATTTCATTGAAAACATTAAAAATTCATATTCATACAACTGTTTGAATTTACTTCTCCTTTTTCCGAAAGTATTGATATCTTTGTGAACAGATATTACTTCCAGGGTCCTAAGCCAAGGCGCGGGGTGAGAGTAAGCTTCTGGGCGTCCCTTCGTTGGAATTCACATTCCGTGGCAAGCAGAATAATTGGTAATGAACAAGAAAGTGGGAAACACGCGGTGAAAAAAACCTCACTGGCCTCACGTGGTCTACAAAATTCTGAAAAATTAATGTGGCCTTTATGCTCCCGTACTCAGGAAATACAGAGAGACGTCTTCGATTACTGTTCAGCTTATCAGAAACACAGATAGCGGAAAAGGGATAAATAGTGTTGTGACGTTGTTATTTAGTCACAAAGATTCTTATTATTTTTGATCTACCCGCTTTCCCTCGTTTTCCCCCGTTTGCCCGCGAAGAGGAAATGTCATCCTTTTCCTCTCGTTCTAAAGTTAGTTCTACGTTTTAACTTGTTACCGGAACGTGACCGTTCCGGGGATATATTGTTCCCCTTATCCCCTCTCATATTGTAGTAGTAAAGAATCACTAATAAAGCAGTGATTATATCAAATTGTATCTCTATTAGCACGAGACACAACAAATAGGTTTTTTGCCGTGTTTATAACAATCAGAAACTATAATTATTGCATCATGTCCTGACTTCAGACAGCTCTTACACTATACTCCAGAACTGACAGCTGTCAATCAAACTTTTCGAGCATTCGACTAATCAGGTGACATTTTTCGAATGAAATTGTACTTTGAATCAGAACTATCACTCCAAATTTGTCTCGTTTTTCCAACTCACCACAAATTCCATTTGTCTGCACTTTATCATGTTTATCACTTTTTTGTCTTGAATTATCACCTTTCCGCTACTTATTTCGTTTCTGTCTTCCTATACTTTTTTTGGAATCTGCGTCTCTATCTCTAATTTCCGTGCACTTTTTTTTTCGATGAAAATGATAAGATAAGAATAGTTTTCGGACAACCATTTGTGTGATTATTGATTTCATTTTTGCGGTTCCTGTTCAGTTTCGTATTATAAATGTTCTATTTTAAGACTGTGCTGTAGTAGTATTGATGTTCTCATCTATTAGACTTTCAATGAATCATACAGATCAAAACCAAAGCTCCATTTTTGTGGTTAGAGTTGTGGTCATTTCAAGACGCCAGCTCAAAAATCTCACTATTTTGAACAGAATTGGTCGATTTGAGGGAGAAATTACTTTGTCAATACGTAACTTACTAGGAAGTGCCAGAACGAAAAAGTGGCCAACTACAAAAATGAAGTTCTACTTTTGATTTTTATGACTCATTTCCTCCTGGGTGTGACAATCAGAATACCAATGCAACGCTTTCAAAGTTGAAAATTTTATATTGAAAACGCCTAAAGCCCATTATGTTTTGACTGGTCCTTTTTTGTGATATCAACTGTTTATAGCCGAACTCGATAATTTCCTTTTGAATGGATACAAATTTTATATTATCGTCAATCTTTCCACCTTACTGAAACTTCTAATCTTCATTTTTTCTGCTCAAAGCCTCAAATATTTGCAATTTCAGGTCAAATCAAAATGCTCCACCAGTTCGTGTTTCTTGGAGTCGTCGCTCTCTTATTCCGACTGGAATACCTGCTTGCTCGCTCTGTCTGCCGAAAGACAATGCCCTGCTGGGGCGAAAACAAAATACGACTATTCTCTGTAAGAGTCGTATCTCTCACTCATGCTTTCTTCTCCTCCATCGCCGTTCTCACCTCGTAAGTTCAATTTTTGTTATCTTTTGTCTTGGGGCGAAGATCAAAAATTGAAAATTGTATAAATAATGTTCTAGACATGTTTCAAAGTATAATGTATAACTGATATTCGGAGCGTATTTTGGTGTTTAAAGTGAGTATAGTGTTGATGAGAGAGGCTGAACAATAGGGCAGCTGATAAGAACTAGAGAATCAAAGAACAGTTTTGAAAACGTAGTCGCTAGGGGTCAACTGAATTTATCAACTACGCTTTTTAAAGCCAAAAACAATGTAGTCAAGCACAAAATACAGTACTGCTCAAAAACTTATCAATTTGGCTGTTTTCTGTGAAAAATGGCCAACTTTGACAGTGTATTTTTTGGTGTAACCCTGATTGTCCGACAAACTTGAGTATGTATTGGTGCCCGTTCAAAAAAGCGGGCAACTCTAAAAACGGAGGATTAGTTTTGAACTTTTCGATCCATAAAAATTACTTTTTCTGTAAATAATTGCTTTATTATGACACACTCTCAAATTTGAATACTTTCAACTAAAAAAAGAAAAATATGATATCATTTCGGCCGGTGATGTATAATAGAAGCATCTTAGGAACTTTTCACAACAAAGAAAGGCATAAATCATAAAATTGACTTTTTATTCCGCGTTCCGCTTTCCGTCAAGACATTTCCATTTTGCTTTTAGTCTTCTATTTCAAAAACCGCATTCCGCTCAACTCGAAAACATGTTTCAAAGTATAGTGCCTGGCTGATCACAAACTTCGGTAGGCACTTTTCTGTCTAAAATTAGTATATGTAGTGTTGGTGAGAGACGCTGAATAATAGGGAAGCTGATAAGAACTGGAAAATCAGAGACTGAAAAAGCTGTTTCAAAAACATAGTCGCTGGGGGTCAACTGCATTTATCAACTGTGTTTTTTCCACAAAACACAGTACCGCTCGAAACGTTATCAACTTTGCCTGTTTTCAGTTGAAAATGACCAACTTTGATAGTGTATTTTGGTGTCACCTGATTGTCCGATAAATTTTATTTTGTATGGCTTGAACAGTACAAAAATATTACATATATTTTGTAGTTGATTATTTTTTTTTGTTGGGACACTATCTTGAAAGTTTCAGGTAATCAAAACCATTTCTCCCTGAAACTGACTAATTCAATGCATATTGAAAAAACAGGTTTTCACTTTAACAACCTGTGACTGTCAAGATAGTGTCCCTACGGTAAAATGGTCAACTATAAAAATGATTTGCTATTCAACCCATATAAAAGTGAATTTATTGGACAATCAAGTGACAGCAAAACACCATATCAAAATTGGTTATTTCCCACTGAAAACACCCAAAGTTGATAACCTTTGGAGCGGGACAGTAGTCACTTGGAGTGAATGGTACTTATCACCTCATATTTTGGATTATTTTGCAGTTGTTTCTTACAACCTGTAATAGAAGCACATCCAGTTGCAAGAGTTTGGATTATCCTATCTCGGCTGTATTCAAAGATATAAAAATTGTTCCAACTACAAAAATAATCTATAGATACTAAGCTATGTTCTGTCAGTTTGCAGATTTTTGATACTTCCATTGAGAACCGAGACATATCGCTGCGAACAGGCACCGCCAGGTGCGCCTCTATTACATGTTTCACGGTAATGTAGTCAAGCACAAAAAAATTTCCGAAAAGTTAGTTTAGTGAAAGCACATGTTTTCAGTCTCACTGATCCACGATTCATCAAGAGCCCGTACGATTTCTTCAAAGAAGAAACACAGTTCGTTTTTATCTTCTCCATGGGATACTTTCTCTATGATTTGTGCGATATGGGAATACATGGAGAACTCCCAAACTCCAAAGAGTACATCCTCCACCACTCGCTGGCCCTCATTGCATTCTCATCGATAATCGTCTCTGAGAAATTTTTCGGAGTTGCGGTGATCGGCCTTCTTGTGGAAGTTCAGACGGTGTTTCTTCATTCTCGAACAATTGTTCGGCTCCTGATAAAAGGACCAGAGGAATCAGTAATGTCGGAGTTTTTCATTCAGATGAACATGATCTGCCTTTTCTTCTTCAGGTGAGTCCAATGCACTATTTCATTGAATAAAACTGATATTTTCAGACACGCACCCACCTTGTGGCTACTGTACTTCTTGATGATAGTGGATGAAAAATGTGGAGTAGCTGTCAAGTTGATTGTTTCTGCTTCACTTCTGTTTTTAGAGGCTCATAACCTCCACCTGACCGTAAGTTGAATTTATTTTCTACATGATTGGAATTATTACATTTCAGCAATTGATTGCTAAATCAGATGGGTTCTTCGGATTTGAGAGGCAGAAGTTGGATGAAGACACTGTGGATCCGCTGGGGTCTGTGAGAACAAGTGAATGTGAGAAGATCAAGAAAGCCGGTGGATTCACAAGAAAAATGAGGAAAGTTGAATGAGAAATATACGATTGTGTCAGTAACTCTTCAAGAGAATTGATGTTTGTATTTTTTCTTTCTGCTATCACTGAATAAATTTTTTTTTAGAACTCGATGTCTATTATTTTCAGAAAACTTTAAGATAATCAATTTTTTTCGTACTGCAGTTGTAGATTCAAGACAAAACAATATGTATACAGAGGTGGACATAAGAAAAATAATTCGAACCTTTGATTGTTCTCTTAGCAGAAGAAACCAGGAAGAAGAAAATGACAGATCATCAGGAAAGTCTTAGTGAAACTGATTTTAATGAAGAAAAAGTAGTCGATATGAGAGGGTTGAGAGGACTAGACTGACTTGTACACAAATGTTCCACAATTTGGATAAAACAAATCTAGAAAAGTTTTTGGAAATTTAGACAAAGTATAATGTTTGAAGTAGTCATTCAACAAAAATGTTCGTCGGAAAATTTGAATCTTTACATTTGTTGATAATAGATAGAGAGAAAAGTTGATTGCGGAAAGTGACAGGGCGTAAGTTTCGGCGATCACCGATGTTGATGATAAGAAGAAAATATCATACGTTTACATGTATAATCAGGAAAGAGAAAAAATTTTCAATAGGCGGCATATTCTTCTAGAGAGAATCGAAAAATCAACTTCTTCGCGATTTCTATGTATCTGGTTTATCGATTATATCTGAACGTGAGAGTTGTACTTGAAGGAAGGGTTAGTACTCTGGCCAAACTGGTTTTGTAATCAACATGGCACTGATTTGAGAGGGTAGCCTTGTCGAAGACAGGTCCCTTAGCAAGAAAAGCATTTTAAATTTGAAATACTCCAAAAATATCAAAAAATAATTAAATTTATTTCACTAATTTTGAGAAAATAAATGATTTCGGACTTCACCAGTTGCAGTGAATATTTGGGAAAATTAATTCAAATTAAACTGGATTTCCGGCTTTGCAATGATGAGATTCTTGGACTGTTTCTCCATCTTCTGTGTTATTGGCGCTTTTTTCGAGATACATTACTGGAATAACCAACTGACGAGATGGAATTAAATTGATATCAACGAATGTGCTCTCTGTAGCCAATTTGTCGCGACAATCGAAACGGCAATTAACTTTAAGAATTATGCTGAATAAAAAATAAGAAACTGGAAAGTGGAAATTTCGGGCACTCACTTTTTTTCAAATTTCCATTTTGAATCAACACATTCCAAGTTTACAGTAAAGTTGTTCAGTCCATCAACACCCAAAGCTATAAGTGAATCGTTTTCTAATTTTCCATAGATCTGGACTGAATTGCAGTTGAGAGAAGAGTTTGTGTTGCATTGAATACGAGAAGAATCACAAGAAGTCGAGTATCTGGTAGATCAATTTTGATGATTTTGACTATGAGTGGCAATACTCACTCAATATATCCTTCCTCTCCAAAACTGAATTCTGGAAGTGGGTCCCAAGGTTGACAGCTTCGGTTTTTGCAGTCTAAAAATTTTATAATAAAATTTCAAAGAAAAAACGATATAACTTACTTTCTGGAACAGTTCTTTGGTAATCTTCAGTGTTTGCAAATTGCAGAAAGAAAAGAAAAACAATAATGGAGATATTCATGACAAGGGAAAACATATTTGGATATTGAAAATTACTGACTGGTTATATGGGGTCGGGCGATTGGTGATGTGGAAATTAACATATCATTTAAATTAGTGGAAAAGAAATTATGAATTTAGATTAGTTTATTGAATGTGTTCATTGGATTATTGGAATACCAGTGTTGTTTGAACAAGCCATGTGCATATAGAGGAAAATAATGAATAGAAAAGAAAGAAAAAACTAACAAAAAACTCCTTCAATATTTTTTGGTTGAACTTTCTTTGAGTGGAAAAGAAAATATAGGCCAGCTGTAAAAATTGAAAATGAAAAGTTGAAAATTGAAGTTATTTCGTTCAATTTAGTTCGCGTTCGGTTTTTTCAATTATCTTTCCGTACACACAGAAATCCCAAAAAACGATTTCAGGTATAGCATAATTGAAATTGAAGTACCAAAAAAAAACCAAAAAAGTTATGCAACTAAATGACATATCCGCCTCATTCACAGTAATCATTCACAGTGATCAATTTCATTAATCATATTGTTGTCTCGAGTTGTCCAGGTCCATTCCAACCAATGATTTTATTATCATGGCGATACTTCCTCATTTGAACACGAGTGAAAGCTGATCAAAAAGAGTTCACGGCATTATTCTCTCAATTTTCAAATGTTTGCTCTCCACGGCGAAAGAATTTAACCTTTAAATTTAATTTAGAAATCCAATGCGAGTCTTTTTTGACACTTTGAGGCCTCATAACTCGTTTCGGAAAAAAATTTTGACCCAGCTCCAAGAGATTTTTCTTTTTAACCCAAAATTCTGAATCGATTCATATATGTACAAAAAGTGTATTTTTCGAATACCGGCGTCCCCCTTTAAGGGAAACGAGCTCATTAAAAATATCTGATGAAGTTGCCAAGCAGACAAAGAGGACAGAAGAGAGACATGTTCTCGTCTTCTCTGCTTCCACTACTTTGTGCACCTGACAGTATCAAAACAGAATTTGCAGTCAATTACTAATTTTAGCAGTGTTGAACAATAGGTAATCAACTCTGGACAATGGTTAATGGAAGATCTGATATCTGATATAAAGCAAGGGTAATGAGAAGAAAATCAATAAATTTTTAAAACGAAGTAGTGGCAATCATCCCAGCAGAATATGCACACGGAGCATCTTGCTTTCTTCATTTGCAAATTATGTATTAAATCCATTTTTCCGACATTCTTGATGTCCTAGTTCATCACGAAAACTACAGTACCTCATATAAGTGATACGAGAGACAAGGTCCGTTTTTGGTGGTTTTTGTTCGTATTCTTGTTCAGTTTGTTCTCCGCTCCAAGGCTGTTGAAAATCGCGGCCGGCCGCGGCTTTTTCTTAAAAATCTCAAAAAGCCTCGGCTTTCTAGCTTATACACTGAAAACATGACTTGATATGCTTTTGACTTTTTGGTACAAATCTGACAACCAGGGTTCGACCCCACCTCGTGCCAAAACTTTTTTTGTTTTTTGTTTTTGACTTTTTGGTACCAATCTGATCACCAGGGTCCGACCTCTCCGGTGTCAAACCTTTTTTCATTTCATTTCTTGCTTTTTGGTACCATTCTGAAACCATTTCAGAACAAAAAAAACATTTTTAGATTACAAGTGTCTCTTTTCAGAACAGTCCTTTTCCGAAAAAGCAATTTTGGTCGTCAGATTTTTACCAAAAACCAAAAATGAAATGAAATGACAGCTTTGACACCAGTGGGGTGACAAGGGTCCATTTTCGGTGATTTTTGTTCGTATTCTGGTTCAGTTTGTTCTCCGCTCAAATAAAAGTACCCAGAAGCTGATGTTTTGAATGATTTTTGTCTCATCACCAAAACTACAGTACCCCATATCAATGATACGAGTGACAAGGGTCCATTTTCGGTGTAGCAATGCTATCAAAGTCGAAATCAGATTAGATAGTTTTGCATGGTAATTTTTGAAGACATATCATTTCTGTCTCGCTTTGTTTTTTGACGAATTCGATTAAAAGAGTTTCGGCAGAACGGGAAACCGGGTGATCGTAAGTATGGTGTCCACCCGTTCTTGTTTTCAGATATTTAAGCGGGAAACTGATCCGATCGAAAATTGGAAGGAAGTTTTCAGAATAATTATACTGTGCATCAAGTTCCGCAGTTATAAACTTCGAGTACACTGGCAACGATGAACTACTAAAGACTTGCAGTCTTTTCGCATAGATTTTCGATCTTCCTCCCGTATAATATTGATTTATTTTATTTACCACAGTCTGAGTATTCAAGTTTTGTGGTACATTCCGATTCCATATTCTTTCATTTTTGTCATTGGAAAACTATAATTCCATGTTGTGACGCTTGAACTCAATAAAAAAATAGTCTAGAGATCTCACGACATCGCCTATATCAAGATAGTTCAATCGAAGAGGAATCGATTTTTCGCTGACCAGGATAGGAGAGTCCAACAAGCATCTCCGAGAAGGGATGATAGAGATGAATGAGGGTGGCTGTGAGCAGAAACTCGCGAGGACAATGAAAATGACACTAAATCCAACATTTTTCGAGCTAATCTCTAAAATCAGCCAGAAGGCGAATCGTTAATTAGAAACAATTGGATACCAAAGAAACTTTTTTCCATACTTGTCAAATGAGGGGCCGGGCCGGGCCTGAAAAGCTTCGGCCCGGGCCCGGCCCCTCAGGCCCCTCTTTTCAGGGATATGGGATTTTTGAGAAAAATTTTCAAATTTTTTCCACAAATTCAATTTTTCATGGGGAAAAATTTCCCAATATACTCGTTTTTTATAGTTTTTTCATCATGATTTAGTATATTTTTCGAAAGATGGGCTGAATTTTTCAGCGAGACGCCTCCGGCAATGGAAAACTTGAAGGTGTAAATAGGTAAAATCTGATTTTTTCCCAGAATAATCTGTGTGTCTTCGGGAGTTCATTTTCATAACGAAAAAATATTAAATTCGGTCGAAACCCCGCTGAGATCGAGCGGCGAAACAGTTTGGGCAATTAAATTAAACAATTAAAAAATGGCGAAAGTAATTATATTATAAAACTTGAAAAAAAATCTTTGAAAATATTCTTTCGATATGAATATGAACTCAGACACACATGCATTATTCTATGAAAAAAATCAAAGTTGAACTTAGTCCAACTTTGCTCAAATTCGAAAAAAATTTTGAAAAAAATTTGAAAAAAAAAATTCTCTCCAAAAGAGGGGCCTGAGGGGCCGGGCCGGGCCGGCCATGGCCGGGCCGGGCTTGGGCCGGGCCGGGCCGGGCCTGAAGTTTTGGAAAAAAAGCCCGGCCCGGCCCGGCCCGGCCCGGCCCTTGACAAGTATGCTTTTTTCAAGAAGAAAAAGTTATATTTTGCAGCCAGTTAAGGGTGCAATGTGGTCAGTTATGATCTTTTCATGTCATAATGTATGCATTTCGGCAAGTTAATTTTTATACTTCAAAAATTTTTTCTATAATTGGGTGCTCAACTCGCTAAGAGCACGTTGAAAAATTAGATCAGTAGAAATTGAACTTCAGCCGTTTTGATTTTTTGAATTTGGATGGTTTGTTTGAATATTTTTGTTGTATTCTTCAATAAATTCGATAGAATAATAACTGATAGAAAAACACTAACTATAGAAACTAACGCCTGAAATAGAAGAATACTGAAAAAAAAACCAACTTTTACGAAATTTTGCTTCTCATAAATGGTAGAAGGGCCCATTTCTTTTTTTCTTTGAATCGTTTTACACAATAAGACCATCACACGAATCGAGCTTTTTAATCTCAGAGTTTCTATGTTTTTCACTCTTTCTCTGACTTTTTCCTCTCAAATTGGAATTCGCACTTTTCAATTTTGATTCTCTTGAGGGGATATCCTCCGAATTTCAAGCCAAATATACTTTTTCCTTTTTTTCTGAGTTTTCTATTTTTGCAATCTTTTTCCTTTTCTCTCTTTCTCTCCCTATTTCTCATTCTGCTTGAGAATAATACTAAAAAATTCAGAAAATATCGAAAAACTGTTTTTACAAAACTAAACATTTCCTCATGAATACCTAATCCTTGTAGTCCGTTTTAATTTTTCCAACACTGCAGCAACGCAAAAATCCAAATTTTTCAAGCAGAGGACATTTCAGAGATTCACTATTTTTTCCAACTCCTGGAATGATTTCTGATTTCATGATTACTACGGCTGCTCAAAAATGACGGACCGAAATGACGGCCGAAGAAAGACTCAGCTGTTTTGCGTCTTTTCAAAAGGCGCGTATCTCAAAAATGGGTAGAGCTATCAAAAAGTAGTCAACTGTGAAAATGTGCAAAATGTTTTCCAGATCATTTTTGTATGTGACAACATTTTCAGAAATCTATCCAGTTTGGAGATATGCGCCTTCGGAGATAGTAGTTTGAAGGCAGCAAGATGGAGATTTTTGCGTGATCATATCTTATCAGATTGAAAAATATAAATGTATGTCCTTGGCTTGATATTTCTGTTGAACCGGTAAATCATGTGAATTTCTGAATAGAATGTTCATTGTACAATCTAAAAAAAACACAGAATTTGATTACACAGTTGTTATGATTCATTTTCACCTAAACAAATTAATAGTTAAAATTAATTCAAGGTTGTTAGCATACAGTACCGCTCAAAAGTATATTAAGTTTTGCATTTTTCAGTTGAAAACGCCAAACATTGAGATTGTGTCATGCTAATACTTATTGTCTCATCAAGTAGATTTTTAATGCATCATACAGATCAAAAGTAGAGCTCCATTTTTGTAGTTGGCAACTTTTTTGTACGAACACTCCCTAGCAAGTTACACATCGTCGAAGTAATTTCTCCATCAAATCGACTCTTTTCAGTGCAAAATAGTGCGATTTTTGAGCTGTCCTCTTGAAATGACCATAACTCTCTATGGAGCGTCCGTACAAAAAAATTGTCAACTACAGAAATGGAGTTTTACTTTTGATCTCAATGATTCATTGAAATCTACTCGATAGGACAATAAGTATAACCATGACACACTCTCAAAGTCGGACCATTACAACTGAAAAACGAAAACGTAATATACTTTTGAGCGGTACTCTACTCAAAAGTCGTTACTCTGTGTGTGCGGATCTCATGACAGAAAGCGCATGGCTCCATAGTCGTTCCCGACTGCGTCACGTGGTCGAGATGGTAGCCGACATGCTAATCCTAATCATATTTGAAAACTCTTCTGTAAACTATTTCGCTTTTTTCGTTTCTGTGTAGATTGACCCTGACATCATACACTACAACAAAAAAGTTACAGCCATTTAAGACCGCCATTTTTAAACGTCGTGCTCCAAGTAATTTCTTTCAAATGTTAATGTGCGATACACCCCACGCTCGTTTTCTCCCCTCTTTATGGGTGAGAGACTGCATGCCGTTCTCCTTATGACTCTGTGCCTACCGCCCCACTATGTCTCTGCATCTCACGTTCTGTCTATTGCATAGAAAACAAGACGACCAGTCGATACACTTGTTTTACCATCGTTCTATCTATTTCTCCACAACACGTCGTTTTCTCTTCTCTCGAGAATGCCTTATTTTCAGTTGAAACGTTTTCATGTCGCAATCAGCTTCGAAGGACCATTTGAAAGCTCAAAAAGAAATTCAGAAGCATATCGACCATGATCGTGAGTTTTTTTTCAAAAAAAAAATCTTTATTCGGCTATTTTCTAATTCCAGATGGATTCTATTGTGCTCGTTTTGAGAAAAACCGAAAGAAAGAAGAAGTTGCTGTTTCGAATGTGAAACCATTGATGAAAGTGACCATCGGAAAGATGGATAAGAAAGAATGTGTCAAAAAGATTGAAGAAGCACAATCAGCAAGGATCGAGAAGCCGAAAACTGGATCAGTTGATCCGTGAGTTTTTAGACACAGTTTTATGAAACTTTTTTAAAAGTCAAGCGCCATATTTTCCTAGAAACTGTAGGTAAAGCTTAGGATTTTGTTTCCTCCTGACATGATTATGTGGTTTAAAACCGGCAAAAGTAGACTTTAAGGCTTATATGACCAGGGACGTGCGGAACTGAAGTTCCGACTTTTTTCCGTCGGAAAAATTCCGAATTTTCTTTTTGGAAATTTTGAAAATTACCGATTTTCAAGAAATTTTTCGAAAAACTTTGGTTTGGAAATTTTGGAAATTTCAAATATTTTTCAAGAAGCTGCTGCAGAACCAAAGTGAACGGTATCAAAACGTCACATCTGCGACAAAATTTACGAAATGTTTGGTTTTTACTGCATATTTATTGATTTTGACAAAAACAATTTGAAAAACCGGGTTTCCTAATCTTCCGGAATTTCCGAAAAAAAGTAATTCGAAACATTTTCGAGTTCCGGAATTTCCGAAAATACCGGAAAAATTCCGAATTCCGACTTTTCCGAAATTTTAAGTTCCGCAAATCCCTGATCACTTACTCCTCTATGTGCGTCATGGGTCTCGCAACGAATTCTGAACTGCCACCTGTTTACAATGTTACCATTCAACCACTCTCTCGCAGCTGTGTTTATGCAGATATTTAGTACAATAGGAAACATGAGTCACCCCTTTGAAAGATATGACTCATAAATTTCAGAGCTTTCACAAATCTTTACAACAAAAAATAGTGTCTGTCGTCTCTTTCAACACAATTTTGTTATTTTGCCACTCGCTGCAACCAAAACTCGTTCCTCCTGCTTTTCATTGGGTACATGACCTTTGCCTTTCCACTTTCTTATTCCCCCACATTGTTCTTCTCTCATTTCCCCCAAATTTTCGTGTTCGACACGCCGTCCACTCCACCACAATTCATTTTTCTCTAAACAAACATAACAGGCCGTACCCTTCGCTTCATGGCGCGGACCTATGCACCCTTTCTTACATTATCTGCGTCTAAACTAGTAGTACGGTCGAGCTCTCTCGCTCTGTCGTTCATCAACTTTTTTCCATACTTGTCAACGGGCCGAAACGGGCCGACACGGGCCGGCTCGTAACTCGCGTCAAAATGAATATTATGAGCTGAAAAATATACCAAAATGTAGATCTCGACGAGTTCTATGTCCGTGACCTACTACGGGCCGGATGGCTATTCGTTAATATGCCGCGGGCCGGGCTAGAATGGCTTTTTTGGCCATTTTCGCGTTTTTTGGCACTTTTTCCCGGCCCGCGGCACATTAACGAATAGCCATCCGGCCCGTAGTAGGTCACGGACATAGAACTCGTCGAGATCTACATTTTGGTATATTTTTCAGCTCATAATATTCATTTTGACGCGAGTTACGAGCCGGCCCGTGTCGGCCCGTTTCGGCCCGTTGACAAGTATGCTTTTTTCCAATTTTTCTCTCTTGCAATATTTTCTTTTTGCTTCTAATATTATCCACTACACGTTTCTAATTTCTTTCCAATTTCCTTCTCTTTCGAAAACGTCTCTCAGCCTGTTAGTCTCTCTTACAATATCATATTCTTCTCTCGGCTAGGTGGTTAGGGAATATATAACAGCCATAGTAGATCGCACCCCCATTTGATAGTACTCACCTGTGCACATTTTCTTACATAATTTTTGTCTCAATTCGTTTGTCGATCACGCTCCCTCGTTTATTTTTATTCCGAAACTCCTCTAAATTTTCCCCAAGATTTCAACAATCTAAACACCACAAGCCGGGCAATAAACCGTTCTCGTTTCCATATTTTTAGACCTGCTTTTGATTTTCCTATTGTCTTTTTTATTTCTTCCTACTTCGAACCTTTTAGTCTCTCCAAGGCAACTGGACTATCCAATCTGCGCCTCTCCTCTAATATCACATCCCTTTCTTCTCAGCATCATACACTTTTCCCTTTTCTCTCATGTATATCATACCTCATTATGTCTGCTGTCTATTCACTCATCACACTCTCTAACCGGCCGTTCCCCTTGTTTCCTGGCGCTGACCTATGCACCCGTTCTTTCATTGCCTGCGTCTTAACTAGTACGGTCGGGCTCTTTCACTCTCTAATTCGTTTTTCTCCCAGACAGCAATGTTCGAAGCAAGACTGACAATAAAACATTATTTGCTTCGTACTTTACAACTTATTACCAATTTTTCTCTCATCCGATATTTTTTTCAATATTTTTTCCAATATTTTCCTTCTGATCAATCTTGTCAATTTCGACCTGGCCTGCCTTGAGCCGTCGGCCAGCCCGAGCCAGGCTGAGATTTTGGTCGACTCGGCTTCAACAAAAGGTACTTATTTTTTGACCGAATTTTTTTGATTTTTAAAAAGATTTTACATCAAAAAATCGGATTTCTTCATGCATAACTATCTTTTGATTGAATCATGAAGAATACTGAAAAATTCAAAATTTCGTGCAAAATTTAGTTCAAAAAGTTTTTGACCCCTGACAAGTCCCGGCCCCTGACAAGTTTGCTTCTGATATCATCCTTCTTACTTTCCAATTTTCTTTCCAATTTCCTTCTGCTATTTTGTTGAAAATGTCTCTCAGTCTGTTAGTCTCTCATACTATATCATACCCTTCTCTCGGTTATGTGAATGGGAAATATATAACAGCCATAGTAGATCGTACGCCCATTTGATAGTACTCACCTGTGCACATTTTCTTACATAATTTTTGTCTGAATTCGTTTGTCGATCACGCTCCCTCATTTGTTTTTCTTCCGAAACTCCTCATCAATTTTTCCCAAGATTTCAACAGTCCGGGCAGTCAACCGTTCTCGTCTCCATATTTTTATACCTGCTTCTGATTTTCCTATTATCTATCTTATTTATTTCTACTTCGAACCTGTTAGTCTCTCCAAAACAACTGAACTATCAAATCTTCGTCTCTCTTTTAATATCACATCCTTTTTGTCTCAGCATCATACACTGTCCCCTTTTCTGCTCATGTATATCATACCTCATTATGTCTGCTGTCTATTCACTCATCACACTCTCTAACCGGCCGTCCCCTTATTTCCTGGCGCTGACCTTCGCACCATTTCTTTCACTGTCTGCGTCTAAACTAGTACGGTTGAGCTCTCTCACTCTCTAATTCGTTTTTCTCTCAGATAACAATAGTCAAAGCACTCCAAGACGGGAAATGAAACTGTTTTTGATTCCGTGCTCTCCAACTTCTTTTCTACTTCTCTCTTTTTCAAAATATTTATTAATTTTTCATTTCTGATATAATCCTTCTTACTATCTTTCTGATATCAACCGTCCAGGGATGTACAAACAAAAAATTTTCAGAATTTCGAAATTCGGAACTTTTCTGAATTATTATTTTCGTAAATTCCCGAAATTTCGTAAACTCGGATTTTCAGTCAAAATCAATAAATACTCAGTAAAAACTGAACATTCTGAAATCTTTGACATAGATGTGAAGTTTTAGCACCGTTCACATTAGTTCTGCAGCAATTCATTCGATTCCGCACAATTTTTTTTCAATCATCATGAAATATTTTAAATTTCGAAAATTTCGGAAATTTCCAAAAGATCCGAAAAAACTATAATTTTCCAAAAAAAAGTTCTGTTAAAGATTGGAAAATTTGGAATTTCCGATTTCCAATTTCCGTTCCGCACATTCTTGGTCGTACCCATATTTAAAATTACTAATTTCTGCACACTTTCTGGCAAAATTTTTGTCAAAATTTGTTTGTCGAGCACGCTCTTTCATTCATTTTTCTTCCGAAACTTCTCATAATTTTTTTTCCAAATTTTCTATTCTCAAAACAGAGCTTCTTCTGACTTACCGATTTTCCTTTCTATTTTATTTTATTTCGTTCTAGCATGTTTTGTTTGGCAATATCTCTCTACCTGTTAGTCTCTCCAAGGCAAATGTAGAATCCATTTTGCGTCTCTCCTCTAATATCATATCCCTTTCTTCTCCGTATAATGCACTTCCCCCCTTTCTGCTCATACCATTTCCTAAATGATGTCTGCTGCCTATCCACTCATCACTCTCTATAACTATTGCGCAATCTTAGCAACACGTCTTTCACCAGAATGTGTCCCCGCTAGTCAAGACCATGCCTGTTGCACCTCTCCTCACTTCGGCCGCTGCCTTCCTTCTTTTCTTCGCGAAGAGAATAGGATGGTTTCGACCAGCCGGGACACAATCTGGTGGATGACGTGTTGCTAAGATAGCGTTAAGGTTGTAGAGAAAGTGATGGGTGAATAGGGTGCAGACATAATAAAACAAATGATATACATGGATGAGCAAAAGAGGGGAAATGTATGATGCTGAGGAGAAAAATAATTGAAAACGGCCGAAGTCCATAACCTTCTGACCGGTACTGTAGCTTTTACCATCGGAAAAAAGACACGATTTTGACAACTTTTTTTTCGAAATTCTCGATTAATAGCACTAATTCAAAATTCTCACATCCATTTTGTATTTCCATGTTACATTATTTGATTCCTTGTTCACTTTTTTTACGAAACTTCCACCTATCACAACTTACATATTCGAAAGAGTAGAAAAAGAGTTTAAAAAATTGTTCACTACTCTATTTTTCTTTTTTCTAAACAAACATAGTTCATCGTACCTCGTTCGGCAGCCACAGCGTCCCGTTTCACGCAACTACTGCGTCTCTCTTCCGTTTTAATCGATTGAGTTCCTGCGCTCTGTTTTCATACTTGGCTAGGTGTTTGGAGGTCATTTGCAGAACTAACACCACCAACGACAAAACTAATGCTGTTCGACGAACGTAGTGCTTTTTCGGAAGGATACAGTAATGACTACAATTCTAAAACTTTGGTCGTTTTTAGTTAAAAATGACCAACTTTGAGAGGGTGTCATGGTATTACTGATTGCCTCACCGAGTGAATTTTCTGTGGATTGCGTAGATCAAAATTTCAGCTGGATTCTTGAGAGCTTCTCTGTACGTGCACTCCCTTACAAGTCACGTATCGACAAAGTGATTTTTCTCTCAAACCGGCCAACTTCAGTGCAACATAGTGCGATTTTTAGGCGATCTTAAAATGATCATAATTCTCTAAGAAGTGTCCATACAAAAAAGTTACCAAAAACAAAATAAAAGTTCTAATTTTCATCTGATTCATTGAAAAATTACTAGGTGTGACAAATAGTGATACCGTAACACATTCTCGTAGTTGGACATTTTTGGCCAGTGCATGCAGGTGGAAGTCAGCGATAGGAACTAACTGTAGCGACTTGTCTCACTTTATATCAGGGTTGGGAAATCCCGGGCCGGGCCGGGCCGGGCCGACAAAAAATTCTTCCGGCCCGGCCCGGATTCAAAAAACATTTTTTCACAAATTTCCGCAAAATTTTCATTTAAAAAAAAGTCAAAATTCTCAAATTACTCGTACGCTAAGGCTTTTACCGATTTTCTAAAACACAGTCGAAAAATAAACTTTTTTGCAAAAAAATTTTTTTTTAAATTCAAAATTTTTTCAAAAAATTTCAAATTTCTACAGGAGCCGGTCCGGCGAGCGGGCCGAGGAAAATTTTTCAGTCGGCCCGGCCCAGCCCGGCCGGGGATTTCACAATTCTGCTTTATATTGAACGGAGCCGTACTACAATTTTCAGAATGAGCGCCACCCCAGTAAAAGATCGTCTGAAGGCGAAAGCCGAGAAAAAAAGAGAGGATCAGGCTCACCGTAGGTTTTCTGTTAAGAACGTGTGTGTCTAATTTTTGAATCACAGATCTTCGATGTTGCATGGGCAACGAGAGATTCCGCCACAATCCATTTTGGCGTGAGTTGTTTTCTTCTCAAGTTTCAAATGCACAATTTGTGTTTACAGACGCAGATTGCTGCCCGTTGAATGTGGGCTCAAAAAATGGGGAAGTGCAATGCACCCCAATCCCATCACCAAGGACTCTCCAATCGGGACCGATGCCACCCTCCAAGCCAATCGCCACCTCCGCTCCCACTCCAGTTCCGAAACCACTTCCCACACCAACGCCGCTCCAAAAACACAAGAGCATTCAAACGAATGCTCCACACGGCAAGAAGATGGAGGAGAAAGTGGAAAAGATGAGAGGAGTGGTGGAGAAGATGAATAAGGAATTTGAGAAGATGGAGAGAAAAATGAAGGAGCAGAAAAAAGCCTACGAAGCGACCAACAAACAAATAAAGGATAATTATGAAGGGTGAGTTTTCAAGTTACTCAATTTTTAGAATGTTGACTACATAGTATTGTAAGCAAAGTATCAAATCTTCAATCCTCAAATTTAAAATACCGTATCAGGGATGTTTTTCGGAAATCGGAACTTTTTCGAATTTCATTTTCAGAAATTTCGGAACTCGGAAATTTTCCGAAAAATTCTTTTCGGAAAATCCGGAAATTTCGGCAACTCGGTTTTTCAAACTTTTCTTAGTCAAAATTCCATAAATATGCAGTAAAACTAAAAATTTTGTAAATTGTGACTCAGGTGGGACGTTTTGGCACCGTTCACGTTGGATTGAGAGCAATTTCTTTCGATTCCGCACAAACTCTCTTTTTTATCATGAAAGTATATGGAGGAGGAAATTTCGGAAAAAAAGTTTTTCCGGAAAAATTTAACGGAAATCGGAAATTTCCGAAAGTTCCGAAAATTAAATTCGGAAATGTTCCGACGGAAAACAGTCCCGAAAAAAGTCGGAAATTTTGGAATCTATGTATTTCTATAAAATTTGCCTTTTTTTGCAGATTCATCTCCCGCGACGCCGATCGCCGTCAAATTCTCGAGGATCGAATCATTGAACTGGCCGAACGCTGTGTCAAAATGGAAGAGAAAGTCACAAACGAAAAGTGAGTGAACAATTTGTTATTAGATAAAAAACATAGATCTTTCAGAACCGCACTCATAAAAATGGAAGAGGCGAACGCCAAGGAGCAAGAAGCTCTCAAAAATGAGCTGCTCGCAAGCAATCAAGCAGTAAACGCTGGAAAACTGCAGATTCAGCAACAAAAAGAAGAGATTGCTCACCTTCAACAACAATTGGATGCTGCCAAATTGAAAGAGTGAGCCGTTTCTTTGTTACTCTAACTGAAATTAAAATTTTATTCAGATTGGAATTGGCAAAGACAAATGCAAATCAAAGTGACGAAATTCTGCAATTGAAAAATGCTTTGGCAGCGTCCACCATCAAAGAAAAAGGAGCAAAAGAGCTACTGAGCGAGTGAGTTTCTCAAAAGTCATTCTGAATGTATAAATTGTGGTTTTCAGTGCTAATGCTCTGATTCAAATCAAAATGGATGAGGTTGAAACTCTTAAAAAAGAGCTTCGTTTGAAGACTTTGTGGGAGCAGGCAAAGGAAAGCGAGAGGAGTTCGGTGGAAATGTAAGTTATTGTTTACACCTCGCTGATCACGGCACGCTATCACTGCAAAATCTTTTTTCAATGCGTCAGCACAACCAGAAAAGTATCAGAAGTCTACTGTGCTCAAAACGCGATAAAACTATTTTGAAAATGGTTTCACCGTGATAATTTTTTTTTGGAGATTAAAATAAGTTTCGAAGCTATAAAACCCCAAATCTTCACTGAATTTGGTAGAAAACGGCTAATTGAATGGCACTATCTTTAAAAGTGAGAATGTTTGTGTTGGGCTTTGGTACATCCGAAAAAATTGTTTCAATCCGAATTCTCAACACTTTTCACCCAAAAATTCATAAAAATTCAAATTTTCTAGTTGAGGGCTGGAAACTTTCGGTACATGTTGGAAATGTTTTTGGCTACTTCCAGTCAAATTTTCAGCTCCCAAATACCACAGAAATCTTTAAATTGAAGTTCATTTTCATGTTTTTTCAATTTTTTGCGAAAACTTACTCTAGAAGTCCTCAAATTGCAAATCGTAGACGTATTTCCAGCAAAAAGTTCTATTAGGTCCAATTAAAAATATAAAATAACAGGAGAACCTTTTGGAAATATTTCAATTTTTACATAAAGTCCTTTTTAAAAAAAATTTCTTTTTCACAAAAAATCTTTAAAAAAATTAGCTTCGAAAATGATAAAAATATGTGTCAAATGATTAAAAAAAAAAATAAATCGGTTATTGGGCATATTTTCCTATGATGACGTCATAGGGGAACAGGCTTTTCAAAAATCGGGCCGAGTCGTATTAAAAAATGTCCATTCATTTTGTAACACAATTTTCTGAAATTTTTCGAAAATTTAGAGTAAAAATGCTTAAATTATCATACATATTTACCTTTATATTGAATTTTGAATTTTTATTCGAAAACTTTTTTTTTCAAAAAAATTTCCAAAAAACATCAACATTTCAAAAATGTTTCAAAAAATGTTTCAAAACGGGCCGGGCCGAGAATATTTTTGATTTTGGCCCGGCCCGGCCTGGCCCGTGACAAGTCTGATAGGGGACTGGTGACATATTTTTTGTGAAACACTACTATAGGAGTACTGTAAATATGCTGTGAAAAAAGTTCGGATTGAAACAACTTTTTGCAACTGTGCCAAGAGTAATTTTTATATACATACTCTATGAAGTTTTTTTGCTATGCGCCTTTAAGCTACAGTAAGAATTTGCTCCGCTAAAGCGTCAGTAATTCCTTGGGTGATTTGGGTGCTTACGGGCCGTGATGATAGTCATCTCAACTCACTTATTCCAGGCTTCAAAAGAAAGTGGATATGCTGCAGTTGGATAACCAGCGTCTTCGGAGCCAACCGGACCCACAATCCGGCGCGAGTGTCCTCTCAATCACCACCACCAACACCCGGATCCCGGTGCAAGCTCCCATTCGATGGGCGCAATCTTCCCTGGCCGACTCTCCAAGAAGCCGACCAACGTCCGGTGGTGTGGCAATCACCGACTCCGCCGAGCCGTGGAACCAACCGCCGCCGTCAATTCTTGCATTGACAGGAGGCGGTTCGGAGTCCTCTGGCTCGGCTCCTCTTGACCTGCACCAACTATCCACCTCAACCACCGACTCCACATGGATCCAAGACCCACTTGCAATGTTTTCATCTTTGATGAACCGCTCTGAGGCCACACCACAGTTTCCCGCATCGACTGTCCATTCATCTTCATTTTCAAATGTCACACAACATAACTTGCAAAAATAATGTTGGGACATTTCATCTATTACCCCTTTCCCTCACATCATCTTCTATCCTTTTCTCTTTTTTCTCGTGTTGTCCTCTCTCTTGAGCTTTTTCCATTGATCTTCTTCTCATCTTCCTCCCACCCACCGTCCGTCTTCTCACCGTTCGCATTTTCATCTTCCCGTCTTTCTCCCTCATCGTCTGAAATCAGTACCCGAAAACGTTCAAATGACCCTACCCGAGTCCGAAATTTCTCATGTCCCCTCCATCCATCTTTACTTTTTACAGTATTTTACAGTATTATGTTAGCAACCATTTTTGTGGTAAAAATCACCAAGTTTCGTATTATAATGTGTTCCATTTTTCTACCCTCTTTCGACTTGTTCACAAAATCTTTTGTCTTGATTTTGAATAAAAAAGTTGTCTTGGATATTTAAAATGTTTTTCAAGAGTATCAAATTAGACAAATAAGTTGTGCCAATTATGATGTTGTAGTGAGAACTCTTGACTTCACATCAACTAGATGACCCCTACCCTTTGGACATCCGTCAACCT
Organism: Caenorhabditis remanei; assembly: GCF_010183535.1. NCBI lineage: Eukaryota > Metazoa > Nematoda > Chromadorea > Rhabditida > Rhabditidae > Caenorhabditis > Caenorhabditis remanei. Next base: position 2,354,628 of record NC_071333.1, on the reverse strand, counting down.
ACATTGTTAGCTTTTGTCTGCTCGTCTGCTAGCGAGGTGTTTGATTTTTTTATCTGCAACAGAGAATAAACGTTAAAAAAATTTTTCCCTTCACTGTCGTCTTAACAGCTTACTAGAAACCCATGCACGGCCAAACACATGGCTAACATAATAACACCTTTTGAATCCCTCTTTTACTTACATAGATGGCATTCAGCAGATATTTCCTTTAGCGTGTAGATGGACATGTGAAGAAAAGTGAAATAAAGAGAGAAATTTTGATTAGAAAAAAGAAAACTACATACTTTTGGAAAAACACTATATTTGCCATTTTCGAAAGATTGGGTTGGGAAAAAATTATACAATCAGACATGTTTATAAACACAAAATTTGAAAATGTATCTGTTATTTTCCTACATTATTTTCTCTGGTATGTTTTTATGTATTATATATGTAATAGAGTATCACACAAAATAATGAAACAAGTAAAAGTATTGAAGGAGTAATAACTAAATGGTGATAAATTATTTTCATCCTATATAAAGTGACAAGAGTGACGTTGCGTGAGACTACACGATCACATGTTGTTAAACTTTTGTTCAATCATTTCTGAGTTCGTCACAGCCAGGTAAATAATATCAATCCTTGATGTCGATCTAAAATAAAAATAATGATTGTTCCAAACGGGGAAAATGATTTAAACCACCGGGATAAAGGGACACTAACCTTTTTTATAATGAAGTGTACAACAGTGGAATAGCATGTATATTGAATAGAAATATCACCATCATCTGACTCAAAATGTTAGAACAAGAAACATAACCTGAAACCAAAAGATATATTATTATCATCTGACTAGAAATCTAACCTGAAACCACAACAACTTGTTATTCTGTTCTCACTTTTTGTAAAATTATAATTTTGTTTTAACGAGAATAACTATTTATGCAAACCAGATAATCCACAAAGAGCAGCTAAAGCACAAGAATCATTAATTCTGTGTTCACCTCTTGCATTTGAAAAATTATTTATTTAATGCATACGCAAATAAATAGATATTGTTATAACGATAATATTTATCCATGTAGAGCCTGATAATCCGAAATGAGCAGCTGTGTCAAAATTTTTAGTAAACACATTTACATTTGTTGTATTAAAAAACACATTTATTGTTTTCATTTCAAAAAACACATTTATTGTTCTCATTTCAAAGCAACAACACATTAATACAAAAATGTTATATTCCTCTACTTGAATGCTCTGAGAGCTCTTCCTCTCTTTCCTCTGTTCCCAAATCTAGTCTGAGAAGTCCATCACGTATCGGAATACGTGAAGTTTGCCGAAACTGGAGATCCTCTAAAAGAGAAAAAAAGATAGACTTTTGGAGCCTTACTTATTTGTTTGAAACTTACTTAAAAAATGGTTCTCCTAGCAGGAAATCGAAGCCAGGTCAAAGGGAGGTTGGCTACGGTATTCGACATAATATAGGCATCCATTAGCAATATAAATAAATAATAAATAAAGAATTAGATTCAGAATTTAATGAAAATATAAAACCAAGACTCTCATTCCAATAGTGAGTCTATATTGCTCAGATCATTGTTTGCTCTCTGTCCCTTATATACTTGTTTTAATGGGCGGAGTTTGTTTTTCGCTTCTGCTCTTTGTTTCGCGAAATCCGGTTCTTGGAAGTAGGTGAAGAAATTTCAAAACTTTTCATAATATCATGTTATGTACCCTTTTCCTCTCCGATGAAAATTATATGCCGGCATAACTTTACGAATTTTGATAACGGCCTTTGGGAAATAAAACGAAAAACAAAATTTTAATAACAAGGAATACATACGAAAACAAGTTTGAGAAGAAAAGGTTGTTTTGCTCTGGGAATTGACAAATGTTAGTAGCTACCAAGCAATATATGATTTTTGGGATTAGCATTTAGATTCATAAACTTTTGAAACAAATACTCATGTTAGTAATTTATATTTTGATCAACAATAAATGAAACGTTGTTTTTATTAATTGAAAGCTCTAGTGATTGATAACATTATGAGACTATTTGAATAATTCTTATGAATGGAATGACTTTATGAAAGGACACATAACATTTTGACGAATGCGTAAATGTGTGACAATTTCGGAGGGAGAACGACAGACAGACTTCAAAAAAGTTTAAATATGAAAACTCAGAAATCGTCGGGAAGTATACGTTGAACGCCATCTACACGAAAATGGTGAATTGGAAAGAAAACTTTTAATTATAGTAAAGAGAACTTCATAAATTCAAAAATGTAATCTGCTTCAAGATATGAAGAAATAAACGGAAAACATGGTCAAACTACATACAGCATTTTTTTCTAATTTTGGAGAGATTCCAGATAGAAAAACATTTTGAATCCAACAATCAAAAATGTTTATAAACAAACCGTTTAAATATGTATGTATTATTTTTCTACAGTATCTGCTCTGATTAATATTTTTGTTTATTAAATATAACAGAGTATCATACAAACGAATAGAGTAGGTAGTGGTATTGAGGAAGTAATGAAAAATATAAACGTTATGTATTTGAATATTCGTTCAATCAATCGTCCGTTATTCACTGATAGCAATATATCAAGGTAGATCAAAGAAATCCTTGATGCCAAAGCGAAATAGAAATAATGATTGTTCCGTGTTAAAACGTGTTAAAACAAGAATAATCTAACCTGAAACCAAAAGAATTAATACCTCTCTACTTACCTTTCGAATTTGAAAATGTATTCATAAAATGCACGCCTAAAATGATAAATAGTGTTATATCGATAATAATTATCCACATGTAAAGCCAGATAATCTGAAATAAGTACCTGCGTTGTAATTTTTTGTCCACAAATTTACATTTATCTTTATAAAAACACGTTTATTATTTTCAGTATAAAGAACAACATTATAAGTCTCTAATTAACAACTAAGGTGGGACCAATGTAGGATCAGAAAGAATGTTTCAAAAACAACAAATTACGATTACACTATACTTTAGGATTTTTTTGCGCAGCTCTCGATTCATATTTATATCTTGATGGGGCTCAGGCCATAAGGAATTTATATTCAATAGTGGTGTATACCATGTGAACCTGAAAACAGAAAAAAGGATCATGATAGTTAAATAAGGAGTCCTCACCCCCAAGCATCCTATAATTATGACCCATGCTTGCTCACCTATTCAAAAACAAAATGGTTCCCGAAGCTGTAGAATACAAAAAAGGATAAAGATGGGCTGGCTCCCATGGCCGCTTTCAATTTTACCAATTAAGGATATCCAGGATTTTTATAAACTGAGCAACGCTAGCTGACATGATATATGCTCGGATTCCATTAACAACATAAATAAATAAATAATCAATAAATAATTAGATTTAGAATTCAATAAAAATATGAAAACAAGACTCTCATTCCGGTAGTGAGTCTAAATTGCTTAGAGCATTGTTTGCTCTCTGCCCCTTATATACTCGTTTTTGTGGGCGGAGTTTGTTTTTCGCTTTTGCTCCAAGACTCGCAAAAACCGCTAATTGAGGTAAGCGGAAAATTTCAAAACCTTACATAATCCCATGCTATGTACCTTTCTCCTCTCCGATGAAAATTATATGTCAACACACCTATACGAATTTTGAAAACGGCAGTTGGGAAGTGAAAGGAAAAACAAAGTTTCCCAATTATTTTTCATTCCCAATTATTTTTCATTCCCAATTATTTTTCATTCCCAATTATTTTTCATTCCCAATTATTTTTCATTCCCAATTATTTTTCATTCCTAATTATTTTTCAAGAGGGAGTCATGTTTAAAACGAAGTAAGAAGCTGAAGTCGTCAACATGGTCGAGAGCTCTGATGATTATAAAAGTTTCGTCGATCGCATCAGGCCAGTGTGGGCAGACTTTGTCAAGCAAGAGTTACGTGGGCTCGTCAATTCAATATTGGCTGAGAATAGGGAAAAGGAAGAAGCTGTAAGTGATGAGAGGCGGAATATCAAGCGTCGTATAAGGTCACAAAAAGAAAAATGGGAATCAGTGCAAAGGAAACTACAGGAAAATAGGAAACGTAAGATGAAGCGTGAAAAGAAGGCTAGGAGGATTTGTAAAAAGAAGATGAAGGCAGCAAAAAGTCGACAGTGGTTGAAGTTTCGGGAATTGAAGTACAATTTTGTGTCCCGTAAGGAAGTAATACTGAGATTATCAATCTGTTCTGTTCCGCTTGTCATCTATCGGGTATGGTGCCTGCTTCTCTCATTCGAAACTTTTTTCAATGCAAGAAATAAGAAAAAGAAATATAGTGCATGAAGGACGGTCAAGGTTATAAGGATAACGGTCACGAAGATATTGAACTCATTTGAACTCATCTTTTCACGTACCTCGAGTGCGTATATAAAATAAATAAATAAATAAATAAATAAATAACAGGGGGAATATACAAAAACAAGTTGAGAAAAGAAGGTTGTTTTGGTTTGTAAATGGAGAAATATATTTTGGCAACCAAACAACATATAATATTTGGGATTAGCATTTACATTCATTAAAAACGTACTGTGGTCTGTTGTGATGTTTTTTAAAAACATGCTTTTTTCAGCAGTAATTTTTGAAAAAAGTGGTTTTTGGGGCAATTTCTGCAAAAATTCGACTGAATTGATGATTTTTATTAGTTCTACAGTGAATTTAGTGATAAAAAAACACTTGAAAATTATTTTTGGGGTGCAAAAATTTAAAAAAAATTTCCCTCGGCTCGGCCCTGGCCCGGCCCGTAAAATGACAAGTATGTGATGGAGTTGGGGGGTGAAAGGGAACATATACCCTGATTTGATCTGGAAACTAAGTCTGCTGTTGTTTGTAAGATAAAATAGTGTAATACAGCATTCTAAATGGTGAATCCAGTGCAGCTTATCGGTTACTGACGCATTTTATGTGCAGCCCGCGAAGTTTACCGCCTCAATAATTTTAAACAAATTTTTGACCAAAAACTTCAATTTGAACCCTTTTTTGGCACGTGAAGAACGTTTTAAGATTTTTTGCCTTCAAAAAGCTTCCACCAGAAATCCAAAACCACCATCTAAACGGAAATTCTGTATGCTTCATTTTCAGTTATCATTTGATAACATTGGTGGCCTGAAAAAGGCGGCAGTGTTCAGAATGTATTTTTCAGAAAAAAAAAACATTGTTTTTAGAGCAAAATACAAATAATCACTGGTTTTTCAGTCAATTTTACCGATAAAAACTATAAAAACCAGGTTTCGGTCTCCAGATTCCCAATTTTTAAAATGAAAATACTGATTTTGGTTAAAAACAAAGCCTAGTTTATCAATATATTGTAGATGTTAAACGTTGATTGGGCTAGCAGTATCTGACCTGAAAAATTTTCATTTTTTTCAAAAATATTTTTAGAAAAAACATATAAAAGTCGTTCAATTGTCATGCGCTAGGAACTGGGTAAATTTTGCACTGTTAAGTAAAAATCAGATGGTTTTACCAACAACATTTTTTATTACGCAGAAACAAAAAAAAACAAAAAGCTTCAGAAAAAAACAACATATCGTGAGGATCATAAATTAACAGGGAAATAATATCGGTGATATTGAATTAAGATCCTGATTAAACAAAAAGTTTGAGATTCGATAGGAAGAAAGTTAGAAGAGATGTGAAGATGAGAATGAGATTCAGAGAGTACAAGTAGAGTAAATTGAGACTCATTGTTAATTGAAAAAGTCCATACAATTAAAGTTGTTGAGGAAGAGATGAATAGGCTGTCGATGTCCCTGGAAGATCATTGGATGGTGGATTTTTCCAGTTGGTGAAGTTCAAGATGGGAAAAGGAATGGGTTGATTCCATGGACATGGGGAAGATCTGAACTCGGTGGATTGAGCATTTTCCCAGTTGGAAACTGTGTTGGTGTTAGGAGGAAGGGGTTGGTACGATTGGCATGAGGGAGAGTAGAAGTCGGCGGATTGAGGATTTTGCCAGTTGGACATTTTGTAAGTGTGAGGAGGAAGCGGTTGCTTCCATGGAGTGGGAGATATAAATCCGGAGGGCCCTATTGGTGGCATAAGATAATTCTGGTTGTCGGCTCCATTTGCCTGTTCCTGGATGCTGAAAACAGATATTTGAGAATCAACATTGACAGGACCACCCTATGCTATCCCTGACTCAGAAATTCATTTACTAGAGAATGGTCCATACGTGGAGTTCAAGAACGAGACCTAGCACAATCGAAAGACAATCGAATTCTAATGGGAAATCAGTTTTCAAAAACTGCTGAGGGGCCTCCAGAATCCAGATATTCTGGTATTTCTGGTAATTTAATACATGTGATTTTCTCGATTTCCCACCCAAATTTAGCTGTGTTTTGCCCCAAATATTACGGCACCTGAAGATGTCTCTCCGTGGTCGAAAGGGGAGTTTCATTGAACCACACTATGAAGGTTTGACCCAATCTGTGCCAAATGTTTTTTAGTTTTTTTTTATTTAGCTTTATTTTACTTTTTAAGCCGTTTTTAAAATTAAATCTAACCGAAATTGCAAACTATTTGGAATAACGTGCTCAAAAAGTGAAAAAGGAGGAAATATAAAAACAAAAGAAATTTGGCATAGTCGGGCATCAAACCTGTATAGTGTATAGCTTAAAAGACAGACTCAAGGGATAGACTCTGGATACATAAAACTCCTAAAAGAGTGTTACAACGATTGCTCCACCACAATCACACCATTCTATAACCCAGTCAATATCCCCATTACCAGAGGTGTCAGACAAGGTGACCCCATCTCACCAAACTTGTTTTCTGCTTGTCTCGAAACGGCCTTTAGTCGAATGTCATGGCCACATATAAAAGAAGACAAAGATGACTATGATAACTCCCCTGGTATCAGAATTAACGGCAGAAACCTAACACATCTACGATTCGCCGACGATATCATTCTCATCTCGAAAACTTCACAAATAGCGGAAAAAATGCTACAAGAGCTGGTAAACAGTTGTGAAACAGTCGGTCTGGAAATAAACGCGAATAAAACAAAAGTGCTGAGGAACAAATTTGCGTCAAGTCACCAAATAAATATCAGAAAAAACAACACCATGACTGCAATTGAAGATGTTGAGGAATACGTATACTTGGGAAGACTGCTCAATACAAAAAACGATCTAGAGCCAGAAATTCACAGAAGACGATCAGCATGGGCGGCACTCAACAACATCAAAAACACAACAGATGCCTTGACATGTCCGAAAATCCGAGCGCAACTTTTCGACTCCATTGTTCTCCCCGCACTGACATATGGATCAGAAACATGGACTTTCACTAAAGCTCTATCCGAAAGAGTAAGAATAACACATGCCGCACTGGAACGTAAACTTGTCGGAATTACCCTCACGGAACAACGAGAGAAAGACCTCCACCGAGAAGATATAAGGAAGATGTCCCAAGTGAAAGACCCTCTTGTCTTCATAACGAAACGAAAGTTAGGTTGGGCTGGCCACGTGATGAGAAGAAACGATAATCGGTGGACAACGCTACTTCAAGAATGGATACCCAGAAATGAGAAAAGACCAGTAGGAAGACCACCAATGCGATGGGCCGACTCCCTGAGGAAAGAAATCTCAGTGCGACAAGGAACTCAATTGATCGAACCTTGGAGCACAATCGCCAAAGATCGGAAAAAATGGATAGCTGTGATCCGCGCCCACACCAACTGAGCGAAGAACGGATCGACTAAGTAAGTAAGTAAGTAAGTAAGTAACCGAAATTGCAAACTATTTGGAATAACGTGCTCAAAAAGTGAAAAAGGAGGAAATATAAAAACAAAAGAAATTTGGCATAGTCGGGCATCAAACCTGTATAGTGTGTAGCTTAAAAGACAGACGCGCTCGCCCCCCGACCATGAATCGTTGGCCTAGAGTCATTTTCAGGTGCCGTATTATTTGGGGCAAAACACAGCTAACGTAGGGTGGAAAATCGATGAAATCACATGTATTTAATTAGGATTTTCAGACCAGAATATCTGGATTCTGGATGCCATTCAGCGATTTTTGAAAACTGAATTCACATCAGAATTCGATTGTCTTTCGATTCTGCTAGGTCTCCTTGCTAAACTCCACGGTCAGTTTAGACCATTCGCTAGTTAGTGTAACTTCATTTCGCCGCCAAATGGAACGTAATATTGCGTCACGGTTTCAAAACTTCATCTACAGTAATCAACTCGTGAACTAATCTTAATTTTTAATGAAATAAACTTATAAATTACGCATAATGACCGGAAAATGTAAATGTGAAGAATTTCATCCAGAATTTTAAACAAAACGACGCAGCTTTCAAGCCTAGAATAAACAATTATTGGCAAATCCGTCGAGAGATAACGGAAAATTACGAAATTTTGACTTCAACCGTAAAATTGCGGCTTTTTCTTTAAAATCTCAAATTGTCCCGGTCGGCCAAAAAACAAAAAAAGTTTTGGCACCAGTGGGGGTTGAACCCTGGTTGTTAAATTGGTTCCAAAAAGTCAAAAGTATATCAAGTCATGTTTTTCCTTAAAACCCTAGAAAGCCGCGGCTGTTTGAAAAAGTTTTGAGCATTTTTCACAATTCTCGATTTTTCTGAAATATTATTATTTTTTCTATCGATATTTCGTAGAGAGATTTTTTAAAGACGTTCCACCTCCAATTTTCTCAAAAAGTTAATAATTTTTCTCGAGTTATGCGTTTTTGAAAAAAAATTCTGTTTTTTATTGTCTTCCTATAGAGTGAGCGCAAGATTCAAAACGTCACAGACATTAATCATCGCGCTACAGCTGCTGATGACCTTTTTTCCATTTTTCTAGAAACTGGATTGCGCTTACTTTCAAGGAAACTTACGTCTGGACCAAACGGTGGTGGCCGAATTTCTCCTCCAAGCGCTTCTTTTCCAATTTTTCACGAAGTCGACGGATTGTGGCCTTCTGTTTTTCGATGAAGGAGGAGTGGCTGAAAATTACGAATCGTGTATTATGATCCAGTAGTATTTCAGAAAATCACCTGTTTACCAGCTTTTCCAATCTGGCTTTTTCACGATTCGATTCTCTCATATCGACCTTCAGTTTTTTGCATTCGGTGTTCATTTTTGAAAAACTGAAAAATGTGTTAAGTATGATAAGTCAGATCAGCAAAATAACAACTCACTCTTTTACGTTTTCCACAAGTAGTTCACGCATCTCCTGTTTCTCTCTGTAACTTTTTTCGGTGAATCACATTAATTACTTGCTATCAAAATACTTACTTCATCCACATCTCTTGATATCTGAATCTTTCTTTTTGAGCTATTTCCAGCTCTTTTCTAAGCTCGTCGACTTCGAGCTGATGAGCAGATGTTTGCAGGGCCATCTTTTCCATAAGTTGTGCTTCAGGTCCCGCAGATTGTGGTGGAACTCTGGAAATAAGATTTTTCGAGAAATATGGAGATTGAGCCACGTGCTAAACCTTGATTATCGGTCAAAATTGTTTTAAACTATAAAATCGGTTGTAAACTGTAGCTATGCAACGAAAACTATTACAATTTAAATCCTTAGTAAAATGGATAGTCGCGTCTTCCAATTTCTACCTATTTGGTTTTGTGTATTTTTTATTTCAGAAATTTCTCTTTTTTTTTATTTCAGAAATTTTCTCCAGCTCGGATAACACAAGTCTTGAACACTCGAAAATTTCATTAACTTACGCGTCGAGCTTGTCTCCGGTTTTCGTTCCTTCTCCATGAATCGTTTCCATGATCTTGATTTCAGCTCCGACTTCTGATTTTTCGGTTTCCCCAACTTCCATTTCCGACGACAATGGGGGTGAAGGAAGCACTTTTCCCGGAGAATCACGAACTTCGGTATACTTCATTTCTTCCTCATGATATACCGCAACTGTAACTTGATATTCTGTCAAATGGATGTGAAAATTGCACAAAAAAACTCACGGTCCTCTGCGATTTGTCCCTTGAATTCCTTTTTTGCCTTCAGATGGTTTTTCGTGGAGAATCGATGCATTCTGTAATAACCAAAATCATGAAAAACCATTTTCTTGGCCGGAAACAGTCTTAAAAAAAGGAAAATGCAAATATAATAACAGAAAGGCTTATTTGAAAATCTCTCACAAGTCTCTCTTCTCGCATCAATCGATTTTAAAATGAGAGACACAGACAATGAAAGGAACGGTGGGCAATGTTTGGCACCGTGCCAAAGGGGGAACGACCTTGAAAAGAGAAGAATGAAAAATGAGGAAAGTTAGGTTGTGCCCCCTTCTTGTTATGTTTTACGTATCAACTCTAAAAGTAAATGTGATGGGTATCATCAGAACGAAACAAGATTTGCTTCACCAAACTTATGCAGTGCTTAATGGTCGCAAAGTGCTGAAAACAACAGATACAATGATTCAACAGAAACGATTCAGTTATTTTAGCAAACAATTTCTGAAATAAAATTTTAGGAACAAAAATTTTAATTGTGGTTTATTTTAATGGCTAACTCAAAAGTGTTGTTTTTTTCAAAACTATACCAAAAAACGTACCAATCTAATTGAGCAGAAGGAACCCGTGTCACACAAAAAATTAAATAACCTTGAAAACAATAGTATTCATAAGCAAAGAAAGAAGGAGAAAAAGTCTAAAATTTTTCACTGAGGAAAAGACATGTTAAGACATTTCACAAACTCAAAAAGATTATCCGTAAAAAATTTAAAATTTTGATGATAAATTTTTAAAGACATACACCGATGAATACCTCCGCTGCAGTGAAAAATCACAAAATTTCCAAGTCAGACAGAGCAAAAGAACCGTTCCATTTTTGTAGTTGACACCTTTTTTGTACAGGTACTCCCTATAACTTTATCGTCATTTCAGATGGTCTGCTCAGAAACTGCATTCATTTGCAGTGAAAAAGTCAATCTGAGGAAGAAAGTCATTGTCGTCTCATTTCTCAAGGGATTGTCAATAGAAAAACGTTAGCAACTTCAAAAATGGAACTTTAGTTTTGATCTGTTTGATCCATAAAAATTATCTTTTGATGATATCTGGAGACTTTTCTGAAGTTTGTCTTTTGTTAACAACTTTCTCAATGATACATTGGTAAATCGAATCAGTAAAGAAACAACTAAAGAATTAAAAAGGTGAAAGGACATACAAGCTCTACCATGCCCTTGATCACAGCGGGGTGTCAAATTTCATGCCTTACACCAAAACCAAACCTGACATAACCTTGTTCCAACAGAACTATATAATCAGATATCGAAATTTTGTAGGGATGGTTGACAGGTCTCTTGAAAAAAAACTAACTTGAGTTGTCTTTCTAAAAGCAATTTTTTAAAGAATTTGAGACACTATCGAACAATTTTTCTAGACAGGTTTCAAGGACGTTTTTTAGACAGGTTTCAATGACATTCTCTAAATGCTTGAATGTATTTGTGTATACTTCCAACAAAACAGGCAATTTCTATCCGACCTTGCCAAGCCTTGATAGACCTTCAAGGCATATGTTCACGATGTATGTTATGCACTTTGCAACAAAAATCGAATTGCGCTATCCAACTAGCCTCCTCCCCCTTTTTTTCTTCTTTCTGTGCGCGGGAATTTTTTGTGTTCTTGCCTTCTCGTCGTTTTCTCTTCTTGCCCCTTAGTGTGACAAAAGGACTATCGACTCACCGGATGTAACCCATGTCAGTTGTCACGATTGCCATTTTGGAAACAAAATTCGGATCGGAGACATCGTTCTGGTCCATCAGAACCAACAGATCGTGGCCGCTCGAACTACTGGATGGAGTTGGACCGAAGTTTTTAGGCCAGGATACGTGAATGTCCATATCCCTCCAATGACTGACGCTATAGTCATGCCAGTGAAGCCCTATTTCGTCCATCGCCAATTTCGGCTCGTTTTATTTACGCGTCGTGGCAAAGATTGAACCCGAACGCGTCTCTGGAAGCAAGGGATCAAATGAAAGTTATGCTTTAAGAACTTCGAGACAGTAGACCACTGATCCGCCGACCGGAGCCAATTTTAGTGGATAAATACAAAAGTCACTCTTCATTCACTAAAATGGCAAATGCGGAGATTATGGACATGATGACAGTCCGTTACCCATCTCGTGAAAACACCAAAATCATGTTTAGTGAAGTCACCGGACACGGAGTTCATGCCGCAGAAAATATTCCTGGAGGTGTGGTGGTTGGCCAATATGTCGGGCTGTGCACTTCAAAAAACGAAAATGAAAAACGAGATGAACTCATCAAGAAATCATGTGATCGAGAGGCCAAGTACTATAGCATGGAGTCAGTTTTGTGTTGTTTTAAGAAAAAAAATTTCATTTCTAGCCGAAATTTCATGTGGTCCCCCCTTATGAAAAAAAAAATTTTTTTTACTAAAAATTGCCGAAAACTACATGTTTAAACCGAAAGCACGTTTAAAAGCATGCTCTTCTAGTTTCAACTCTTTTCTCACAGTTTTGAAGAAGTTGTGAGTGTTTGAAATTTCAAAATAGTGAAAATTAACGATCTTTGAAGACATTTGGTGAGAAGGAAAGTCGACAGGACAGCGCGATAATATTTAAATAGAGAACGGCACAGAATGAAAATACATATTCTTTACTATTTTCCTAAAAATAAGTGTCCTGTTAGAGATCTGACCTTTTATCTTACAGGCTCTTTTTGTATACTGAAAAAAAGCATTCAAATCGAAATTTCTCTCGTAAATGGGGGGTACCCCCCTAATTTTTTTGCACAACAATAATGTACATCTTTTGCACTTTTTACCCTTAACAGGAAAAAAATGAATAATCCCGTTAAAATTTTTAGAGCGGTTTGAAATTTTCGAAAATTCGAGTTGGTGTCAGTTTTTTGAAAATTTGACACAAAAAAAGTTTTTTTTTACAAATTTAATTTCTATTCTTGAACAGTTTCTTGTATCACTTCTTCATTATTGAAATTTTTGTTATTCCTTGTGTTATCAAACGATTATCACTCTCACCTGTTTTCTAATTTTTGTGGTTTTTCTTCACCTTGCCCTTGTTGTTAATTTTTTCTCATGATCTATATTTCCACTCCACTAGTTTTATTCACAATCTTTTTCTGACGGAATATGTTATATTATTCTCGTTGATCTTATTGAGTACTGTTATTTCTATGTTTTTTTAAAATTGACTCACCATGAATGTTCAATTTTTGCATGATAAAGTTCAATTAAAATTGGAAAAATTTCGTAAGAAAAGTATCTATCTGTGTTTGCTAGAAATAAACGAAACATGTTTTTCCACAAAATTTATTCAACCTGAAGCAAGAAAAGTGAGTCAATCAGAGAAGATGAATGAACAACAGAGAGAGAGAGAGAGAAAGAGAGAGAGAGACTCAGTTATTTGACCATGCCGCGTGCTCGTATGCCATGTACACTGGTGAAGAATGTTGTACAAATCCAAATCGTTTGACGACTTCACTATTTTCATCCAATTCGATATTGTGCATCATTTCTTCTTGTTGTATAGAAAACTGTGGCTCTCTCTTGCGAAGGATTTGATGGTGCAATCAATGTCGGTTGCTTGGCGGACTTCGAGCTTGTAGAGTTTGCTCTGAAAATTTATTTGAGTTTGAACTCAAAAATTTTGTGAGTTGCTTGAAAGAAATCAGCGCAATGTCCCGCTTCGACAAAATGCTCTTTTCGTAAGAAATTTTCAGAGAATAGAAAGTCGGACGAAAAGCGCGAGGAAAAAGTGGCGGAGAGCGGAATTCCAGAAAATTAGAAATAATGCAAAGCTGACAAACTAGCATACGTAAGAAATTGCGGATTCCAACCGAAGAAGTCTCTGGTGAAAATTATTTTCTCGCTTCACGTATTTTGCCTATAAGCTATTCGCTAGAAAAAATAAAAAAATTCTTCGCCTACTCGAATAAAGTAATATTTTTGAGGTTTTTCCAGCAAAGCTATACGTTTCATCAATGAAAGAAATACTATACAAACATAACTATTTCTTAAAAATGACGTTTTTTCGCCTTCCGCTTTCCGCCTTCCGTCATTTCAAAAATTGCATTCCGCTCAAATCTGACCCTATTCAGAACTGCCCCACCGCCTCCCCCCTCTCCCAACATTTATTTCCCAAAATATGAACTAACCAATACAGTTTTGTAGGTCCTTGTTCCATTCCAAAGAAGGTCGATGTATGTTGATATTTCGTAGCATCAAATCTTCTCTGGCGGTGAGACATACAGCAAAACTGAAAAATAGATATGATTTAAATTGAAACCAATCTAACTCAATTAAGGACAACACTTAAAAGTAAGCAAGCAAGAGAAATAAAGAATGAGAAGCAAAAAATATGTAGAAAATTGGGTGTCGTCAAAAAATGCGCACAGGGGTCACTGGCGCATTTTTCGTGTCTTGCTGAACAAAATGCGCTAATACTAGAGATAGTTCTCTCAAAAATTCCCGTGTTAGAAAGAAGAAATATTTTATCAAATAGAAAATGACGATATATGGGAACCCACACGCGCTATATCACCCAAAAACACAAATTCTCAGGAAGAATCATTTTTCTTCCAACGCCAAATGGCTGAAATGCACTTCAAAAGCAAAAAAAAACTATAAGAACCGGAAGAGAAACACAAAACAAAGGGCAAAATATACAAAAATGAATAGCGACGCATCTAATGTTCGGTCGTCATTCCGTTTTGAAAGCGAGACTGACGAAACAGCGGCAAGAAAAGCGCGCGCGCCTGTAGATCGAACGCGACAACACAGTGACACACGGAGGTAAGCCTAGGTGTTACTTATTTAATTTGTTTTCGAGAGGAAACGCAAACCTTGGAGAGTTTTCTTGTGACTTGACCTGGTTTCTGAGAAATTAGTGGATTAAAAAAAATCTAAAAATTTTTGAAAAAATTTGTCACTAATTTTTCCATCCGGCTTGATTAACATCGGGTTATTTTTTGGAGCAGAAAATAATGTTCGCAATATTACTTGCGTGTTTCAGCTAGCGGTACGGTCATTTTCAGTTTGTCTTAGAGTGCGACTGTTTTGGTTTGAATAACGATCAGGTCGTGGGAAAACTTGGAATATCGACTTATCTTGTTTCCTGAATTTTTAAAAAATAATTCCTTTTCTGTATGCTTCGCATTATCATAATCAATAAGGCGGTCCACTTATTCTCCTGGCACACCACAACCGTCTCTCGTGTTGATTCATCCCTTCTCACCCGACGTTGTTGTAGTTGCTAAGGAAAATTAGTTTCTTGTGGTTCGATGTTTGAGAATGTTTCAAAACCATCTCACAGTACAAACAACTACTTTCCCATAGCAACTAACCCCCAATCACAATGCATTGTCATCGGATGAGAAGGGATGAGTCACAAATTAACACCTGTATGGAAACCCTCGAAACTGACGTAAATGATGATTTAAGTGGTCGATTAAAAGTCTGAGTACGGTCGTGAGTTCATGGGAAAGTGGCAACGTTCAAGCAGGGACCACACACGTCTAACGTAAAAAATAACCAGCGAAATTTGTACACATTTATTATTATATAAAATTTTTATTTGACACAAGGTATTCAAGTTACAGGCACTCACGGTTAGAGAACAGGATGATTCCGAAGAACCGACCTGAACATCAGATTGGAGAAACCTGCGTTTCAAAATGTAAACTATTAACTGACTATCTAATTTGTACCTAATTACAGAAGAAATTGAAATAAAAATACACATTTGATACAGTACTATTTAAAAGGTTGTCATTTTTGACTGTTTTCAATGGAAAATGACCAACTCTGACACCGAAATACACTGTCAAAGTTGATCATTTTCCACTGAAAATAGCAAAATTTGACAACCTTTTAAATGTTACTGTATTATATTCATTATACTCCATTTATCACCCTTATCCAACTTTTTTAGAACTCCAGCTTCTCCTCTGCACACATGTCCTTGAAATCCAATTGATCCCCCATGTTCTAAATTTCGTTTGTTAAAAAGTTTGAGACATTTTTTTAGGTACCATGGTGTATCAGTCCCAGAACAATTGCGCGCACTGTTATCCCACAGTCAACTCTAAAGCTACACAGTCTCTGACGCTCTAAAGCTATCAAAAAATTCTGCATTTTATTAGTCAAAAGTTTTTTGCTCTTTATTAGTAGTAAACTGATAAAGGTCTTAGAACGGGTAGCTGCTCTCTCTCTTTTCCAATAACCTCGTGGTTCTCTCAACTTTAGGCGTATAAATCTCTCTAGCGCTTTACGCTACCTTACAATTAAGATCAAACATAATACTGCAAATTTTAAGCACTATACTTCACTCACCTCTCAACCTCCTTCTTGAATCCTTCAAAACTCTTCCATCTACTAAAACTCCCGTCCTCTACTCCTTTCTTCATCATTGACCCTTTCAATTTCTTCTGACTCAAATAACTTTGTGTCGATGAATAAACTGAAAAGTATGAAAACATTTTTCAATCATTTGGTGGATAAAAGTTCGGACTTTTGAAAAGTTGTCTTTTTACATGAATAGGTTTTTTTAATGATTCCTAGCGCTTGTACCGGACAAAATGAAATAAAAAGCATCTCTAGGCAATGTATGAGAGCCGGAAGACGTGCAAAGAAGAAATTGAAAAAATTTCATACTTCATGGGTAGCGAACCCACAACCTCCTGACTGCCAGATGACTAGTCACAATTTTTATAAACTCACCACTCTCCACAATGAAAAAAAATACCAGTAATTCAATAAAAATAGCGTAGCCAGACGGTCCTCACGTGGTCGTCGAAAAGTGAATGAAGTACTGGTTAGAAACCTCCTTTTATACTTTTTTCCTGAGGGCGGAGTCATTGTATTGTGTGCCTAATTGTCAGAACCGCCTACGTTCGAGAACATTCCAAAAGATAAGGATTCCCAGAGAACAAGAATTTTCTTTCCCATAGTGAGTCTTATCGGATAAGAAGGGGATTAGTGAGTCAGCTGAGGAAAAACCAAAAACCGTTCGATGAGACATGTCAAGCAGTTGAGGGAATATTGTAGCATTTTGAGAAAATGTTTTTTATGAATTGTTAGTTTTTATCCGAGGAGCCAATATGTAAAACTTCAATAACCAACAACTTCTGTTTTGTTGTTGGTGGATTACCGTGTCATTTTTCAATGTCTTCTCCAATACTTCCCGGTATTCATCTCTTGTTATTTCGGTCTAGCCGAGTGATTTTAATTTACGTCTGTGGCAAAATCCTTAGTTTAAGCTTTATTATAACTGGACTGCTGTATCTTTTCCACTTTTTGAGTTGTTCAAAATGTTAACAAAGACTAAATATTCGTTGAACATTCGTTTTCCTTAAAACCCCAAAAATCACTTCTCATCATGCAGTTTTTAAATATATTTGAACTGTGGGTGTCACTTTGCACACATTTTTTCTTGTACCATCTGCGTCTCTCTCTAATTGTGCTCTCTCGCCCTTCTCTAACCACACTCTCTCACTTTTACACACTCTCTCGCCACACTCTCTCACTTTTACACACTCTCTCGCTTTTCTCTAACTAATTACTCAAGTTCAGCAATTGCGCACTTACTAATCACTTCACCACTAATTGTGCACTTACTGCGCACTTACTAATTGCGCACTTACTAATCACTTCACCACTAATTGCGCACTTACTGCGCACTTACTAATTGCGCACCTATTGTTAATCACTTGACACCAATTGCACACTTACTTGTTAATAATGTTGTAACCAAACTGTTAATTATCATAAATAGCAATTAACCAATTAATACTGCGCAACACATTTCAATATTCATCATCATTTTTGTGATGCAGGAGGAGAGAATCGAACCATGACCACGCCCATTTGTATGATTGAACACCGAACAAACCTGTTAACCAAAAAGCCAAATGTGTTGACACAACCATTAACCCTCAAAGTTTATGATATAGCACGACGGAGGAGGAAAATTGAAAAGCACTTTCGACATCTCTCTCGAAATATCAATTAAAAAGATGAGTCATAAGATGGAATTGACACAACGCGTTTTCCCACAACCCCCATTTTTCAATCATATTAATTGAATTTTTTGTTTTTGTTTTCATTTTTTATGTTTTGTTTTTAATGCAATTGTGAGCAGTTGACATGCAAAAGAAAATGAAATTTTATTGTTGTTTTCAAAGTATTTTTAGGTTCAAATATTACAGATTTCATAATAAGACATTTATTTTTGTGAAAATAAAATATGAAAAAGCAAAAAAAAACACAATAACCAACTATCGTTCGTATGAGAGGAATGCCATTTTTCGATCAATTCTTTTGGTCCTCAAGTTTTTTCTTTAATAGCACCACATCGTAGTCATAAAATTTTCTGGGTCGTGATTGTACCAGATGTGATCTGCATATGAGGCAGAGGGCAAGTGCTGAAACGATTGAATAATTGATAGATAAAAAATTGGAAATGAAAACTCACGTATCTCAACCATGCCAGGAGACACTTCCTGTGTATCACGTTTTGAGTTGAACGTACGACAATCAAGGCATACATTAATTATCAATGGTTCGAAACCCTTAAAAAGGGTCGCCACTTTGATTTCTCCTTCTGCAGGTGTTGGAAATTCGGCCTTGCGCGCTTGAGTTTCCATCCAACTCTGAAGTAATTTAAAAATCAAGAGGCTGAAAAAAATGTGTTAAGGAAAACTTACGGATGGATTGTATGCCTTTGTTGAGACCTTTTTGGGGCAGGGGGGGTCTGGGTAGTCGTCGTCGTCGTTTGCCACAGACTCAGCTGGTGCAGACTTCGTGGCGAGTTGTTTGGTACTCATTTGCTATAATTTCAAAAGAGATAAAATTGAGAAATTTATTGTAAAATCATGGAAAAACTATATTAAAAAAAGAAAAAAGGAGGAAAAAATATTTCAGTAAAAGAAGAAACTGAAAAATAAAATGTCTGATAGGGTCGAGAAAAATGAAGAAGGGGTGGAGCGTACGGTCGAGGGCTGCACAAAATCCCCTCAAGTTTGTTTTTTCAATTTGGATAACGAAATAGCATATACGAGGAGGAGACAGTCATGAAAATCAAATCAAGGATCCATTAGCAAAAGTATGTCTTATGAAACAAAAAAATACTGGGAAAAATCAGGAGACATAAAACATTTTTAGTGTTTCTGGATGTTTATCACAGGTGTGGAGCCCTTCGCAAAATTGAAAACGAAACTCTCAGGCTTTTTCACTGTTTTGAAGCATCGAAGATGAAACCTTAAATTTTCGATCATAATTTTCAAATTAATATTTAGACTTACCATTTCGTTTCCAAAATTATCTGTAACTGGTAACATATAATCTGTGGACATCATCTTCTCTGGTGCACTTTTACGAGAGTTCATATTTCAGAGCAGGAAACAATGTCGAATATTGTTCACGATCAAGAAGTCGAAGAGTGCCTTGAAGACTTATTGAAGAAAGTTGTGGAAAATTTAGAAGTGGAAGAAGAGGAAGAGGAAGAAGAAGAGGAAAATGACGAAAGTGAAGAATTCAATCAACAGTGGCCGGTAAGTGAAATTTTTTCAAAAAATGTAACTTTATATATTTTTTTGTTACCAGGTACAAGTGGGAGGTTCATTGAAAGTTTTGAACGAGCGTCATGGCGGAACTGATGAAAGATTTGGCAAAGGAGCAAATATCAGTGTTACATTGGATGTTGAAATTCCAAAGGAAATCACGACAAGTCCCAATGCTCCTGAATTATTTGGCGACGCCGTGGTCAGACGGATTCAACAATATGCGCCGCCAACCTCATCACAAACCGTTCCAAAAATGGGTCTCATCTTTGAAGCTGAAGAAATACCAAAGTCCGTTGGTTTTGCTTTCAAAAATCGTGTCACTTTGCACACATTTTTTTCTTATACCATCTGCGTCTCTCTCTCTCACTACTATAAATTGTGCTCTCTCGCCCTTCTCTAACCACACTCTCACTTTTACACACTCTCTCGCCACACTCTCTCACTTTTACACACTCTCTCGCTTTTCTCTAACTAATTACTCAAGTTCAGCAATTGCGCACTTACTAATCACATCACCACTAATTGCGCACTTACTAATTACGCACTCACTAATCACTTCACCACTAATTGCGTACTTACTGCGCACTTACTAATTGCGCACCACTTGTTAATCACTTGACGCCAATTGCACACTTACTTGTTAATAACGTTCTAACCAAACTGTTAATTATCATAAATAGCAATTAACCAATTAATACTGCGCAACACATTTCAATATTCATCATCATTTTTGTGATGCAGGAGGAGAGAATCGAACCATGACCACGCCCATTTGTATGATTGAACACCGAACAAACCTGTTAACCAAAAAGCCAAATGTGTTGACACAACCATTAACCCTCAAAGTTTATGATATAGCACGAAGGAGGAGGAAAATTGAAAAGCACTTTCGACATCTCTCTCGAAATATCAATTAAAAAGATGAGTCATAAGATGGAATTGACACAACGCGTTTTCCCACAACCCCCATTTTTCAATCATATTAATTGAATTTTTTATTTTTGTTTTCATTTTTTATGTTTTGTTTTTAATGCAATTTTGAGCAGTTGACATGCAAAAGAAATGAAAATTTCTTGTTGTTTTCAAAGTATTTTTAGGTTTAAATATTACAGATTTCATAATAGGACATTTATTTTTGTGAAAATAAAATATGAAAAAGCAAAAAAAAACACAATAACCAACTATCGTTCGTATGAGATGAATGCCATCTTTCGATCAATTCTTTTGGTCCTCAATTTTTTTCTTTAATAACACCACATCGTAGTCATAAAATTTTCTAGATCGTGATTGTACCAGATGTGATCTGCATATGAGGCAGAGGGCAAGTGCTGAAACGATTGAATAATTGATAGATGAAAAGTTGGAAATGAAAACTCACGTATCTCAACCATGCCAGGAGACACTTCCTGTGTATCACGTTTTGAGTTGAACGTACGACAATCAGGGCATACATTGATTATCAATGAATCGAAACCCCTAAAAAGGGTCGCCACTTTGATTTCTCCTTCTGCAGGTGTTGGAAATTCGGCCGAACTCTGAAGTAATTTAAAAATCAAGAGGCTGAAAAAAAATGTGTTAAGGAAAACTTACGGATGGATTGTATGCCTTTGTTGAGACCTTTTTGGGGCAGGGGGGGGGGTCTGGGTAGTCGTCGTCGTCGTTTGCCACAGACTCAGCTGGTGCAGACTATCGTGGCGAGTTGTTTGGTACTCATTTGCTATAATTTCAAAAGAGATAAAATTGAGAAATTTATTGTAAAATCATTGAAAAACTATATTCTCTCAGGCTTTTTCACTGTTTTGAAGCATCGAAGATGAAACCTTAAATTTTCGATCATAATTTTCAAATTAATATTTAGACTTACCATTTCATTTCCAAAATTATCTGTAACTGGTAACATATAATCTGTGGACGTCGTATTCATCATCTTCTCTGGTGCACTTTTACGAGAGTTCATATTTCAGAGCAGGAAACAATGTCGATGAAAAGTTGGAAATGAAAACTTACGTATCTCAACCATGCCAGGAGACACTTCCTGTGTATCACGTTTTGAGTTGAACGTACGACAATCAAGGCATACATTGATTATCAATGGTTCGAAACCCTTAAAAAGGGTCGCCACTTTGATTTCTCCTTCTGCAGGTGTTGGAAATTCGGCCTTGCGCGCTTGAGTTTCCATCCAACTCTGAAGTAATTTAAAAATCAAGAGGCTGAAAAAAAAATGTGTTAAGGAAAACTTACGGATGGATTGTATGCCTTTGTTGAGACCTTTTTGGGGCAGGGGGGGTCTGGGTAGTCGTCGTCGTCGTTTGCCACAGACTCAGCTGGTGCAGACTTCGTGGCGAGTCGTTTGGTACTCATTTGCTATAATTTCAAAAGAGATAAAATTGAGAAATTTATTGTAAAATCATTGAAAAACTATATTAAAAAAAGAAAAAAGGAGGAAAAAATATTGCAGTATGAGAAGAAACTGAAAAATAAAATGTCTGATAGGGTCGAGAAAAATGAAGAAGGGGGGAGCGTACGGTCGAGGGCCTCCACAAAATCCCCTCAAGTTTGTTTTTTCTATTTGGATAACGAAATAGCATATACGAGGAGGAGGCAGTCATGAAAATCAAATCAAGGATCCATTAGCAAAAGTAGGTCTTATGAAACAAAAACAGACTGGGAAAATTCAGGAGACATAGAACATTTTTAGTGTTTGACAGGGTCTTTCGAAAAACAAAACAAAAGTTGTAATTATTTCATCTAAAAAGTTGTGATTTTTTCATCTAAAATTGTATATTTCGATGATGTCCAGACCTTGTACTGAAAAGAATGAAGCTAAAATCATCTTTAAGCTATTTATGAAAATCGGAAGACTTTCAAAAAACAAATGGTACAACGGCTGGAGGTTCAACAAGCTTTTGAGCACGAGTCCGGGCTGCTTTATCAAGAAAAATGGTTTCGGCACCATGATTGCAAACTACACAGCATTGTCGATAATCGCGGGCGGCCGTTATGAAAGAACTTTTTAGAAACACATTGGCAAATACTAGCCACAGAAAAAGTCCTTTTTTGTATGGTGTTACATAAACAAACATCGCCCTGCTGCGTATGCGGCATAATTGCTAAAACTGTGTGTCTTCGTTGCTAAATATGCGGAGGTCCCTCTTCGCTCATCACCCCACATAGATATCTCATCGCGGTCTGTCTTCTTCACATTGTCTTCTGTTTGTCAACCATGAACCTCCCCCTTCATTCCATTCAAATCAATATTTTGAAGTACTGAGGTCTTTATTGTTCAAAATTTTTTTCTCGTATTTTTTTTAAAGAATTTTTGAATTCAATATCACAAAATACATATTTTCAGATGCCGACTCCTAGCACTGTCGAGACACCAGAATCGATCAACTGCATTGGATTCAGTCAAGATTATAGGTGAGTTCAAATCTGAATTGAAAATATTTAGAATGAGCGAAAAAAACGTTGTTTCTAACGAGTTTCTCAAAATCAACAATTTTCATTGGAAACTGATTCAAAGTTCTGAGCCTTCTCTGGTGTCCCACTCAAAATTTCAAAAAATCTATATTTTCCCAGAGATCTTTTGGACAGAGAGAGGACAGAAATGTGTGTCAATGGGCCTGTTCACACTGCGACGTCTCTAGGGGCAATTAGCCAATCAAGATCGGAACGTCGAGATAGACTCTTTTTAATGTGGAGAAAAAAAGAAGTTGTCATAGAAAACAAGATTTGATTAGAGGAGGCAGTAAACTCTCTGAATAGAAAATGTGTTTCATGTTGACTGCGAAACATTTTGAAATTTGAAGCCCATTCACCTAAGCTTTTCTTGATACATATGACTGATTCTGATTGAAGTCAGCTTTGATTGGCTGCACCCAGTGTGTAAGTATCGAAATGACTTTCTCTATACTATCCAGAAATTATCGAGAAATTTCTCGGGAAACATTTCTCGAGAATTCCCGGGAAAAGTATCGAGACGTCTCGAAAATATCGATACTTTCTCTGTGCTTTTAAACCGGACGTTTAGAAACCGGTCATTTCGCAACCCGACATTTCGAAACCGGCTATTTTGCAACCGTTTCAAAACGTCCGGTTGCGAAACACACTTTATCGGGAAATTATCGGAATTCCGAGTCTCGAGACCATCAATTTTTGAGAAAAGTATCGAGAAAGTATCGATAAAATTTATCGGGAAATTTCTCGAAAAAAAATGTTTAATATGAAAAAAATTTTCGGGCCTGGCTTAAAAACGTACCAGCTTTTCCTAACGTTTTTCCAAACATTTTGCGACATTTTTTAAAATTTTTCATCAAAATTTGATTTTTTGATGATTTTTCCGAATTTCTTTTAATTCCCAAACATATTCAATAATTTGACTTTTTCACTAGAAAAAATTGAAAAAAAAAATTGAATTTTGAATTTTGGCTCCAATTATCCTGCTTGACAAGCTATGTATGAGTATTCCGACTTCCGATTTGCAAGTTTTTATTTACTTCCGGCCCCGACTTTTGCTAATTTTTACTTCTAGTTTCAGACTTCCGGATAAAAATTTTTTACTCCTGACTTCCGTTGTTTTGAAACTATGGAATTTCGAATTAGGAATACTTACAAACTAATGAGGAAAAGCAGTATAAAAGGACAGCTGGTGGACTTTCCCTCAGTACATCATTAATTTTAGCCTTGTTTTACGAAATTAAAACGTTTTTTCCTTTTCGCGGAAGTTCCAAACTGCACAGTCTCCCAGCCTCCGAAAACGAACTGCAAGGAAATATTTTATCTACCCTCATGAAACGAAAAATTTGAGAAATTAGCAAGTCTAGAACATTATTTCTATAATTTTTATCGTGAAGCTCCAAATCAGGAATGATAAAATTCAAGTTTTAGAATTATTCTGAGAGCATTATCCACTCATACAATCTAAAAAATCCTGGTTTCACATATTATTTCAAGTCGAAAAAGCAATTTTTCATTTGGACTTTGGAAAAATCTACGGGATTTGTTCATTTCTCAACATTGTCCAACGAATGATAGCTCAAAACGTGCTCCGGAGATTTGTACACATTTCTGTAGGACGGTTTTTTAATTTGTTCATTAGTTTTCGAGAAAATAACAAAAAATTGAAAAAAAGTCAGAATTTGATCTATTTCTCGAAAACTAATGAACAAATTAAAAAACCGTCCTACAGAAATGTGAACAAATCTCCGGAGCACGTTTTGAGATATCATTCGTTGGATAATGTTGGGAAATGAACAAATCCCGTAGATTTTTCCGAAATCAAAATGAAAAATTGCGATTTCGACCTGAAAAAATATATAAAACCAGGATTATTTGGATTGAATGAGTGGATAATGCTCTCAGAATAATTCTAAGACTTGAATTTTATCATTCCTGACTTGGAGCTTCACGATAAAAATTATAGAAATAATGTTCTAGACCTGCTAATTTCTCAAATTTTTCGTTTCATGAGGGTAGATCAAATATTTCCTTGCAGTTCTTCTCGGAGTCTGGGAGACTGTGAACTGTGCAAAAAATCTATTACCGATTTCCGACTTCCGGATAAAAAAATTCATTTACTAACAATTCTGATTCTTAAATAATTTCTTTTCTTCTCAGACTCTTATCGATTGGTCACAAAAACAGCTACATGTTCTACAAAACAGCTGACATCCTCGAAAGTTCCACGCTTCCTAATGGAATCCTCAGTACTAATTGTAAGTTACCCGCATTGCCAATTCACTCAATACACCAAAATTGTTCTGTTTCAGCCTTGGGTTTTAATAACTGCACGATTGTTGAACGGCTCTTTTCATCATCTTTGGTGGTTGTGGCCTCCGAGAACGAGTTCCGTGTTTTACACCTCACCAGCAACAACGTCATCAAGAGTCATCGATTCAACAAGTCGATTCTAACTGTTAGAATTAACAGACAGGTAACATTTCGTTATGGAACCGATTTTCCTCCGTAATCCATAATTTTTACAGAGAATCATAACGTGCTTCGAGGATTGCATCCAAATATACAATCTCAGTGACATGAAATTGATTTATACTATCATGGGGACACCTATGAACAAACTTGGAATTATGGATCTTACCAGTAATACTGGAAATTGTTTCATTGCTTATCCAGGAGGCGCGGATACTGGAGCTGTTCATATTTTTGATGCAATCAATCTAAAGTCTGTGAACACGTTTGTCGCTCATGAGGGAACTCTGGCTTGTCTGCAATTCAATCAAGAAGGGAATATGATTGCCACTGCCAGCACAAAAGGAACTGTCATTCGAGTTTACTCTGTTCCAGACGGGAATCGTCTCTACGAATTCCGTCGCGGAGTTTCGCGTTATGTGACTATTCAATCTCTCTGCTTTTCATTGGATTCGAAGTTTCTCGCTGCATCTTCAAATGTTGAGACAATTCACGTCTTCAAACTGGAAAAAGCGGAGGAAAATATGAAACCGTGAGTTAGAACAACTTAATGGCCTAGATTTGAGTAAAATAAATTAATAATTCAGAGAAGTTACAAATGAGAGTGGTGGATGGTTTGACACATTCAACAAAACTGTCACTGCCTACATGCCAACTCAATTCATGCAAGTGACAGAGCTGATCACAACAGAGCGTGATTTTGCTACAGCTAGACTTCCAGTTGCCTGCAAAATTAATCGAGTCGCTCTTGTTGCGTGAGTTATTATTTTTTTTAGAATTAATAAACGTGAGAAAAAGCGAGAAAGTAAAGATAAATTAAACCGTTCGTTGATGGTTGTGCTTGATACGCTTTGACAGATGTTTCATTTTCTAACTTTTATCACTATTAATTCCATTTTTTCAGACACAAAAATCAGCAATATTTAATGGCTGCTACTTCCGATGGATATGTCTACGCTTATCAAATGAATCCCGAAGGCGGCGAGCTGGATCTTATCAAGCAACATTGTTTCAAACCGGAAACTGTGTCAGGCGGAAGCAGTTGCCATGGAATGGTTGGAAACAAGGGTTGACAAAGTTAAGCCACTCTATAGCTATATAAAGCAGTGGATGCAGATAAAACAGCCAAATTTTTCGTTTTAATCACATCCATTTTTTTATTTGCATCAGATATTCCTTATATTGTTTATTTTCCCCTTTTGCTTCCAATTTTTTTCTTTTTTTTTCAATCCCTCTTTCTCCCTCTTTTCTAAAAGACCAAAATGTATCTTTCGAATAACTTTTCGAATTGCACACTGATTTTTTATCAATCTGTATGTCCTCCAAATTATACTTATCTCTTTCTCTCTCTCACTTTCTTTCTCTTTTTGTCGTTCATTCAAACTTCAAAGAAGTTACCGCTTTCCGAGGTCGAAACAAAAAGTGCGTCGATTAAATTCGTCACCTTTGTCTAGCACTTTTCAAAACTGAGCTTTGATCACCACTAGTCTTTTACGTTGATTTCATGCGAAGGGCTTCGATAGAAAACTATTCAGAACCAATAAAATTGAAAACAATGAAGAATGAGGGAAAATGAGAGGTGATTTTATGTTTTCAAATATCTTATTAGCTGACGCTTGTTTTCAAAATATCATTCTGGTAATTCCGGTCAAAAAACAATCATTCTTATATATAAAAAAACAAGAGGTGCTTGTCTGTGAGGCGATGTCCGCAACGGTTTTGGAAAAAGAAGAGAAACTGAAAAGCGGGCAAAACCGAACTGGCGTGCTTTGGACAGCGACCGCTGCATTAGACCACATGGCCATGCGGGCACATTTGAGACAGGGTGGCCACGTGAATGAGGAGAGACGTGCCGGATGGACCACCAAAGGCGGGGCAGATAGGTTCGTCAAAAATTACTCCCTAGGTTCCAATTTACCATTTTTATAAGCTACAGAACGTTTTTAGGTGTACTTAATTTATTTATTTCATCGGAGGGTGAATACCACTTACACGTGAAAATGAATTGATTTTAAGATTTACATGAAAGAGATGGTTAATAAATAGAAAAAGAAATAGATAACCGGGAATGGGAGCAAATGGGGAGTAGAACAGAAAGATAATGAGGGGTAAAATAGTTAGAGTTATGGGCCTATTGACAAGGTAGCAGAAAAGGAAGCAAAAAAACTATTTAGTGAGTATATATAAAAAATAGTTTTTTGCATTTTCTGCTACCCTGTGAGTAGCTCAATCACTAATTGAAGTAAGACAAGAAATATATTTAGCTGACACGAATTGATATTAGCTAGAACATAAGAGGCGAAGGGAAATTAGTAATAATTTGTTGGATTTAGTGACAGGAAATTATTGAGATTGTATTTATATATTCTGCTCTTAAAGACAGCTGTGGATGGTTTAACCGGAAACACCAAATCAGATAAAGAATTCCAGCAACGCAGAACTCTATTAGAGAGTATTTGAGAAGATAATTTTGTCGAGTTCCAGATTAACGATTTGAGATAGTATCTATGCCGACGTAGTTTTGAATGGTCCAATAGTTCAAATATAGGATCATCGATAATAATTTCTTTGGTAACCATTAGTAGGTAAAAATCAAATCAATACACAGTCTCCGATGTTCGAGTGATTTTAGATCACATTCGTCAAGCGTACTTGTTGGAAAGTCAAATTAAAAAAAGTAAAACAGTTTAGAAGAGTACCTAATTTGCAATAGGTGCTATCAAGAATGCAGACAACTTCGACTTCTTCCTCCCAGCGAACATTTCTACTAATGAGATACATCCTTTTTGATTTCATTCTATCCTTCTTTCTATTTGAACTTCTCTGCGTTTAGTGTTTAGCTGCTGTATACAACCTTTTCTTCTGTGTTAACCAAATTCAATTCTTTTAAAGCAATTACATTTGAAAAGTCACATATCCTAAAGGTGTAGCCACACAAGAGGCGGGACCTAAGAAAGAAGAAGGAATCGCCGACTCCTCCCATTTCAATGAGGGTATAAAAGGCTTAATGAACTGGGTAGCATTATCTCAACCTCGACTAGTTACCGGAATACTGGTCTTGTCTCCATATTATTCTGAAATCCTTGTTTGCTGTTTATTCGATTGTGAAGTTGCTGGCATCTGCAGTGGTAGGAGTCACCAAAGGCATGCAGTCAATGAATCAAGAGCACAATCTCCACCTGCGACCGAAGATTATGATGGAATTTGAAAAACCATGTGAGGAATGGATATGAAGGAGGAAGTGATGAGCAATGAAGAAAACAACCGAACCGAACCCAACGGCCAAATAGAAGTCGAAGAAATGGACGACTCATTAGTTGAAATCCATCCTCACAGTCGACCAAGGAAGACATCCCCAACCGAACCCAACGGTCCTCTTTAGGGCTACAAACCCAAAATCCGAAAAACATCATTGAATAAAGTTGAACATATGTTTATTATTGTAATGTCTTAACTATTTTTTAATATGCATTTGATTTCCAAAGACATATTTCGTTTTGAGGCGAAACGAAAACATGTGATAGTGTCCGCAGACAAAGGTCATGTCGATCATGTGAAATGACATTATAAGAGTTGTTGACACATAACTCATTTGAATAAAAAAAAAGAGACGCCGGAGATGATTTTTTTCATTTGATAGATGTACTTTATTTATCGTCTATAACAAACGGAGATGGAATAAAACAAGAGAAGAAAATTAGAAAACAACACACGGGAATAAAAAGGAAAAAAAAACAACCTAATTTTCAGTTTGCGGGATTTGGAAGGTGCATACAGAAATTTGTCTAGATTTTATTTGTTTTTGATCAGTTTTTGAACAAACACTCTTTAGCAAGTAACAGGCCGGCAAATATATTTCTTTTTCGAATCAACTTACATCAGTGCAACCTTGTGTGATTTTTAACCGGTTTACTTTAATTGACTGTAACTTGCTAGAGAACGATCTTTCGAAAAAATGGCTAACTAGAAAAATGAAGTTTTTCCGTTAGTCTGTATATTCCATTTAAAACGTTTTTAGTAGGTCAATCAGGAATACCAAGACATCCTCTCAAAGCTGGTATTTTTCAACTGAAAAAAGCTGAATACCACCGCAATTTTTTTTCCTAATCCCTGTACAACTTCATTCCCAATTTTTTTTACATCTGTATGTCCTCCTAATTGTATTTCTCTCTTTCCCTCTCTCTCTCTCTCTTTTTGTCTTCCATTCAAACTTCAAAGAAGTTACCGCTTTACGAGGTTGAAACAAAACGTGCGATGATCAAAATTCGTCACTTTTGCCTAGCACTTTTCAAAAATAATCTTTGATCACCACTAATCTTGTACATTGACATTAGGCGAAGGATATTGATAAAGAACTATTCAGAATCTAAAATTCAGAGCACCGAAAAATAAGGAAAACGAAGAGTTGATGCGGTATATCATGTTTTTGAATATCTTATTTACCGACGCCTGTTTTCAAAATATAACAGTTTGTCAAAGTGAAAAGCTCCAAAATTGTGCTGATATGCAATGAAATTAATCGGTTTTAGGAAAAACTGGCTTGATTACCTGTAACTTTCATGGTAGTGTCTCTAAAAAGAGATCAACTACAAAAATTATGTTTTTTTGCTCTCTCCAAACCAAAAAAGAATTTGATGGACAATCAGATGACACCAGAATACACTGTCCTATTTAATCATTTTCCACTGAAAACAGCCAGAGTTGATAATATTTCCAGTGGTACTGTATGCGTCACGGTAGGTTCAAAACGCAATTACTCCTCTTATTTAACTTTATAATTGGCGCCTTCTATTTTTCAAATTTAGCCATCTCAGGCTCACCCCCTCTCCCCGAATGTAATGCACCTCATTTCCTTTGTCCCTCCGAATTCAAACCCTTTCTTGTATATAACACAACCCGATTTGTTTTCTTGTTCTATTAACACAACGTTCAATTAGTCCCATTTTATTGTATTTCATCTCCACATTTTATTCATCACCACATTTTTATGACGAATAATCCTTTTTTGACAGAATTTGAAGGTGAATGTGTTATTGGAATAGATCAATAGATGTAAATCGTCAGATTTCCCATCATAAAAAGTGGTGCGATGTCGATCAACTACAAGAAAAACAAAACAACCGAACGTAGTGTTAATCTTCATATTCTTTCTTTACAAAACATGAAGAACAAAGAAAGAAAAAAACAAAAAGGTTAAACTAGACATGATGAGATAGGCTAGCAGTGTTAGAAAGAAAATCCCGTGGAAAATTGAACAAAATTGGAGAAAAAACTTAAAACATGATACAGATTAAATGACAGTAAAAAAAGTGGGTAGGAATTAAATGGAAACGAATCGAATTATTTGAAAATAATTAACTTTAAGGAAAAACCCAAATTGGGAAATAAAATGGGCAAATTTTGGTATGGACTATACAGATTGAAAGTAGAAATTCATTCGGCCTTTTTTAGTACGACCACTCTCTAGCAAGTTACAGTCAATTTATGTAAAGAATCGCACTATTTTGTGCTAAAATATGTTAATTCAAAAAAGAAAATGAATAGACATATCTGTAACTTGCCAAAGAGTGCTCGTATAAACAAATGGCCAACTACAAAAATGAAGCTCTGATATTGATCTGTACAGTCCATATAAAATGTTATTTGTGGATCAATCAGGAATAAGAAAAGAATACATCTACATTATATAAACTTTTAGCCGACGCTGTGTCTCCCATTCTGGTCTTTCTCCACGATTCGATTACCATTATTGCTCAAGTTGCCCACTTTGTCTCGAATATCGAATTTCTCCTAAATATGAATTATTTAATTATTTAATTTGCTTCCATTCAATTTGCACCCACTTTTTTACTGTTATTCAATATATAGCATGTTTTCTGTTTGTTTTTTTTACCATTTCAGTGCAAAATAGAATGATTTTTAGCTGCCCCCTTAAAATGACCATAACTGTCTGGGAAGTGTCCGTACAAAAATTTGTCGACTACAAAAAAAAGCTCTACCCTTGTTCTAAATGGTTCATACATACCTTACTCTGATACATCCTCTCAAAGTTGTTCATTTTCAACTGAGAAACTGCTAAAATTTAAAAACTTTTGGTTGGCACGGTATTAGGCTATTGGGTTCGCAGAGAAATCGGAAAGTTCCAGCCAGCAGTGTCCCTGTTCTTTCGAAATATATAGAAAAGCTTAATCAGAAATCATCGATATCACGTTTACATGTGTCAGAGAATATATTGAGTAGATTTTTCGTTTGATGATTTTTGTGCTTGTTTTTTAAGTCAATGTATATACCCTTTTCTTTTTTGCTCTTTTTTTTCATTCTAGAACATGTATTCATTCTATTTGCACTGCTACGTTCCAAATTTTTTGTATCTGTCTAGGTGTGGCCGGAGTGGGCGGGCACAACGCAATAAGCGGGCACAACGCAGTGAGCAAGCAAGGTGGGCGGGAAAACAGACCATTTGCGCGCGAAAAGAAATATGTAAGGACCATCAAACAAATATTATTCATTCACTCTTTGACTGCCTTCTGG
Source organism: Caenorhabditis remanei (assembly GCF_010183535.1). Lineage (NCBI taxonomy): Eukaryota > Metazoa > Nematoda > Chromadorea > Rhabditida > Rhabditidae > Caenorhabditis > Caenorhabditis remanei. The sequence continues at coordinate 2,322,662 of NC_071333.1, read as the reverse complement.
TTGGCTGGTCGCCCCTTATTCACTGATTTTTATTGAATTATATTTTCTTCTCTATTATGTATTCTCTAGTAGTTCGATTGAGGAACAATTGATGACATGGTGTAAGTTATTGTCAAAAATTCAAAAAGGTTTCGAATTTTTATCAATTTTGCAATCTGAGAATGAATAGAAAAATTGATCAGAGACCTCATAGACAGTTGCATTTTAGTAACAATAATAGACCAAATTTACGTCGGGATTTATGGCGTAAATCGACACAACGTGGAGCTCTTCTATGGAAATTCTAAAGAGGCTATTCACGTCCGGAAAAAAAGTTTTCCCTTGATTTATCTACCGGAAAAACCAGTTTTTTTAATGTTTTTCGCCGTTTTTTTTTCTGGTAAATGAATCGAGGGAAAAAATTTTACCGTAGCTCCAATAGTTTTACCTGATGACTGCTCACAATGACAACTGTTTTGGTGAGGGAATCATATATCATAAACATTCCCGCCCTCTGAGTTTATTTTTCAAAATTTATGAGGTTGAGTTCTAACGCGGTTGCTAATTATCTTTTTTCGTAATCGGCAATTTCAAATTTTCTTTTTACGTAAATAACACGTATTTTTCGTTCCAGTTCACACGGCCCCCGCTTCCAAATCGAAAGAATGTCGTCCATCCTCAATGTTATTTCCCAATCTCAAAATGAAGAGAATATTCGGCCGATAAAGTCAACAATTGATGCTTCTCCAACTAAAAATGAGGATTCGAGTCTTCAGGTAAGCTTAGAAGTTTGAGCATGACATTTGTTATTTGTGGGGTATTTCTTTCAGGATTCATCCAACATAATGGAGTCGCCACCAAAACCAGCGGTGGACAAAGACCTCATGGTACGTTTTAGAACCAAACATTTTCATTCAATCACTGAGAATGAATGCTGATAAAAGAAAGAATTACGGTGAGTCTTTACCAAAAAAGCCAAAACTCATCAAATTTCATTATTTTCAGCAAAAAAAGCAGGTGGCAAGTGAGCTCATTGCTCTGTGCGAGAAAGTTATGAATGTCCGGAACAATTCTGATGAGGTAAGTTAACTGACAACAACACATTAATCCCTAACTTCTTATTTTTAGTTCATTGCATTCGTCAAAGAACAGAAGAATATGGCTGCTCCTTTGAAAAAGAGGACGTCCGCCGATAAGCGAAGGATAAGCGGCAAAACGAGTCAAAGATGCGAAGTAAGCAAGTTCGGTGGATGAAGATTTCCATTAACACAATGTCGTTTTTTTTCTCCAAATACTCTTTCCGTACTCTCTGTACAACCACCATATTCTTCTCTGCGTATCCCAACCACGAGTCTCTTGTCTTTGAAGACGCATATCTCCTAAACCATAAATAATATCAAAAAGTGGTTACAAAAATGAAAACAAGAAAATTTTACACATTTTGTTAGATGACCAATATTTTACACCTATTCTAGTTTCTGAGATAAATGTCTTATTATTCTATGAAATGTTCTAACGAATCAGTAAACTAAATTTCAGAATCTTCAATCTCCTTCACCGAGTGTTACCCCCATATGGACTGGAGGCATTCGAGGGAGTGAGCGAGTGGAGACAAAAAAGAGCCAACTCGAAGAATTGAATGGGCCACTTCAAGAATAAGAGGAACCTCAGATGAAGCCGTCAGCTTCAGTAACGGTAAGATTAAACCGTTTGACTACAAATTGGAACCTAAATCAGAACTAGTCGTAAAAAAGTTGATGATAGCCTAATTCAAAAGTTGCCTTTTTCAAAAAATTGACGGGTTCTAAAAGGGAAGTTTGTAATTTAGGCTCCGCGAAAATTTGCAGCTGCGACGTTTCGCAACTTTGGCATATCAAAACTAAAACGTTTCGCAACCATAAAATTAGCCATAGTTCAACCTAGTTTGGTCAAAAATGGATCAGATAACTTTTTCTTCTATTTAATTGTTTTCAAATATGTATGTTCCCATGCCCGTTGGTTTATTCAACATTTTCTACTGACCCAAATATGCAAATGCGGTGTGGTTGCGGAACGTAGTTTCGAAAAGTCGAGGAGCCGCAATTTTTTTTGGGTAGCCTGCCAAACTTAGGGTTTGGTCAGTAGTATGGAGTGAGGATCGTCGGGGAGGGGGGGTCCCCCAACAGCTGTACCCCTTTTCCACCGCTTTGTGAGAAAAACCGGGGGCCCTCCTCTTTTACCACACTCTCTCACCCACATTTTGCGAGAAAAATCGGACCACCCTTCTCCTCTCCCCTCTGGCAAAAAGCCTATGCGAGAAAAACCGGGGTGTTTTCCACAAAAAGAAGACTTTTTGCACCTCAGTCAAAAAAAGTCTTCTTTTGGCGGAAAAATTCCCCGCCAAATTCAAATTCAAATTCTTTTCTATTGTACAACAGCAACAACAACAACAGCATCATCAGTATCTTCAGCGGCATCAACATCATCAATTTTTTTAAATTGTTTTTTAAAATTGTTTTATTGAAATTGTTTTTTAAAATTGTTTTATTGAAATTGTTTTTTAAAAAATTGTTTATTCTTTTTATTATAATAAAGTTGTGGTGGTGGTAAAAAATGTGTTTATTTCTTTCTTTCTTTCAGGTGAAAAAAGAAATTTGAAAAGAGATTTGAAAAAGAAATTTGAAAAAGAAATTTGAAAAAGAAATTTGAAACAATAGAAAAGAATTTGAATTTGAATTTGGCGGGGAATTTTTCCGCCAAAAGAAGACTTTTTTTGACTGAGGTGCAAAAAGTCTTCTTTTTGTGGAAAACACCCCGGTTTTTCTCGCATAGGCTTTTTGCCAGAGGGGAGAGGAGAAGGGTGGTCCGATTTTTCTCGCAAAATGTGGGTGAGAGAGTGTGGTAAAAGAGGAGGGCCCCCGGTTTTTCTCACAAAGCGGTGGAAAAGGGGTACAACTGTTGGGGGACCCCCCCTCCCCGACGATCCTCACTCCATACTACTTTGGTCTCAATAGAAAACGAATTCTTTCCATTGCCATTATACGAAATTTCAGTGTAAACCGGCTCCCGCACCAAGTCCACGGGCACCTGCTTCAAAGTCTCCTGCACCAAAATCAGCAAAAGTACTCCCCGTTTGGACAGGAAGAGTGCGAGGAAGCACTCGTGTGGCTGAAAAAATGAGTGTGATTCATTTGGAAGAAGAAAAACGGAAGACGGCGATCTCAGAAAAGGTTCTTTCACATTTTGTTGTTAATAATAATTCGCGGAACTTATATTTTTCAGATCATTAAGAGAATTCCAAAGATATGCAAGAAAAGTGCCGAGGCTAAGAAAAATAAGAGGAAGGTGAGTTGACCTTACCCAGGCAAAATTTGTCTGCCGGGAGCTTTCAAAACTTTCAAAATTCCACTTTTCAGTCATTGCCATCCACTACCTCAAACCGCGTGAAGCAAATCCGGAAAAGACTAATTCCAGATTTTTCGAATTTCAAACGATGGGTAAAAATCAAGCTGCCGGAAGGTGTTGAAGTAGGGAAACTGTTTAAAACGAAAGAGTTATACATATTTATCAACTTCAATAAATGTTGACATATCATTTTTGTCATTTCAATTAATTTAACACTTCCTTTTATCTCTCTCCATCTGAAATAGATGAAGGAGAGAAATCAGAAGAAGACGTGTTCTAGAATGAAAAAAAAACAGCAAAAAAGGAAAGGGTATATACATTGACTTAAAAAACAAGCACAAAAATCATCAAACAAAACATCTACTCAATATATTCTCTGACACACGTAAACGTGATATCGATGGTTTCTGATTAAGCTTTTCTATATTTTTCGAAAGAACAGGGACACTCATACTTGCAAACCGGGCCGAAACGGGCCGACACGGGCCGGCGCGTAACTCGCTTCAAACTCAATCTTATGAGCTGAAAAATATACCAAAATGTAGATCTCGACGAGTTCTATGTCCGTAACCTACTACGGGCCAGATGGCTATTCGTTAATGTGCCGCGGGCCGGGCTAGAATGGCTTTTTTGGCCATTTTTGTGATTTTTGACACTTTTTCCCGGCCCGCGGCACACTAACGAATAGCCATCCGGCCCGTAGTAGGTTACGGACATAGAACTCGTCGAGATCTACATTTTGGTATATTTTTCAGCTCATAAGATTGAGTTTGAAGCGAGTTACGCGCCGGCCCGTGTCGGCCCGTTTCGGCCCGGTTTGCAAGTATGGGGACACTGCCGGCTGGAACTTTTCGATTTCTCTGCGAACCCAACAGCCTAATACCGTGCCAACTAAAAATTTTCAAATTTTAGCCGTTTCTCAGTTGAAAATGAACAACTTTGAGAGGATGTATCAGAGTAAGGTATGTATGAACCATTCAGAACAAGGGTAGAGCTTTATTTTTGCTGTCAACAGCTTTTTGTACGGACATTTCCCAGACAGTTATGGTCATTTTAAGGGGGCAGCTAAAAATCATTATATTTTGCACTGAAATGGGAGAAAAACAAACTGAAAACATGCTATATATTGAATAACAGCAAAAAAAGTGAGTACAAATTGAATGGAAGCAAATTAAATAATTAAATAATTCACATTTAAGAGAAATTCGATATTCGAGACAAAGTGGGCAACTTGAGCAATGATGATAATGGAATCGTGGAGAAAGACCAGAATGGGAGACACAGCGTCGGCTAAAAGTTTATATAATGTAGATGTATTCTTTTCTTATTCCTGATTGATCCACAAAGAACATTTTATATGGACTGTACAGATCAATATCAGAGCTTCATTTTTGTAGTTGGCCATTTGTTTATACGAGCACTCTTTGGCAAGTTACAGATATGTCTATTCATTTTCTTTTTTGATTTAACATCTTTTAGCACAAAATAGTGCGATTCTTTACATAAATTGACTGTAACTTGCTAGAGAGTGGTCGTACTAAAAAAGGCCGAATGAATTTCTACTTTCAATCTGTATAGTCCATACCAAAAGTTGCCCATTTTATTTCCCAATTTGGATTTTTCCTTAAAGTTAATTATTTTCAAATAATTCGATTCGTTTCCATTTAATTCCCACCCACTTTTTTTACTGTCATTTAATCTGTATCATGTTTTAAGTTTTTTCTCCAATTTTGTTCAATTTTCCACGGGATTTTCTTTCTAACACTGCTAGCCTATCTCATCATGTCTAGTTTAACCTTTTTGTTTTTTTCTTTCTTTGTTCTTCATGTTTTGTGAAGAAAGAATATGAAGATTAACACTACGTTCGATTTTTTTTTCTTGTAGTTGATCGACATCGCACCACTTTTTTTGATGGGAAATCTGACGTTTTGCATCTATTTATCTATTTGAATAACACATTCACCTTCACATTCTGTCAAAAAAGGATTATTCGTCATAAAAATGTGGTGATGAATAAAATGTGGAGATGATATACAATAAAATGGAACCAATTGAACGTCTTAATAGAACAAGAAAACAAATCGGGTTGTGTTATATACAAGAAGGGGTTTGAATTCGGAGGGACAAAGGAAATGAGGTGCATGATTAGTTAAAGCATTCCAGATACAGTACCGCTCAAAAGTTTATTAAGTTTTGGTTTTTTCAGTTGAAAAGGTCCGACTATGAGAGTATGTCATGGTATTACTGATTGTCCCATCAAATACATTTTTAATGAAGCATGCAGATCAAAGGCAAAGCTCCATTTTTGTAGTTTTTTACTTTTTTGTACGAACACTCACTAGAGAGTTATGGTCATTTTCAGACGACAGCTCTAAAATCGGTCTACTTGGCACTGAAATGGGTCGATTTGAGGGAGAAATTACTTTGTCGGTATGTAACTTGCTAGGGAGCGTCCGTACAAAAACGTTTGACAACTACAAAAATGAAGTTCTATTCTTTGTCTGTTCGATACATAAAAATTTATTTTGTGGGACAGTTAGTTTTACCAAGACGAACTCTCAAAGTTGGGCGTTTTCAACTAAAAAAGGCCAAACTTAATATACTTTTGAGCGGTACTGTAGGTATTGTAAGCATGAAAAACATTAGAACAATTCTGAACTAACAGTTAACTAGTAAGACACATTGGGCGACGGGAGAGGAGGAAAGCCTGAGATGGCCAAATTTGAAAAATAGGAGGCGCCAATTATGAAGTTATATAAGAGGAGTATTTGCGTTTTGAACCTACAGTGACGCATACAGTACCGCTGGAAATATTATCAACTCTGGCTGTTTTCAGTGGAAAATGATTAAATTGGACAGTGTATTCTGGTGTCATCTGATTGTCCATCAAATTTTTTTTTGTTTGGGGAGAGCAAAAAAACATTTAAGTTTTGTAATTTTTAGAGACTTTATTTTAGAGACTCTACCATAAAACTTACAAGTAGCACAACTTTGGAGCTTTTCACCTTGACAACCTGATATATTCACAATTTTAAGCATTAGCGTAAAAAACAAGCTGGGAGAGGCAATCAGAGTTAGAGCACACATTTTTTGCTTTACTCTGTCTAACAACTTTACATGTATGAAGTAGCTTTGCATCAACTGCCCCAGTTGAAAATTTCATTAAATTTCATCAGGAAAGCGTAAGTTGCAAATGACCCAATTATAGAAATCAGTTTTTTTTTCATAAACCTTTATCATGTTTGAACTGATTTCTTCTATTAGGTTGGCAAGAAAGTTTTTGACCATGATTTGTTTTGAATGCTGTCAGACAAATGACGAGAATCAAAACCAACTATGCATGGCCTATGTTAGATAAACTCTCTGGAATTCTGATAGTATACAGCATTTCCCTTCGACGCTTCCCTTCTGGGAGAGCCCTGCCTATTTTCTTTCTTGACCAACAATTCTTACAGCAATATTTTCGATTTCCCATTACATGTTATACTAAAATTACTATAATTGCTCAACCGATAGGAGAACTTAGCAAGGGTGAAATCTTCTATCGACACACTAAAAGTAATTTAGATGACAACGTTGAGAATTGTCATTTTTAATGATCAAAGTATCTTCTTCCTACTAATGGAATAGTTCTGTCTGTCCGTCCGACGCTTCTCCCTGAATAACGTTTTTCTCTTTGAACCGTTTCAAAAGATGTTTTGGGGTAAACACATGAACCTCCGAGCGCTTCAATTTTTTGTACCCCGGGTACCAGATTACTGTAGGATTACTGTAGCTACCGTAACCCAAAAAATGAAAAAGGGTTCCAAACGGAACGATGGGACACCAGACTTGGGTGGTAACAACCTTGGCCCCTCAGTATGAGACCAAAAAAAAATTGGGCCGGTTACTGTAGGATTACGGTAGTTACAGAGTTTTGAACATTTACAGTCGAACCTTAATATCGTGGAAGGATCAGATCCCCACTGATCGAGTACGTGATAAATTTATTAACTCTGTAGTCCCGTACTTTTCCTCGAGACACTTTGCAGATTTTCCACTGCCATACCCCTGAAAGGGTACTGTAGCTACAGTAACCCAAAAATCGGGAAAGCAGGTGCAAACTGAAAATACGGGGTCCAGTAATGACACTCTGGGCACCTAAAGACAATACAACAAAAAAGTTGAGCCAGTTTGGCCGCAATGTCCAGAAATTTCCAAAAGTTTCCAGAATGTTCCAGAAACTTCTAGAAACTTCCAGATACATCTGGAATCTTTCAGAAAGTTCCAGAACTTTATAGACTTTTCTATTAGTTTACTCCAAAAAATTTTAGCCAGTTTGGCCGCAATTTCCCAAGAGTTTCCAGAATTTTCCAGAAAATTCCAGAGAATTTGAGAAAATTTCAAAGGCTTTCAGAATCTTCCAGAAGCTTCCAGAAAAAACTTTTGAACTTTAGAGGGAATTCAAAATTTTCCATTTTGGCGGGAATTCAAATATTCCGGAATCTTCCAGAATCTTTTAGAAAAAGTTTAGAATTTTGGCGGGAATTCAAATATCCCGGAATCTTCCAGAACCTTCCAGAAAAAACTTTTGAACTTTGGAGGGAATTCAAAATTTCCCATTTTGGCGGAAATTCAAATATTCCGGAATCTTCCAGAATCTTTTAGAAAAAGTTTTGAATTTTGGAGGGAATTCAAATATTCCGGAATTTTCCAGAAGCTTCCAGAAAAAACTTTTGAACTTTGGAGGGAATTCAAAATTTCCCATTTTGGCGGGAATTCAAATATCCCGGAATCTTCCAGAAGCTTCCAGAAAAAACTTTTGAACTTTGGAGGGAATTCAAAATTTCCCATTTTGGCGGGAATTCAAATATTCCGGAATCTTCCAGAATCTTTTAGAAAAAGTTTTGAATTTTGGCGGGAATTCAAATATTCCGGAATCTTCCAGAAGCTTCCAGAAAAAACTTTTGAACTTTGGAGGGAATTCAAAATTTCCCATTTTGGCGGAAATTCAAATATTCCGGAATCTTCCAGAAGCTTCCAGAAAAAACTTTTGAACTTTAGAGGGAATTCAAAATTTTCCATTTTGGCGAGAATTCAAATATTCCGGAATCTTCCAGAATCTTTTAGAAAAAGTTTAGAATTTTGGCGGGAATTCAAATATCCCGGAATCTTCCAGAACCTTCCAGAAAAAACTTTTGAACTTTGGAGGGAATTCAAAATTTCCCATTTTGGCGGAAATTCAAATATTCCGGAATCTTCCAGAATCTTTTAGAAAAAGTTTTGAATTTTGGAGGGAATTCAAATATTCCGGAATTTTCCAGAAGCTTCCAGAAAAAACTTTTGAACTTTGGAGGGAATTCAAAATTTCCCATTTTGGCGGAAATTCAAATATTCCGGAATCTTCCAGAATCTTTTAGAAAAAGTTTAGAATTTTGGCGGGAATTCAAATATCCCGGAATCTTCCAGAAGCTTCCAGAAAAAACTTTTGAACTTTGGAGGGAATTCAAAATTTCCCATTTTGGCGGAAATTCAAATATTCCGGAATCTTCCAGAATCTTTTAGAAAAAGTTTTGAATTTTGGCGGGAATTCAAATATCCCGGAATCTTCCAGAAGCTTCCAGAAAAAACTTTTGAACTTTGGAGGGAATTCAAAATTTCCCATTTTGGCGGAAATTCAAATATTCCGGAATCTTCCAGAATCTTTTAGAAAAAGTTTTGAATTTTGGCGGGAATTCAATTATTCCGGAATCTTCCAGAAGCTTCCAGAAAAAACTTTTGAACTTTGGAGGGAATTCAAAATTTCCCATTTTGGCGGAAATTCAAATATTCCGGAATCTTCCAGAATCTTTTAGAAAAAGTTTTGAATTTTGGCGGGAATTCAAATATCCCGGAATCTTCCAGAACCTTCCAGAAAAAACTTTTGAACTTTGGAGGGAATTCAAAATTTCCCATTTTGGCGGAAATTCAAATATTCCGGAATCTTCCAGAATCTTTTAGAAAAAGTTTTGAATTTTGGCGGGAATTCAAATATCCCGGAATCTTCCAGAACCTTCCAGAAAAAACTTTTGAACTTTGGAGGGAATTCAAAATTTCCCATTTTGGCGGAAATTCAAATATTCCGGAATCTTCCAGAATCTTTTAGAAAAAGTTTTGAATTTTGGCGGGAATTCAAATATTCCGGAATCTTCCAGAAGCTTCCAGATAAAACTTTTGAACTTTGGAGGGAATTCAAAATTTCCCATTTTGGCGGAAATTCAAATATTCCGGAATCTTCCAGAATCTTTTAGAAAAAGTTTTGAATTTTGGCGGGAATTCAAATATCCCGGAATCTTCCAGAACCTTCCAGAAAAAACTTTTGAACTTTGGAGGGAATTCAAAATTTCCCATTTTGGCGGAAATTCAAATATTCCGGAATCTTCCAGAATCTTTTAGAAAAAGTTTTGAATTTTGGCGGGAATTCAAATATTCCGGAATCTTCCAGAATCTTCCAGATAAAACTTTTGAACTTTGGAGGGAATTCAAAATTTCCCATTTTGGCGGAAATTCAAATATTCCGGAATCTTCCAGAATCTTTTAGAAAAAGTTTTGAATTTTGGCGGGAATTCAAATATCCCGGAATCTTCCAGAACCTTCCAGAAAAAACTTTTGAACTTTGGAGGGAATTCAAAATTTTCCATTTTGGCGGGAATTCAAATATTCCGGAATCTTCCAGAATCTTTTAGAAAAAGTTTTGAATTTTGGCGGGAATTCAAATATTCCGGAATCTTCCAGAAGCTTCCAGATAAAACTTTTGAACTTTGGAGGGAATTCAAAATTTCCCATTTTGGCGGAAATTCAAATATTCCGGAATCTTCCAGAATCTTTTAGAAAAAGTTTTGAATTTTGGCGGGAATTCAAATATTCCGGAATCTTCCAGAATCTTCCAGAAAATCTTTTGAACTTTGGAGGGAATTCAAATTTTCCATTTTGGCGGTAATTCAAATATTCCAGAATCTTCCAGAAGCTTCCAGAAAATTTTTGAACTTTGAAGGAAATTCAAATATTCCAGAATCTTTCTAGAAAAAGAGATTCATAAGAAAATTATCATTAATCATCGTCTCAAAAGCATATTTGAGCTCAGAAAAAGGATTCCAGTTCTTGCTTAGGAACTTCATAGATCAACTAAAAATCCAGCGAAATCGCGGCGTAGCCGCGAATTTCCTGCTGGTCACGTACTAAAATACCATATGAACAGGATTTTTACATGCTGTGAGTTATAGAGGAAGAGTATCCATCCAAGTATTTTTGTGAATTATCAATGACGGTTCACACTGTTTACTACCACAGTTAAAAACTTCTTGAAACGTGTTGGCAAGAATAAAAATTGAGACATGTGTTCGACATCTTTTAGTCGATTTTAACTTTTAGCGAAGGGTAGTCCTACGACTTCAATTCCTCTCTTCTCCTCCTAATTTCAATTGATTGAACCGTTTCTCAGTTTTAACAGGGCAATGGTCTTGTACAGTAATTATTACAGAAAAGTCAAGTGACTTGGCGTTGATAGAACGCCTGCAGACATCGTCGAACGAGAACGATTCCAAATGAAAGTCATGCCCTCCCTACACAACGTATATAACTGGAATCTTCAAGACAAGTGCAAAACCATAATCTTACACTACTGCTCTTTTACTGTGCAAAAAATTAAAGCTCTACGCAAGTTCTCAGTTTCACGCGGTCAAAAAATCCACCGCCTCCATGATGTTGCGCATCCGCATGTTACATAATCGACGACGTACATTCTCACCTACTTTTGCAAAATACTTCTTGCTCACACAAATTACAGCTGTAACCTTCCTCTAACAAAATATCCTATATTCGGGGTAATACAGCGAGCTACAGCTGGACAGGAATTCGAAACTTGAAGTCAAGTCGAGAAATGGGTCCAAGTTTATTTTAGCATGAAACAACCGGAGTTTTGGCAGGAGGTTATCCGGAACGTACCCAATAAACAGCAGACTGTTGTGTACCAATATAGTCACTACGTAAGCTATCGGGCATATTTTCTGTCTGAGTAGGAATCACTTGAGTTATGGTCAAAAACTTTCTTGCCAACCTAATATTTTCACTGCTAACGTTGTCCACTTTCTCTCCATATTCGGAATTCCTCTCAATCAGACTGATTAAACATTTTCAAATAATTTAATTTTTTTCCAGCATTTACTGTCTCACTTTTATTCAATCTATAGCGTGTTTTCTGTTTGTTTATCTCTTTGTTCATTTTCCACAAGATTTTCGTTTTAACATTGCTTATATCTAATCGTTTCTAGTTAAACCGTTGTTTGTGTACTTTATTCTTGTTCATTTGTTGTAAAGAGAAAGTATCACTTTGTTCGATTGTTTTATTTTTATTGTTGTCGATCGACATACCACATCTTATGATGGGAAATCTGACGATTTACACCTATTAATCTATTTGAATAACACAATCACCTTCATATTCTGTCAAAAAAGATTATCCGTCATAAAAATGTGGTAATGAATAAAATGTGATGGTGGTGATGTGGTAAAATGTGGTGATTGACTACAATAAAAATGAACCAACTGATTATTTTATATATATATATATGTTATTTACAAAAAGGGATTTTCATTCGGAGGGCGAAGGAAATAATGTAAATTGCAATAGAGGCTCAGTTTCGAAACGGTAACGGAAATTTTGCACTGGCTCCAAATCTGGGTTTTGTTTTTGCTGAACGATCTCGTGAAAAAAGTTTTTTTTCCGTTTTTGTGGCTTCTCAGTGCAAAAATGTGCATTTTGATAACTCAGAAAAACATTTTGTGTTGAAAATCGCGCAAATTTTCCGTTCTAGTGATATATATCCTGACCGACCACTCCATCTCTACCCGGGATTCTTTCCTAGTCAGGTTTTTTTTGCTAAAAATACTTCAACGCTGTCACACTTATTGCGTCTTACTGCTCCAACTCAGATAGCCTATTCCAGTTAGACCTGTTTTCTACACTACCGCTCTAAAGGGTAAACGTTGGCTGTTTTCAGTGGAAAATGACGAAGTTTGACACTGTATTTCGCTGTCACCTGATTGTTCGATAAACTCAATTTTGTATATGCTGAACAGAACATGTCTAGCACATCATTTTTGTAATTGATTATTTTTTGTAGAGCCACTACCATGCAAGTTATAGATTCTCAAAGAGAAAAACTCCAAAATTTCGCTAATATGCTCTGAAAAAAGTCGGTTTCAGAGAGAAATCACTTTGACAACCTGTAACTTTCATGGTAGTGTTCCTACAAAAAAATGGTTGACTAAATCTTGATATTCATGATTTCTTGATAAAAAGAATGCGACACATTGACAATTTTGAGTTGAAAATTGTCAATTTGTGAGTGTGAGACGGCTTTTTTGATTTTATCACGTCACATGTTGTTTAAGGAATGTTTATGTATATCACTTGTAGATCTGCATTTTTGTAGTTGCCAACTTTTTTGTGCGAGCAAATCATAAGAAGTTTTCAATCGTCAAAGGAATTTATCGCAATTGTTGCCGTTTTTCAGTGCTAAGTGGAGAGCTTTTTCGGGCTATTTACATATACTGTCTGTAACTTTTTAGGATGTTCAAGTACAACAAAGTTGCCAACTACAAAAATGACAATGATCGTGTGATCTACACACTTCATCAAAAATCAATATTATGATACCAGCAGGGAAGTTGTTTCACACTCACATAGTTTACAAGTAGTAGCGGATTGGATGTGTTCGTAATATGTATTTATTCAAAATGGCATAACGTTCTTGAGTTATTAGGGAACGTCAGTAATATAGAATTAATTTAAAATGTTTTTTCTCCTTTTTTCGAGAATTTCGAAAGGTCCTCTTGTCCGACGTTTAAGACAAAATCTGACAACTCTAAAACTGAAGAACGTAGATTACTCTAAATATAAAATAAAAGTTTGTCACCTAATTATCACTCAAAGTATTCTTCCATTCGAAATACCCAGCGATGTGTCACTTTGGCCGGCACTCTATTTCTTCAAAGTCTTTTTTTCTCTGAGTCTCTTCTATTTTTCTTTTCCCTTCAACACGCGTCGCAGTCCCCCCCCCCCCTATCCTTCTGTTTACTCTGTTCCCTCCAAAACCATTTGAATTACAAGAACATGGTCTCCTCGCCCCTCTTTCCTCCTCCTTCCCAAAAACCAATGATGTGATAGTGTTTGCTTCCTCTCTTTTTGTCTTTCAATTCCTTCTAAGCACATTTGAATTATGAGTTTATCTCAATCACTCAGTACTTTTTTCACTCTTCTTTAAACTCGTCGATATGTTATTCAATGACTAAAAACAGTTAAATTTCATTTTTTCAACGTTTCGTCTATTTATAGAGTTCACTTACTCTTTTCTAAACTCTTCCTCCCGTAAATTTTGCCGTATTTTCAGTGATTTCGAAAAAAAAATAAAAAAATATATTGAATACACAATAAAAGTATGTTACCTAATCATCACTATCTACTTCATGACGATCATTCAAAGTATTCTCACATTCGAAATTTCAAACGTCACCGTTTCTTTTTCTCTTCTCTAGATGTCCTCCCTTCGATACGCGTTGCAGTGCCCCTCCTTGCAGCCAACTCGCTTTTCTCCCTTTTTTCTCTTCTCATTCAAAAAGGTTGGTTACTGCTGACCCGTTCCCGCCCTAACACATGCGAATCATGAGGTCATTGCAGTATACACAATCTCTCTTGTCACTCTTCTCCGTTCTGAACGTCTTTTGCCTGAGGACAGGTCATACACCAATTCCACCAAGATAGTTGGAAGTATCTTGTCTTCCCACATAGTCATATCGATTCACAAATCCCAAAAATATAATAATTCTCTCATGATTCTCATAATTTTCTAATGTTCGAAAATATTCGAAATTCTATAACTGTAAATTTTTGCTTGTCGGGATAAAAATTTTTGCTTTAAGACCAAAATATAGATAATTAATCGAATTTTAGAGAAAGCTCTCAACAAGTTGAATCTGGGAATTCCATTGAAAACTGACAAAAATCAATAATTGGAGAAGTTTCCAGAAAATTTAAGAAGGTTTCCCCATAGCCTAAGCCCCGCCCACATTTTTTCAAGAGACAATGGCCTGTGGGAAGAATCGAATTCTTCTAATCTTTCAATGACTGTCACTCGTTTTTTTTTAAATCGTTTTCTGTCCCCCTGTCCTTTCTTTTTCCCTGAATCATCCTTCTTTTCCAGAAAAATCGTTTTAATCATGGCCGCCGCCTACCCAGACGCCAAGGATATGAAGATTGTCGACATGGACAAGGAGGGTGACGGAATGAATGAAAAATTGATGAATTCTGGAGGCGATACGAAGAATTCTGAAAAGAAGATGAAGGTTGGTTAGGGTTTCGTTGCTTTTTGAGTGGAAATATGGAAATTTGACGAATGTAGACAGACAAAATTGGTTCGGAACTTGATTTTTGAGATAAAAATGACGTTTTAGAACTATTTTCTCTGTGAAAATAATAATTATTTTTTGAAAAACCTTTAATAGTTTTGAGACAATTTTATCTAAAAAAATGTTCAGTATAAAAAAGTTGCATCATTTTTTCTGAATTTTTTGAAAACGCTATTTTCAAGCAACGGAATACTGTAACTCCGATTATGTGAAAAATCCGTCAGCCAATGTATCAGATTTGAAATTTCTAGTGAAAATTTGAAGTTTTAGTTTTAAAAAAGCTCCAAAAGCTCAATTTTTCTCACCAAGAACAAAATCCCCCATCACTTTCAACCTAAAAATCTTGTTTTCCTCAAATATTTTCAAATTTTCTGACGGTGTTCACCCACAACCGGACCTACAGTAATTCAGAAGCTGAAAATTGAGTTTCTGTGTAATTCGAGAGCGGTGAACTCATTTTTTGAAGTTTCAAATCTTAAAACCCTCATTTTGCCCAATTTTCAGGCTGAAATCGTCGAGAAAAACGAGGAAAATCGTCAGAATTGGCGAAAAGGAGCAGTGAAGCTGGAGTCACAAGTCTCCAAGGACGTATTCGCGGATTCGGATGACGAGGAGGATTCAGAATCACCGATTCCGGAGGCAGCGGATTCAGAAGAAGAGAAGAAGACGCAGGAGCACCTCAAAATCATGAATATCGAATTCATGGACAAAATATTTAAGGTCGCGGCCACATTCCAAAGTACAAAGGATCGGATTGAAATGATTAAAGAGTTAGGTGATAGATATTATGAAGATGTTAAAGTTAGGCACGCCCCCCAAGTCCTCTGTTTCCCCGCCACCCCATTTACCGGTGAAGTAGTGAGTAGAAACATCCAAAAAGCTTATATTGACCCAATGCCCTCACTTAATGTTGTAGAATTCAAGAAAAGAAAAGGCGGAACTATCGATTGTAACTCGACGAAAATTCCAAAAACTGATCAATAAATTATTTATACTTCGTTTTTTCTTGTTCTCTTTCAATTTTAAGATTTTTCCAGTTCTTTCGTTGGATTTAGCTCGTTCTAAGCTTCCAAAAAATTACCCACAAGCCTATATTCCGAGCAGTTTGGGTCTCGACACAAAAACTACAGTAACCCAGGCGGTTTTCGTGATGGGACCCAATGTGATATCAGAACATATTGTAGTGGGTACTCTTCTGAAAGCTCTTTGCTAAGTTCAAAAAAAGTAATTAGGCACAAAAATCCATTGGATGACGGTAGTTTTCGTCAAAATTGATATTCGAAAAATTTCGAAATTCTATAACTTTCTTGGTTTTTCGTCTGTTGTTGAATTTTTCCGGGAAATAATCGGAACGCAGTTATATACCCAAAAAAATGGAAAAATCTTGTCCCAGACGCACTTTGGGGGGAGAAGCCGGCACGATTTACGCGGATAACTGTAGTTTTTGCGACAAGACCCAATTTTTCCAGACTTGCAAGATTCCGGGCCGGCCCGCCGGCCCGGCCCGGCCCGGCCCGGCCCGATCGGGCCGGATTTGAATTTTTGAACTTTTTTCACTACAATTTTTTGTCCAAAAATTTATTTTCTGAAAATTTTTCATATTTTTCCTGAAGTATATTTTTCAAAAACCTTCGAAACCTACAAAAAATTGTTTTTAAGAAATATTTTTCAAAAAAAATCTGGAAATTTTCGAAAAGAAAATTTGAATTTTTTTCAGTACTGAACTTCCGGGCCCACCGGGCCGGGCCGGGCCGGGCCGGGCCCTGGAAATTTTCATTCCGGCCCGGCCCGGCCCGTTGCAAGTCTGAATTTTTCTACATTTTTGTAATGAGATTCAAGTTTAGCTTTTTTTCAGCTTTCAGAAAAGTACCCACCAGCATAGGCTCCGATCATTTTGGGTTTCGACGCAAAAACCGCCTGGGTTACTGTAGTTTTCGCGGCGTCGAGGCCCAAACTGATCGGAATCTATGCTTGTGGGTACTTTTCTGAAAGCTGAGAGCGAGCTGAATTTGATTCTTAACTTCAAACTGAGAGATTCTAAAAAATGCACGATTTTAACTGAACAAAACTTATTAAACCTGAAAACAAGTAGCATTTTTACTTCTGAAAATTTGACAGTTGTTAGTTAAAAGTTTCTTTGGGTTGGGTTAGAGAGTCAGCCCTTAAGACTAAATCTGTGAACTATAAAACTGAAGAACGTAGATCACTCTCAATATACAATGAACGTATGTTACCTAATAATCACTCAATGTTCTTACATTTTATAATACCCAGCGATGTGTCACTTTGGCGGGCACTCTATTTCTTCACAGTTTTTTTTCTCTGAGTCTCTTCTATTTTTCTTTTCTCTTCGACACGCGTTGCAGTGCCCCCATACTTCTGTTTACTCTGTTCCCTCCTGAACCATACGAATCACAAGTAAATGGTCTCCTCGCCCCTCTTTCCTTCTTTTTCTTCACAAAAACTAATGATGTGATAGAGTCTGCTTCCTCTCTCCTCTTTTTTGTCTTTCAATTCCGATCTGATAGTGAGCATGTTTGAATTCATCTCAATCCCTCTGTACTTTTTCAGATCTTCAAAAAACTCGTCGATAATTTTTTTAACAGTGGAACTTGTTATTCTTTTTTTAAACGGCTGGTATGTTTATAGAGTTCGATGACTTTTTCTCATCTTCTGTTCAGTAGATTTTACCGGATTTTCATTGATTTTTTGATGTTTTTCATTATAATTAACGAAAAAACTTTATGAAAAGCAGAAATAGGAAACGGTGAAAATATGTGTTGGCACAAAAATTCCCTGCGTTTCTAGCTGCCAACTCTTCAGTTATAATTTTGAGACATACTACGAAAAAACTATGAAAATGAAAAACCTTCTCCGAATACATAATAAAAGCATGCCCCTGAATAATCACTATCTATTTCATGAAAATCATTGAAAGCATTTGCAAAATCACCATTTCGAACATTCTCACCCACTCTCTGGCGGGCACAATGTTTCTTCAATGTCTCTCTTTCTTTTTTCTCTTCTCTAGTTTTCCCCCTCAAACACGCGTCGCAGTGCCCCCCCCCCCCCCCTCTTTCCTCTTTCTTCCCCCTTTTTTCTCTTCTTTTTTTTTAAAAGTTGGTCACTGTCCACCCGTTCCTTTTTTATTTTAAATCATAAGCTTACTGCGATCTCCGTTTTTTCACCCAGAAATGTGCGGAAATAAAAATTTCGGAAATTTCGGAAATCGGAACTTTTCCGAATTTCATTTTCGGAAATTTCGGAAATTTTCAGAATTATTATTACTCCGGAAATATCGAAAACTCGGTTTTTCAAAATTTTCATAATCAACATCCAATAAATGTGCAGTAAAAACTAAACATTTTGTGAATTGTGACTCAGGTGGGACGTTTTGGCACCGTTCACATATTATGGGAATAAAAAAGTTCCGACATTTTTTACCGACGCGCAAAAGTCCCGCCACTGATCTCCGGGAACGCCCACTTATCAAAATACTACTTTTTAAATTGTTTTTTTTTTCTGTCAAATTTTATTGAAAAAGTAGTATTTTTAAAATTTTGCCCGCGAAATCAGTGTAAATAGAACTGAAACCGTGCCCAGAAATTGCAAGATGATAAGGTTCCCGGAGATCAGTAGCGGGACTTTTGCGCGTCGGAAAAAATGTCGGAACTTTTTTATTCCGATAATAGGATTTAGAGCAATTTCTTTCGATTCCGCACAAATTCTTATTTTTATCATTATGAAAATATATGGAATTTTGGAAATTTCGGAAAAACGTTTTTCCGGAAAAATTTCTCGGAAATCGGAAATTTCCGAAAGTTCCGAAAATAAAATTCGGAAATGTTCCGAGGGAAAACAGTCCCGAAAAAAGTCGGAAATTTCGGAACTTTCGGAATTTCCAGTTTCCGTTCCGCGCATCCCTGTCTTCACCCAACCCTGCACCTTTTCTCTAGAAAAGGAATGTTCTTGAAATATGTTTGTGATACATTCGAATCACTTCAATCTGGCATTTTTCAAATGGATCTTTGTCTTTTTAAGAAAGCTGATGTGTTTCTGAATCATGATTTTAAGAGATTTTCGGCTCTACCGTCCGATCGAGGTTCTTTGAAATTATCGAGGTCCTTTGAAATTATCGAGGTCCTTTGAAAATAACGAGGTCCTTTGAAATTATCGAGGTCCTTTGAAAATATCAAGGGCCTTTGAAAATATCGAGGTCCTTTGAAAATATCGAGGTCCCTTCAAAGTACAGGGGTCCTTTGAAAATATCGAGGTCCTTTGAATGTTATTTGCAAAATTTTTTTCTGTACACAGTTTTTTTTTTGAGTTGAATTTCGTTATTACATCTTCTGTACTGAAATCATTAATTTCAAACATTCAATCATCAATTTGAATGAAACGGGCCAGATGGTCGCTGGGAGTGGCAGATGGTCAAACGGCAAAATGCAACAGCGAAAGAATGAAGCAGATGTTAAATTTTCGATTCATAGCAGATGGTGATCAAGTATAAAAGCGCTGGCACAGCGGGTGAAAAATCATTGTGAAGGCAAAATGATTTTCTGTTTCATTCTGATTTTTCTTCTTCCGCATCAATTGCTTACTGTAGAGTGGAGCAATGGAACTCTTTCCAGGTAATTTTATCTGCTTTGTAAACCGTTTTGTAGAAAGTCTTTGCTTTTATTACAGATGGAAAAGAGTTCAGAAGTCGAGAGTTACAATTGTAGACCCAAGTTTGGTCACAGGACCAAACAGTCTTCTCAATCTAGCGGAGTTGACTACTAGAAACTTAGAAGAGTACATCGGAGAAATGGATCATCCAACAACTACAGAGAAAGCCCTTGAGTTTGTGGCGACGTGAGTTTAATTATCACACTATTCATTATGTCTCGCAAAATATTTTTCAATTTTTATTCCAGGTATGGATTGCTCGCAAACGAACGCGAGTGTGAACAGGACTGGTGTAGCCAGTACATGTCTCTGGTCAAGGATTCCAGTAAAAAAAATGATATGCTAGTCTGGCGCTGCTCAACATGCAAAAGCGACGGGATGTCCAGTAAAGTATCGATCAGGTGATACTTTTGTTGTTTTATTAACATTATTACTTCCTTTCAGAGAAAACTCATTTTTCGAAGGTCTCCGTATTCCGCTCCAAAAAGTATTGTACATCGCAGCTGATTGGATCGAAAATCCGACAAAAACAGCGAAGGACTCCGCTGCGTACTTCGAAACATCTGAAAACACCATTTCTGATTACCACGAATGGTTTCGGGACATGACACAGCAGTGGTGGGAAAGAGAAGCAGGAATGAACAAAAACATTATGCTCGGAGGACCAGGTTTGTGTTTACGAAAAGCAATGAACAACTTAATTTTGTGTTAAGGAACTATTGTTGAAATAGACGAAAGTGCTATGTATAAGGCTAAATACCATCGGGGCCATATGCTGCGCCGGCCTACAATATGGATATTTGGAATGCTCGAAAGAGGAACTGGAAAAGCCGCCATGTTCGTGGTACCAAGAAGAAATCGTCGAACTCTGTTTCCTTTGATCCAAGCACATGTCCGCCCACGTAAGTTGACTGAATAATAACGTGAGGGACGCAACTATTTGTTTCAGAAACTCTGATCGTCTCAGACGGGTGGAAAGCATACGGTGGTCTGAAGACACTACAACAAAAATATGATCACAAATGGGTGAATCATAAAGTTAACTTTGTGGATCCCATGGACCGTCGCGTTCACACGCAAGGAATCGAGTCGACTTGGAATGCATTCAAAAAGTCGGTGAAAAACTTTTATGGCGTGAAAAAATTCCAACTACAAGGACATCTTTTTTCGTACATGTTCCGGAGATTCCACAATAGAAAATACTTGCTCAATCGTCTGCTCATAGAGATGGCTGCATATCGTAAACAAGTAAACCCCATCAACTTCCCGCCTACCACTCCTTCCCCAAGACCTGATTGTGTTTGTGAAGACGAAGAAGACGAGGAGGAGAGTGATGAAGAAGAAGAAGAAGAAGAAGAAGAAGAAGAAGAAGAAGAGGACACAGGGACAAGAGACGCAAATGATGGTCAAGAAGATAAGAGAGATGAATTCGAAGAAGACTCCGATAACGAATCAATGCAATATAATCGACATGGAAACAATGATGATCCTTCGGACGATGAGACTGATAACACGCAAGAAGTACAAAGTCCGAATAGAAACAATTTTTTTGTTGATTCAAACAATGCACAAGCTCCAGGTATTTAAAAAATGCATTGAATTGAAGTTATTTGTTTCATTTTTTAGATGTGGAAACCTCTACCATAACCATTCGAACAACTTGGAGACAAGCGTTGTTAAATCAACAAGAAGAGTTGACAACTTCATCAGCTGTCACAAGAAAGAAAAAAACCACAAAAAAATCCACAAGCCGAACGACTAAATCAAAAAAAACTACTCGTGCACCTTCCTTTACTACGACAATGTCGACAACGCAAAAGGAGAAAACAAGACGAACCCGATCAACCACTACGACAACTGTCCCTGAGAATAATTCAAAAACTAGAGGGAGACCAGTACGTACTTCGTCCACTGCAAAACCAATCACTACTCCCACGTTCTCAACGAAAAAACAGAAGTCAACTACTACACCGAAAACCACTACCGTTGCCCCCAAAACGACTTCCGCTACAAGGAGACGGACAACTACAAAGCAGAAGGACACTCAAGTGACGGAACCTCCAACGAAAAAGCGTCAAACTCGCCCTCCTCAAAAACCTACAAAGAAAACTAATTAATTTTCAATTTCATTTCATAACTTCTATCATTTTCATTTTTAACTGAATTAACATTTATTCTTTCTCTTAATCGAATAAAAATTGCACTACAATCTTTATTTGTTCTCACTTTCATCCGCTCTCTCATCTTTTTCTTCTCTCTCTTCTTTTTCCGTTTCCTCCGTCTCCTGCTGCTGGTATTCGGCTGCTTTTATTGTCTCCTCTCCCTTCTCCTCAAATATGGAAACCGAGCGCATCGAACAGTCACCTTTGATGGTTAGAAAGTTCGCTGATGTTACTGGGTACCGGTACTCATACATTTTCAGCCACTCATCATTAATTGTAACCTAAAAAGCTTCATACATTGGAAAGGTTACAATCAGATTTATCTTACCAAAAAACCAGTATAATCGAATTTCACATCGATCAAAACCAAAGATTGAATTTCAAAAGGAAGCCTACTTCTTTCTTCATGATCCCACTTGTCCCTGATTAGGGAATTGAAGACAATAGCCTGAACTTTGAAAATTTAAACTGGTAAATTATTGTGTTACTTACATCCTCGTTGGGACGGATCGATATGTGAAGCGGGATAACCTCACTCAAAATCATACTTGGCTGGAGAATCACTGGTATGAGCATACGCTCGTTGTGTAGATAATTGACAGTAGACAAAAAGATGAAAAAGTAGAGGAACATCAGACAATATTTGACGCATTTCCACACAGTAACACGTCATCAAAGCGTCATCACCGCTGTGCCCTAAAAATCAAGCGTATAATGTCGGTCCGACCAGGGAGTCATTCAAATGAGAGATAACTTTGTGAGTGATAAAAAATCACTTGGGGCAAATTTTGAGATACTATCTCCATTTTACTACGGTAGTATCTATCATATTCTTCCTACTGGTGCAATTAATTTTTTATTTTTTCTTGATATTTCTTGAAGTTTTTACGTAATCACTAATAAGAGTTTCACGTAATCACCAATAAGTTTTTAAGCCATCATTGAAATTTTAAAACTACAGAAATATGAAATGGAGGAAAAATTAGTACTTTTATTCCGCTTGACCAAAAATTTCAACCTTTTTTTATACGTTTGACACTAAAATAGCAACTTTCAAGATTTTTCAAGTAAAAATTTCTGAAAATAACCAAATCTCATGGACGTGTTTTTTGGAATTTTCTAAAAAAAATTTCACAAATTTTATAAGCAAAACCAAAGACAAACATGAGTTTACATTGAATTTCTATTCAAAACTCTATTCCTTTTCTAGATCATGGTCAAAATGTGTTTAGAATCGCAATTAACTCACATTCTTGATGGCAAAACTGAAACACGAATGCTTCAGGAATAGTCCAAGCTTCTGACGAGTTTTACCAATTCATCAAAAACAAATACTAAAACAGTTTAGTAGAATAATAACATAATAAATACAGAATACTAGAGAAATAGACAAGAATTCATTAAAAATCAATTTAAATTCCTAACCAGAAAGGAATTTGTTAGTTGTGAGTTGGAAGGCGAGGAAAACGGCCGGCTGGGGACGAATGTTTTCTGATTTTCTAATCATCTCTTCAACGCACTCACTCTCTCAATGTTTGCGGAGCACAAATTGTTATCTATCAATCGACAGCTGTTATCTACTCGCTAGAGGGGTAGGAATGCGGAGTTTAGTTGTGTTAATGACAACAATTGTATTACACTCACGAAGAGGAGAGCAAATTTTGAAGAAGATAGAAACCAGAGTTGTACGGAATGAGATTTTTATTTCCGGAATCCGGAATCCGGAACCGGAATGAGATTTTAGATTTTCCGGAATACGGAATCCGGAACCGGAATCAAATTTTCGAAATGCAGAATCCGGAATCCGGAACCGGAATGACGAAAAAACCCGGAATTCCGGAATTTCTCGGAATCCGGAATCCGGAATGGTCCGATAAATTTGCAAGGCCAAGTCATTTTTTCGAGTGTTTTTAATGATATATAAAGTTTAAAACCACTTTTGAGGTTCAAAACCGAAAAAGAAGTAATGCAGTTGTCTTTAAAACTCAAAAAAAAAATTTAAAATTTAAACTTCAGGATTCCGGAAAAAAATTCAAAAAACCGGAATCCGGAATCCGGAATCGGAATGAAAATTTTCATTTTCCGGAATCCAGAATCCGGAACCGGAATGAACATTTTCATTTTCCGGAATCCGGAACCGGAACCGGAATGTCAAAAAAAACCCGGAATTCCGGAATCCGGATTCCGGACAACTATGATAGAAACAATGATTAGTGGGGAGGAATGCATTTTTTTTCTTTTTTCAGATAGAAGTGGTTTTATTCCCTTCACTCTCACTAAAAATTTGCCTTTCATAGAAAAAATTATATAGTTTGACGTCACAAAACGAATTGACAAATAAAGAATATTTCATGTTTTGGATTTAGAAACAACAAATCGGATATAAAGAAACATTGCATTATATCAAACATCGAAGAAAAACCAACAAAACAATGTTGAGTCAAAGAACAGAAATTACTTTTACATAGTTGAACCATCCTACTCAGATAATGATGATGCTGAATGTTCAAAAAAATCGCTTCGATTAAAAAATCAGTCAGAAGCTCCCTCTGCAAGCACCATGATTCACCCATTCCAAGACAGTTCAAGGTGCACTATAAAAATACGTTCAAAAGTGGATGAAGCTATAAAAATGTTGTCAACTACACAAATATTCTACAAAAATCACATTTTTTGTGTTTTTTTAGCACATTTTTGTAGTTGACCACATTTTCCTTGCTCCGCCTACTTTTAAGATACGCGCGTTTAAAAATTGGAAAGTGAGAGTATCACACACCCTATCCGTCCACTAATACGCCTTCAACCGATCTGACGCGTTTCTCGGCACCGCGCACGAGAAAGGCGCTAATACTAGAGCTGATTCTGTCAAAAATCAAGATTTAGGAAGACAAATGGAAAAGGTTAAAATGGTCATTAGTAGACTTCTATCAACTAGAAAACGTCTGACAACACGAAATAATGCCCCAGAACCCCGCTACTGGGACGCTCTGAAGCTAGATACAGCAGACTTGAACGAAACTCAAAATTTACGTGATTCTTAAGTTATTTGTACAATATCCAATGATAATATAGTCCTCGCAAAGTTTTCTTGTCATCTGTGGACAAAAAACGCAAAAAATTGAGACCGGGACAATAGGCATTAATTCTAGTAAAAACTAAGAGAAAAAAGGGAATTCTTCAGAATTTTTTGCTAAATAATATTTATTCCTTTCAAAAATATCTTCTTACAAAAAACGACACTGTTTTAAAGCCGCGAAATATGTTTTCGCTGACTTTTATTTTAAAAATTCGTAGAAAATTTCTTTTAAAGACAATTTCTTTCTTCAAATCTAACCACCAGCGAGGTTTTTGTACTTAAAATATCACATTAAGCAAAATATTGAAAAATCGAATATTGAAAAATCCATGAGAAACCATGTTTTTATCGAAGAAATCTGAAACCTCAGTGGAAAACTTTTAAAAACGCGTAGTGCGCCAAGCCGCGCACTGACGCGTTTCTCAAGCGGTGGGAGGCAGAAAAGTTTGGCGTATTAGTGGACGGATATACCGTGTATCATTGTTTTTCCTTTTATTTCACAATCTGTTTCACGATTCGGCCCCTTTTATGAATGTCGACTGCCAACA
Source organism: Caenorhabditis remanei (assembly GCF_010183535.1). Classification (NCBI taxonomy): domain Eukaryota; kingdom Metazoa; phylum Nematoda; class Chromadorea; order Rhabditida; family Rhabditidae; genus Caenorhabditis; species Caenorhabditis remanei. Next base: position 2,297,421 of record NC_071333.1, on the reverse strand, counting down.
ACTTCTCCACGGGTCTCTTTCTCCACCGAATGGCTGAGAAAAGTGAGACAGCAGAACACACGCGTCCGATTTTAATCGGCCGCGCGCGTGTGTGTGTGTACCGAAAGAGTGTGTGTGTATTGGAGAGAGAGTCAGAAAAGCATAGTAGTGCCTTCCCTCCTCGATCGTTTTCCCCCTCAATTTCATTCTTTTTCGTTACGATGACTCTCTTTTGGTTGAGTGTCTATTTTTTTAATTGATTTTTATTAAATTCTAATTATTTTCTATTATTTTGCTTGTATGCTGGTTTTTTGGTCTGAATACGGTGAGTAGCACGATATTTCATAATATACAACATAACAACACGATAATCAATAGGTGGAATAACGTTTTGACTGCATGAAATCATAAATATTTCATGAAAAAAGTGAACATTGAAAATAAAATGTTGTTTACTTCTGCTATGGGAGTCTGTGGAAATAAGTTTCCAAGATTTCGGGTTTCATTTAAAACTGAGAAATCGAATGCGCCTTTATTTTTATTTTTCGAAAATTTATCAAGATTTTTATACCAAAATTCTTAATGCATAACTACCTTTTGATTGAATTTTGAAGTATAATCAAAAATTCCGACATTTTTGGAAAAAATTCGAAACATTTCAAAATTTCCTTTTTTTAAACCCAAATCGATTACGGCCAGGCCTGCCCATAACCAATTTGGTTTATACCAGACTTGCAAAATTCCGGGCCGGCCCGGTTTCGGCCCGGATTCGAATTTTTGAACTTTTTTCACTACAATTTTTTGTCCAAAAATTGATTTTCTGAATATCTTTCATATTTTTCCTCAAGTATATTTTTCAAAAACCTTCGAAACTTACAAAAAATTGTTTTTAAGAAATATTTTTCAAAAAAAATCGGGAAATTTTCGAAAAAATATTTTAACTTTTTTCAGTACTGAACTTCCGGGCCGACCGGGCCGAGCCCTAGAAATTTTCATTCCGGTCCGGCCCGTTGCAAGTCTGGTTTATACGTGCAAAAAATTAGAAGCGTTTTTCGAAATAAGACTTTTTGTACGGGCACGAGCTAGCAAGTTGCATAACGAAAGATATCATATTTTGTTTTTTTCTGTTGAAATTATCTAAAATTGAGAGTGTGTCATCGTGACTTATCAAACTAGATGGTAATTGTTGTATGGATCGCACCGATCAAAAGCAGATCTTCATTTTTGTAGTTGACGACTTTTTAACAGGAACACTTTCTAGCTAGTAACACAGAGACACAGTAATTTTTCGCTTTATGTCTTATTTCAGCACAAAATAGGACGATTGTGAAGAACTGCTTTTGATCTGTTTGATGCATTTGAAGTTTACACGGTATCTCGCTTATACGGTGCATTCTAGAAAAAAAATTGTGCAATCTCAAGTTTACTGTCTATCAACAAACTATATTAGTTTCAGAATCGGAAATACTTGCGTCTGCGGATCAAAAATCCACCATTTGAATGCAGAGCGTCAGCCCGAATATGATGACCGAGAAAGAACAAAAAAGATAAAGTAAGTTTTGTTTTATCACAAGCCAGTAAGTCTCCACTTGTGTAGAAACACTTATGAGCACTAGAAAACAAAAACAATTTTTTTCAAGTCACGTTCCATATCCTTTCCTTGTGGACACCGAATTGTACCTTATCGTCATCATTCCCATTTTTCAGATCGGTCTACCGTTAATGCACTTCCATCAGCCTACACGATCGGTAGCTCGGAGGAATGGAATTATATCGAGCTGTGGAGAGTTACCTGAGTGCTTACACAAAGGAAGTATTCAAAAAAATAGAGGAACTTGTCGGCGAGGATCTCCTCAAATCCTGTAGAGTGGGAGCCATTCCTCTTCTCAGTGAAAGTGCTTGATGGGATATTTAGTGATCTGAATCGTGATTGCATCATACGGGAGCGAGACGAGGGAAACTTGCATATTCATACCATCTACTCTTTATTTTTAGAACTTTATGTATTTTTACCAATAAATTTGAAAAAATTCATTTCGGGTGTCCTTTTTCTAAAATTTGAACGGTTGGAACCGGGCACTCTTCTCTCCAAAGTCGTTTGAGCTTCTAGACCCACCTCCGTGTGACACTGCAGTTGCGACCTGCACGCGCGCAATTCTAGTCGCTGTTTTGTTAGTCATGCTTTCAAAATAATGAATTTTGGCACACCTAGGCTCTGACGGAGATACGTTAGTGATTTATTAACAGAATAATAATACTATATTTATTCTAATTTATGTAACTCTTCCCCTCTCAAAAACCATCAGATGAAGAAAAATTAGAAGAATGAAAAAAACACACATCAACAATTGGAAATAAATGAAATATCATGAAAATGAAATTAATCGAATAAGTATGCCATAAGTGTTTTTGAATGAATTGAAACAACCGTTTAGACATGAGCGCTTTGAGATTTATTCATTTATTTATTCAATTCAATTATTGAACACGATCACAAGTATTACGCAAAAAAGATTCCGTGGTCAAATTTCAAAGTGTTGGAAAAAAAAGAGAAAAAAGAAAAGGCTGGAATATTCTATGGTTTTGGCATAATCGTCATTGGAATACAATTGAAAAATAGCATGACGAAACTTGATTGATGAAATATTATAAAAAGATAGAATATTCCGAAGAGAGGAACAAAGTCAGTAGACGTCGGCATTCACTGAAAAATTAATTATCTCTTCAGATTTTACCATTTTTTAAAGACAATAATCTAGAGAGAAATTCAATTGCTCGCCGAAACTTCTTTCAACTCACCTCATAGAACTCATAGAAGCAGAAACAAAGAATCCAGTAACAGCGACCAACGTGATAATAGAAGTGGGAATAACCAAACCCATTCATCATTTGGAAAAAAGTTGTTCATAAGATTTTCAGAAGTTAGACAAACAAAATATAGAAGGTGGGGAATATTTGATAATCTATATGACTTTGCAATGGTATGGCAGAAAATATGTAGTAGTTGCATTCCTCCTGCACAGCATTGCGAGGCGTAGGGATCGCGGAAATGCGCTCCGTCGCACAACGGTTGGCACCGTGCCAAAAAGACTTCGCTGAGTGACAAGGATTTTTACGTTCATTTGTCGTACCTTTAATATCAACCGCGACGCGTACGCAACGCGACCCCGAAAATTCGAATCCGTTGCGTTCCTTACACCTCGTACTGCTGTGTTCCTATACTAACTGACCCGGTGTACCCTGTGACCCGACACTTCACGGGTTTGTATAGCTGTGTCTCACTTGCTTATGTTCTAGTGTCATTTTTGGATTTTGTAATGATTAATCTAGCGTGAAATTTCAACACTAACCATTAGTTACTCCGCATATTTCATCAAATACTCCAATACTAGTCGATGCTTCATTTTTCCATCCTTTCAGACATTCTTTGACTAGTGGATGTCAAAAAAACTGTAATTTTGGTGAAATTCGGCGGAATTGTTGATAAAAAAACGCGAGAAAAAAGGGGAAAATGTAAAACGACGCCGACGGAGAGAAAAAAAAACAAAAAAAAACGAATTGAAAATGCTGAAAATCGGAAGAAAAAACCGAAAATCACGTTAAAATAATGCAAATTGATAAGAAAAATTTCCTACTCAGAAATTATATCAAAAAAATTTTAGAAGAAACAGCAAAAAATTAGAGAAAAACGAAGAAAAAATGAAGTCGGAAGAAGAAAAAATTATGAAAAATAGTTTTGCTAAATAAAGCGCTAGCGGAATAACGGAGTGTCGTTGCAAAAATACTTTTTGTTCAATTTTTTGATTAAAAATGTCAAAAATAGATAAAAAATTTCACATTACAAAGTTTCGAAACAATTTTAAATATGGAAAAAATTTGAAAAATTCAGATCTCACCGCACTGATTTGTAATTTTGTCGGAAATCAAGTTCAAGTCTATAGTTTGTAAATAACTTCAGAAAACAACTTTCGATTCGGTCGCTCGACGCTAACCAAAGAGAATGAACAAAAATGAAATTTTTAACTGCAGGAAGATGCGTTTTTTGGGTTTTCTGAAAAAAAGAGAGGCAATTGAAAAGAAAATTGATGATGGTAAAACTCATACTTGTCAAATGACCGGCCGGGCCTAAAAGCTTCAGGCCGGAAAAGGTCATTGAAACCAAAAAAAACAAAAACCAAAGACCCTTCTAACACAAATTATTGATTGTTTCGAAATAATTCCTTCCTGTTGAGTCATTGTGTTCCCTTCGATTTCACAATCTGTTTAACCGCTCGGCCCCCTTTTCATGAATGTCGACTGCCAACATCCCGACTGCCCTTCTCCACAGGCATCTCTTTCGTCCGAGTAGACGAAAACAGTGATACGGCAGAGAACAACCGTCCGAATAAATATGGAAAGAGTGTGTGTATTGGAGAGAGTGCTAGAGAAGCAGAGTAGTGGCTTCCTTCCACTACCGCTTTCTTTTCTCTCCAATTCATTCGTTACGATGACGCTCTTCTGGTTGAGCAGTCTACTTTTTTATTGATTTTTATTGAAGTCTAATTATTTCCTATAATTTTGCTTGTATGGTGGTGTCGTGGGCAGAATAAGGTGAGTAGCTTGATATTTCATAACATACAACGTAACATCACGATAATCAATAAGTGGCATAGCGTTTTGAGTGCATTGAATTTGTGATATTTTATTATAAAAGTTTTACAAAGTTGTGAATTGGGTGCGGCCCGGCCCGGATTTAAGAAAAAGTATCTTTTTATTCCAATTTCTTGATGCAAAACTAGCTTTTGGTTGAATTCTGAACTGTTGTCAAAAATACCACAATTTTAGAAAAACATTCAAAAAAAATCAAAATTTCGTTCGAAATTTAGTCCAAAATATTTTTCGAACTTCAACCCCGGGTAAAGAAAAATGTCGATTTTGGCCATGCCCGGCTCATGACAATTTTGGTTTATACGTGCAAATAATCAGCGTTGTTCGAAATAAGACTTTTAGAATGGACACTTCCTTGTAAGTAGGTATCAACAGATTAATTTCTGTCTTAAATGTCTCATTTTAGTACAAAAAAGATCAATTTGAGCAGTATACCTAATCATCCCTCAGATTTCCCCACTTTCCTCATTTCCAGCTAGCGATCTCACTCAAACGACGAAACGGATGCTCAAGGTTTGTGTCGATGGGACGTCATTTGAAGACATGAGGGAATTCGTCTAGCAAGCTCAAGGGAATCTTGTGAATATGTGTAAGATTTTAGAGAAGCGTTTGAAAATATTGACGGTTTGTTCTAAAGTACATATTTTAGTGGTCATCAAGCAGCGAACGGATGAAGAGGCACGCAGCCTTGTCAACACTGCAGTCAGCAACAAAATGATTGTGGAAGACGAGAAAACGACAAACTGCGGGAGAAAAATACAGGTTTATTCCCTTCTTCATATTTTATTTTACACGAATTACACATTTTCCAGATCTTCTCAAAAAATGTGAAGTCCTCGAAATGGAAAAAAAGCAAAAGCCGTCAAACAACTTCATGAGATGTTTCTGGAACACATGCTCAGGAGAATGGAGGATGAACCAGCTTCCATGAAAAGAAAGTGGGTGACTACTTTTGTGTAAAGGTATTGGAAACTGACTGCTCAAAGTGAAGCAAAATAGTTGGAATAGATATTGAATTGTACTCAAATATACAAATAAGAGAATTTTCTCACTAAAACTGTAAAATATTATTTCAGATTGCGGAGCATTTCTGCACAACATCTCCCCATAATTTTATGATTTATTTTATTTTAATTCTGAATAAAATTTAAAATGTTAAATTTCAAGTGTCTTTTATTTTAATTTGTACGGTTGGCACTGTGTGTTCTTCGGAACTAAAATTTTCAGAAAGGAACTCGGACGCGCGTGCAAAATTTGAAGAATGGGAGAACGTCCAAAATGAGAAAAGTGTCTCGTTTCTCAGCGTCTCACCATCTCGCTGACTATAAATTATATTTTTTAAAGACGCATATCTTAACAGTGGTAAGCGTTATAGAAATATTGTCAATTACAAAAATATTCTACAAAAAATTTAGCACATTTTTGTAGTTGACCACTTTTTCATAGCTCCGCTCATTTTCAAGATACGAGCGTTCGAAATTTGGGAAATGGGAAAACGTACGAAAAGAGAAAAGTGTCTCCTTTCTCAGCGTCTCACCATCTCGCTGACTATAAATTATATTTTTTAAAGACGCATATCTTAACAGTGGTAAGCGTTATAAAAATATTGTCAATTACAAAAATATTCTACAAAAAAGTTAGCACATTTTTGTAGTTGATCACTTTTTGAGAGCTCCGCTCATTTTCAAGATACGCGCGTTCGAAATTTGGGAAATGGGAAAACGTACGGAAAGAGAAAAGTGTCTCGTTTCTCTGCGTCTCTTTTTCTTGCTGTCTCTTAATCACTATCTTTCGTTTTTTTTCTGATAATTTTTCATATTTTTTTGAAGTATATACCTTAAAAACCTTTAAAACCATTAAAATCCAATCATAATTATTTTTTTCAGTAACAAAATTCAAAGAATTCCTGATGACTCATTGTGTTGCCTTCTATTTCACAATCCCCTCTTCCCCTTCGGCCCCCTTTTCATGAATGTCGACTCTAATAACACAGCCGGCAATCTCCACGGGTCTCTTACTCCACCGCATAAAATAGAGTAGTCAGACGGGAAAAAACACGCGTCCGAATAAAACCAGAAAAAAAGTGTGTGTATTAGAAAGAGCGTTAGAGAAGCAGAGAAAGCTGTTTCCTTTTCGACCGCATGTTTTCCTCTCCACTTCATTCTTTACGATGACGCTCTTCTGGTTGAGCAGTCTACAATTTTATTGATTTTTATTGATTTCTAATTATTTTCTATTATTTTGCTTTTATGTTGGTATTGGTGTCTGAATAAAGTGAGTGGCTTGATATTTCAAAGGATATAACGTAACATCACGACAATCAATAAGAAGAATAGCGTTTTGAGTGTACAAAAGTAGTGATATTTAATTTAAAAAATTGAACTTTAAATTTTGTTCATTTCTGCTATGACAGTCTATGAAAAAAGTTTCCAAGATTTCGGGTTCTTTTAGGGCAGAAATTGAGAATTCGAAATTGCTTTTATTAACATTTTTCAAATTTTATCGAGATGGTTTATTCCAAACTTGTCGAATTTGTTAATGCCTAACTAGTGTTTAATTGAATTCGGAAGTATGATCAAAAGTTTTTAGACATTTTTGGAAAAAAATTCAAAAAAGTTTTAAAATTTTGTTCAAAATTAAAAAAAAGAACTTCAAGCCCTGGGTTGAAATCAATTTTAGACCCGGCCCATGCCAGATTTGGTTCATACGTGCAAAAATCAACAGTGTTGTTCAAAATAAGACTTTTTGTACGGGCACCAGCTAGCAAGTTACATATCGGTACAGAAAAGATATCATATTTTGGTTTTTTTTTGTGTTGAAAACCTTGAAAATTTAAAATAGCTTCAAACGAATTAAAAAAAAGAATTTGAAAACGCTTTATCTAATAATACAGATCATTCACGTTGTCTAGTCCACCCCCAACAATATTTTACAGGAAAAAGAAGGTGCCGAAATGAAGATGTGACGTTGTACGCCTTTTGAAAGCCTTGCCAACAGAACTAATGGGTTACTGCTTGGCTGAGCTCATAATAGAACAGAGTTATTTGATAGAGGATGAAGAAAAAGAAGAACTGGTAAAGAAGCAGAAGAAAGTCAAGCGATCTCACCCAATTTCGGATGGTATGGAACCGGTAAAGCAGAAGAATCTCAATTTGGAAGATCAACGTTAGTTGATTAGAATATGTACTTTTCTTAATACAATTTTGTTCCAGAAGCTGTGGATTGAAGATCCTGAATTGGCAGCGGGTCGTGCTAGAACCCCTCGACCATGACGGTAACTTTTTCAGTTAGAGGGCATAGACTATAACTTTTTTTGATTTACAGAAACTAATGAAGAAGAAGATTCAGACTCACCTCACTCAAGTTGAATAAGAAGACGAAGAAGAATTGGTGGATCCAGGAGTTGATCATGAAGGTAAGAGAAGTTGGAGAGATGAAGTAAATCCTTTTTTTTTTAGAAATTGTTCCGTATTTGAGTGATGAGAGCATGGAGCCAGAGGAAGAGTCAGCGTCAACTTGCTTGTCTGTCACAACACCAATTTTCTCGGATTCTCGAGTTCAAGAAAAAATGATGGAAGCAGCAGATGTTAGAAATTTTTTTGTTATAATCACAACTTTGTTAAAATAATTTTTTAAAGCGAATGAATGGTTTTTTAAAATATAAAATATCATTTTTGAATTCAGCTCAACAATACGATTCAAATTACTTGGTTTCATGCAATTTGGGTCTCACTACCAAAACTACAGTACCCTGTGGAGCCGCTAGCTGCCAGCCGCTTAGAAGGGGAATAAGAGAGCAGCGAGAAAAAAAAAAGGATTTACTTCATCTCTCCAACTTCTCTTACCTTCATGATCAACTCCTGGATCCACCAATTCTTCTTCGTCTTCTTATTCAACTTGAGTGAGGTGAGTCTGAATCTTCTTCTTCATTAGTTTCTGTAAATCAAAAAAAGTTATAGTCTATGCCCTCTAACTGAAAAAGTTACCGTCATGGTCGAGGGGTTCTAGCACGACCCGCTGCCAATTCAGGATCTTCAATCCACAGCTTCTGGAACAAAATTGTATTAAGAAAAGTACATATTCTAATCAACTAACGTTGATCTTCCAAATTGAGATTCTTCTGCTTTACCGGTTCCATACCATCCGAAATTGGGTGAGATCGCTTGACTTTCTTCTGCTTCTTTACCAGTTCTTCTTTTTCTTCATCCTCTATCAAATAACTCTGTTCTATTATGAGCTCAGCCAAGCAGTAACCCATTAGTTCTGTTGGCAAGGCTTTCAAAAGGCGTACAACGTCACATCTTCATTTCGGCACCTTCTTTTTCCTGTAAAATATTGTTGGGGGTGGACTAGACAACGTGAATGATCTGTATTATTAGATAAAGCGTTTTCAAATTCTTTTTTTTAATTCGTTTGAAGCTATTTTAAATTTTCAAGGTTTTCAACACAAAAAAAACCAAAATATGATATCTTTTCTGTACCGATATGTAACTTGCTAGCTGGTGCCCGTCCAAAGAGTCTTATTTTGAACAACACTGTTGATTTTTGCACGTATGAACCAAATCTGGCATGGGCCGGGTCTAAAATTGATTTCAACCCAGGGCTTGAAGTTCTTTTTTTTAATTTTGAACAAAATTTTAAAACTTTTTTGAATTTTTTTCCAAAAATGTCTAAAAACTTTTGATCATACTTCCGAATTCAATTAAACACTAGTTAGGCATTAACAAATTCGACAAGTTTGGAATAAACCATCTCGATAAAATTTGAAAAATGTTAATAAAAGCAATTTCGAATTCTCAATTTCTGCCCTAAAAGAACCCGAAATCTTGGAAACTTTTTTCATAGACTGTCATAGCAGAAATGAACAAAATTTAAAGTTCAATTTTTTAAATTAAATATCACTACTTTTGTACACTCAAAACGCTATTCTTCTTATTGATTGTCGTGATGTTACGTTATATCCTTTGAAATATCAAGCCACTCACTTTATTCAGACACCAATACCAACATAAAAGCAAAATAATAGAAAATAATTAGAAATCAATAAAAATCAATAAAATTGTAGACTGCTCAACCAGAAGAGCGTCATCGTAACGAATGAAGTGGAGAGGAAAACATGCGGTCGAAAAGGAAACAGCTTTCTCTGCTTCTCTAACGCTCTTTCTAATACACACACTTTTTTTCTGGTTTTATTCGGACGCGTGTTTTTTCCCGTCTGACTACTCTATTTTATGCGGTGGAGTAAGAGACCCGTGGAGATTGCCGGCTGTGTTATTAGAGTCGACATTCATGAAAAGGGGGCCGAAGGGGAAGAGGGGATTGTGAAATAGAAGGCAACACAATGAGTCATCAGGAATTCTTTGAATTTTGTTACTGAAAAAAATAATTATGATTGGATTTTAATGGTTTTAAAGGTTTTTAAGGTATATACTTCAAAAAAATATGAAAAATTATCAGAAAAAAAACGAAAGATAGTGATTAAGAGACAGCAAGAAAAAGAGACGCAGAGAAACGAGACACTTTTCTCTTTTCGTACGTTTTCCCATTTCCCAAATTTCGAACGCTCGTATCTTGAAAATGAGCGGAGCTATGAAAAAGTGGTCAACTACAAAAATGTGCTAAATTTTTTGTAGAATATTTTTGTAATTGACAATATTTCTATAACGCTTACCACTGTTAAGATATGCGTCTTTAAAAAATATAATTTATAGTCAGCGAGATGGTGAGACGCTGAGAAACGAGACACTTTTCTCATTTTGGACGTTCTCCCATTCTTCAAATTTTGCACGCGCGTCCGAGTTCCTTTCTGAAAATTTTAGTTCCGAAGAACACACAGTGCCAACCGTACAAATTAAAATAAAAGACACTTGAAATTTAACATTTTAAATTTTATTCAGAATTAAAATAAAATAAATCATAAAATTATGGGGAGATGTTGTGCAGAAATGCTCCGCAATCTGAAATAATATTTTACAGTTTTAGTGAGAAAATTCTCTTATTTGTATATTTGAGTACAATTCAATATCTATTCCAACTATTTTGCTTCACTTTGAGCAGTCAGTTTCCAATACCTTTACACAAAAGTAGTCACCCACTTTCTTTTCATGGAAGCTGGTTCATCCTCCATTCTCCTGAGCATGTGTTCCAGAAACATCTCATGACGTTGTTTGACGGCTTTTGCTTTTTTCCATTTCGAGGACTTCACATTTTTTGAGAAGATCTGGAAAATGTGTAATTCGTGTAAAATAAAATATGAAGAAGGGAATAAACCTGTATTTTTCTCCCGCAGTTTGTCGTTTTCTCGTCTTCCACAATCATTTTGTTGCTGACTGCAGTGTTGACAAGGCTGCGTGCCTCTTCATCCGTTTGCTGTTTGAAGACCACTAAAATATGTACTTTAGAACAAACCGTCAATATTTTCAAACGCTTCTCTAAAATCTTACGCATATTCACAAAATTCCCTTAAGCTTGCTAGACGAATTCCCTCATGTCTTCGAATGATGTCCCATCGACACAAATCTTGAGCATCCATTTCGTCGTTTGAGTGAGATGGCTAGCTGGAAATGAGGAAAGTGGGGAAATCTGAGGGATGATTAGGTATACAGCTCAAATCGATCTTTTTTGTACTAAAATAAGCCATTTAATACAGAAATTAATCTGTTGATACCTACGTACAAGGAAGTGTCCATTCTAAAAGTCTTATTTCGAACAACGCTGCCGATTATTTGCACGTATAAACCAAAATTGTCATGAGCCGGGCATGGCCAAAATCGACATTTTTCTTTACCCGGGGTTGAAGTTCGAAAAATATTTTGGACTAAATTTCGAACGAAATTTTGATTTTTTTTTGAATGTTTTTCTAAAATTGTGGTATTTTTGACAACAGTTTAGAATTCAATCAAAAGCTAGTTTTGCATCAAGAAATTGGAATAAAATATACTTTTTCTTAAATCCGGGCCGGGCCGGGCCGGACCCAATTCCCAACTTTGTAAAACTTTTATAATAAAATATCACTATTTTCAATGCACTCAAAAACGCTATGCCACTTATTGATTATCGTGATGTTACGTTGTATGTTATGAAATATCAAGCTACTCACCTTATTCTGCCCACGACACCACCATACAAGCAAAATTATAGGAAATAATTAGACTTCAATAAAAATCAATAAAAAAGTAGACTGCTCAACCAGAAGAGCGTCATCGTAACGAATGAATTGGAGAGAAAAGAAAGCGGTAGTGGAAGGAAGCCACTACTCTGCTTCTCTAGCACTCTCTCCAATACACACACTCTTTCCATATTTATTCGGACGGTTGTTCTCTGCCGTATCACTGTTTTCGTCTACTCGGACGAAAGAGATGCCTGTGGAGAAGGGCAGTCGGGATGTTGGCAGTCGACATTCATGAAAAGGGGGCCGAGCGGTTAAACAGATTGTGAAATCGAAGGGAACACAATGACTCAACAGGAAGGAATTATTTCGAAACAATCAATAATTTGTGTTAGAAGGGTCTTTGGTTTTTGTTTTTTTTGGTTTCAATGACCTTTTCCGGCCTGAAGCTTTTAGGCCCGGCCGGTCATTTGACAAGTATGAGTTTTACCATCATCAATTTTCTTTTCAATTGCCTCTCTTTTTTTCAGAAAACCCAAAAAACTCATCTTCCTGCAGTTAAAAATTTCATTTTTGTTCATTCTCTTTGGTTAGCGTCGAGCGACCGAATCGAAAGTTGTTTTCTGAAGTTATTTACAAACTATAGACTTGAACTTGATTTCCGACAAAATTACAAATCAGTGCGGTGAGATCTGAATTTTTCAAATTTTTTCCATATTTAAAATTGTTTCGAAACTTTGTAATGTGAAATTTTTTATCTATTTTTGACATTTTTAATCAAAAAATTGAACAAAAAGTATTTTTGCAACGACACTCCGTTATTCCGCTAGCGCTTTATTTAGCAAAACTATTTTTCATAATTTTTTCTTCTTCCGACTTCATTTTTTCTTCGTTTTTCTCTAATTTTTTGCTGTTTCTTCTAAAAATTTTTTGATATAATTTCTGAGTAGGAAATTTTTCTTATCAATTTGCATTATTTTAACGTGATTTTCGGTTTTTTCTTCCGATTTTCAGCATTTTCAATTCGTTTTTTTTGTTTTTTTTCTCTCCGTCGGCGTCGTTTTACATTTTCCCCTTTTTTCTCGCGTTTTTTTATCAACAATTCCGCCGAATTTCACCAAAATTACAGTTTTTTTGACATCCACTAGTCAAAGAATGTCTGAAAGGATGGAAAAATGAAGCATCGACTAGTATTGGAGTATTTGATGAAATATGCGGAGTAACTAATGGTTAGTGTTGAAATTTCACGCTAGATTAATCATTACAAAATCCAAAAATGACACTAGAACATAAGCAAGTGAGACACAGCTATACAAACCCGTGAAGTGTCGGGTCACAGGGTACACCGGGTCAGTTAGTATAGGAACACAGCAGTACGAGGTGTAAGGAACGCAACGGATTCGAATTTTCGGGGTCGCGTTGCGTACGCGTCGCGGTTGATATTAAAGGTACGACAAATGAACGTAAAAATCCTTGTCACTCAGCGAAGTCTTTTTGGCACGGTGCCAACCGTTGTGCGACGGAGCGCATTTCCGCGATCCCTACGCCTCGCAATGCTGTGCAGGAGGAATGCAACTACTACATATTTTCTGCCATACCATTGCAAAGTCATATAGATTATCAAATATTCCCCACCTTCTATATTTTGTTTGTCTAACTTCTGAAAATCTTATGAACAACTTTTTTCCAAATGATGAATGGGTTTGGTTATTCCCACTTCTATTATCACGTTGGTCGCTGTTACTGGATTCTTTGTTTCTGCTTCTATGAGTTCTATGAGGTGAGTTGAAAGAAGTTTCGGCGAGCAATTGAATTTCTCTCTAGATTATTGTCTTTAAAAAATGGTAAAATCTGAAGAGATAATTAATTTTTCAGTGAATGCCGACGTCTACTGACTTTGTTCCTCTCTTCGGAATATTCTATCTTTTTATAATATTTCATCAATCAAGTTTCGTCATGCTATTTTTCAATTGTATTCCAATGACGATTATGCCAAAACCATAGAATATTCCAGCCTTTTCTTTTTTCTCTTTTTTTTCCAACACTTTGAAATTTGACCACGGAATCTTTTTTGCGTAATACTTGTGATCGTGTTCAATAATTGAATTGAATAAATAAATGAATAAATCTCAAAGCGCTCATGTCTAAACGGTTGTTTCAATTCATTCAAAAACACTTATGGCATACTTATTCGATTAATTTCATTTTCATGATATTTCATTTATTTCCAATTGTTGATGTGTGTTTTTTTCATTCTTCTAATTTTTCTTCATCTGATGGTTTTTGAGAGGGGAAGAGTTACATAAATTAGAATAAATATAGTATTATTATTCTGTTAATAAATCACTAACGTATCTCCGTCAGAGCCTAGGTGTGCCAAAATTCATTATTTTGAAAGCATGACTAACAAAACAGCGACTAGAATTGCGCGCGTGCAGGTCGCAACTGCAGTGTCACACGGAGGTGGGTCTAGAAGCTCAAACGACTTTGGAGAGAAGAGTGCCCGGTTCCAACCGTTCAAATTTTAGAAAAAGGACACCCGAAATGAATTTTTTCAAATTTATTGGTAAAAATACATAAAGTTCTAAAAATAAAGAGTAGATGGTATGAATATGCAAGTTTCCCTCGTCTCGCTCCCGTATGATGCAATCACGATTCAGATCACTAAATATCCCATCAAGCACTTTCACTGAGAAGAGGAATGGCTCCCACTCTACAGGATTTGAGGAGATCCTCGCCGACAAGTTCCTCTATTTTTTTGAATACTTCCTTTGTGTAAGCACTCAGGTAACTCTTCACAGCTCGATATAATTCCATTCCTCCGAGCTTCCGATCGTGTAGGCTGATGGAAGTGCATTAACGGTAGACCGATCTGAAAAATGGGAATGATGACGATAAGGTACAATTCGGTGTCCACAAGGAAAGGATATGGAACGTGACTTGAAAAAAATTGTTTTTGTTTTCTAGTGCTCATAAGTGTTTCTACACAAGTGGAGACTTACTGGCTTGTGATAAAACAAAACTTACTTTATCTTTTTTGTTCTTTCTCGGTCATCATATTCGGGCTGACGCTCTGCATTCAAATGGTGGATTTTTGATCCGCAGACGCAAGTATCTCCGATTCTGAAACTAATATAGTTTGTTGATAGACAGTAAACTTGAGATTGCACAATTTTTTTTCTAGAATGCACCGTATAAGCGAGATACCGTGTAAACTTCAAATGCATCAAACAGATCAAAAGCAGTTCTTCACAATCGTCCTATTTTGTGCTGAAATAAGACATAAAGCGAAAAATTACTGTGTCTCTGTGTAACTAGCTAGCTAGGAAGTACCCCTATTAAAAAGTCGTCAACTACAAAAATGAAGATCTGCTTCTGATCCGTGCGATCCATACAACATTTACCATCTAGTTCGATGAGTCACGATGACACACTCTCAATTTTAGATACTTTCAACAGAAAAAGCAAAACATGATATCTTTCGATATGCAACTTGCTAGCTGGTGCCGGTACAAAAAGTCTTATTTTGAACAACATTTCTAATGTTTTGCACGTATAAACGAAATTAGTGATGGGGAAAAAGGGCATGGCCGAAATTGAATTTTTAGCCGGGGTTCAAAAAAAAAACGAAATTTTGAACGAAATTTCGAAACTTTTGGAATTTTTTCCAAAAATGTCGTAATATTTGATTAAACTTCCGAATTCAATCAAAAGTTAGAAATGGATTAAAAATTTTGGTATAAAAAATCTTGATAAATTTTCGAAAAATGAAAATAAAAGCGCATTCGAGTTCTCAGTTTTGAATGAAACCCGAAATCTCGGAAACTTATTTCCACAGACTCCCATAGCAGAAGTAAACAAAATTTTGTTATCAATGTTCACTTTTTTCATGAAATATTCCTAATTTTATGCAGTCAAACGGTATTCCACTTATTGATTTTCGTGGTGTTACGTTTTATAAAATATCAAGCTGCTCACCTTATTCAGACCACAAAACCAGCGTACAAGCGAAATAATAGAAAATAATTAGAATTTAATAAAAATCAAGAGACCCGTGGAGAAGTTGTCGACAGTCGACAATCATAAAAGGGGCCAAATCGTTAAGCATTTTGTGGAATAAAAGAAAGAAACACAATGATACTCTCACTTTCCAAATTTTAAACGTGCGTATCTTAAAAGTAGGCGGAGCTAAGAAAATGTGGTCAACTACAAAAATGTGCGAATGTTTTTGTAGTATATTTTTGTAGTTGACAACATTTTCATAACTCCACCCATTTTTGAGATATGAGTCTTTAAATTGGTAGTTTGCAGGCAGTTTCGGCCTGGATTCCGAAAAAACACGCTTTTCACAGCCTTTTCCGGCCCGGCAAGGCCCGGCTTCAAAAAATGGGCAAATTTTTTCAATTTTGTTTTGACATTTTTAAAATTTTTCATAGCAAATGAAATATTTTTGATGGAAACCAATGTAGTGATACCTGAGATTTTTCGAAAATTTTTCCATATTTTGAAATTTTTCGAAATCTTGTTTTTTGAAAGTTTTTTTAACGTTTGTGATATTTCAATATCTTTTTTAATATTCAATCTCGATAATCGAAAAATTGAAAAAAAAAATTTTTAATTTTGAAACGACACTCCGTTATTCCGCCAGCGCTTTGTTTAGCAAAAATTTTTTTCTTTGTTTTTTTTTGTGGAATCGTTTTTTTTTTCATTTCTCGCGAATTTTTTGCTTTTTTTTTATTTTTCCAGTATTATTTGGAAGTAAAAAATTTTATCTAACCATTTTGCATCAGTTTAAAGTGAATTTTGACTTTTAATTCACAGTTTATGTATTTTCGATTGGTTTTTCCGTTTTCCGCCTTCTATTTTCTCCGCTGGTGCTCTGTTCACATTTTTTTTTCTCGCAGTTTAGTTTCACCGAATATCATTTTTTTTAATTTTCAGAAAATGTAAGTCACTTCTCTGTGAAAATCGCATGTTGCAAAGAATTCTCGACAGAAAAATGCAGGTGAGTCGAAAATCATATTATTTTAGAAATAATTGCACTTCTTTCAAATTTTCAGGCAACTCATCGACTGATAATCGATTATTTGTTAGAAACAACAATCATTGGGCCCAGCAATCCGGACATTACCACTGGTTTGATCTTGTAAGAGGTAAACGGGAAATATAAGATAAAACTGATTCAAAATAGATAAAAGTAGCTGGTAAAACAAAAAGCATAACAAAGTTCAAAGCTTTTTCAAAACAAATTTGCAAAAAATTGCGTGGAGACGAGAGACGGAGAGTTTTTTCTTGCGCTGGTACAAACTTCCACAGTTTTGATATATTCTCGCTAATTTTCCATTTCTTTTTGATAAATTGTTATTGATAAATAGCATAAGGAAATTAAAAACGGCGAACATTTTTGTCGGCGAGAGATGATCGACTAATAGCATGAATTTGACAATTTAACACAAGTAGTCGGGTTGGGAAAGTGAGATGCGCTAGATAAATATACATAGTTAGAGTAATTGGGCTTAAAAGCTACCAGTGTTTTAGGCTATGAACTGCATTAAGAGGAGATATAGACGATGCGTGTGAGGAAAAGTAACAGTGTTAGGCTGGAGTGTTTTGAACTCACGTAGTTTGGAAATTTTTTTTGAATTGGCGAGCTTGTACGTCACCGAATATTTATTATAATAGCATTGTACAATAGCAGAACATGCCATCAGTTTCTTGTTAGAGAATTGGCATTACGCAAAGAAGAAACGCGTCACTTTATTATTTTCTGTCATTATTCAATTTGTTTCGTTTTATTTTTTAGTTTTGTTTGTTTTTCAAATTTCCCTGCACCTGTATTCGGTTTCAATTTTATTCTTTGAAGCAGAGCTTAATGGAATTTTTCCCTTTGCATTCCATCTTCCTTTTTAAAAACTTTACATCCGCCTTCGGCTTACGGCTTCCGTTGAAAATGTTTTGTTATTTCCGACTTCCGTGTAAAATGTTCAGAAAATGTTCCCATTTCCAACGAAATTTTCAGGCTGAACTTTGATGGTTTTTGGTGAAATGTTGTATGAAAACAACTCCAAGATTCGTTTTCTGTGATGGTCAGAAAAAATGTTCTTCCAATCTGTCTTTTTCAAAATTAAGTTCCGATTTCCGCTTTCAGAATCCATTTTCCGACTTCCGTTTTCAAAAAATTACATCTGTCTTCCGACTTTTGACTTCCTTTTTGAAAATTTTAGTTCCGATTTCCTTCTTCTGACTTCCGCACTAGTTTAAAACATTTTCTCACATACTGTACTATCCAAAAAACCATATCTCAAAATTGGTTTCTTGAATTTCTGGTAGATCCTTCTCTTGCCTCTGTAATGATCCATTTGCATTTTTTTCGACAAATTGATTGGAAAACACTCATAGCAGCCTGTCCTCCGCGTTCAAAACCGGCCACTGAGAAAATAGTTCAGTACATCTCGAATAATGAAAAAAATTTTATATTGTGAATTGACTGTTGTTAAAAATCCCTGAAATTTGCTGACACATCTCTGAAAATAACTAGATGAGGGCTCATTTGAACTCGAAAAAGTTATTCTGCCAATTAACTCCTCTCTTGTTTCAGAGAGAATCACCACGACGAGATAGAGCTCGAAATGGCCGGAGTACTCAAAACTCCATAGAAGGAGTCTGGGTGTTTCACGGGATGACGGTCGATGGAGCTTTGAAAAGAGGGAATGGTGAAGATGGCCAGTGGCTGTGTTCACTGGACAAATTTACAGCCATTCGGTGAAAACAATTCGACAAGAGACGAAAAATAAGGCTGCAGTCACTGGATCAATCGTCAATGGGATCAAAGACGATGTGTTTACCGCAAGCAGCCCTAAACTGAGGAATAAATTCTTCAAGACATTGTGGAAAACAATTGAGACCACTATGAATGGCCAGTGACAGCACTCACTGGCCAAATCTACAACAACGGGAGCATTGACGATGATGTGAAGAAGTACTCTTAGGAGCTGACATTCAGCGACATCACACACCCCAGCAAATGGGGTGTGTGTTGGAAGAAAAAGATAATGATAAGGAGGACGTGATAAGAAGATGGCCAGCGGCTGCTTTCGCTGGCCTAATTTTGAGCCATGAAATCACCACAGAAATTGATTCGCCCAAAAAAAGAAGAAATATGAAAAGACGCGAAACAGGCGGCACAGGAGTGGAATCAGCAACGAAAAAGAAAAACGATAACGATAAGGAGAACGTGAAAAGAAGCCAAGAGAATGAAAACAACATAAGGTGAGTTTCCTATCACTTTTGTACAAGGGTAGAGATGTGTCAGCAAAATATTGGATCTGAAAATCAATATCTTCTGTGAGACTGGCTGATGTGAGTCTTTTTTAATCGGCGCATTTGGATCGTCCCAGATAAATATGTAGAGAATTAACACATAACCGATTTTGCGATTTGGATAGTAAGCCCTGTGAGAAAATGTGTACAGTAATCACGATTGCAATCAAACGTAACCAGAAATAATTCATTCTACTAACAACGGCACTGGCTTTAAGTATTGGTCTTGAGAGACGACAAAATGTTTTGCTCTCATATTTCAACATGGAGTTCTATAAGTCAAAGCATCACCCGCGAAAGTTTTCGGACCCCACGGATCCTTCTTAGAGAGGATCCTTCCACATAAAAAGATCATAACTTGCTAGAGAGTGTCCGTACAAAAAACATTTCAACTACAAAAATAATTCTCTACTTTTGTTCTGTTTTGGTTTATACACTTACATTGTGTGGCAATCGGTGATACCATGACACACTCTCAAAGGTGGACATTCTCAAGTGAAAAAGACGGAATATCAGAGTTGCAACGGGCCGGGCCGGGCCAAAATCAGAATTTTTCCGGCCCAAATTTTTTTTTCAAAAAGTACTACAGTAGCAAGCATAAATGAGCACTCTTTCGTAGTTTCATATGTAACTCTGTTGAATCGTGACCGTTTTGCATAAACGTTTTTTCTTGAAAGAAAGCCAAAACATTCAGCAATAAGAAAGTATGTTTTTTGAAAAAATTTCCCTAACTGATTTTTTTGATAATCGAATTTTCCTGATCTTGAGTTGAAAATCCGAAAAACTACTTTTTATTTTTCTCTTGGAGAGATTGAGTTTTTTGTTTCAAAACGTTGGAAAACACTCAAATAGTCTCGTGCTAAAGCTCCAGAAGTCAAAAGTAGTGTTCGGGGAAATAATCATAACTTATCAAAAAATGCTCTAAATTGATTAATATATGTACCAAAATACGTGTTTTAAGTTTTTCTACAAACCACCATCAAAAAGTTACAATAAAAAAATAATTTTTCAAATTTTTTAACTCAAAATGTTTTTTGCTGACTATAAAACGTAGATGCCCTTCAAAAACTGTATGCTTGAGCTGTACTGTATCTTTAACTTTCAAGCCGCACAAGTGTGGTCTATTGTACCTTGTCACTATATCTAATTTCATTTTTTCTAATATGTATCGAACGTGAACGGCTCACAATTTTTGTTTTATTAACTTAAATATTAGTTATTATTGAGATCAATTTTGATACATGTGCATACCAAACGTTTACAAAACAAGAAGCTCAACAGTGCCGTCTTTGCCGTTGAAGTGAATTTTGGAGACGACTCCATCATCTCGTCGGATGTCGATTGTTCTATATATGGTTCTGTGTTTACCGAGAATACTGTAAGCATTACTATTAGGAAAGTACAGTACCTAAGGAAACTTACTCTTTCGAGAAGACATTTGGATCGACATTATTTTGGAGGGATTGCAGTCCGAATGCCGTAAAGTTACTGCTAAGTGCATTACTCTTGATTAATAAGTACTCGAGGTTTGGATATTCTCCTAGTTTCCAGCTTTCTAAGAACCACTTCATATCGTCGTCTGTTAGAGTAGACTGTTTAAGGATAATAACTGTACACTTTTTCATAACACTTAAATGAGTTGGAGTGATCCAATACGAGTGGCTAATCAGAACTGATTTGGTGTTATATGGAATAGCCTGAGACCTAGAAAATCTGTACCTCAGTTCCAAGTCTTCGGTGATTCGAAGACTTCTGAATATTTTCATTACATCTTCATCGGTCAATGAATCTGCATCAATCTCTAATGTTTCGATATCCGACTGACGGGTGATTATAAAATCAATAATTGAGTTGTGGATCTCTGCTGGCATCCACAACGATTTAAAAGAATTAATGGGGCAGCCAAAAACTTTTGTGACGTAAAACAGTACATTTTTCAATCCGATATGTGTGTTATCCCAAAAACTAGTTATCTTGTGCTCCGATTCATATGCAACATCTGCAATGATTCCCATAAACTTTCGCTTTCCTCGAAACTTGTATCCCGTTTTGAGATGGATACAGTTTACACGAAACACGTAATTGTTGATTTCGATGCAGCCAGATGAAGAATTAATGCGACTCTTAAACTTTTTTGTTCCGGCTAGAGGTACGATGGATGTCATTTTATGGGAGCATTGAGATAATTCGAATCTGAAAATAAAGTCATTGTGATGATGAAGCGTCTTATAAAACTTACAACTCGATTGGGTTTAAAAACTGCAGAACATTTTGAAGAGGCAAGGTAGGAAGGTGGAGGATTTTGAACGGTTGGGCCATTGTGATGGAAGGAGAGAATCAATAAAATGAACGGGTACTCACAGTGTCGGGAAGACTGAACAACGTTGTACACGTCCTCAGAAGACCCCAGGAGGAGACGGTCTGTGTAAATAGATCATTAAATATATAACCTTAAGAGAAGATGGTCCGGAGGAATGTACAAATGACGGTGTCTCAGCTAGTGTGTTTAACGTCGTTACTTTCCCACAAACCTCTTGGGAATTCCTATTAACCAAAACAGTGATGTGTACGCTCTCCTCTTCACACCCGTCCTCCCGTTCATCTTATTGATTCTCTCCATTCATTCCACTTCACAATGGACCAACGACCGTTCAAACTTCTCCACCTTCCTACCTTGGCTCTTAAAAATGTTCTTCAATTTTAGAATCCAATCGAGTTGTAAGTTTTATAAGACGATTCATCATCTCAATGACTATATTTTCAGACTCGAATTATTTCAATGCTCCCTGAAAGCTACATCCATCATATAATACCTTCAGCCGGCGCGAAAAAGTTTAAGTGTCGCATCAAAAGTTTATCTGACTACATTGCAATCAACAATTACATGTTTCGTGTAGAACATAACATTCTTAATTCGAAGCTTCTTGGGAACCGGAAGTTTATGGGAACCATTTCAGATGTTGCATATCAGAGTTGCGCGGAAGTGATTTTTTTCAAAAACGAAAGTCGGAAGTCGGAAGTAAAATTTTGAAAACGGAAGTCGGTAGTGAAAAATGCCCGGAAGTCGGAAGTCGGAAGTAGATTGCTTCGCAGAGATTTAAAAACTCCAAAAGAAAATATCATGAAATTTACAAAAATCAGTGAGAAACTAGTTTTTGGCTCCAAATCTGGAAGTCGGAAGTCGGAATTCCGCGCAACTCTGTTGAATATAAATCGGAACACGAGATGATCAGTTTTTGGAATAGCAAACGTAACGGATTAAAGAATGTACTGTTTCAAGTCACAAAAGTCACCGGCCAGTCGGAAATTGGAAAATTAGATTTGCTGGAGATTTTTTGACTGATGAGGATGTAATGAAGATATTCGGCAGTCTTCGAATCACCGAAGAGTTGGAACTGAGGTACAGATTCTCTCGGTCTCAGGATATTCCATATAACACCAAATCAATTCTGATTTGGAACTTGTATTGGATTACTCCAACTCATTTAAGTGTTATGAGAAAGTGTACAGTTATTATCCTTATCCGATTCACTCTAACAGACGACGATGCGAAGTGGTTTTTAGAAAGCTGGAAACTAGGAGAGTATCCAAACCTTGAGTACCTTTCAATCCACAGTAGCTCAATTAGCATTAACTTTACGGTCTTCGATCTGCCATCTCTTCATAATCCTGTCGATCCTCATTCCTTTAAGAAGCTGTAAGTTTCCATAGTTACTTTACAGTAGGCACCTAATAGTCATATTTACAGTATTCTCGGTGAACCCGGAAAAGTATATGGAGCCATCGATATTCAGCGAGCCGATGGAGCTGCCACCAAAATTCACTTTGACGTCAAAGACAGAATTGTTGACCTTCTCGTATTGTAATTTGACTACAGGGCGTTTCGAAACCACACTGGCTTCTATACGTCCCAGAACCTTGTATTTGTTATCTGTTTGCGACAGATTGTATACTGCTTCGTTCATAATAATTAATAAAAACTATATCGTTTCAACTAACCTGCCAAGTTGTGCTCCTGTTTCTGTTTTGTCTACACACTCAGAATCAGCGCGTTTCTAGCTTTCAGAAAAGTGAACGAGGTGATGGAGTACTTGTAACAATATTAAAGATTATGATCTACGATTCCTTGTTTGCAATAACTCTTCAAAATAATATTTTCGAACTTTTTGGAATTCTGAGATAATGAGGTAGGGCAACGTTGCTTCAATTCCGTCATGTGTGCTTTTTTGGTCATTTTCGACACACTCATCAGGAACCGTATTTGTATTCCCAAGGATCATCTGGTCCTGGGATCTTTCTCAAGTGATGACGTGTAGGCGTTGTTGTTGGCGAAGGGTTTCGTTATTAGTTTTTTTTCGGAATCATAACTCTTAAGCAAACCTTTTTTCATTTCATTTCTTGCTTTTTGGTACCATTCTGAAAACATTTCAGAGCAAAAAAAACATTTTTAGATTACAAGTGCCTCTTTTCAGAACAGTCGTTCTCCGAAAAGGCAACTTTGGTGTTCCGATTTTTACCAAAACCCAAAAATGAAATGAAAAACAGTTTTGACACCAGTGGTGTCGAACCCTGGTTGTCAGATTGGTACCAAAATGTCAAAAACAAAAAACAGAAAAATTTTGGCACGAGTGGGAATCGAACAGATACATCTGGAATATTTCAGAAAGTTCTAGAAGTTTATAGACTTTTCTATAAGTTTACTCCAAAAAATTTGAGCCAGTTTGGCCGCAATTTCCAGTAATTCCCAAGAGTTTCCAGAATGTTCCAGAAAATGCCAAACTTTTCCAGAACCTTCCAGAAACTTCCAGAAAAACTTTTGAACTTTGGAGGGAATTCAAAATTTTCCATTTTGGCTGGAATTCAAATATTCCGGAACCTTCCAGAAGCTTCCAGAAAAACTTTTGAATTTTGGAGGGAATTCAAATATCCCGGAATCTTCCAGAAGCTTCCAAAAAATCTTTTGAATTTTGGAGGGAATTCAAATATTCCAGAATCTTTTAGAAGCTTCCAGAAAAACTTTTGAATTTTGGAGGGAATTCAAATATCCCGGAATCTTCCAGAAGCTTCCAAAAAATATTTTGAATTTTGGAGGGAATTCAAATATTCCAGAATCTTTCAGAAGCTTCCAGAAAAACTTTTCAATTTTCGGAACGTTCCTGACTTTTGAGTCTCCGGGAGCGTCGCTGCAATTAATCTCAAATGTAAAGTTTTCATTTTGCAAGGAATTGAAGCAAAATTAGCCAGAATTAATTTTTTCCCGACTCAACTTTATTTTCCAAAATTAATTCAGTCTTAGTCCAATAACGTTTTTGAGTTAAATTTTTCAAAAAATTCAAAGATTTATTCTCGAACTGAGGGCGCGACACCGACTTCACAGTGGGTAAAGAATTTTTGTGGAAGAGCCGCGATCAGGAATATCTACATGAAGATGGTCAGAAATGTTTGTTACCGTACTTTATGTTGACCAGCAAGGGGCGCAATTAACAAAAAATCATGTAAAGATGAAAGGAAGAGTTATCGTTTCGAGGAAACGTCCAGAAATACTTTTTTGAGAAGTTGGTGTTTTAGCGTTACTGCAGTGTTGGATAAAGTTAAAACGGAGTGAAAAGGTTATATTCATGAGAAAGTGTTTGATTTTGTGAAAACGTTTCGCCGTTTTTCGATCTATTCTCAAAGTTAAGGGAAAAAAGTTTCGAGGAATTTCAGCCGTAACATCCTCAAGAAAAATAGAAGAAAAAAAGATTCATAAAAAAATTATCATTTATCATCGTCTCAAAAGCATATTTGAGTTCAGAAAAAGGATTCCTCCAGTTCCTGCTTAGGAATTTCACAAGTAAACTAAATCCAGCAAAAATCGCGGCGTAACTGCGAATTTCCTGATGGTTCTTATCTGTGTCGGTTCCGGTTAGACACGGTCAGTTACGCTGCGTGAGGTCTATACTTATCCGGGCTGAGGGATACTTCAGTAGACGCGGGTTTGAATCCTCCCGATCTAGAATACATCCAAAATTTTATAAAATATCCAAAAACAGGATCATTTCTTTTCGTATACCAGAATTTCATGAAGATATCCAAAAACGGGATAATTTCTTTTCAATTAACTTCCCCCACTAAGACAACTGACCTTCTTCACGGGCCTCTCTTCCCCCGAATGGAAGAGAACTAGCGTCTGATCAAATCCGAAAAGTGTGTGTGTATTGGATAGAGCGTTAGAGAAGCAGAGTAGTCTCTTCCCTTTTTGATCGCTCTTTCTATTTCTCAATCTGTTTCACTAATCGGCCCCTCTTTCATGAATGTCGACTGCCAACAACACAACTGACCTTCTCCACGGGCCTCTATCTCCACCGTGCGGAAAAAAAACAGTGAGACGCAGAGAACACGCGTCGGAAAGAATGCGCATGATTTGAGAGAGTGTTAGAGAATCAGAAAAACGCCTTCCTTCCTCGATCGCTTTCTTTCCTTTCCATTTCATATACGATGTTACGATGACTTTCTTCCGGTTGAATGGTCTATTTTTTGTAATTGATTTTCAATGAATTCTAATTATTTTCTATTATTTTGCTTGTTTGCTGGTATCGTCAGCTGAATAAGGTGAGTAGTTCGGTATTTCATAACATGCAACACGACAGCACAAAAATCAATATTTGGAATAACGTTTGGGCAGCATTTTAGTATAAAATTGAACATCGACATGGAAAAAGTTTTCTTGTCGAATTTCGGCTCGGCACGGATATAAGAAAACTTATTAATTTTTTGACAAAGTGTTTCGAATTAAAAGACATTTTACATTTTAAAAATCCAATATTTTAAAACAATATCTAGCTTTTGATTGAATTCCTAAGTATAGTCAAAAATTCGCCTTTTTTTCAAATAAATTCGAAAATTTTCAAAATTTCGTTCAAATTTTTTTTTGAATTTCAAACACCCGGGCCAAGACAAATGTCAATTTTGGTCATGTCCGGCAAAGACAAGTTTGGTTTATACGCCAAACAGTTAGCAGCTTGGTTCGAAATAAGACTTTTCGTACGTGCACTCAGAATCCGGAATCCGAAATTCCGGAATTCCGGGTTTTTCTCGTCATTCCAGTTCCGATTCTGGATTTCGGAAAAAGAATATTTTCATCCCGGTTCCGGATTCCGGATTCCGGTTTTTTTGAGTTTCCTATTGCCGGAATCGGGAAGTTGAATTTTTAAAATTTTTTGAGTTAAAAAGATGAATATAGTACTTCTTTTTCAGTTTTGATTCTTAAAAGAAGTTTTAAACTTTATTTATTATAAAAAAGTTTGAAAAAAGACTTGGTCGTGCAAATTCATTGAATCATTCCGAATTCCGGATTCCGAAATTCCGGAATTCCGGATTTTTTTGTCATTCCGGTTCCGGATTCCGTATTCCGGAATATTAAAAATCTCATTTCGGTTCCGGATTCCGGATTCCGAAAATCGAAAAAATCTCATTCCGTACAACTATGGTACACTCCTAAGCAAGTAACGTGTAAACAAAGTAATTTCTTTCTCAAATTTATCATTTCCATACAAAAAAAAACGGATATTGAGCTGTCTACCTAATCATTCCTCTGATTCCGTCACTTTCCAAATTTTCAGCTATCCAAGACTCCCTTGTTTGGAACAAACTGTGGAAACTGCAAGGATTACAGTAAGTCACTCTTCAACTCAGATCGGTCTATGACGTCATTAATTTCAGTCGAAAAGTATCACCACGAATTGGATGCCATAGTGGGCGAAGCAATGACCAACTTTCGAAGCTTGATAAGAATGGAATGTGAGTTTTGTGAATATCGACGTTACACTATTTTCATACTGATAATGTTTCAGATGCAGGAATCTATAACACGGATAAAACAGAGGAGGAACGAATGGTTCACATGAGTTAGTTACTTGGCCCTAATCCAGTTCAATCAAAACTTTCATTTTTAGAAGAACTCTGCCAGGAAGTTCAGCAGCATATTGCCACGAAGAAAGATAATATGCTCAGCAAGTTGCGAGAACAGAAAGACTCTTAGAAAAAGAGAGGTGAGCAATTTGTTAAACTAAAACGCCTCTAAAACATTGCTGTTTCAGAAAGAGAGATTCTGGAGCAGGAAAAGACATGGATGGATCAATATTTGGAAGCAACGGATGGTGATTTGGACGTAGAAAAAAGGTATTTGAAGCTGACGAAAAACTAAATATCAAACTCATTGATGTTTTTAGATGAATCCATCCAAACTCTGGTGAGACAGTTGAGAGCTGAAAGCGAGAAGCTGAAAGATGAGTTGGCACAAAAAAGTGAGTTTTGTTTTAATGTTAGAAAATAAGAAAATAAATTGTGTTACAGACAGGATAAAAAGTAGACACGGATTCGAGAAAGGCGTTCTGGAAGATTCTGAAGAGAACGTCGAGGAAATGAGTCGAGAGAAGTGCAACGATGCGTACAAAGCCAGTAAGTCTTGACTTGTGTAAGGTTCTGAAACTTTTGAAAGTAAATTCTAGAGTTAAGAAAATGAACTCGCCGAAATGCATACATTACAATGTGACAATGTCATATCTAACCTCAATACTCTCTTAATAATTTTAAGTATATAAAACTTCGTTTATTCCAACAAATTCGAAAAATGTTGTCACTCATAAGCTCAAAGAGAAAAAAGTAGTTTTTTCCGCTGGTTGATTGCAAATTCTTATGAAATACATAGAACAAAACATACTATACGAATTTTCTCACTAAAACTATAAAAAAATTTTCAGATCGCGGGACAATTCTACACATGATCTCCTCATAAATGTATATTTAATTTTAATTTTAACTATCATAAAAAATTTAAAATAATTAAATTTCATGTGTTTTTTTATTTGTACGGTTGACACCGTGTGCTTTTCGAAACTAAAATGTTCAAAAAGGAAGTAGGACGCGCGCCAAAAATGGGAGGGTAAGAGAGCGTGCAAAACGAGAAAGGTATCTCGTTTCTCTGCGTCTCTCCTTTTTTCTTTACCCTCGCTGTCTGTACACTACCATCGTTAAAGGCGCATATCTCAAAAGTGGGTAGAGCTATAAAAATGTTGTCAACTACAAAAATAATCAACATAAAATTTGACACATTTTTGTAGTTGAGCACTTTTTGATAGCTCCGCCCACTATTAAAATACGCTGGTTCAAATATTGGAGGGTGAGAGAGCATGCTAAAAGAAGAGAGGGTATCGTTTCTCTGCGTCTCCGAAGTGTCTCGTTTCTCTCCGGCTCGGATTTGAATTTTCGAACTTTTTTCGCTATAACTTTGTTGTTTGAAAATTTTCCTTATTTTTTTAAGTGCATTTTTCAAAAACTTTCAAAAAATCAGTCATTAGAACTTTTTTTCTAAAAAAAAACGGAATTTTTTCGAAAAAAAAGTTTTTTTTGTCAGTGTCGGAGAAATTTTGATTTCTGATCAGTAAATTGTAACCAAAACAGTCTCAAAAACCAAGGAAGTCCTGTTGAGTCATTGTGTTCCTTTCTATTTCACAATTTGTTTCACGAATCGGCCCCCTTTTTATTAACGTCGACTGTGCACAACACAACTGACCTTCTCCACGGGCATCTATCTCCACCGAGAGTGGATGAGAACAGTGAGACGCAGAGAACAAACGTCCCAATAAATACGGTAAGAATGTGTGTGATTGGAGAGAGCGTTAGAGAAGCAGAGTAGTGCCTTCCATTTTCAAACGCTTACGTTCCCCTCCACATCATTCTTCATCGACGTGTTTCTGGTTGCATGTCTTCATTGATTTTTAATGAATTCTAATTATTTTCTATTATTCTGCTTGTATGCTGGCATTGTGGGATGAATAAGGTGAGCGGCTCGATGTTTCATTAGGTACAACATAACATAATCAATATTAGGTGTAGCGTTTTGTTAAACATTTTTGGACCATGCGGTGTTCTCTCAAAAATTCGTCATATTTAAACTAATACCATGCACCGTTTTTATTTCAGATGCTTCGCTCAAGAAAAGCTCAAGAAGTCTCCACGGTTCCTAGCCAGGTGAGTATTTATTTCACAAGTAGTTGAATTCTCAGTTTCTATTACCACAGCATCAATAAATTACAGAAGAAGTCTGCTTGTCGTCCGTCAACCTCTACTCACCATTTTTCGGAAGAACTATCCGACCAAACTGAGGTTCAATCTCCAGTGAGTAGAAAAAGGGCAACGCATTCAATAAATTTTGATTTTCAGAAAGTTCGAAAGAATTCTCGAATTCAACCTGCTTCTTCGTCCACAACGCTGAAGTTCAGACGGAATATATCGCCGTCTCAATCAAAATATGTTGAAACCTTTGAATCTTTTGATTCTGAAAGCTAGGAGGATAGCGGAGCCGATTCAAATTATGAAGAACCTCTACCAAAGGTATTTTTCTTTTTCAAGTCATACGCTTTGGAAAATAATTTTTTTAGAAAAAGAACCTGATCAGAAAGAGGACAAATCTCAGAAAAGAGTCGGAATAGAAAGGAGACTCCCAAAAAATGAAGAAAAAGAAGTCGGATAAGCCTAAGAAGAAGCGAACCAGAGCACGTGATCCTCCAGTTGAGAGAACAGAGCACCAAAAAAAAGTTGCTCTCAAAACTATGGAAAAATCTATGAAGAAACGGATCGACCAACATTAGCACTAAAAAAAAATTAGCTGAAATTCTTCTCACAACGCCGAAAAGAGTAAGTATTGGAAAAAGTTATTAAAATTATCGAATATTTTTCAGATTAATCGATTTCTGAATTATCGACGAAACAAAGAACTAAACAAAAAAAAAATTGTTAAAGTCAACAAAGAAGTTAGTAAAAAACTAGAAGAAGAGTTCAAAATTAACCCAAATCCAACGACGGACAGGAAACGAGAAATCACGCAGGCCAATTCGTTGGAACTACAAACAGTGAGTTTGAAATTATGATTAGTTCATTGAACAACTGACCTCAATACCCTCTTGATAGTTCTCAATACCCTCTTGAAGTATGGTAAACTTCGTTCACCCTAACAAATTAAAAGAATGTTTTGTTACTTATAAGCGCACAATGAAAAAAAAAGTTTTTCCTCTGGTTGACATCGAATTGTAATCAGAGTTGAGCGGAATTCCGCCTTCCGCCTTCCGTCACTTTTTTCTTTCCGCTTTCCGCTTCCCGCCAAAAAAATGTTATTCCGTTTTCCGCCTTCAGCCTTCCGCTATTTTAAGATTTTTCCGCCTTCCGCCTAGCGGATATCATCTTGAAAACTTTGCTCGCCTACTCCAATGTACTGATATTTTTTGTGTTTTTTTGGCAGCAAAACTATCAGTTTTTAACGAAAAAAGCAAAACTTAACACAAACTTAACCATTTTAAGGGCTTTTTACAACAAAATAAGAATAAAATAATAATAATTTATTCATCTTTTGTTGTGCAAGAGAAAAAAAAGAAATGGGCGAAATCTATAAGAACATACAACAAGAAGGGGTGAATAAATATGTAAGATGAACTATAAGACCCGCAAAGAGTCCAGCGCTCAAATTTTTGGAAAAATGGCCTGTAATGGCAGCTGGCGGAGTCGAGACGCAAAAGTTTGTTCGGTTACGGTTTTAGGGAAGTAGGGTACGATTTTATCCCAGGTCGAAAAGTGTTTATGTAGGAATGAATTGTTTTTCTTACCGCAAAGTACTATTCTATATGGGAACCGGGGGGATAGCGCGGGTTTTACATATAAGGCAAGATTTGGGAAATGACACTGGTGGGTTACAATTTTAAAGTAGGTTTTGAGAATTAGAAGGATGCGTCTATGGTACATGGACATTTGGGATGAGATTTCTAAGCGTCGTTCATAAGGGGAAAGATGTGCATTGGATGAGGTGGGTTGGAAGGATATGTTACATCTGTGGAATACTTGACGAGAGAAGAAACGGAGGGGAGATTCAAGTTGAGATGTACTGAGAGAGTTTGAAGGGTGAAATAGTTCGCAAGCGTATTCGAGTGTTGGACGAATGAAGGAATTAAAGAGCTTGAAGTAGAACTTTATATTGTTTGAACGGAAGCTATTCAAAATTCTTCTGCAATTGAATTTAGCGCTGTTTACTATTTTTGCAATGTGAGCTTCAAACTTTAAATCACAATCGACAAGAAGACCAAGATCTCTGGCAGTATTGGCAGACGCCAGTTTAGCGTTCCCAATGAAATAATCTTTATGGGGGTTGCTTACACCAAGGTGCAAGACAACAGTTTTATTTTCCGCTAGTTGAAGTTTCCACTGATCGCACCAGTCAGAGATAACGTTGAGCGTTTCCTGGAGACTGGCGGGGTTTTCGCTGTAGATCTTAAGATCATCAGCAAATGCGATGGAATACACATCTGAGGGAAGGGACTGAATCAGATCATTGATATAAATCAAGAACAGGAATGGACCCGTTACCGTACCTTGAAGAACACCCGAGACGTTATTAAAACTATTATCTGAAATGTAGTCGTCTATTTTGACTCGAGATTCGCGGTTGGACAAAAAGGATCTTTTTCTTAAAAATGACATTTTATTCCGCCTTCTCCCTTTTGGCACTTTTTTCATTCCGCTTTCCGCCATCCGCCAAAACATTTTTGCATCCGCTTATCCGCCATTTCAAAAACTGCATTCCGCTCAACTCTGATTGTATTGAAATAGAACAAAACAAGTTTATAGAATTTTCTGACTAAAACTGTAAAATATTTTTTCAGATTGTGGAACAATTCTACACAAGATCTCCTCATTATTTTATAGTTTATTTTATTTTAACCAACTTAATAAATTTAAAAATTTAATTTCATGTGTTTTTTTTTGATACCCTGTGCTCTCCGAAACTAAAATGTTCTAAAAGGAAGTATTGTGCGCGTCAAAAATGGGAGGGTAAGAGAGCGTGCGAAAAAAGAAAGGTATCTCGTTTCTCTGCGTCTCTCCCTCTTGCTGCCTGCAAACTACCATCTTTAAAGGCGCATATCTCAAAAGTCGGTGGAGCTATAAAATTGTTGTCAACTACAAAAACAATCCATTAAAAATTTGACACATTTTTGTAGTTGACCACTTTTTGATAGCTCCGCGCACTTTGGAGATAGGCTTGTTTGAGTATTGAAACGTCTATTATTTACCTACAAAAACAAATTTCATGAAGTTTTCGTTTCGAAAAAATCGGAAAATTTTCGAAAAAAGGTTTTTTTTTCAGTATTGAACTTCTGGGTCGGAGAAATTCTAACCTCTGATTCTAAAATTGAAAACAATGTATCAAAACAGTAACAAAAGCACAGGGTCATAGAATGTCCATATGAAGCAACTGCGCTCCAAAAAATTAGAGTTAAATTATCGCGAAATTCAAAAAAAAATTATTTAATTTTTTATGTATTAAAAATTTCTATTTTTCTCTTTTTCGATGAATTAGATATTTTCTGTGCGATGTATTCACGAAAATAGCGAGAAAATGAAAGAAAAGTCAGCTTCATTCGAAAAATTTCACTCCCTATCGTTCGTCTTACTGTGTCCACGTTATGAGTCACGCATGCGGGCCGCATTATGCTGATCGGCGACTCAATTAGCATTCTGCCAAGTTGTGTGCAAACACGCTTCACTGCGCTTCCGGTTTCGCGGGAAAATTATTTGAATTTATATGGACAAAATTTGACCCTGTGAAAAGCAAACAAAGTCCTGCTGGATCATTGTGTGTCCTTCTATTTCTCTATCTTTGTCACAATCTGGCGCCGTTTTCATGAATGTCATCAAATGACTGCCATTAACACCACTGACTTTCCTCACGGGCCTCTCTCCCCCCGAATGGAAGAGAACTAGCGTCTGATCAAATACGGAAAGTGTGTGTGTATTGTAGAGAGCGTTAGAGAAGCAGAAAAACGCCTTCCCTCCTTGATCGCTCTCTTTCCTTTTCCATTTCTTATTTAAATCCACCATCGACGTGTTTCTGGTTACATGTCTTTACTGATTTTTGATGAATTCTAATTATTTTCTGTTATTCTGCTTGTCTGTTGGCATTCTGGTCTAAACAAGGTGAGTAGCTCGATATTTCATAATATTCAACGTAACATCACGATAATCAATAACTGGAATAGGGTTTTGAGTACATAGCAACTAGGAAAATTTCATTGAAAAAGTTTAACCAGCTTTTGATCAAATTTTGAATTGTAGTCAAAAAGTAGACATTTTTTAAGAATTCAAAAATTTAGAACTAAATTTTTTAAATTTCAAACCGAGAAACATTTTGATTTTGGCCATGCCTGACCCATGATAATTTTGATTTATATGTACAGTACAGTGCATTAAGATAAAGAAATTGACCATTTTCAATAGAAAGTTACCAACTTTGAGAGGGTGTTAGGGTATCACTGATTTTCTCACAAAGTAAATAATGTCTAAACCATACAAAACAAAGATAATGCTTCATTTTTGTAGTTGACTTCTTTTTTATACAAGCACTATCTAGCAAGTTACGTATAGACAAAGTTATTTTTGAGTAATTTTCGAGCTGTCCCCTCAAAATGACTATCACTCTCTAAAAAGTGTACGTAGAAAAAAGTTGTCAACTAGAAAAATGAAGCGCTACTTCTGTTCTGTATGGTGTATATATAATTTACATTGAGGGACAATCAGTGATACTGTCAATGTTGAACATTTTCAACTGCAAAACGCCAAATTGTATATCTTACTCCACGGTACTGTAATTCTCTACTGTATCTAATAATTTTCCGATTTAATTTCAAATGGCGGATACTGAGGAGAAGAGTGCGTTGTACACTGCTCTCAATGTAAAAGGATTCCTCAACGCAAAAAACCCGTCGACGAAAGACCAGCTGAGGATCGAGAAAAAGTTTTGGCCTTCCGCAAACAGCAGAAGGCAAGACTCATCGATGAGACGTCGTCAAGAAGGACATCGGAACCAACGAATGGATTCTGGAGATGACGGGAAACAATTATATTTGGAGTCGGAAGTCAAGGACAGATCAGAAATGGAGAGTGAAACATAATTTTATAATTTATTATATCTTAACCAACTGAATAAATTAAAAAAATTAAATTTCATGTGTCTTTTTTTCTTTAATTTGTATGGTGGCAACGTGTGCTCTTCGGAACTAAACTTTCTAAAAAGGAAGTCGCGCGTTTTAAATGGGAGGGTAAGAAAACGTGCGAAAAAAAAGTGTCTCGTTTCTCCGTGTCTCACCCTCTTGCTGCCTCCAAACAATCATTTTTAAAGACGCATATCTCAAAAGTGGGTGGAACTATAAAAATGTTGAGTGCAGTCCTCGCACATGGAACTCCAATTCCTATACCTAATGAAGTTAATAAGAATATTATGAATATCAGGAATTTTAAGAATTTTGAGGAAAAGGCATGTTCGGAGGACGCCAGTGCAGTCCTCGCTCATGGGACTCCGATTCCTATTCCTAATAAAGTTAATAAGAATTTTATGAATATTAAGAATTTTAATAATTTTCAGGAAAACGCATGTTCGGAGGACGCGAGTGCATTCCTCGCTCATGGGACTCCAATTCCTATACCTAATAAAGTTAATAAGAATTTTATGAATATTAAGAATTTTAATAATTTTCAGGAAAACGCATGTTCGGAGGACGCGAGTGCATTCCTCGCTCATGGGACTCCAATTCCTATACCTAATAAAACTAATAAGAATTTTATGAATATTAAGAATTTTAATAATTTTCAGGAAAACGCATGTTCGGAGGACGCGAGTGCATTCCTCGCTCATGGGACTCCAATTCCTATACCTAATAAAGTTAATAAGAATTTTATGAATATTAAGAATTTTAATAATTTTCAGGAAAACGCATGTTCGGAGGACGCGAGTGCATTCCTCGCTCATGGGACTCCAATTCCTATACCTAATAAAGTTAATAAGAATTTTATGAATATTAAGAATTTTAAGAATTTTCAGGAAAAGGCATGTTCGGAGGACGCGAGTGCAGTCCTCGCTCATGGGACTCCAATTCCTATACCTAATAAAGTTAATAAGAATTTTATGAATATTAAGAATTTTAATAATTTTCAGGAAAAGGCATGTTCGGAGGACGCGAGTGCAGTCCTCGCTCATGGGACTCCAATTCCTATACCTAATAAAGTTAATAAGAATTTTTAGAATATTAAGAATTTTAAGAATTTTGAGGAAAAGGCATGTTCGGAGGACGCGAGTGCAGTCCTCGCTCATGGGACTCCAATTCCTATACCTAATAAAGTTAATAAGAATTTTATGAATATTAAGAATTTTAAGAATTTTCAGGAAAAGGCATGTTCGGAGGACGCGAGTGCATTCCTCGCTTATGGGACTCCAATTCCTATACCTAATAAAGTTAATAAGAATTTTTAGAACTTTAAGAATGTTAAGAATTACCAGGAAAAGGCATGTTCGGAGGACGCGAGTGCATTCCTCGCTCATGGGACTCCAATTCCTATACCTAATAAAGTTAATAAGAATTTTTAGAATATTAAGAATTTTAAGAATTTTGAGGAAAAGGCATGTTCGGAGGACGCGAGTGCATTCCTCGCTCATGGGACTCCAATTCCTATACCTAATAAAGTTAATAAGAATTTTATGAATATTAAGAATTTTAATAATTTTCAGGAAAAGGCATGTTCGGAGGACGCGAGTGCATTCCTTGCTCATGGGACTCCAATTCCTATACCTAATAAAGTTAATAAGAATTTTTAGAACTTTAAGAATGTTAAGAATTACCAGGAAAAGGCATGTTCGGAGGACGCGAGTGCAGTCCTCGCTCATGGGACTCCAATTCCTATACCTAATAAAGTTAATAAGAATTTTTAGAATATTAAGAATTTTAAGAATTTTGAGGAAAAGGCATGTTCGGAGGACGCGAGTGCAGTCCTCGCTCATGGGACTCCAATTCCTATACCTAATAAAGTTAATAAGAATTTTATGAATATTAAGAATTTTAAGAATTTTCAGGAAAAGGCATGTTCGGAGGACGCGAGTGCATTCCTCGCTTATGGGACTCCAATTCCTATACCTAATAAAGTTAATAAGAATTTTTAGAACTTTAAGAATGTTAAGAATTACCAGGAAAAGGCATGTTCGGAGGACGCGAGTGCATTCCTCGCTCATGGGACTCCAATTCCTATACCTAATAAAGTTAATAAGAATTTTTAGAATATTAAGAATTTTAAGAATTTTGAGGAAAAGGCATGTTCGGAGGACGCGAGTGCATTCCTCGCTCATGGGACTCCAATTCCTATACCTAATAAAGTTAATAAGAATTTTATGAATATTAAGAATTTTAATAATTTTCAGGAAAAGGCATGTTCGGAGGACGCGAGTGCATTCCTTGCTCATGGGACTCCAATTCCTATACCTAATAAAGTTAATAAGAATTTTTAGAACTTTAAGAATGTTAAGAATTTTGAGGAAAAGGCATGTTCGGAGGACGCGAGTGCATTCCTTGCTCATGGGACTCCAATTCCTATACCTAATAAAGTTAATAAGAATTTTTAGAACTTTAAGAATGTTAAGAATTACCAGGAAAAGGCATGTTCGGAGGACGCGAGTGCATTCCTCGCTCATGGGACTCCAATTCCTATACCTAATAAAGTTAATAAGAATTTTTAGAACTTTAAGAATGTTAAGAATTACCAGGAAAAGGCATGTTCGGAGGACGCGAGTGCATTCCTCGCTCATGGGACTCCAATTCCTATACCTAATAAAGTTAACAAGAATTTTTAGAACTTTAAGAATTTTAAGAATTTTCAGGAAAAGGCATGTTCGGAGGACGCGAGTGCAGTCCTCGCTCATGGGACTCCAATTCCTATACCTAATAAAGTTAATAAGAATTTTATGAATATTAAGAATTTTAAGAATTTTCAGGAAAAGGCATGTTCGGAGGACGCGAGTGCATTCCTCGCTCATGGGACTCCAATTCCTATACCTAATAAAGTTAATAAGAATTTTATGAATATTAAGAATTTTAAGAATTTTCAGGAAAAGGCATGTTCGGAGGACGCGAGTGCATTCCTCGCTTATGGGACTCCAATTCCTATACCTAATAAAGTTAATAAGAATTTTTAGAATATTAAGAATTTTAATAATTTTCAGGAAAAGGCATGTTCGGAGGACGCGAGTGCAGTCCTCGCTCATGGGACTCCAATTCCTATACCTAATAAAGTTAATAAGAATTTTTAGAATATTAAGAATTTTAAGAATTTTGAGGAAAAGGCATGTTCGGAGGACGCGAGTGCATTCCTTGCTCATGGGACTCCAATTCCTATACCTAATAAAGTTAATAAGAATTTTATGAATATTAAGAATTTTAAGAATTTTGAGGAAAAGGCATGTTCGGAGGACGCGAGTGCATTCCTCGCTCATGGGACTCCAATTCCTATACCTAATAAAGTTAATAAGAATTTTATGAATATTAAGAATTTTAAGAATTTTCAGGAAAAGGCATGTTCGGAGGACGCGAGTGCATTCCTTGCTCATGGGACTCCAATTCCTATACCTAATAAAGTTAATAAGAATTTTTAGAACTTTAAGAATGTTAAGAATTTTGAGGAAAAGGCATGTTCGGAGGACGCGAGTGCATTCCTTGCTCATGGGACTCCAATTCCTATACCTAATAAAGTTAATAAGAATTTTTAGAACTTTAAGAATGTTAAGAATTACCAGGAAAAGGCATGTTCGGAGGACGCGAGTGCATTCCTCGCTCATGGGACTCCAATTCCTATACCTAATAAAGTTAATAAGAATTTTTAGAACTTTAAGAATGTTAAGAATTTTGAGGAAAAGGCATGTTCGGAGGACGCGAGTGCATTCCTCGCTCATGGGACTCCAATTCCTATACCTAATAAAGTTAATAAGAATTTTTAGAACTTTAAGAATGTTAAGAATTACCAGGAAAAGGCATGTTCGGAGGACGCGAGTGCATTCCTCGCTCATGGGACTCCAATTCCTATACCTAATAAAGTTAAAAAGAATTTTTAGAATATTAAGAATTTTAAGAATTTTGAGGAAAAGGCATGTTCGGAGGACGCGAGTGCATTCCTCGCTCATGGGACTCCAATTCCTATACCTAATAAAGTTAATAAGAATTTTATGAATATTAAGAATTTTAAGAATTTTGAGGAAAAGGCATGTTCGGAGGACGCGAGTGCATTCCTTGCTCATGGGACTCCAATTCCTATACCTAATAAAGTTAATAAGAATTTTTAGAACTTTAAGAATGTTAAGAATTTTGAGGAAAAGGCATGTTCGGAGGACGCGAGTGCATTCCTCGCTCATGGGACTCCAATTCCTATACCTAATAAAGTTAATAAGAATTTTTAGAACTTTAAGAATGTTAAGAATTACCAGGAAAAGGCATGTTCGGAGGACGCGAGTGCATTCCTCGCTCATGGGACTCCAATTCCTATACCTAATAAAGTTAAAAAGAATTTTTAGAATATTAAGAATTTTAAGAATTTTGAGGAAAAGGCATGTTCGGAGGACGCGAGTGCATTCCTCGCTCATGGGACTCCAATTCCTATACCTAATAAAGTTAATAAGAATTTTATGAATATTAAGAATTTTAAGAATTTTCAGGAAAAGGCATGTTCGGAGGACGCGAGTGCATTCCTTGCTCATGGGACTCCAATTCCTATACCTAATAAAGTTAATAAGAATTTTTAGAACTTTAAGAATGTTAAGAATTTTGAGGAAAAGGCATGTTCGGAGGACGCGAGTGCATTCCTCGCTCATGGGACTCCAATTCCTATACCTAATAAAGTTAATAAGAATTTTTAGAACTTTAAGAATTTTAAGAATTTTGAGGAAAAGGCATGTTCGGAGGACGCGAGTGCATTCCTTGCTCATGGGACTCCAATTCCTATACCTAATAAAGTTAATAAGAATTTTATGAATATTAAGAATTTTAAGAATTTTCAGGAAAAGGCATGTTCGGAGGACGCGAGTGCATTCCTTGCTCATGGGACTCCAATTCCTATACCTAATAAAGTTAATAAGAATTTTTAGAACTTTAAGAATGTTAAGAATTTTGAGGAAAAGGCATGTTCGGAGGACGCGAGTGCATTCCTCGCTCATGGGACTCCAATTCCTATACCTAATAAAGTTAATAAGAATTTTTAGAACTTTAAGAATGTTAAGAATTACCAGGAAAAGGCATGTTCGGAGGACGCGAGTGCATTCCTCGCTCATGGGACTCCAATTCCTATACCTAATAAAGTTAAAAAGAATTTTTAGAATATTAAGAATTTTAAGAATTTTGAGGAAAAGGCATGTTCGGAGGACGCGAGTGCATTCCTCGCTCATGGGACTCCAATTCCTATACCTAATAAAGTTAATAAGAATTTTATGAATATTAAGAATTTTAAGAATTTTCAGGAAAAGGCATGTTCGGAGGACGCGAGTGCATTCCTTGCTCATGGGACTCCAATTCCTATACCTAATAAAGTTAATAAGAATTTTTAGAACTTTAAGAATGTTAAGAATTTTGAGGAAAAGGCATGTTCGGAGGACGCGAGTGCATTCCTTGCTCATGGGACTCCAATTCCTATACCTAATAAAGTTAATAAGAATTTTTAGAACTTTAAGAATTTTAAGAATTTTGAGGAAAAGGCATGTTCGGAGGACGCGAGTGCATTCCTTGCTCATGGGACTCCAATTCCTATACCTAATAAAGTTAATAAGAATTTTATGAATATTAAGAATTTTAAGAATTTTCAGGAAAAGGCATGTTCGGAGGACGCGAGTGCATTCCTTGCTCATGGGACTCCAATTCCTATACCTAATAAAGTTAATAAGAATTTTTAGAACTTTAAGAATTTTAAGAATTTTGAGGAAAAGGCATGTTCGGAGGACGCGAGTGCATTCCTTGCTCATGGGACTCCAATTCCTATACCTAATAAAGTTAATAAGAATTTTTAGAACTTTAAGAATTTTAAGAATTTTGAGGAAAAGGCATGTTCGGAGGACGCGAGTGCATTCCTTGCTCATGGGACTCCAATTCCTATACCTAATAAAGTTAATAAGAATTTTTAGAACTTTAAGAATGTTAAGAATTTTGAGGAAAAGGCATGTTCGGAGGACGCGAGTGCATTCCTTGCTCATGGGACTCCAATTCCTATACCTAATAAAGTTAATAAGAATTTTTAGAACTTTAAGAATTTTAAGAATTTTGAGGAAAAGGCATGTTCGGAGGACGCGAGTGCATTCCTTGCTCATGGGACTCCAATTCCTATACCTAATAAAGTTAATAAGAATTTTATGAATATTAAGAATTTTAAGAATTTTGAGGAAAAGGCATGTTCGGAGGACGCGAGTGCATTCCTTGCTCATGGGACTCCAATTCCTATACCTAATAAAGTTAATAAGAATTTTTAGAACTTTAAGAATTTTAAGAATTTTGAGGAAAAGGCATGTTCGGAGGACGCGAGTGCATTCCTTGCTCATGGGACTCCAATTCCTATACCTAATAAAGTTAATAAGAATTTTTAGAACTTTAAGAATTTTAAGAATTTTGAGGAAAAGGCATGTTCGGAGGACGCGAGTGCATTCCTTGCTCATGGGACTCAAATTCCTATACCTAATAAAGTTAATAAGAATTTTATGAATATTAAGAATTTTAAGAATTTTGAGGAAAAGGCATGTTCGGAGGACGCGAGTGCATTCCTCGCTCATGGGACTCCAATTCCTATACCTAATAAAGTTAATAAGAATTTTATGAATATTAAGAATTTTAAGAATTTTGAGGAAAAGGCATGTTCGGAGGACGCGAGTGCATTCCTCGCTCATGGGACTCCAATTCCTATACCTAATAAAGTTAATAAGAATTTTATGAATATTAAGAATTTTAAGAATTTTGAGGAAAAGGCATGTTCGGAGGACGCGAGTGCATTCCTCGCTCATGGGACTCCAATTCCTATACCTAATAAAGTTAATAAGAATTTTATGAATATTAAGAATTTTAAGAATTTTCAGGAAAAGGCATGTTCGGAGGACGCGAGTGCATTCCTCGCTCATGGGACTCCAATTCCTATACCTAATAAAACTAATAAGAATTTTTAGAACTTTAAGAATTTCAAGAATTTTGAGGAAAAGGCATGTTCGGAGGACGCGAGTGCATTCCTCGCTCATGGGACTCCAATTCCTATACCTAATAAAGTTAATAAGAATTTTATGAATATTAAGAATTTTAAGAATTTTGAGGAAAAGGCATGTTCGGAGGACGCGAGTGCATTCCTCGCTCATGGGACTCCAATTCCTATACCTAATAAAGTTAATAAGAATTTTATGAATATTAAGAATTTTAAGAATTTTCAGGAAAAGGCATGTTCGGAGGACGCGAGTGCATTCCTCGCTCATGGGACTCCAATTCCTATACCTAATAAAGTTAATAAGAATTTTATGAATATTAAGAATTTTAATAATTTTCAGGAAAACGCATGTTCGGAGGACGCGAGTGCATTCCTCGCTCATGGGACTCCAATTCCTATACCTAATAAAGTTAATAAGAATTTTTAGAACTTTAAGAATTTCAAGAATTTTGAGGAAAAGGCATGTTCGGAGGACGCGAGTGCAGTCCTCGCTCATGGGACTCCAATTCCTATACCTAATAAAGTTAATAAGAATTTTTAGAATATTAAGAATTTTAAGAATTTTGAGGAAAAGGCATGTTCGGAGGACGCGAGTGCATTCCTCGCTCATGGGACTCCAATTCCTATACCTAATAAAGTTAATAAGAATTTTATGAATATTAAGAATTTTAAGAATTTTCAGGAAAAGGCATGTTCGGAGGACGCGAGTGCAGTCCTCGCTCATGGGACTCCAATTCCTATACCAAATAAAGTTAATAAGAATTTTTAGAACTTTAAGAATTTCAAGAATTTTGAGGAAAAGGCATGTTCGGAGGACGCGAGTGCAGTCCTCGCTCATGGGACTCAAATTCCTATACCTAATAAAGTTAATAAGAATTTTTAGAATATTAAGAATTTTAAGAATTTTGAGGAAAAGGCATGTTCGGAGGACGCGAGTGCATTCCTCGCTCATGGGACTCAAATTCCTATACCTAATAAAGTTAATAAGAATTTTTAGAATATTAAGAATTTTAAGAATTTTGAGGAAAAGGCATGTTCGGAAGACGCGAGTGCATTCCTCGCTCATGGGACTCCAATTCCTATACCTAATAAAGTTAATAAGAATTTTATGAATATTAAGAATTTTAATAATTTTCAGGAAAACGCATGTTCGGAGGACGCGAGTGCATTCCTCGCTCATGGGACTCCAATTCCTATACCTAATAAAGTTAATAAGAATTTTATGAATATTAAGAATTTTAAGAATTTTCAGGAAAAGGCATGTTCGGAGGACGCGAGTGCAGTCCTCGCTCATGGGACTCCAATTCCTATACCTAATAAAGTTAATAAGAATTTTTAGAATATTAAGAATTTTAAGAATTTTGAGGAAAAGGCATGTTCGGAGGACGCGAGTGCATTCCTCGCTCATGGGACTCAAATTCCTATACCTAATAAAGTTAATAAGAATTTTATGAATATTAAGAATTTTAATAATTTTCAGGAAAACGCATGTTCGGAGGACGCGAGTGCATTCCTCGCTCATGGGACTCCAATTCCTATACCTAATAAAGTTAATAAGAATTTTATGAATATTAAGAATTTTAATAATTTCAGGAAAACGCATGTTCGGAGGACGCGAGTGCAGTCCTCGCTCATGGGACTTCCAATTCCTATACCTAATAAAGTTAATAAGAATTTTTAGAATATTAAGAATTTTAAGAATTTTGAGGAAAAGGCATGTTCGGGAGGACGCGAGTGCATTCCTCGCTCATGGGACTCAAATTCCTATACCTAATAAAGTTAATAAGAATTTTAGAATATTAAGAATTTTAATAATTTTCAGGAAAACGCATGTTCGGAGGACGCGAGTGCATTCCTCGCTCATGGGACTCCAATTCCTATACCTAATAAAGTTAATAAGAATTTTATGAATATTAAGAATTTTAAGAATTTCAGGAAAAGGCATGTTTCGGAGCGAGTGCATTTTAGAATATTAAGAATTTTAAGAATTTTGAGGAAAAGGCATGTTCGGAGGACGCGAGTGCATTCCTCGCTCATGGGACTCCAATTCCTATACCTAATAAAGTTAATAAGAATTTTATGAATATTAAGAATTTTAATAATTTTCAGGAAAACGGCATGTTCGGAGGACGCGAGTGCATTCCTCGCTCATGGGACTCCAATTCCTATACCTAATAAAGTTAATAAGAATTTTATGAATATTAAGAATTTTAATAATTTTCAGGAAAACGCATGTTCGGAGGACGCGAGTGCAGTCCTCGCTCATGGGACTCCAATTCCTATACCTAATAAAGTTAATAAGAATTTTTAGAATATTAAGAATTTTAAGAATTTGCAGGAAAAGGCATGTTCGGAGGACGCGAGTGCATTCCTCGCTCATGGGACTCAATTCCTATACCTAATAAAGTTAATAAGAATTTTTAGAATATTAAGAATTTAAGAATTTTCAGGAAAAGGCATGTTCGGAGGACGCGAGTGCATTCCTCGCTCAGGGACTCCAATTCCTATACCTAATAAAGTTAATAAGAATTTTTAGAATATTAAGAATTTTAAGAATTTTGAGGAAAGGCATGTTCGGAGGACGCGAGTGCATTCCTCGCTCATGGGACTCCAATTCCTATACCTAATAAAGTTAATAAGAATTTTAGAATTTAAGAATGTTAAGAATTTTTGAGGAAAAGGCATGTTCGGAGGACGCGAGTGCATTCCTCGCTCATGGGACTCCAATTCCTATACTAATAAAGTTAATAAGAATTTTAGAATATAAGAATTAAGAATTTGAGGAAAAGGCATGTTCGGAGGACGCGAGTGCATTCCTCGCTCATGGGACTCCAATTCCTATACCTAATAAAGTTAAAGAATTTTTAGAACTTTAAGAATTTAAGAATTTTGAGGAGGAAAGGCATGTTCGGAGGACGCGAGTGCATTCTCGCTCATGGGACTCCAATTCCATACCTAATAAAGTTAATAAGAATTTTTAGAACTTTAAGAATTTCAAGAATTTTGAGGAAAAGGCATGTTCGGAGGACGCGAGTGCAGTCCTCGCTCATGGGACTCCAATTCCTATACCTAATAAAGTTAATAAGAATTTTTAGAATATTAAGAATTTTAAGAATTTTGAGGAAAAGGCATGTTCGGAGGACGCGAGTGCATTCCTCGCTCATGGGACTCAAATTCCTATACCTAATAAAGTTAATAAGAATTTTATGAATATTAAGAATTTTAAGAATTTTGAGGAAAAGGCATGTTCGGAGGACGCGAGTGCATTCCTCGCTCATGGGACTCCAATTCCTATACCTAATAAAGTTAATAAGAATTTTATGAATATTAAGAATTTTAAGAATTTTCAGGAAAAGGCATGTTCGGAGGACGCGAGTGCATTCCTTGCTCATGGGACTCCAATTCCTATACCTAATAAAGTTAATAAGAATTTTTAGAACTTTAAGAATGTTAAGAATTTTGAGGAAAAGGCATGTTCGGAGGACGCGAGTGCATTCCTTGCTCATGGGACTCCAATTCCTATACCTAATAAAGTTAATAAGAATTTTTAGAACTTTAAGAATGTTAAGAATTTACCAGGAAAAGGCATGTTCGGAGGACGCGAGTGCATTCCTCGCTCATGGGACTCCAATTCCTATACCTAATAAAGTTAATAAGAATTTTAGAACTTTAAGAATGTTAAGAATTTTGAGGAAAAGGCATGTTCGGAGG
Organism: Caenorhabditis remanei; assembly: GCF_010183535.1. Classification (NCBI taxonomy): domain Eukaryota; kingdom Metazoa; phylum Nematoda; class Chromadorea; order Rhabditida; family Rhabditidae; genus Caenorhabditis; species Caenorhabditis remanei. The sequence goes on along the minus strand of NC_071333.1, from coordinate 2,252,597 downwards.
ACGCGAGTGCATTCCTCGCTCATGGGACTCCAATTCCTATACCTAATAAAGTTAATAAGAATTTTTAGAACTTTAAGAATGTTAAGAATTACCAGGAAAAGGCATGTTCGGAGGACGCGAGTGCATTCCTCGCTCATGGGACTCCAATTCCTATACCTAATAAAGTTAACAAGAATTTTTAGAACTTTAAGAATTTAAGAATTTTGAGGAAAAGGCATGTTCGGAGGACGCGAGTGCATTCCTCGCTCATGGGACTCAAATTCCTATACCTAATAAAGTTAATAAGAATTTTATGAATATTAAGAATTTTAAGAATTTTGAGGAAAAGGCATGTTCGGAGGACGCGAGTGCATTCCTCGCTCATGGGACTCAAATTCCTATACCTAATAAAGTTAATAAGAATTTTATGAATATTAAGAATTTTAAGAATTTTGAGGAAAAGGCATGTTCGGAGGACGCGAGTGCATTCCTCGCTCATGGGACTCCAATTCCTATACCTAATAAAGTTAATAAGAATTTTTAGAACTTTAAGAATGTTAAGAATTTTGAGGAAAAGGCATGTTCGGAGGACGCGAGTGCATTCCTCGCTCATGGGACTCCAATTCCTATACCTAATAAAGTTAATAAGAATTTTTAGAACTTTAAGAATGTTAAGAATTACCAGGAAAAGGCATGTTCGGAGGACGCGAGTGCATTCCTCGCTCATGGGACTCCAATTCCTATACCTAATAAAGTTAATAAGAATTTTTAGAACTTTAAGAATTTCAAGAATTTTGAGGAAAAGGCATGTTCGGAGGACGCGAGTGCAGTCCTCGCTCATGGGACTCCAATTCCTATACCTAATAAAGTTAATAAGAATTTTTAGAATATTAAGAATTTTAAGAATTTTGAGGAAAAGGCATGTTCGGAGGACGCGAGTGCATTCCTCGCTCATGGGACTCAAATTCCTATACCTAATAAAGTTAATAAGAATTTTATGAATATTAAGAATTTTAAGAATTTTGAGGAAAAGGCATGTTCGGAGGACGCGAGTGCATTCCTCGCTCATGGGACTCCAATTCCTATACCTAATAAAGTTAATAAGAATTTTATGAATATTAAGAATTTTAAGAATTTTCAGGAAAAGGCATGTTCGGAGGACGCGAGTGCATTCCTTGCTCATGGGACTCCAATTCCTATACCTAATAAAGTTAATAAGAATTTTTAGAACTTTAAGAATGTTAAGAATTTTGAGGAAAAGGCATGTTCGGAGGACGCGAGTGCATTCCTTGCTCATGGGACTCCAATTCCTATACCTAATAAAGTTAATAAGAATTTTTAGAACTTTAAGAATGTTAAGAATTTTGAGGAAAAGGCATGTTCGGAGGACGCGAGTGCATTCCTCGCTCATGGGACTCCAATTCCTATACCTAATAAAGTTAATAAGAATTTTTAGAACTTTAAGAATTTTAAGAATTTTGAGGAAAAGGCATGTTCGGAGGACGCGAGTGCATTCCTCGCTCATGGGACTCCAATTCCTATACCTAATAAAGTTAATAAGAATTTTTAGAACTTTAAGAATTTTAAGAATTTTGAGGAAAAGGCATGTTCGGAGGACGCGAGTGCATTCCTCGCTCATGGGACTCCAATTCCTATACCTAATAAAGTTAATAAGAATTTTTAGAACTTTAAGAATTTTAAGAATTTTGAGGAAAAGGCATGTTCGGAGGACGCGAGTGCATTCCTCGCTCATGGGACTCCAATTCCTATACCTAATAAAGTTAATAAGAATTTTATGAATATTAAGAATTTTAAGAATTTTGAGGAAAAGGCATGTTCGGAGGACGCGAGTGCATTCCTCGCTCATGGGACTCCAATTCCTATACCTAATAAAGTTAATAAGAATTTTTAGAACTTTAAGAATTTTAAGAATTTTGAGGAAAAGGCATGTTCGGAGGACGCGAGTGCATTCCTCGCTCATGGGACTCCAATTCCTATACCTAATAAAGTTAATAAGAATTTTATGAATATTAAGAATTTTAAGAATTTTGAGGAAAAGGCATGTTCGGAGGACGCGAGTGCATTCCTCGCTCATGGGACTCCAATTCCTATACCTAATAAAGTTAATAAGAATTTTTAGAATATTAAGAATTTTAAGAATTTTGAGGAAAAGGCATGTTCGGAGGACGCGAGTGCATTCCTCGCTCATGGGACTCCAATTCCTATACCTAATAAAGTTAATAAGAATTTTTAGAATATTAAGAATTTTAAGAATTTTGAGGAAAAGGCATGTTCGGAGGACGCGAGTGCATTCCTCGCTCATGGGACTCAAATTCCTATACCTAATAAAGTTAATAAGAATTTTATGAATATTAAGAATTTTAAGAATTTTGAGGAAAAGGCATGTTCGGAGGACGCGAGTGCATTCCTCGCTCATGGGACTCCAATTCCTATACCTAATAAAGTTAATAAGAATTTTATGAATATTAAGAATTTTAAGAATTTTGAGGAAAAGGCATGTTCGGAGGACGCGAGTGCATTCCTCGCTCATGGGACTCCAATTCCTATACCTAATAAAGTTAATAAGAATTTTTAGAACTTTAAGAATTTTAAGAATTTTGAGGAAAAGGCATGTTCGGAGGACGCGAGTGCATTCCTCGCTCATGGGACTCCAATTCCTATACCTAATAAAGTTAATAAGAATTTTATGAATATTAAGAATTTTAAGAATTTTGAGGAAAAGGCATGTTCGGAGGACGCGAGTGCATTCCTCGCTCATGGGACTCCAATTCCTATACCTAATAAAGTTAATAAGAATTTTAGAATATTAAGAATTTTAAGAATTTTGAGGAAAAGGCATGTTCGGAGGACGCGAGTGCATTCCTCGCTCATGGGACTCAAATTCCTATACCTAATAAAGTTAATAAGAATTTTTAGAATATTAAGAATTTTAATAATTTTCAGGAAAACGCATGTTCGGAGGACGCGAGTGCATTCCTCGCTCATGGGACTCCAATTCCTATACCTAATAAAGTTAATAAGAATTTTATGAATATTAAGAATTTTAAGAATTTTCAGGAAAAGGCATGTTCGGAGGACGCGAGTGCATTCCTCGCTCATGGGACTCCAATTCCTATACCTAATAAAGTTAATAAGAATTTTTAGAACTTTAAGAATTTCAAGAATTTTGAGGAAAAGGCATGTTCGGAGGACGCGAGTGCAGTCCTCGCTCATGGGACTCCAATTCCTATACCTAATAAAGTTAATAAGAATTTTTAGAATATTAAGAATTTTAAGAATTTTGAGGAAAAGGCATGTTCGGAGGACGCGAGTGCATTCCTCGCTCATGGGACTCAAATTCCTATACCTAATAAAGTTAATAAGAATTTTATGAATATTAAGAATTTTAAGAATTTTGAGGAAAAGGCATGTTCGGAGGACGCGAGTGCATTCCTCGCTCATGGGACTCCAATTCCTATACCTAATAAAGTTAATAAGAATTTTATGAATATTAAGAATTTTAAGAATTTTCAGGAAAAGGCATGTTCGGAGGACGCGAGTGCATTCCTTGCTCATGGGACTCCAATTCCTATACCTAATAAAGTTAATAAGAATTTTAGAACTTTAAGAATGTTAAGAATTACCAGGAAAAGGCATGTTCGGAGGACGCGAGTGCATTCCTCGCTCATGGGACTCCAATTCCTATACCTAATAAAGTTAATAAGAATTTTTAGAACTTTAAGAATGTTAAGAATTTTGAGGAAAAGGCATGTTCGGAGGACGCGAGTGCATTCCTTGCTCATGGGACTCCAATTCCTATACCTAATAAAGTTAATAAGAATTTTTAGAACTTTAAGAATGTTAAGAATTTTGAGGAAAAGGCATGTTCGGAGGACGCGAGTGCATTCCTTGCTCATGGGACTCCAATTCCTATACCTAATAAAGTTAATAAGAATTTTTAGAACTTTAAGAATGTTAAGAATTACCAGGAAAAGGCATGTTCGGAGGACGCGAGTGCATTCCTCGCTCATGGGACTCCAATTCCTATACCTAATAAAGTTAATAAGAATTTTTAGAACTTTAAGAATGTTAAGAATTTTGAGGAAAAGGCATGTTCGGAGGACGCGAGTGCATTCCTCGCTCATGGGACTCCAATTCCTATACCTAATAAAGTTAATAAGAATTTTTAGAACTTAAGAATGTTAAGAATTACCAGGAAAAGGCATGTTCGGAGGACGCGAGTGCATTCCTCGCTCATGGGACTCCAATTCCTATACCTAATAAAGTTAACAAGAATTTTTAGAACTTTAAGAATTTTAAGAATTTTCAGGAAAAGGCATGTTCGGAGGACGCGAGTGCATTCCTCGCTCATGGGACTCCAATTCCTATACCTAATAAAGTTAATAAGAATTTTTAGAACTTTAAGAATTTTAAGAATTTTGAGGAAAAGGCATGTTCGGAAGACGCGAGTGCAGTCCTCGCTCATGGGACTCCAATTCCTATACCTAATAAAGTTAATAAGAATTTTTAGAACTTTAAGAATTTCAAGAATTTTGAGGAAAAGGCATGTTCGGAGGACGCGAGTGCATTCCTCGCTCATGGGACTCCAATTCCTATACCTAATAAAGTTAATAAGAATTTTATGAATATTAAGAATTTCAAGAATTTTCAGGAAAGGCATGTTCGGAGGACGCGAGTGCATTCCTCGCTCATGGGACTCCAATTCCTATACCTAATAAAGTTAAAAGAATTTTATGAATATTAAGAATTTTAAGAATTTTGAGGAAAAGGCATGTTCGGAGGACGCGAGTGCATTCCTCGCTCATGGGACTCCAATTCCTATACCTAATAAAGTTAAAAAGAATTTTTAGAATATTAAGAATTTTAAGAATTTTGAGGAAAAGGCATGTTCGGAGGACGCGAGTGCATTCCTCGCTCATGGGACTCCAATTCCTATACCTAATAAAGTTAATAAGAATTTTTAGAACTTTAAGAATTTTAAGAATTTTGAGGAAAAGGCATGTTCGGAAGACGCGAGTGTATTCCTCGCTCATGGGACTCCAATTCCTATACCTAATAAAGTTAATAAGAATTTTTAGAACTTAAGAATTTTAAGAATTTTGAGGAAAAGGCATGTTCGGAAGACGCGAGTGTATTCCTCGCTCATGGGACTCCAATTCCTATACCTAATAAAGTTAAAAAGAATTTTATGAATATTAAGAATTTTAAGAATTTTGAGGAAAAGGCATGTTCGGAGGACGCGAGTGCATTCCTCGCTCATGGGACTCCAATTCCTATACCTAATAAAGTTAAAAGAATTTTATGAATATTAAGAATTTTAAGAATTTTGAGGAAAAGGCATGTTCGGAGGACGCGAGTGCAGTCCTCGCTCATGGGACTTCCAATTCCTATACCTAATAAAGTTAAAAAGAATTTTAGAATATTAAGAATTTTAAGAATTTTGAGGAAAAGGCATGTTCGGAGGACGCGAGTGCATTCCTCGCTCATGGGACTCCAATTCCTATACCTAATAAAGTTAAAAAGATTTATGAATATTAAGAATTTTAAGAATTTTGAGGAAAAGGCATGTTCGGAGGACGCGAGTGCAGTCCTCGCTCATGGGACTCCAATTCCTATACCTAATAAAGTTAAAAAGAATTTTATGAATATTAAGAATTTTAAAGAATTTTGAGGAAAAGGGCATTGTTCGGAGGACGCGAGTGCATTCCTCGCTCATGGGACTCCAATTCCTATACCTAATAAAGTTAAAAAGAATTTTACGAATATTAAGAATTTAAGAATTTTGAGGAAAAGGCATGTTCGGAGGACGCGAGTGCATTCCTCGCTCATGGGACTCCAATTCCTATACCTAATAAAGTTAATAAGAATTTTATGAATATTTAAGAATTTTAAGAATTTTTCAGGAAAAGGCATGTTCGGGAGGACGCGAGTGCATTCCTTGCTCATGGGACTCCAATTCCTATACCTATAAAGTTAATAAGAATTT